>NC_143054.1:140087500-140712500 GCF_052426305.1 Pelodiscus sinensis
CTCATGTAGTCCCTCTGTCTCCAGGCCAATCAGAGTCTGGGGGCAAGGGAAGGCACGAAGTTTCTCACCTTTTGCCCCTGCTCTGCCAGGGGCACGTGATGGCTAGAGAGAACCACCAGCTGTTTTAAAACAGCCAGTATTTCTCTCCAGCCGCCATGCACCTCTTGCAGGAGGAGGAGACTTCGCATGTTCTCCTGTCTCCAGGACTTGATTGGCCTAGGAGTGGAGGAGTGGCAGGGCAGTTTGACAGGCCAGATCTATACCAATGAAAAGTTCTGCAGAAAACACCTGTTCTCTGGTGGCCATCCCTGATTATTTTAAGGCTAATTTATAGCCTTGAAACAGGGGTGGTTGGTGGGAGAGTAGAAGTATCCGCTGATAGAACATATTTTGCGGTCTGAATCAGCCCTTAGTTATTGCTGTGACACATGCTGAGCTATTGACACACTACTCAGTTGAAGCAAATTACACCTTTCCTTCAATTAAAATACCAACAACCTGAAGTTGATGGTCAATTTCTTTTAAACTCTTGGAGGATTAATAGATGCTATACTTTTGTTCCCTGTTGGAAGCATATATTATCTTTAAGATGCACTACAAATAAATGCAATGTGTGTATGTGGTTGTATATTTCCACATGACAATAAACAAACCTTTACAGGTGATTATTGTTTACATGTGCCTGTAGGAGGGAGGACAGAAGCTTTACCTTAATTCAGACTGTAGGGTATTTTATCCTTCTCTTATGTTCCCAACCACAGTATATATTTCAATATAGTTAATGATTAAATTATGTTGTTGAATAAGGTTGTTAGAAATGTAATGGGTTTCTTGGATTATTTAAACCGTAAACATTTTTTTAATCGCACTATGATGTTGAGATTTCATTTTAAGCTGCACATTGGAAAGTATTCTACTTCTGGTGTATCACTGCATGTGAAAGTATACTGGTAATGAACAAACTACAGAATCTCGCTGCTTAATTAACCTGCTATGAGAGATGAATTATTCTTCATGCACAAACTGTTCCACTACCAAAATATATAGTAAAGCTTTTATTTTACAATTTTAGGGAGGAACTGGACATTGATCTGAAAGATATTTACTACAAAATTCGATGTGTGTTGATGCCTATGCCATCTCTTGGGTTTAATAGACAGGTAGTGAGAGACAACCCTGATTTTTGGGGCCCTCTGGCAGTTGTTCTTTTCTTCTCAATGATTTCATTATATGGACAGTTCAAGGTAGGTATAAACCTTTTATCTAAAGAGAACTTTAAATTTTGGGACTTGAATGTTAAACCATCTGTCATATTTATAGACAGATCGAAAGCCTCTTCTCTCATGTCTGGAGTACAGTGAGAAGCGTGGAACATTTAGTTCTAAATATATTGATTTAATAGATTAGTCTTTCTGCATATTGAAAAACTTGTAATACTATACTAAATGTTCCTTGAACTACCTCTCTCAAGTTAATGAGAATAAAAATGTCAAGTTTTTGTCTCTGAAGTGCAAACGAAGGAAGGGTGGGATTTCTGGAGGCTTGTAATGGCATGCAATTTATCAGATGCTGTACACTAACTGGAATGACTACAAACATAAAACACCTACATTAGTATACAGTATTTCATCACAGTAATAAAGTAAAAGATGTCACTGTAACAATCCTGGTTCATCTATGTTAAATAAAATGTAAACTGTGACTCTTAAGGGTCCCTCAATTTCAATCAGTGATGAAAGTGAATGTCACTTAAATTTCTATAGTTGGTGCACCATCATAGAATAAAATATCTGCACCATGCTTTTCAGTATGGCCTCATTCCCTTCTCTGATTGTGCAATTTAACTTCTTAATGTTTCAGTTCCTTCTGGTCCTGCCATGAGGCCAGGGAACTGGACTTGATGACCTCTTCAGAGGTCTCTTCCAGTTTTAGTATTCTGTTTTTTTTTTTTTTTTTTTTTTTTCTGTCATTTCTATCATTGTCATCTTTCAGCACAGGGAAAAAGATAGTGGGCTTTCATACATGACTCACTAAAATATTTAGGGAAAGAAAAAACATTAGAAGTCCCACAACCAATACATTACTCCTGGACATACTCATACAAGCATACGTAGTAAAGATATCTCTTCTAAAGAGGGGGAAAAACTAGCTCTGTGTCCATCCATATTAATAAGTTATGTTAACTAAGAATTTTTAATTCAAAAGTGGCTTACTCAGATGGCAGTTAAATACTTGATGGTTGAACTTCTGAATTATAATCATACTACAGGTTGGATCTCTGTGGTCTAGCACTCTTGGGACCTGGCCAGTCCCAAGCAAGAGTATTTGCTGGACCAGGGAGGTCCCCTGTCACTGACCTCCCAGGCACCCACCAACTCTGCTTCTGTTGCCAGCTGGCCACCACTGCCTTCAGCCAGCTGTGCTGCTGGCCCTGGCTGGATGCCTCAGCCCTGGGACTCCCAGCTGCACTGCCTGAGGCCCCTGCCACACTCCTGGCTGCCCTGCTGGTAGCTTGTACTGAGCTTCTCCCTGTAGCGATGTGCTATTATTAGAACTCAAAGTTCTCCCTAAGTAGCACGTTGCTACAGGGAGCAGCTCTTTATAAACCACCAGAGCTCCCTGTGCTGGCAGGTCTCCTTACGCTGCCAGAGCCCCCTGCTGCTGGGCTCTTGGTTGTATTGCGGGATTCCCTGCGCCGCCTGAGCCTTCTGGCGCTGTGCTCCCCACATTGCCTGAGCCCCCTGCCCACCACTGGCCTCTCTGCACTTGGGCTCTCTGGTCTAGGAACATCTGTAGTCCGGTTTAGGGAGGTACAATCTGTAGTGAAGTATTTTTTTCTGGTAATAAAACCGTTAAATAAGTTTAAACTTACCTGAAACCTTTTGTATAAAGATCTGAAACTTATTGTTTTTACAAATAATGCCATAACTTCTGTCTGGTACTTTTTTTGCCTTCTCAGATACCTTTTCCTTCTCTTCCTCCCACACCCACAATTGAGTAACTTCTGTCTCTTTAATACCTCTGCTTCTTATCACTTCATTTCTCTTGTGATTGCTTCAGAACTCGGGGAATGCAGCCTTCTATTGTCCAGCAAGAATTATTGTATAGAGATGGTTGGCCTTTCTTCTGCTTTTCCAGTATTGCCCAAACAAAACTTCCCTAGTGTTGCTTCCTATCACTGCCACCTTTAAAGTGACAATTTAGATATGAACCTTCTCTTGGTAGCATCTAAGAGTTAACACTTTTAGCCCTGTCTTTAAATATAGCAATAAGCTATACCAGCATGTGTAGTATTACTGTAGGCTGTTGGTCAAGATAATTCATTTGAGATGTAAGCCTAAAAAGGAGTTTCTTCAGCTTTCATAAAGTGTGCACTAAAAGATGAATAACACCCGCTCTTGAATGGCTTATTTCTGTGAGTATAGTTACCTATGGCACATGGATGTGACTTGCACTTTTCTCCCCTTCAGAACAACATGTAAGAAAGAAAGGCATGCATTGTTTCTTTCCACAGTGAAACATAATGGTTTTATGATGTATTCTTGAAATTATTACAGGTTGAACCTCCCAGATCCGGGACTCTCTGGTCTAGCAACATCCATGGTCCAGCAAAGCCACAGATGTTGCTGGACCAAAGAGCCCCAGGAGCGGGAGCCAGCCAAGAAAATGTGGAGTCTGCAGAGTACTGGCTGGGCCAGCAGCAGCTAGGCAGGGGAACCCCAGGGCCAGGCGGCATTGGGGAGCCTCTGCCCTGGCTGGGGAACTCCCCGTGTTAGTGGAGTTAGGTGGCTGGAGAGCCCCTGACAGCAGGCTGGCGGCGGCCAGGTGGCCCTGACTGGGGAATCCCAGAAACCCTCCCCCGCTGGTAGCCAAACCAGGCAGCGGCCTGGGAGCACCATTTGGGGAACTCTGGCGGTGGGACCAGGCGACAGCTGGGGAGTCCCCATCCCAACAACCTACAGTGGAGCTGGGCCAGAGCAGTGGGGCCAGCGGTGGCCAGGAGCCCTTCGGCCAGGGAACCCCAAGGAACCCCCGGAGATAGTGGGGCTATCAGCAATTAAATAGGGCTGTTGGCGGCCGGGCAACCCTGGCTGGGGAACTCCTGGAAAGCCCCGTCTGTAGCAGGGGCAGCAGGGTGGGGAGCCTCAGCCTTGAGAGCTCCAGGGAGATAAGATGTCAGCAGGGGAACATTGACTTCCCCTGGTCCAGAAAACTCCCTGATCTGGGATAGCTCAGGTCCTGAGGGTGCCGGACCAGGGAGATCCAAGCTGTACATAATTTTAGCTGAAGAGACAATATGTACAGTGACACCAGCTTTATGCTCTCTTCATCTTCCCTTTTGACTTTTACAGTGTATATGAAACCTGAATTGTACCCAGTTTAGGTTTGGAACTCTGAGGCTGTTCTGGGAGTGTGGGTTCCCATTGTAGAAGTTCTGTTTTCAAAGGAAAAACAATATTTCCCTTCTTCTACCTAGCAGTTGCACATTAGCTGTGCGGTCATTATGTATAGGCTAGGAACCTGAATTGTGTGATAATTTGACAGTTTCATATTCATAATAAGAACTGAGGAGACAGGGAAACCAGGGAGGAAGACTACAGTTAAACTAGAAGTACCATTAAGAGGTAAAAGAATTAGGAGTCATAACTTACATCTCTGTTCTTTTGATTTTGTAGTTTTTAGGGTGACACACTGTCTCTAGGGATAGCAGAATACCGTCTTCATGAACCAAGAAAGGAGATAACTTAATCCTACAAAATATGAAGAAAATCAATATAACCACTCAGTATTGCCCGGGCATGGTTTTCATTGGATGGGATATTGATTTCCTATTCCTCTTGTGTTTCTGAGTAGAATGAAAACAAACATATTACCATCTGATAAAATCTGAGACTCATTTGAACACTTTCATCCACTTTAATTCCATAATTTTTACTGACACAATCCTTTCTGATAACAAAACCATACTACAGGTAAAATACTAGTTTTACCGTATTTTTTTGTTTGAGCATTCCAAACACACTTGTCAGAAAAGATAATGTATAAATAATAAAACATCGTATTTGAATTTTTATTTCTGAATTCCATTGTAGTGCTAACTAATACAAGGCTTGCTTCAGTTGGCTTTTTTATTAAACCAAAATATATTCTGAATTATAATTGGTCAATTAGGAATTAATTATTTTCTCTCTCTCTCTCTCAAGGTGGTTTCTTGGATTATAACAATATGGATATTTGGATCCTTGACAATTTTTTTATTGGCCAGGGTTCTTGGAGGAGAGGTAAGTAGCAATTGGAAGTGTGATGATGATGATAATAACAAAGTAAAATGTGTGGATGCTTAACTTGCTGCACTTTAAAGTCACGTTGTTACTCAAAAATCTTGACCTCCTATATTTAGACTTGAATTCTAGCACAGTGCTGTCTGTGGAACATATTGATGTCAGTTAAAATTGAGATTGAACGTCAATTCTTAGAGCTAATCAGATAAAAAACTGCAGCAAAGATAGGTGGTAGCTCAAGAACATGACCAAAAAATAAGAGCCAATCCAAATCTTTGCCCTAAATTCTAACCAAAACTCATTTGTTCATGTAAGTCTGGATTTTAAAACAATTTCATATGCATTTATTTAAATTGCTTGCATTTACTGACAACTTGGTTAGAATCAGGAATATGTCTTAGACTTCTGAGTATCCGTACTACAATTTTCACTGCTAATGTGAACTTCTATCTTTAACTTAAGCATCCAATGGAAGAGTTATTTTTGTGTGGCAGCTAATTGCAGATATTCTGAATTAATGACCATTGTCGAGTTGACTGTTAATTTGCAATCTGACAGTGTATGTCATGCATCCCATGCTAATTTCTAAATGCTGCAGTAATTATGTAACACTTACTTGAAATGCATTACTCTGTCATTACCAGTGAAGAACCTTGGCATTAAAAAGACTGGAAGTAACCAGTCGTTAAAATTTGCATAAATATATTACCCTGTGAATTTACATTCTAATGACAATGTCAAAAATTCACCTGGCACATTTTAATAACTTTAATTTGGAGCCACAAGACAGAAGTATACGCTCAATGCTTTACTTAATAGAACTCCATTGTGACAATGTGTTTTCTCTGTTGACAAAAGTTATGAGCTAGATGGAAGAATTTTTTTTATTCTTTACTAATTGATTTATAAATTACAGGTTGCATATGGGCAAGTTCTTGGCGTGATAGGATATTCTTTACTTCCACTCATTGTAATAGCACCTGTCCTCTTGGTAGTCGGATCATTTGAAGTTGTATCTACACTAATAAAAGTGAGTTCAGTAAAGTTTGTTTGTCACGAGGCTTCAAAATATTATGTTGCCCTGAACAAAGTAATAATTTTAGTAACATACGATAGAATTTTAAAAGCACTACTTGAATTCTTGTGACCCTCTTGTCCAGCATAGCAGGTGACTGCTAACAAGTTCTGATTTAAAGAAAATGTTATCCTTTGAATGCTGAGATTAGGGCCACATAGTCCCTTTGCTGCAGTAAATGCTTATGGATAACTAAGTCAGTCCCTATTTAAAATTTTAGTACCCTGTAATCTTTACTTCAAAAACATGCAAGTAGTTAATATCCAGCATGTTCATGCAGAGAAAGAGGAAATAAGGAAGCACAGGACGCTACCGTTTTGAAACACCACAAAAAGCCTTACGCCGGGCTACCCACAGCATTTCAAAGCGGCAGTGCTGCACGGAGCCTGGGGTCAGCAGGGGAGTCCCCAAATGATCCCAGGCTCCACGGGGCGCTTTCACCTTTGAAGTGCATCAACAGCCTTAGGGTTGATGCAAAATGCATTGACTATTCGATTAGTCAGTTACACGCAATTTAACATCCCTAGTGTGCTAGAAAAGTTTTGGTAGTTGGGTAGACATTTTATAGACTATACAGTGTCTGTATTAGATGTACTCTGAGTTCCTAAATCCCATTTCTAAGATAACTAATATGGATTTATTGTAGTAATAATTGCCTCATTTTTCCATTGGTACACCCTAGAGTTCTGTAGTCTTCAAGAGTGAGACTCCTGCCATAGGTGACCTCTTTAGACAGGGGGAAAACTATTTATATGAAGGGAAGAATTTATAGATATAGATTAAGATTTCCAAAGTTGCTTACATACAAGGTAATTTAAGGCCTTTGAGAACTTAATCCATAATCTTTCAGGATTCTCTCTCATTCATTCACCCTGCCCCCCAGACTTAAAAGTGAGAGGATTCTGGATATGATGTGCTCATGATTAAGGCTAGGATTTTCAGAGAAGTCACAGTATAGGCACTCACCTCTCATTAACTTCCTTCAACCTTTTTGAAAATCCCAGACTCTCACTCTGGCCAATCATGTATATGTTCCTCTTTCCTCTGTGATGTTAATATTTACAGAATTTTTTTCAAAATACTGATTTTACATCTATCGTGAAGGGATGCTCTTGCTCCCTGTTATTGAAAGAAATTGGTTTTGCAGAGCCCTTGAGGTAGGAGTATGCTGCAGTAAAGGAGACTAAAGTCACCAGCCAACAGTTTCTCAAGAAGGCCAAATATTCTAGGTTTTCCCATGATTTGCTCCCCTGGAATAAAGGTCTCTATACTATCTGAATATTTAAGTTTTAGGGATGTGAATGTGTAACTGGTTAACCCGGAAGCCTCACTTTCTCTGTGGCAGGCTCCAGAGCAGCCCCTGCCTGTGGTGGGGAGCACCCCACTTGTTCCCCTTTAATGGGTTAACCAGTTAAACATGTTGTTTAACCAGTTAATGTTAGATTTCTTTCCTAATGATCTTCAAGAGAAGTACTGATTTTTGTATTGGTATCTGGACAGATTTTCTTGTATTGTGAGCTAACACTATGCCTCTTTTTTCTTTTTCTTTTAAAGCTGTTTGGAGTCTTTTGGGCTGCATACAGTGCTGCTTCATTACTAGTTGGAGAAGAATTTAAGACTAAGAAGCCCCTTCTGATTTATCCCATCTTTTTATTATATATCTACTTCTTGTCCCTATACACGGGGGTGTGACCTGAAGTGTTGGATGTGGCCAAAAACGATATTTTAGTCACATGCAGACTGATAAAACTTAAGATTAAGGAGACTGGAGAAAATAGGAGAGACTGTTTTGTATCCAGTTGTTGAAAGGTTTTTAAGACCTAAACACACATTTGTGTATATTATTTAATTGAGCAATTATAGATATGTGGATTTGTATCAAAGTTCTAGGTTTAAGATTCTTTAGATTTTCATGAACTAAATATAACAACCTTGTGTTTTATAAGATTGTGTCGCAAAAATACAGCTAACCTGTGCCATAAGCACCAGGACCAGATTATTATATTATATTATATTGAATGGGAATATAAGAAAATATTGGTAATGGTCTCAAAGTGCAATTTTTCTGTTCAGTTAAACACAGCTGGCTTTTTTGGCACAGAAAATTCTGTGTATGTTTATGAAACAGTCCTGATGATTCACAGAAGAGGCTCTATAATTGAGATATGAAGATATTAGTATTTTTTTATGTTAGAGACCCAGATTTCTTTGATTTGGCTTTTAAGATTTTATAAGTTCCAGTTAATTTTGAATAAAACCCTGCACATGTGTATTTTGTATCTATTGCTTGTGTATAACATATATACTCCCATTTAAGGATGTACATTAGGTTTTTAAACACTTGAAGACCCAAGCATTTTAATTAAAATCCTCATCTCTCTACCCAAAAGAGCAAGGCTTCTACTGTGTAACATTAATTCACTAAATGGTTTATTTACAAAATCAGATTATTTTATATTTACTGAATTTGAAGTCACACAAAATGACCTTTCAACTGCATAATTGGAGTATAGCGTGGGAGAGGGAAGATAATGTATGAAATTTATGTGAACTTGAGAAATGTTTTAAAATGACAAAATAAACGGAGTGCTTCCCTAACCTTGTATCTGTTTTGTAACACCTTGTTCTGTATTGCTTTTAAAGGTATGTAATTTAACCAGTCAGGGGCGTTTTTCTGATGTACTGTTCATCTTTTGTAAAATGAAGTATTAAGAGTCTTAAAAACCTGATTCTGCCTCCATTGAGTAAGGAGGGTAGAATTAGGGCCCTAGCAACAAATTCAGTCACACCAATTTTGACTATTGAATTATGTAATATTGTGACAACATGTTAAATACTTCCTATGTATAAATGGCTTATATCATGGTTCATGTTGATAATATTAATGGAAATTATGGAAAGAAGAAAATTTTATTGAAGATAACTTAGCATGTTATCTTGTTTGCTATCTTTAGTAGATAACATTTTGAAATCAGTTTTGACTGATTTGCCAAAAAATTATGAAATTTGTTTCTTAAAAAATTGCAGTACAGCCAAGAATCCTTACTGTAAATAAAAAAAAAAACCCTATGAACCATTATAAGGTGATATAAGGAGCTGCCTATGCTCTATAATAGTCAAATTACTATGATTTAGCATCAGTTATGCAACAATTTTAATAAAAATCTCTATATAATTTGAAAGTTTAATTAATTTTATGTAATTTAGATTTTAGTAATATTCCTCATTGATTAAAATTCAGATTTAAATTCTCAGCCTCCAAAAGAGACTTTAGTTTCTATAACTTGATTCACTGCATGGGTATCTGGTGGTTTTAAATTACATTACTTAAAGTTGGTGCTGGATAAATGATGTGATAGCAAATCCTAGCATGTTAACTCTCATAATACTGTAAACACACAATGACTTTGGTATCATCAACTTTTAAACTAATCTTTGACATCAGTGGAAGTTTTGGTTGAATAACAACTGCAAGTTTTTATACTGAGCAAATAGTATGGGTTCTAAAAATCTATTCTATATTTATAGTTAGTGAACCTTAACCTATACAAGTTTATTTCACCAATTTACCTTACTGCATAATAATCTATAGTAATTGAAATTCATATCCCAAAATGTTTTAAAAGGATTTGTACTGATTTAAAATACAGTAGAATATGCAGTGCAGCTTTCTCAGCTATGATTCTGGCAGAAATTTAAATAATGTGGTTCTTATGTTTTATCATTTTATGACTATACTCAGTATTTAACAAGATGACCCAATTAGCATTTTAAACTGTAAAGAAACTAAGTTGGTATGAATGAATGAGTTAACTGCATCATAAACACTAGGGGTTAACACGCTTAAAGTCTGGTAGGTATTGAATCAGTTTTTACTATTTCTTGTCCACCCTTTCCAGGTTGTGTTGCAGACAACTTCATGACATGTTTGTGAATATGAGATGACAGTATGAATTTAGGTGCTGACAGAGAGGGATTAAGATCATTCTTTGTACACACCCAGCTTCCTTGTTCATATGGGACCATGATCATATTTCTTTAAAAATCTTAGATTCTTTGTGTTAATATTCTCTTAGAACTATAGTTGCTGCTTTAATTGTTCCCTCCTGCAAACTATGGAGTGTGTGATATCTCGTGTATATATGCATATAAAATAACAAGTCATATAACTGCAGAATTGCACCTTTTAAAGTAATTGTATTTAGTTTTGCATCTGCTAGTGGAAAAAAATACTTAAACAGTTCTCAAAAGGTTCCAATAGTCTATTACAACTTTGCATTCAGTTCATTCATTTTCAGAATAGGTCTGTATATAAATACAGTACAAGATGTATTTTATAAAGATTTGTAATTAAACTTGTTTACAGAATGTATAAAGCTTATTTATAGTCACTGAATCAAAACGTATGCAGCCACATTCCTATATATGTAATCAATTTCATGTTCTAAATTTGTAAATAAATTTTTAGGATTTATGAAGTATACGAACTTCCGTTTTGTACTTGAAAATGTTCACCTATTTCTTGTCAGTGCAACTTCAAAGGTGAAGCAACTATTTTCCAGCTATGCTTATTTGCAAAGGCATGGATGCAACAAGATGGGACTTGCTTGTGCAGTGAAAATCCTGTTCTGACAAACTTATATGCATAGTGACCAGGTATGTACAAAGCAATATTTTCCCTTTCTCCTCACTTGCAAAATTGGTAGCTTTTGATGAAAAAGGCAGTACAGTTGCAGGAAGTGGTATTGCCATAAAAGTGCTTTTATCAGGCAAAAATGACAGACTTTTGCAAGGAAGAAACCGCTATCTTATCTTTAAGTTCTCTTGTAAAATTACACACTTGAATTTTTCATGTTCAATTGAAGTAATGAGAAGTTGCTTAAAAGGTACAATCATTTTGGTCCTCAAAGCACATGTTTCTGCCTTCCCTTTTCACTATTCTGCATCCTGTCTTCATACCACATCTACTTTCTCTGCCATTTGTTCAAATCTCTGTTCAGAGATAAACCCTGATGTTGGTTCAGCTGCAGCAGCACATACTGCCTATCTCATTAACTCCTACTGTAAAACAAATCCTTCTGTTTATATTGAACCCTTATAGCTTTTGTCTATAATAACTGAACATCTCAAATGCTTTCCTATAAAGCAACAGCAATAAATTTTTTTTAAACCTTGTCACATGGCATCTTCAGCTAAATGACAGAGTGCCTGTTTATATTGTGTATCTAGCTTCCAACTGCTGGAAATGGTTCCAGTTTGGGAAAAGTAAGGGAGAATCTGTTATCATAAAGACAGTTGACCACAAAACTTAGTTTAGCAAATCTAGATAGTTGAGTATTTTAAGCGGCTATTTTTTACCTTGAAATGTTTATAGAACAGCTTCATTTTTAGAGTAATTAGAATTTGAAGAGCACTGCTGTTCAGCACTGGACAAGCATAGCTTTCATCTTGAAGCTGTTAGGGGCTTACGCAAATGCTAATGAAACCAGTGAGAGAGTGACTTCAATGGGCTTTAGACCATGGACTTGACTATGGGTACATCTACACAGATGAAGAACCTACGACTGGCCTGGATCAGTTAACTCCTGCTCACAGAGCTCCAGGGCTGAAAAACTGCTCTGTAGATATTCGAGTTTGGACCCTGCATAGGGTCTCTAAACCCAAACATCTACACAGAGGTTTTTAGCCCTGCACCCTGAGCATCATTCAGCTGACTCAGGGGAGTCATGACTATGCTGTAGGTCTTCTGTCCCTGTGTAGAAGTACCCTTAGGCTATGTCTACACTACAAGGTTTTTGCGCAAAACCCGGTGGAGCATACACACCTCAAGTGCGTTTTTGTGCAAAAAAAATACAGTAAATAGACAGGACAGAGGGCTTTTGCTGGTAGAGTTATTCCTCTCCTCATGAGGAATAACTCCTTTTTGTGCTATAGCTCTTGTGCAAAAAGGCATGTGTGCACACTCCGCAGACGTTTCTTGTGCAAAAACAGCCTATCAGAAAAAGCACAGGTGCTCTGATGGCCATTCTGTTAATGGCAATCAAGAGCTTTCTTACGCAAGAGCGTCTATGCAGTGTGGACGCTCTCTTGCGCAAAAGCACATCGCTTTTGCGATGTGCTTTTGATGTGTGGACATGCTTTTGCACAAGAAGCTTCTTGTACAAAAACCCTGCAGTGTAGACAAAGCCCTAAAGACAGATTTTCAGAAAAGATCAGCATTGTTCTCAGAAATGATACTGCATGCAGGGCATTTTCCATATCTGGCTGCTTTCCTTAGGTGCAGAAAGGTTAAAGAGTTTAACTTCCACAATCTTGCCCCAATTTTCATTTCCTACCCTTTGGATTTTTGCAGTGGCACTGAAAGAGTAAAAGCTGTGTTCTTTCATCTCAGTAGATTCATGAATAGCACCTTCCTCACACCATCCTTCAAGATCAGTAAGGGATTCTTAAAATAGTATATTCTTGGATGTCAACATGGCAACATAAACCCAGGATCTGAACTCAGCTGAAAACTAACCCCCACTCTGGCTGCACAAATTTGCTACCCCGGGGCTTGGCTTGGGGCTCAAGGACCCTATGAGAGTAGAGGGTCCCAATCTGGTTCAAGCCCTGCTTTTTGGCAATGTAAACACAGCCCTATTAGACTTAGGCTCTGAGAGTCTGCCAAAAGTAGTCCACAATCCCATGGCCTGAATTTTGTCCCCTGGACAGTCAAATTTGATGGACAGTCAATTTTTCCCATGCTGCACCATGAAGAAAAGGCTAGAGCAGCCACATTTTGAGAAGGCACTAGGAAGTTTGGCCTATGGGTCATTTGAAATCATGCCTGTATAATACAGTGTAGGTAAAGGTTGGACATCCCTGGTCTGGCACCCTCAGGACCTGACAGGTCCCGGATGAGGGAATTTGCTGGACAATGGGAGGTCCCATGACACCAGCCCCTCAGCCCACTTCTCCTCCCTGCTGCTGATTCCTTTGGCCTGGCTAGACTGCCTACTAGTCAGCTCCACCCCAACTCCCCTGCTGGCTGGGCGGCCCATGACCCCAACCCCACTGCCAGGTGGCACGCTGTCTGATTGGGCTGCTTGCAGTAGCACATGGCCCCAGCTGTGCTGCTTCTGTTGGGCTACCATGACCCTGGTATCTCACCAGACAGCCCAAATCATGCCACCTTCATCCTGGACACTGCAGCCCTGACCAGGCTTCCCCTCCTGGGCTGCCATGGTCCAGGTGCTGCTGCTGAGCAGCAGGCAGCCCCGCTTATGATCTGCTGCAGTCTGCTGCTGCCCCACTTCTACCAGACTTGCCAGGCTTACACCAGATTCCCAGCTATTGGCCCTTCTGCTCCAGGACACTGCCATCCAGGAACATCTGAGGTCATGCCAGACCACGGATGTTGCTGGACTAGAGAATCCTGGAATGGGGAAGTGCAACCTGTACTAGAGCCCCAGGCTGGTATCTGGGGTTATAAATTACCTGAAACCATAGCTGAGGGCTGCTAACATGAGTTCTATTATCCCTGAGTGTCAGTTTAGGCCACTGATGTAAAAATGAGATACAGCAAATAAAACTTGCTCTCAAGGGATGGATAAAAACACTGGTTCTGACAACAAACAAAAGTTGTAGTATGCAGAGCTGGAAAAGAATAAATTCAAATAACTGAAATATTTGATATTTGTAAAGTTAAGTTTCACTTGTAGATACTTCAACATTAATTGTTGGCTATCCCAAAATTTTCATAATTTTAGCCTATCTTCATTGTGGGACACAAATCCTTTTAAAATACTTGACAATGTGAATTACATACAACTCAGAAGGCAATCACTTCCGATGTATGCATTTCACGAGCTGGGCAAGATGTGGCCCAGGGCAAGATGCGGCCTGCCTAACACTGATTCCGTACGTGGACTGCATCTTGCCACTTTCTATTTATATCCTGCTGCCCCTGCCACCAGATTTCCAGGTAGTAGGCTCCCTATTTCAGTGACTCCCAGATCATGGGCTGGAGCAGTGAGCCATTTAAATAGCCCCAGCAACCTGGGGCGGCCACCAGGCAATGCGATAGCGGCAGAGCTGTGAGCCCTTTACTGTGTTTTTAATTCAAAACCTCTGGCCCCAGGTATCTCTGGGTGGTGGCTTGTCCCCAGCCCTGACCCTTCCACCTCAGGCCCCCCCCACTTCTGGGGGTGAACCTTGGCCCATCGCCATGTACCAAAATTTAAGTGGCCTCCCTAAGAAAATTATTGCCCATCCCTGCATTTGACTCTACAGGCTCTAGAGATTGGTTGAGTTTTATCAATCACACACACTTCTAATTAGGATTTTTTTGCAAGGCTGTCAAAAAAGTGTACAAATATCACAGCTACACAATATAAATCAGTTTATATTACTAAAAATAAACTAAGCTAAGATGAAGAAAAAGGAATTAGAAGTCAAACTACAGGCAACAACTGAAGTTCTTACACTCAGCCCAAGGCAAAAAGGAATGGAGGTTGTTGCATGAGCTACTCCTTCCTTGCTTAACGGTGTTTATTCTTATTTTAAATATAAATTTGAATGCAACTTTCAGTATAGTGCCACTATTGTCTATTCCATAATTACTTTAGGCATTCAGGGCTAGAGCCACAAAGGTACGTGCTGCCTAACTGCCACTTTAGGCAACATTTAAGAGCCACTGAATTCTGCAAAAATGCTATTCAACTGTCACAGTTTTAGAATTAAGTGCCTCAGTTGCCTAGCTGCGTATGTTTCTGGCAGTACAGCCACTGACCATTGCACCCTAGTTTGAAGTTTCTACTGTGCATATGTGTAAAATGGCAGCCCTGATGCCATTGAGCTGCTCAGTGCTGTAGTGTAATTCTCAAAATAGATACTTTCCTTGCCTGTATGACCCATTCTGGTTTGCTCTGAAGAGACCTAACCCACATAAAAAAGAGCCAAACAGTTTAGGAATTGTTATGGATGCCTCTGTGTGTCCAACAGCTTTGTGGGCAGGAGACTCACCTGGAAAATGGTAAACCTTTTTCTCAAATCCCCAGTCTTCCTGTGTTTGAAACTTAGAGGAGTTCCTGATTTAGACTAGGGAATTGAATCCTAGTCCTTTACCTTCCAATTGAATACCCTAATCCCAATCCATCTGAGATGGACAGTGCTCAAATTCTACTGTTGATGCGGTTTCATTTTGTATAATTAAATGAGCGAGTTGGAAATAGATTCTGGACTCTTGAGATGAGAGCACTCACCAAAGGGTCAGGCCCTGCTCCCAAACCAGGTAGAGCAGGGATTTGAAACAGATCTCCCACATTGCCAGTGAATACCAAAACCACTAGTCCGTTGGCTATAATGGGGTATGGTGTCTCTTTTTCCTCCATCTTCTTTGGCTTTTCATAAAAGAGAGAGCTGATTTAGCCAGAGCATCTAACTCTAGGAAGGGTCACAGCTAAGAATCCTTAGTGGAGAGAGGTTCTTTTTTCTGCCTTAGTTAGTCATCCAACTATCTTTAAGGGGAACAATATAGGAAATGTTAAGACAATGGGAGGGGCTTATGGCTTCTTTCCCAGCTTGCTGGATTCTGTGAATCCCTTTCTTAGGCACTTATCTCCAAGGATGGTGGATACAAACTGCCAGGCTGAGTCCCACCCATACTCCACCCCCAAAATGTCTCCTGCTTTGCTGAGGCTGGGGACCCTGGGGCAGTGCACCCTGCCTGAGCTCCAGGGTATGATACTGGAGATGCCCACCTTTCCTGAGCTCCAAAGCGGGGGCTGTGTGCCGCTTTTCTTATGCTCTGGGGCTACAGAAGGTCATGTGTGGGGCTGGAGGCCTGCTGTTGCAATGAGACAGGGCTTAGCTTGGCTCCTGTGGGGGGCAGGGCAGAGGGCTTGCCTCACCGAGGCCTAGGTTCACCCATTGCCCATGCCTGTCTCTCCCTGTGCATTGAGTAGGGTGCCTGGGCACCTATCTTGTGGCTGAGGAGTCCATGGGACACGCTTAAAAGTGATGTGTTACAATACTAAGCCTAAGTTCTCTTTGTGATTGTAGCCCTGCTTGGTGCTGAGGAGTGTTCCTATATTATCAATCAATATTTTCTCATTGTTTTCTGGTACTTCCCTGTCTGTATCTTCCTGTTGGCTCTTCTTGGCTATAAAGTTTTTAGGACAGGGATAGTCTTTTGTTCTGTGTTTGAACAGCACCTAACATAATTGGGTGCTGGTCCATGAAAAGTGCTCCTCACTGCTACAGCAATACAAATAAAATATAATAATCATCAGCCTTTCAGGGGCATGGTTTTGACTGACACTCCTTGTATGCAGGCATCTTTCCCAAGAGAGAGTACATGCAGAAACTACCCCAAATGGAAAAAGTTTTAACTTAGCTGCTGATGCATTCATGTGGTAAAGCTACTATCCACTGCTCTCACTTGCACTGGATTTACCTCTGCTGTTGCATACATTTTTGTGGTTACTGACTCAACTACGCTTCACTTCTTACTCCACGGTGTTTGCTGAGGTGGCCTGAAACCCCATTCTCAGAGACACATGAAAGCTAGCAGGGTGCCTCCACAAGAATAGAACTGGCAGCAACAACTTTCTAGCTGAAATCACACAAGTTACTAGATATAAAACCAGTTTGGTTCTCACAGTGTGGACTGTCGTATACTCCTTATAGATGATGGGTTGCAGGGCTGTTAATACTAAATCATGCTTCTGTACCAGATTTGGACTGACTACAGCACATCCTTCACTAACAAAGATAACAAGTGTTCTAAGATACTTTAATGCACTGTAAGGTATGGCTAGTACCAGCTCAGGTAAGGTATGTCACACATGGGATCAGCTGGTGACTAACCACTGTAATACATCTTTAGCATTCCATCACATCTCTTTCCCCTTAGGAATGTAAAACTGCCATTTAAAAAAATGTATCCAATCATGTTATGCCTTTCAAGTACAGGCAGTCCCCGAGTTACGCGGATCCGACTTATGTCGGATCTGCAGTTACGAACGGGGCTTTTCTCGCCCCGGAGGACACGGGTGGCGAGACCGCCCAGACGCGCCATGGTCACGCCTCCAGCGTCCTCCGGGGCGAGAAAAGCTGCTCCGCGTCTCCCTGGTCTTCTGGGGGGGGCCCCCCCAGCAGACCAGGGAGACACGGAGCAAAGCCGCAGAGAATGCAGGCGGGACAGCGGCACGTCTCTGCGGTCCCGCTGCCCGCGTCTCCCTGGTTTGCTTGGCGGGGGGGGGGGGGGGGGGGCGCAACTAGTGCGCCCTCCCCCCCCCAGCAGACCAGGCTTTTCTCGCCGCTGACGCCTGGGGTAGAGCAGCTGGGGCGCTGCCGGGTTGGTCCCGCAGCGCGGCTCCTCGGCGCTACTGGCAGCACCCCAGCTGCTCTGCCCTGGTGTCCCCAAGTCAGCCGCTGCTGAAACTGACCAGCGGCTGACTACTGGAAGCCCGAGGCAGAGTTGCTCTGTCCCGGGCTTCCTGGAATCAGCCGTTGATCAGTTTCAGCAGCAGCTGACTTGGGGCACCTGGGGCAGAGCAGCTGGGGTGCTGCCGGGTTGGTCCGCGCAGCGCAGAGGTGCGGCGCTGCAGGGACCTACCTGGCAGCGCCCCAGCTGCTCTGTCCCAGGCGTCCAGATTCAGCTGCTGTTGAAACTGATCAGCGGCTGATTCCAGGAAGCCCGGGGCAGAGCAACTCTGCCTCGGGTTTCCTGTAGTCAGCCGCTGGTCAGTTTCAGCAGCGGCTGAATCTGGACGCCAGTTCCGACTTACATACAAATTCGACTTAAGAACAAACCTACAGTCCCTATCTTGTACGTAACCCGAGGACTGCCTATATGTTATTTCTACATACTTAGTAAAATAGACCACTGTGACTAGAGATGTTAATCATGTAATACAGTAACCATATAACCACTAAAAATCTTAATGGTTACTCATATTGTGGGCTGAACCTGCAGTGAAGCCTCTGTTGGAGCAGGGCCACCAGCCCTTGCTGGCCCAGCTCCCAGGGAGCAGGCTTTGCGGTAGCAGCAACGCTGCCTCTCTGGGAACCAGCTGAGTTTAACTGATACCATTTACCAATAAGCATTAGCTTATTGGTTAAGCACTTAATTGATTAAACTCTAACATGTCTATGACCAGGTAATGATGTTGTCTAAATTCACGTAAATATGCAGCTAGTCCTTTTCAAGGTCTGTATGGGTGGGGGGGAGGGGATGTTGAGGATTCCTTGTGATGTACTGATTTGTTAGTTTTGTCATGTTCATGTGCAGATACTTTTATTCTTTAAGTCCTTGGTGTTGCCTGGCCACCACGTTGGCTTATTGATGGCCTTTAGTTAGTCCTTCATGAATGAGATTTAGGATTTTTCCTTTCACAGAATTTGGAACGATGACGCAGTCACCTTTTATTAGTTAATCTGACTCGCTTAATTGACCACATAGTTTTTTTCTCACCTAACTGATCACATTGTCTTTTGTTGCCTCCTTAGTGTCCTTTGGATACTTGAGCTAGCTGCCCTCGCTTAACTCACAACTTCTTGAAACTGTGTATCCGTCAAGGTTCCTTTCTGTAGCTGATGTAGTCTCTTTTCTGACACTGGCCTTTGAGTCCAGAGCATCCATGTACACCTTCTCATCATTTTTGATCTCATAGGTAGTTGAATGTAAAGTTGGTTTCTGTGACAGTCAGCTACCACCTGACTTTTCCTAGGAATATATTTTTAAATGGTTAAATCACATTAATCTTAACAAAAGATGGCATCTCAGCAGTGCTTGATCCAAGATTTTTTTTCTAATCAGGGTTACAATTGGTTTATGATCTGTTATCAGTGTGAAATAATTTAATCTACACTGATCTCTGTAAAAGCTATGATGTACACGTTTCCTAGGCACTCCTTTTCAATCTGTGCATTTTGGTTTACTACTTCTGTGACTGTGAGAACAAAATGCAGTGTTGGCATTCTGATCCATGTTATTGCAACAATACAACTCGGCCATACCTGCTTGCATCCACACTGGCCATTGAGGGAGAAACTGAAATATTAAGGTGGTTTTTTTTTAAACCTTTTGGAAGGCAGTTTCTTTATTTTGTCCTCCCCCCCCCCCCCAATAAAGTTGGCCTTTCATAGTTCATTCAGTGCTTGTCAATATAGAATGGTGTCATGGGAATCCACCAAGGTAACCTGTATGTGTGTCAGATCTGATATATTTATTGGTGCATTCCATTCTCAAATCACTTTTACTTTATCAATGCTAGGACTGACTTAGAGATGTAGCTGTGTTAGTCTGGTCTTGCTGAAACAAAAGACAGGAGTATGCAGCACTTCAAAGACTAACAAGATGGTTTATTAGGTTATGAGCTTTCATGGGCCAGACCCACTTCCTCAAATCAAATTGTGGAAGAAAATTGGCATGACCATACATTGGCATGTACCAAAGGGATACAATTAAAAAAAAATAAACACATATAAAATAGATCAGATTTTAGAACAGAGGGGGGATGAGGGGAGGAAGGTTAATGTCTATGAGGTGATAATTGGGGAAGCTATCTTTGTAATGGGTGAGATAATTATCTTTGTTAAAGCCCATTTGTAAAGTGTCAAATTTAAGCATGAATGACAGTTCAGAGATATGTTCTCTTCGAAGTTTTGTGTTAATGCCTCTTTGAAGCAGGATGCAGGTAGTAAGATCGTTGAGACAATGCCGAGGCTGGCTGAAATGGCAAACTTTTTTCTTTGTGAAACTGTCTGTCTGTTTTGTGTGCATTGATTCTTTGGCGAAGTGTTTGAGAAGTTTGTCCAATATACATAGGAGATGGACACTGTTGGGACATGATGGCATAAATTATATTTCTGATTTAATATTTCAAGTTTTTGGGACAGACAGTGAAGATTTGGTATAGGTTAAAAATACATTTTTCCTTGTTTAGCTTCAGTCCAGCTTGATCAAGCTTAGAACTTCGTGGAAGGTTTTGTTGTGTTCTTCTTTGATGACCCACATATCAAAATATGATCCATAAAAACTGCAACTTTCCCAAAGCATATGATAATATTATTAGATTAGCACTCCATTTGGAAACAGGAATTTACCAGGATCCGTACAAGGCATTTAGCTTGAGAAAACACTGCAGCTCCTTCCACTAAGAGGAGGAAGTTATCCAGTAGTGGGAGGATATATTTTTCTCTTCTAATTGCTTCTTTACGTCTTACACTCTTCACGTGTATTTTTCTTCATAACCAATACCCTGCTGGGCACATCATGCTGTTGGCTCAGTGATTTCTTCAATAGCACCAATCTGTTCCATTTTCTTTAATTTAGCTTCCACTGTATGAACCAAGTTGATACAAATCCTGTGTATATTGTCCAGTTCAATATTGTCTCCAAGTTATTTGTACTGGATTTCCTTTCCGAAGTCAACTGTCACCAAATACTCCCTCAACTTCATCTACTTTGGCCACTGGGTCCATCATGACTTGGGATGTGAAAGGTTAACCAGTAAACCTCACCCATCAGGGCAGGGGCTGGTGCAGACGAGTCGTCCCAGAATCTTTGTTGCTTTTCCTCCTGCCTCTGTTTGCAACCTCAGTTGCTGTTTCCCTTCTGTTTCTCGTCTCCTCCACTGCGAGTTTGGTTACTTCTGCCACCACGTCACGTACGCCTCGGCTAGGACAAGATTCTCTAGCTGCAACTGCATGAGGCGCCTGCACCAACTCGGGCGGGCCCGACAGCTTTTACCATGCGAGAACCCGCGAGACCAGCCGAGTTTTCCTGACGACACTTGGCGGCGCTACCCGGCACCGCTGTTCCTAGCCCACGCGAGGAACCCAAACCGGGCGCCGGGGAGCGGCTGCGCAGCATTTCAGCCTCCGGCAGGCGCCCCAGCACACCTGGCGGGGAAGGGCGGGAGGTAGGCCGGAGCCCCGCCTCACAGGCAGGAATTCCCCGCGTCAGCCCCGCCCAGCAGGGGCGGCGGAAGGGGCAGGGCCAGGCAGCCGCCCCAACCCCAGGCTGCGACAGTGGCCACAGCCCACGCACTTCGGCCGCTCTCCTCTAGGGGCGGGCGAGGCGAAGCGCTCTGAGCGAAGAGAAGCGGGGGCGGAGTCTCCCCGCACGCAAGACGGTGACGCGAGCCCAGCCCCGCCCCCTTCTCCCTGAGCCGTTGGCAACTGCGCTTTTGCTTTTTTCTCTTTCACCCCCTCGCTCCCGAGGTCAGTTCCGTATCCGGCGTGGGCGCGTCACTTCCTGTTCACGCCGGCGCTCTCTCTTTCCCCCTCTCCCCGGACCCGGATGGTGACTGGTGGCGGCCGCTGGGACTGTCACTGAGCGGCTCCCCGGGCCTCTTGTCCTGAGCGGTGGCAGCGGCCGGGAAGATGGCGGCGGCGGCGGCGGCTTTGGCAGGGGCCTCGTGCTCCTCGGCGGCCGCCGCTGGCCCCGCGTCGGTCTCCGCAGCGCCGGGCCCTTGCGAGTGGGTGCTGCTGCGGGACGGCTGCCTGCGCTGCGACGCCGACGGGCTCTGCAGCCTCTGCTACCACCCGGCTCTTAACGCCATCCTGGCCGTGACCGCCTGCGGCGCCATCAAAGTCATCGACGGTACCTCGGGGGCCACGCTGCAGGCCTCGGCGCTCAACGGTGAGACCCGGCCTGGAGCGGGGAGGCGCCGGCGGCGCCAGCTCGGGCTCTGCCGCGGGGGGCCGGGGCTCGGTAAAGGCCAGAGAGCCCGGGGCGGGAGATGGTCTTGAGGTAGTTGCGGAGTCGGGTTTCCAGCGGCTCGGGGGCAGGTGGGGAAGGGCCGCTGCTTGCCGGCTTTTTTCTTCCCTGGTTGCTTCACCGCCCGGCTTAGGGGCGGGGGCGATGCAGCGCCTGTTGCGGTTGGTTCTTAGGTCCCGGGCTGTCTTGTGTCTGGGGTAACCGGGTGGGAGGTTGGGTGTCTCCTCTCTCGTCCCGTCCTGGCCGTACCTGAGGAGAGCAGGGCTACCAGCCCTGCCGAGACCAGCTGCTGCTCGGTGAGAATGGGGGTGGTGGGGTTGCTCGTGGGCGGGCAGATGGGGGTGGGCTTATCTGCATTTTCGGTTTCTCTGGGCTCCTCTTCAGTTTCCTGCTTCTGTGGAAGAAACTTGATAAATCTCTATTTTTCTCAGAGGTTTATGGACAGTGTCAGGGTCAGCACTGAGACTGCCTTGTTCGAAAATAAAATATCATTTTCCTCTGAGGTGCTGGTGGAGCATCTCAGAGTTATTAAAGCGAAAGTGTTTCACAACTAAGTGCATTATGTGATGCAGTGTCCTTGATTGCTTTATAGTGTTGCTTTGTATGTAACACTATTACATAGAAAAGGGTCCCAGTTATTAGTACAAACTTGCTGACCTGAATCAGGCATTATTTTAATCTTTATTGATCAAGGTGCCTGTTACTGTGTAGTGCAAATTGAGTCTTGATTTAAATGATTAAAAACCCAGATATTAAGTGTATGACACAGATCATGTTGGTTAAAATGTATTTTACGTCAAAAAGTAATGTTTGACATCTCTTGCAGATTTAACTTTGATGTCAAATGACTTTAGATTCAAAAACTTTTCTGAGGCTTTGACATGTTTTCCTGGGCTTTTGTGGTCCTTGATACTTATTGGTGTTATTTCTGGAGGGTCAAAAGGCTTTCACTAGTCACTGCTTTTGTGGGCATAAGAGTTCAACACCTTTTCTAATAATTATTACATTTTCTCTTTGTTTTGCTTTTCTGCCTTGCTTAGGAAACTGATATTTGGAAGATAAGTCTCATGTATGAGGGTTAAATCAGTTTCCCTGTTCATTAATTATCTTCTAACACAGTAAAAAAGAATATCCTGAAAGGAGTTCATCGTTTAGAGAAATAATCTTTAACATACACAAATTTAAGTCTAGTATGTTACTATTCTTCCCCTTGTGCTTTTAACCTTAAAATTATGTAATTAGACTTTATTAATGGGAGTTACTTCTTTTGAAATGTCGGTAACCACTACTGATGGAAGTATTGATGGCAGTGTATTTAGCATAGTAAAATCAAGTCCTGTAATAATTTCCCACAAATTTTGCCACTTAGACGTGGGTAAGATTTCTTATTGAATATTAGCATAAATTATAAGATCAAACTTTGCGAGTGAGCAAAGATTAGAAATGTGCACTCACTACTTTCATTAAGATATATAATTCCTCCATGGTAATGGTCTCAATTTTTAAGTCTCTCATTTACAAAGTATCAGTTTCATCGTCCATCAGTGGCAACACAATTGCAAAGTTGCCACTGAATACTTAATTTGGTCTGAAGAACCGTTATTCTTTTTTGAGTAATTGTCATCAACATGGATTCCACTTCAGATGACTATATGCCTGTGAACAGATTCTTTATGTCTAGCAGTGCCTTTTGGTGTTTTACCTGGGGTTATAACCTGGGGGTAGCTGCTTTTTAATGCCTGTAACAGAGAGATGGAACCCCCGTAGTGTCCGCTTATTCTGATGACTGAAAGATCTCTTGTTAGACTGGGTAGCGGTAAATGGTTTTTGCTGTTTTTGCACAGCACAATGAGATTTTGGTCTATGACTAGGGTCTACAGGCATGATGGCAATGGAAATCAACAATATTTTTTTTGTTTTCACACGCAGTCAAAAAAACTTTTATAATACACTTAGGGGATATCTCTTGGATCAGGACCACAATGGCTGAAATAAAATCCTTGGGATTTAAAACTTGCCTTTTGTGAGGCTTTTATCCCATACAGTGATGGGCACTGCAGGTGTGTCTTTCCCCGCGGAGAGGGACCCATCCCTGACAATTACTCAGTCTATTGCTCCTTCTCAAAGAGGACACATAAAGCAAGTAATGCTGTCTTTCAGAGCCTTGGGCAAAAGATTCTGCCAAGCCTGAACAGTCACTTTGGAGTAGTGCTCCTATAATCTGGAGCGCTACGGCCAACTCCCAGTTTCACTTTTCAGAAGATTGAGCCCTTCGCTTTCCAACAATGATAGAGCTTATCTCTGCTCTGTTAGTCATCAAAGACATATAGGAAGGTATGTTGCTTCCAGCATGAGTGGTAGGCACAGATCACCCTCTCTGGCTGCTCCTATGGCTCCTGCGGCCATGGCTGTGTTGCGGGTGGCATCTGCTCCTACTGCAGCCCCGGCCAGATATATGTAACTCTGGAACAAAGTAAGGGACATTTCAGAGGTAAGCCTTTGTGGAAATAATATAAAACCAAGCAGGTGTGAAAGAAATAGGTTTACTGTAAATTTACTGTAGATTACTGCTTCACGTTGTTGAGAAATTTTAATTTTGTTAAATTGAAAGATTAAAAAATGAAATGAAAATGGTGTTGTTAATTTTTAACTTTTATAAAATAAACTTGCAAATCCAAACTTGCAATGGAAACTAGGACAAATAACAAAGGATGAATATAGGCAAGCAACACAGGAATGCAGGGGCAAGATTAGAAAGGCAAAGGCACAAAATGAGATCAAACTAGCTACAGGCATAAAGGGAAACAAGAAGACCTTTTATAAATACATTAGAAGCAAGAGGAAGACCAAGGACAGGGTAGGCCCACTGCTCAGTGAGGAGGGAGAAGCAGTAACAGGAAACTTGGAAATGGCGGAGATGCTCAATGACTTCTTTGTTTCGGTCTTCACCGAGAAGTCTGGAGGTGTGCCTAACGTAGTGAATACAAGCAGAGAGAGGGTAAGTTTAGAAGATAGGATACACAAAGAACAAGTTAAAAATCACTTAGGAAAGTTAGATGTCAGCAAGTCACCAGGTCCTGATGAAATGCATCCCAGGATACTCAAGGAGCTGATAGAGGAGGTATCTGAGCCTTTAGCTATGATCTTTGAAAAATCATGGAAGACGGGAGATTCCAGAAGACTGGAAAAGGGCAAATATTGTGCCCATCTATAAAAAGGGGAATAAGAACAACCCAGGAAACTACAGACCGGTCAGTTTAACGTCTGTCCCAGGAAAGATAATGGAGCAGGTAATTAAGGAAATCATATGCAAACACTTGGAAGGTAATAAAGTGATAGGGAATAGCCAGCATGGGTTTGTGAAGAACAAGTCATGCCAAACTAATCTGATAGCTTTCATTGATAGGATAACGAGCCTTGTGGATAAGGGAGAAGCGGTGGATGTCATATACCTAGACTTTAGTAAGGCATTTGATACGGTCTCGCATGATATTCTTATTGATAAACTAGGCAAATATAACTTAGATAGGGCCACGATAAGGTGGGTGCATAATTGGCTGGATAACCGTAGTCAGAGAGTTGTTGTTAACGGTGCTAAATCCTGCTGGAAAGGGATAACACGTGGAGTTCCGCAGGGGTCTGTTTTGGGACCCGTACTGTTCAATATCTTCATCAATGATGTAGATATTGGGATAGAGAGTACGCTTATTAAGTTTGCAGATGATACCAAACTGGGTGGGGTTGCAACTTCTTTGGAGGATAGGGACGTAATTCAAAATGACCTTAGCAAGTTAGAGAAATGGTCAGAGGTAAACAGGATGAAGTTTAATAAAGAGAAATGCAAAGTGCTCCACTTAGGAAGGAACAATCAGTTCCACACATACAAGATAGGAAGCGACTGTCTAGGAAGGAGCATGGCGGAAAGGGATGTAGGGGTCATAGTGGACCACAAGCTGAATATGAGTCAACAGTGTGATGCTGTTGCAAAAAAAGCAAATATGATTCTAGGTTGTATCAACAGGTGTGTTGTAAGCAAAACTCGTGAAGTCATTCTGCTGCTCTACTCTGCACTAGTTAGGCCTCAGCTGGAGTATTGTGTCCAGTTCTGGGCGCCACGTTTCAAGAAAGATGTGGAGAAATTGGAAAAGGTACAGAGAAGAGCGACAAGAATGATTAAAGATCTAGAGAACATGACCTATGAAGCCAGGCTTCATGAACTGGGCTTGTTTAGTTTGGAAAAAAGAAGATTAAGGGGGGACATGATAGCGGTTTTCAAATATCTAAAAGGGTGTCACAAGGAGGAAGGAGAAAATTTGTTCCTCTTGGTTTCTGAGGCCAGGACAAGGAGTAATGGGCTTAAAGTGCAGCAGGGGAGGTTTAGATTGGACATTAGGAAAAAATTCCTAACTGTCAGGGTGGTCAAATATTGGAATAAATTGCCAAGGGAGGTGGTGGAATCTCCCTCTCTGGAGATATTTAAGAACAGGTTAGATAGACATCTGTCAGGGATGGTGTAGACGGAGCTTGTTCCTGCCTTGAGGGTGGGGGGCTGGACTCGATGACCTCTCGAGGTCCCTTCCAGTCCTATGATTCTATGAATATGCCATAATTAAAGTAAATGCATTTAGGGCTATGTAATTGGAATTAAATTAAATAATACATTTACTATAGTGATAATATTTTTGTACAGAGAACTACTTTAACTTGATGTTGTAAATAAATGATGTACTTCTGATTGGCTTTTCATTCAGAAGGATTCCAAAATTATTTTCAAACTGTGAGAATTCATTTATCTGCCACTTAACTACTGGCATGCTTTTAAATGAAGGTGGCTATTCTGTGCTCTCAACTTAAATTAGGGAGAAAATGGGTAAATAATTTCACTAATGACTCAACTCTGGAGAATTTAGGTAGGCTGAAAACAACTTACTAAACTTGTATCTGTGTATATGCAAGGTTTAACACATCTTTTCTGAAAAATTCTGGAGCTATGACATAGAGAATAACCAAAGTGTAACTTTGGCATGGGATAATGTCTATTCCACAGAATTGCTCTTGATTTTGAACTTTCACGGGAGGGAAAAATATTTAATTCTCATGGTTTGGAAGACAACCTTGCCTGTGTGAACCAAATGTAGTTGAAAATGTTTTTCTGCCCTTATGTATACTAGAGATTTCTTTCCCTAAATTTGTCATCCGTCTAACATGCCTATAATGTTCCTCTCATGTCAGCTCGTACTTCTAGTGTTGCAAATGCATTAAATCGAATCTAAATAATGGTGGTATTTTAAGTAAAGCTAACTGCCCATGCATATTAATTTCTAATATGGGTGGAGACTGCTGGTGTAGTAGCCCCAATAAATATCTCACTTGCAAGCTTTGCCCAAAGTGAACAAGATTTTCTGTTGCTACGTCTTTCACCAGCTATGTTAAAATCATAACTTGGTGACTAGGGCCATCCCTGGGAGGACATGGGACTGGGTGCAACCCCCCCCAGCCACAGGTCCTACCACCACACATCTGCTTTGCCCTGCTTTATCCCCACTGCATCCCTTCCCTTCAGCCTCGTTCCTGCTCTGATCCCTTCCCACCACTGCTGTACCCATTGCCTCCCTCATTACATCCCTTCCCTGAACCCCGCCCTCCCCTAAGCAATGCATGGGGCAACCTCTCCCCCCCCCAGACTCACCACTGTGGCAGGAAGCAAAGTGCAGCAGGCTGAGAGGTGGGCAGCAGGGTGGAGTGGACCAGGTTGCCATGTTCTGGCTCCTGCTGCTGTAGTGGGGGTAGGGGGACTAGCCTCTGCTGCCGTCCCTTGCCAGTCCCTTCAGGTAATCCCCCAGGTACTATGGAGCCCTCCATAACGTGGGGCTTGGAGTGGCCATCCTGAACCATCCTATGGATGAAAGGGCTGTGATGGTGATATGTCTTATTATAAGGTATCATCTTGGCATCTACTTTCATGCTGACATTTGACTCGTACAATTAAGAGCGAGAGAGATCCAGGGCCAGTTGAACTGGAGCATATAAGAAATCAGGATATGTGAGTAAGCATGTTCAGGAGTGCCAAATACTGCCCGGAGAAGATAAGGACTTAGTGGGATATTTTCATAATCACTTAAGGTTTTAGTTTCTCAAGCACCATTGAATATCAGTGGGACTTTTGCACCTATGTACCTTTAGCGCTTTTTGAAAATCCCATACAATAAGGCAAAAAGAAACCATGAGTCTGGTTTCAGGTGTAAAACCTAATCACTAAGGGACTGGATCAAATCTTTGTGAATTTGCTGCTCTACAAGGATGACACGGAAGTTGCTTGTCATGTAACTGGTGGGGTCTGAGGGTAAGGAGAAAATGACTAAGGAATGATGAAAAGAGAGCAGTACCTCCCACCTGCTGCATGGATCATAGTGTTTACAAGAAGTCAAACCAAGAGATGCCGATCTGTTGATCCTTCAGGATCACTTTAGGATACATATTCAGTATTTTAACTGGCGGGGAAGTGTCAGCCTATCCATTTTAGAAGGAGGAAGGAGTTTTGCTTGAGGATCCTTTACTTTACTTTAGGCCTCTAGCTCTTTGTGAAACATAACAATAGGACTGACTATACAAATTTGGGGCAGGAAAAGAGTTTTGTAGTTCTTACAGATATCACACTTAACACACGCATATTACAGATATCACAATTCAGTGTGCTTCACTTTGCATATGGAAGGTGCTGAGAATTTTCTGCCTTTCCTCCTGAAGTGGATTTTGTTTTTTCCCCTCTCCTCCACACATGCCACAGTACTTTCTCCTGTCATTGCCAATTTAGTGTTGATTTGGGAATGGATCTGTGACTGGATTCAATTTTTCTAGGTTTCTTGAGAGTGCTGTTGGTTTCCTGTTGCTCTGCCAGCAGAATACCAGTTTGCCTGACAACTGTGGAACAAAGACTTGACTCTTGTTTTGCCTACTATAGTAAGCAAGGGTTGTGCAGAAAAAATGAACCATGTCAATGCCAAGAGCATGTAGAAACACTTTTTCATGATTTTCTGGTAATTGGTGGAATGCAGGGTGGTAATTAGAATGACTGCTATTATGTTCAATGTTCCATGATTTCCTAAAGTTAGAAAAAGTTTGAAGAATCCAGTTCATATGATTCCAAGATAATTAAACTTTTCCAAACTGTGGTTCTGGGCCTGTAAATTTTAAGAACTTAATTTCCTGATTTTAGATAGTCCTGCTGTCACATGAGTGTGTATAAATCTCAGTCCACTTCAGAACTTGACCTGACCCTTGGAACTAGTGGCAGTCGCTCTTGAGAGTTGCATTTGCAACTTGAACGGTCTTTGATTGCAATATCTGCTTCTGTAGTTGAAAGGAGCTTATGGAATATCATTTAATCAGCTCATGCAAATTCTAGCAACCGAAAGTAAACTAATTTCCTTGTTGGAAACATTTTATTTCTGTCTAGGTGGCAATTGTAAATATCTTTGTAGAGAATTTGTCCCATGATCCTTTGACAGCAAAAGCTTTTCTGTAAAAGTAAACTGAAGGAATTGAAATATAAAGGACGCTCAATTGCTTGATAGTCTGGACTATTCATACAGTCTTTCTATTTAATAAAATAGTACTATATAATACATGTTATCATACAGAGGTAACAACTGTATTTGCCATTTATGGCTTAGTTAAACGATATCCAATACTTCTCAATTTTGAACATAAATGGTTTTCAGTGGGCCCTTGAGATAGCTATTTAAACTAATTAAGTGGAATTTACATTTTAATACTATTGATACTGTCTGTAGAAATTATTTTTTTTCTGTAGAATGAAATATTTTCCTTGCCTGCTGTTGTATTTGTCCATTTTCTCTGTGAGGAACTCCAGCACGTTGGCAAGAGTATAGTTTACAAATGCTTGATTTTTTTTCCATCAAAAGTGTTCCATCCTTTTTTTAGGACAGCAAGAACTAAGACTTGACAACTCTGCTATGATCCCATGGTTCCTGAGGGGAGGTGCATGCCTCTCTCAGCAAGGATATGCAAAAATAATACATTTACACACACACTTTTCAATGGAAACCAGGAGAGTTGACAGGTCATTGATACCAAAATTCTGGTTGAGAAAGGCACCTGGGCACAACAATTTCAGACTCCTTATGTATAAATTTAGAACAGTAGGTTTTATGTAGATCACTTTTGAGTTTGAGAGAGATACCATAGGTGCTAATCTGAAATAATAGACTGCAAATAGAAGATTAGTTAACAGGTTAGTTGTAGAATTAGAATTAGTTTATTATTTGGAGGAAGAAGAATACAGGAAGTTTGAAGTTTAAATACCTTGCAGTGCTTCATTGAAAACTGTGGAGTTCTGTGTGATATTTAAAATTCATTTAAAGGATAATAGGGTGGGGATAGAGTAGCAATATACATTATTGTGCACAATGTAAAATAATACATATAGGTAAAATTATTCTGACTACTCACAGCTTGATGGGATATGAAGTATCAAGTTCTCCTGAGGAACTTTGGCTTTTGGTTTTTCTGTTACATGGCAGGGGGGAGGAGCCACCCCAGTGTAGAGATTAGGGATGTATGGGAGTAATCGATTACCAGATAGACCTAGGCTTATCAGGTAGTTGAGTCGGCTACTCTCATCACCCCCTCACCCCCCTTGCTGCCTTTGTATCGGGGCAGCAAGATGGGTAAGCAGGAGCTGATGCTGGGGGAAGCCAGCTTAAAAGCTGGTTTCCCCCCAGCACTGTTTCTACAGTGCTACCTCCCCCCCCCCCCGCCCCCCGCTGCTTCTGTCAGGGGGCAGGAGCTGCTGCCATGAAGCAGCCCCTGTCTACAGGGGGTCCCAGTGGGGTGTTGGAATCCCTATGCATATAGCGACTGTTTCATGGTAGCAACTGTTTCATGGTATGCGGGACTCCCAGTAGGGAGTTGAGATCAAAACCTGCTGAGGCTCCGCAACTTAAAAGGCGGTAGCGGTTGGGCAGCCTTCTACCTGGTTCCTACTACCTTTTAAATTGCAGAGCCACAGTGCAATTTAGTCCCGCACTCGGAGGGAGCTGGGACTGAGCTGAGCTGCATATTGATGAATCAAGTATCTGGGCTGTCCGCTGCCCGCGTGTTCTGCCGCTTTGCTCCCCTTCCCCCGGGTCTGCAGACCAGGGAGAGGGGGAACAAAGCAGAGCAAAGCCGCGGAGCACGCGGGCAGCGGACAGCCCAGACGTGTCTGGGCTGTCCGCTGCCCGCGTGCTCCGCTGCTTTGCTTCCTCTCCCTGGTCTGCTGGAGACCAGGGAGACGGCCCCGTTCGTAACTGCGGATCCGACATAAGGCGGATCCGCGTAACTCGGGGACTGCCTGTAGTTGATACAGATTCTGTCAACTACTCGATTAGTTAAATATCTGCCTCTTAACATTCCTAGTTGAGATGGCAGTACTACTGTCTTGCACTCCTTTGTAATCACTGAAGTGTCTTTAACATACTACTTTTAAAACTGTAAAATATATAAAGTCATAATTTGACATTTTTTCTCTCCTGGAAGAAAATTTCAGGATGACTATTAGGTATGTGAAAGGTTTACAGGTTCTAGTTAACTGGTGGGGGCTGGAGCAGCTCCCTGCCTGCTGTGGTAGTCATCCAAGGCAGCTCCTATCCAAGGTGAGACCAGGTGCAAAGAGGCCAAGCTGGAGCTGCCTCTGCCTGTGGTGTGGGGGAGGAAGCACATACAAGGACTACTCCTGCTGGGCTGGAGCAGCCCCTGCCTGCAGTTGGGAGGAATGGGGGTGCTCCAGGCTGGCCCCTCTGCACCTCCCTCTTTTAATTAGTTAACTGGTTAAACATGATGTTTAACTGGTTAACCAATTAAATGGGATTTTACATCCCTAATGACTATGCCTAAATACAGATTATGGTATCTTGTCTAACTGAGACTAGAAAATTAACTTTAGTTCCTTGCCTTTCCTTCTCAAATGGAAGTGGCAGGGGGATCAGGAAAAGACTCCTACCTCCACCCCCCCATATTTTTTTTGTCTACTTTCAATCATCAGGGATGGCCAGGGATGGAAATGGGACATTGAACAGGGGGAGCCAGGTCTCTGCGGTGGCATAAAACATAACCTGCTAAGCATGAGACACAGTTTCTTGCTCAAAATCTGGTCACCACATGTGGGTTTGGGAAAGAAACTTTCTCCAAGTGAGATTGGCAGTGACCATGGCTCTTTTTTCCCCCACCTACCTCAGCATCATGCAGTGTAAGTCACTTGTCAGATTATCTGATTATCTATCAGTTAATTTCCTGCCATTGCTGGGAACTCAGACATTGGTGCACCTGTTCTGTGCCTGTGGAACATAATAGCGTAGTCTTTTGTGTGCCGCAGTATTTTGGATATTGGGTTCGGTGTGCAGGTGCTGGGTTTTGTTGGAATGATACATATATATAGGAGGTTAGAATTTATCTGGTGATCTCCTCTGCCCTTTATCTCTTGACTCTGAAGTTCTTGGAGAGTCTTCTCCCATCTCCACAGTACTAAGCAATGATTTGTTTTTTTTTTTTTTTGTAGGTCTGTCAAATGATTTAATCATGCAGTTAAACAATAGAACATTTATTTAAATATGTTTGGGATGTTTTCTATACTTTAAAATATTTTTATTTCAATTAAAATACAACATGAAGTGTACAGTGTATGCTTAATTTTATTACTAATATTTGCGTTGTAAGGAACATAGTATTTTTCAGTTCTTCTTATGCAAGTACTGTAGTGCAAACTCTTAATCATAAAAATTGAACTTACAAATGTAGCATGTACAAAAATGCATATCTGACACACATACATTGCAGTGTCAGCTACAAAAGTGCCATACGGATGCCTGTTTTTGCTTTCAGGTGATGTTGTAAAAAATAATGGGACCTCATTATGTTCTTTAAATGTAAATACACTTATTTCTTTTAGCAATTGGCTGAACAAGAAATCGGACTGAGTGGACCTGCAAGCACTAAAGTTTTACATTTTGTTTTTTCAGTGTAGTTGTGTAAAAAAAAAAAAAAAAAAAAATCTAAGTTCCGTTTTCGTGATAGAGATTGAACTAAGTATTTGTATGAGGTGAATTGAAAACTCTTATAATTTTTAAAGTACAAATCTTCATAATCAAAAATAATAATATAATAAAATTTTACACTTTTGTATTCTGTTATAAATGAAATCAATACATTTGAAAATGTAGGAAAACATCCAAAATATTTAATACATTTCTATTGTTTCAATATAATTAAAACTGTGATTGTGATTTCTTTTAAATTGCAATTAATTTTTGAGTTAATGATGTGAGTTAACTGCAATTGATTCAGTCCTAGTTTTTTAGCGTGCTCATCTGTTTAATTGCAGCTTAATTCCTACCATTGATCTGACCTGCAGTCCAGAAGAGGCATAAGTTACCTTAAAGCAGTGTTTCCCAATTGGTGCTCTGCGGAACCCTGGGAGCAAAATGAGGGGTTCTGAAAGGAGCCGGTGCTCCCCCGCCCCCTCTGAAAAAGAGAGAGAGAGAGCCGGCTAGCCAGCAGAGGCATGGGCGGCGAGTTGTGTGGGCTTATGGTGCCCACACTCCAGCAATATTTGGAGCTGGAGCAGGTCCCGACCCCTCAGCGTGCATCCTCCAACTCCGGCCCCAGAGCGTCTCTCCCCCGTCCCCGGACCTGTCCCTGCTGTGCGCAACCTTCCCTGAGCTCCCCCTCGCTGGCTGCTGCTGCGCTGCACAGCACGCTCAGACTAGTGGGTGGGGAGACGCCCGGACTTGACATAACGTCACGGCCCGGGATTTTAAACTTGCTGGGCACTGCGATACACCGCATGGCTCAGTTGCAGGTTCGGAGTCCCGAGGCCGAACACAGACTCCGGCCCCACAAAGTGGAAGGCAGAAGGTGAGGGGGAGGGAGGGACGGGAAGGGGCTTGTGCAGAGGGAAAGGGGAAGGGCTGGGAGAGGAAGGGGCTTGTGCGGAGGGGAAGGGGAAGGCACCAAAGGGACAGGGGTGGAGGAGAGGCAAATGGCAGGGGGCCAAGCGCAGACAATGAGGAAAAGGGCAGGAGGGGAGAGGTGTCAGTGGGAGGGGGACAGGGTGATGCTGGGAGGGGAGAAGGTAAGGGCATTGGGGGCTAGAAGCGTGAGGGAAGGTGCTGGGAGAAGGCTTGAAAGAAAGGGTGGGTATGAGGAAGGCTGGGATGGAGCAAGTCATGTGAGAAGGCACAGGGGCATGAGGGGAATGGGGGCAGAGGGTGGTGAAGGGTGGGCATCATGGAAAAATGGAGCGAAGTGGGCAGGGGAAGTGATTGAAGGGGGAGGCACCAGGAAGGTGCAGGGGTAAGAGAAGGTGCAGGTGCCAGGGGATTCTGGGGGTAAAGCAGAAGGGCAGACACCTGCAGTGGAGGGACCAACATTAGAGGAAAGACGCAGGGCAGGTTTGTAGAGGGAGGTGTTACAAGAGGGGATGAGGAGGCGTAGCTCACATGATCAGAGTGGGGCTGCTGGAGAAGTGGGCACAGGGGGGAGTGAAGGGCTGGTGGAGGGGGGCAGGTTGCAGGAGGGCTGAGGACAGTGAGAAGAGCAGGAGTCAGGACAGCAGAGAAGGGTGAGGAGTGGGGGGGCAGCAGACACCAGGGCTACGTCTACACTGGCCCCTTTTCCGGAAGGGGCATGTTAATTTCACCTATCATAGTAGGGAAATCCGCGGGGGTTTTAAATATCCCCCGCGGCATTTAAATAAAAATGTCCGCCGCTTTTTTCCGGCTTTTAAAAAAGCCGGAAAAGAGCGTCTACTCTGACCCCGATCCTCCGGAAAAAGCGGGCTTTTCCGGAGGCTCTTATTCCTACTTTGAAGTAGGAATAAGAGTCTCTGGAAAAGGGCACTTTTTCCGGAGGATCGGGGTCAGTGTAGATGCTCTTTTCCGGCTTTTTTAAAAGCCGGAAAAAAGCGGCGGACATTTTTATTTAAATGACGCGGGGGATATTTAAATCCCCCGCGGAATTCCCTACTACGATAGGTGAAATTAGCATGCCCCTTCCGGAAAAGGGGCTGAGGTGGATGGGGGAGGGCATACAGAACAGACAGGCAGCTCAGCTGGGCTGTGAGGGGCTGCAGGGAACTGGTGCTGCACTCCCTTGAATTGTGAGGGATGGTTTTGGGGGAAGTGCAGGGAACCAGCAGGGGTGGGCAGCTTAGTTCGGTTGCAGGGGATAGAGGTGCAAAGAAGCCTAGTGGGGGGGGGGGGGGAGACCAGGAGCCCTGAAATGACCTCCCCTGGTCCAAAAATTCCTCATCTGGGACCAGTCGGGTCTAGAGGGTGCCAGATTAGGGAGGTCCAACTCCTACCCAAGTCGCCTCCTTGCACCCTCCCTCATAGCAAGGCACCCTACCTACCACCCAGGCCTTGTCCTCTTCCGCCCCCCAGCTCCCTTCCAGATCCTGCACCCCATCCCTATCCTGCTTCTTGGCAGCCCTCCCATCCACCCTAGCACCGCCCTGCCCCCAGCACCTTGCCTCACATCCCAGACTCAGCACCGCCCTGGCCCTGGTCCTGGCCCTGGCCCCAGCACCCTGCCATCCATGCTAGCACCCAGCAGCACCCTGTTCCTTGTCCCAGAACCCTGCCAGTCACCCTAGTGCCCAGCAGGACCATGTCCCTGTCCCAGCACCTTGCCCCAGCACCCTGCCACCTGAGCCAGCATCCTTCCACCCAGTAGCACTCTCTCCCCAGCCTCAGCACCCACTAGCACTCTGTCCCCTACCCTCACCAGCACATGTGGGACCATATTAGTGCGGCTTGGGTTTTTGTAGGAGCTTTTTTTTTTGTTTTTTTGCATCTCACTTGTGTGGCCCCAACTGACTTTTCTGTGAGTCAGTGACTTTTGACTCAAAACAGGTTCCTCTCATATATAAAGACAAAGCTAAAACCTTTTGAGTTTGACATATTTTATTTAAGAATGAAGCCAGGCCAACAAGCCCCCAATTGGGACCAAACCCCCATTTCACTGCAACATCATAACACTCCTGCACCACCTGACCCCAAGTATGAGTCTATCATGCACTGGAACCCCCTGTCCTGAGCCTCTTACATCCCCACACTCCTGCATCCCCACATCCTCCGTCTTCTGCCACAACGTTCCTCCACCATCCACACATCACAAAACTGTGTCCTGAGCCCATCATACTCACAAACTTCTTGCCCTGAGTCCCTCACGTATCCAGCCCAAACTCCTGCACCCTCACATCCACAAGCCCTGGCTTGCTCAGCACCCCAACCTTCCACCTGAACCCAACACTCCCCAGCCTAGAGCCCCCTCCCTGAGTCAACAGTCCCTTCTCCTGCATCCAAATTTCCTCTCAGAGCTTGTACTTCTCACCCCTTCCCACACCCAAATCCCTCATTCCCACCCCATACCTCACTCTCACTAGGTTGAGACGGGTATAAAGGCTGGGTATAGCAAGTGATGGAGAGGAAGGGAACAGAGTGGATGAGGCCTCACAGAAGGGAGATGGGGGCGTCTTGGGGAAGGAATGTGACTTTCATGAATTGGTGGGTCCCTCTCTCCTCTCCCCCCGCCCCCTCCCCCTTTTTTTTTTGCTTGACAAACCTAGGGGTTCCTTGAAATTCTGAAAATCTGAAAAGGGTTCCTCGGCCAAATAAAATTAGGAAACACTGCCTTAAAAGAGTGAACGGAAACTGTTCATTGGCCACGTGCATGCATAAGCTAAACTAAGACTTTTTACTCAAAGAAGGACTTGATTGACTGCTTTTGCTATAGCTCTTAAAATGATAATAGATAATTGGAAGAATACACGAACAATGTAATCTTAAAGTGACTTTTGCCAAATGGTGCAATAGCCTTCAAGATATCTCATCATAGAGCTATTAAAATACCAGTAATGGGCTGCTTCTTTAGCGTTAAAAATTAAACAACCAGTAAACTATCTCATGTCCCAAAACAAATTTTACAGGACTTTGATAAATAGTTCTTTTTCTTTTAATAGCATTTTCTTACGTATTTTCCTATACAGCTAAACCAGGTGGACGGGTGAAATGTCAATATATTTCTGCTGTGGACAAAGTTATCTTTGTGGATGATTATGCAGTTGGATGTAGGAAAGACCTCAATGGCATCTTGCTGCTAGACACAGCTCTGCAAACACCTGTTTCAAAGCAAGATGATGTGGTTCAACTTGAATTACCAGTTACAGAGGTAAGCTCCAAATTTAGTATATATTGACTTGATTAGAGAGAACAAAAACAAACTTACTCTCCTGGATTGTTAATTTAATATTTAAGTGGTTGCATGCCTAATGGGATAATGTTTACTATCATAAAGCAGTAATTACTTTGGTAATTGTCCTCCATCAAAACTTCATGGGATATAGTCCTAGCTGAAATCTGGGAAGAAAAGGGGTACTTAGCCAGACCCGCTATGCAACTGAAGTGCTTGAGAAGAGAAACCTGTCGAGCAGTTACTAAAGGTAGGAACCCATTTCCTGCTCTGGTGCAGTCAACTAGGCAGCATCTTCTGCTTCCTAGTCCAGAAACTATTACCCAGACTGTATGGAATCCTTAGATCATGTGCTTTCCAGACTTTCAAGTATAAGAAAATAGGGATGAATAGCTAACTTTGCTTCCACTAGTTAACTCATTTCCCCTACCAAGGAGGTGATTGCAAACACCAACTAGCCATTGAATACCACTTGAAGGAATCTTACCAATCTGGCTTTTGGCACAAGTAAGATACCTGAGCTTTCCTCTAGACTAAGTTAAGAGTTAAGGTGTGATCTTAGTAAGTTAGCTAACATAGATTTAGAGTCCATTGTAAACAGTGCAGTGCATTTCCCAAGTTACAAACATCCACACCTACGAACGCTCACTTGCAACCTTATGGGAGTAGGCAAGAAGCGTAGGTGGCCATGAGTGGCACGAGTGTGGGCCGGAGGACTGTAGCCAGTGCCATCCCCACCCCATCCCATCTTCCATGGGCTCAGCACCGGCTCTTGTAGCCCTTATCCTGCGGCTGGCACCTCCACTGACATGTTGTGCCCAGCCCCCGCTCGCCAGGAGATGCTGAGCGGTACAGGAAGAAGGACTCCAGAGGAGCAGGGGGCAGCAGTGCAGTATTTTTTTTCTTTTTTTCATTGGAAATGTACAGTATTTTAGCTGCATGATGGGCTAAATAGTCTTTAGTGGGCTGTTCTGGGAACCTAGCCATTGTTTATAACATTGTTTATATTGGGAAATGTTTTCTGAATTCCAAACAACCAACTTACAAACAAAATTTTGGAACACCCCCCATTCATAAATTGGGGACGACTTCTACTACTAACATATGCTTAGCTGCCCGAGGAAAGCCAGACTCTTGCAAAATGTGTTAACATCTCTCTCTCTCTCTCTCTCTCTCTCTCAGTTTTTTCCTGCAGGATGACACAGTGACGCCATCATGTCACTCTGTGTCCTTCAGACTCTGCCCTTGCACAGCCTCCCTAAAAAGCTGGTGTATCTACAGGGGGGGTAAGAGAGGCAGGTAGATAGTGGGGACCAGGCGCAAGCGGGCAATCAGCTGATTCCCGGCTTGCACCCAGCCCTAGATGCTGCACCTCTGCTTTTAAAATGTATTAAGAGCCTGTCAGCCAAATATGATGACTTGCTAGCCTAACGTGTTGATTTTTGGGGTTTCAGCAGCTCTAGTTTGCTGTAGGGATGTGAGTGACTAGTCGACTCTGATAAGCAAATGATTATTGGATAGTTAACACACTATTTGACTAGTTCCCTCCCTTCACCCCCCCTCCCCACTGCCTGTAGCAGAAAGAAGCAGCCAAGGGGGGGGGGGGGGTGGAGAAGAGAAGGGAGTGCTTCAAAGTGGCAGTACTGCGTGGAGCCCACGGTCAGGTGAGGACTTTCCCACTGACCCTAGGCTCCATGCGGAACTGCCACTTTAAAATGCCGTGGAGAGCTGGGGCTGTTACTACACTTGAGTGGTGGCACCCTTATCGACTAATCGAATAGTCAATGCAAATTGCATCGACTATTCAAGTAGCCAATTAATCTAAATTTAACATTCGTAGTTTGCTGTGTCACCTATGATGTGATACAAACAGTACTTAGTTCCATGGCCATAGCAGTTTGAGCAACAAGTTCTCTATACCTAAAATAGTGGGCGGTGGACCATGTTCCAAGGTCTGAATAGTGATTCTTCTCTTTAAAGACTATTGCTTGGGAATGAATTCGAGATTAGCAGGAACAGCTTCAGGGGCCTTACTGCCAAGAAAAAATCAGGGAATGCTATTTCAGTTCAAGAACAGTCTGGAATAGTTACCATTTATAATTAAAGGTGATAACTACATGCCCAGAGAGCTACAGGAAATCTTAACCAGATGTTCTGAAGTACGTGCTCATTCAGTTCAAAGAGTCCCTTCAACCATGCCTGGCCTCATATTCCCTTATAGTTCAAGGCTTTCTCTGGGCTTGCATACTACATTTTGTAACTTTAGGCATGATATGTTTACAAATAAGATTCTGTATCTTGTACCCATCTCAAATAGGCCGCATGCGATTCATTAGCACGTGACAACTTGGGTTATAAAAGGTTAAGTGGTTAATGGGTAAGCATGACCCTTACTGACATGCTTATCTGCATAATCAGTTAACTGGCTGTGGGTTGCTCCTCTCTGGACCAACTTGGTGGGGGCCAGCTTTGGCTTGGCCAGGCCTCCTCCTCTGCTATGGTTAATCGGCTAAACACTTGATTTACCGGTTAACCAATTAACTGGGATTTTACATACCTAGTAACAACATTGTGATATTTTCTGCTCTTTTCTTTATCCCAAATAGTATTTTTTAACTCATTGCACACACAGTACTGATTAGTTTCCCTTTTTTTGAAATAGTAAGTTTGAGGAGCCATGAGAATTTTACTTTGTTCTTCCTCTGAAGACCAGATTTAGCTTGGGAGACTCATACTGGTTTGCTTCCATTGTTTACTGTATCTTAGGGAGTGAAAACAATGTACGTACATAATTGTAGGCAGCAACCGAGGAATCAGCCCAGGTAAGTGGCATGATGTGTGCCATTGGGAACAAGTACTTGTTTTAAATAATCATCTTCAGCTACCCACTGGCCTGCAAGCAAGCCATCTCAAAGTTAGAAAGTATTTTTATTTTTCACAATTCCAAACTATGAAAGATCTGACAAAACAGCTTCCTTGAAACATGACCTTTTAGCATGCTGTCGAACAGGGGTGGGCAAAAGGGCTTCCACAGGCTGAATCTGACCTGAGAAGTGAGTTGATTCAGCCTGTGGATGCTCTGGCACTCGCCCTGCCCCCAGACCAATCAAGGCCTGGGGGTGGGAGGAAGAGTGTAAAGTCTCCTTTTGCTCTGCCACTGCCTTGCAAGGAGTACGAGGTTAGAAGCACTGCGCTCCTGGCAGGGCTGGAGGAGATTTTGTGTGCTCCTCCCACCCCCAAGCCCTGATTGGCCTGGGGACAGTGGGGAAAGCACGTGCTGTCTCCTCCCGCCCTGCAAGGGGCCTGGTGCTCCTTGTAGGACAGGAGTAGCGTGGGAGGAGATGTCGTGCTCCCCCAGCTCCCAGCCTGATCAGAGCTTGGGGCAGAAGGCATGCATGAAGTCTTCTCCCACCCTGCAAGGGGCTCTGCGCTTAAAGTCAACCACCAGCTTCTGCTCATCTGGTGGTTGACTTTTAAGTGCAGTGCTCCCTTGCAGAGCAGGAGCAGGGAGCATGAGACTACATTTGCTGCCCCTTCCCAGGCCCTGATTGACCTGAGGGCAGCAGGGGAGAGCACAAAATCTTCTTCCTCCACCAGGGGTGTGGATTCCTACAGGGAACTGCCAGCTGTTCAGAACAGCTGGTGGTTTTCTCTGGGGGGCAAAGACTTTGCATGCGCTCTCATTCCCAGACTCATCAGGGTCTGTGGGTGGGGAAGCACGGAAGTATCCTGGCCCCACCCCTTCTGGGGAGGCCTGGGGCCACTTCAAAAATTTCTGAAGTGGCCCCCAGTCAAATGCCCACCCCTGGTGTAGGAGCTGTGCAGTGTGCTTTGCAAGTAAAGTACATTGCCTGCGTATGATAGCTTGAAACCTAGTTGCATGTTGGCAGGTAACAATGGTGAGAACATTTATTGGTGGTATTGCAATGTTAATCATAAGCATTCTTTGTAGCATATCATTTTGTGCTTCATATTGCCAAGTACTCTTTGTCTGTTCTCAGAATCCCATTGATTTTGTTACTAATTTACCCTTCTCTTAGCACAAATTGGTCTGGTGCACAAATGACCAGTTCAATTTGACACCCATCTCAAAGGCAGAAGTGTCGATGGCTACAAAAGCATGCAGTTTCCTGCTCTTGGCTGCTGCCTTCTGCATCTCTACGTGAAGCTTTTTAAAAAGAACTTTGCTGAAGTTGATCTATCTGCTGAATTCATCAAGTGTTAGATTTTCCAGGACAGTTCTTCATTTCAGTTTCTGTGTCTAGACACTAATAGTGTTTCTTTCCACATGTTTTTAGGCTCAGCAACTATTATGCGCTTGCCTAGAGAAGATAGATGTCTCCAGCACAGAGGGATATGATTTGTTTATCACACAACTGAAAGATGGCTTAAAAAATACCTCACATGAAACAGCAGCAAACCATAAAGTTGCAAAGGTAAAGATAGTGTCTCAAATTTCGAATACTTATTAAAAATAAAAAACATACACACCATTTCTATTGTATGTTTAAAGGCTTGGTAGTTCACTTTTTAATTGTTTCATGAATTGAAGTTCAAGAATTCTTGGTAACTTTAATTTGCCCGTGTTGAAACTCATGGTGCATAACGCAGTTAAATACTTACAATTTTTTTTCTACTGTGTCTAGAAAGTATTTCCAGCAGTTAAATGTAACCTTGGACAGTTTATCATATCTTAATTCTGTCCACATAGTACATTTGGTCTGAGCTGCTTCACTAGTCTTCAAAAAATGGCTTACCTTTTCTCACAAGTACACCATTCATTTTTTCTGTTCCTCAGAGACATGAATTGGAGTTATCAACTTCCTTGTCTACAGTGCCGTAGTATTTGGCCTACAAGAAAAAAATCCGTCTAATTCCTAAAACCCTCTTCATTTCTCCCCCCTTCCCTCCCCATGGAAGCAGTTAACAAACTACAAAATATTTGCCTAACTTTTTATATCAACCTATAATAGGTTCTTTAAAAGCAGTAAGAAAGACCCTATCATTTACAGTCAAAATATAGAACATACTGATAACAGAATTGGTAAAGTGATGCAACTCTTCTTTTTAAATGTAACTTAAACACTTTTGTCCAAACGGTTTTAAAAAGTGGCTGGTCTGTAGCAGCATGTTTACCTCCTAATCCCAGGGATTTGTGGCTTTTAATGTGCTATTCTCAGGCATTGACTGGTGGGACTATTGCTTCAGTATGAAATACTCTGTCGCATTGATACACTGTGGGAATGTAAAAAAAAAAAAAAGTCTAAAAATATTAATCATGTAACTGATGAAAATACTGTTGGTTACACAGTTAACTGCGGGGCTTGGCTGTCTGCCCGATGCGGCTGCATTGTATCATGGGCTGCTCTGGTTGGGCACTGGTTAACCAGTAAAGACCTGCTAAATCAAACCTGCTAGTAAAGACCTGCTAAATCAAATGCATTGGTTTTCTCTACCAGTGCATACCTGTCCTTAGACTTTTGTGGTTGAGCAGCCACATTGGCTATCAGCATTACTCAAAAGATCCACACTAGTAGTTTGTATACCCTTTTTCCTCACAGGAAATACATTAGTAATGTAGTGAGAGATGATAAATTAATTGGGGGGGGGGGGGAGTAATGTGGTTAAAAAAAACCTTGATGGGTTACTAATTTAGTTAGCAGTCAAATACAAATTAAGTACAGTGAAGCACAATGCAACTAGGAAAAGTAACAGGAGTGCATTTACAAGTGATGTGTCTGAAGGAACCTTGGTACTCTCCTAAAATTTGATGCATTTTGAGTAATCTTTGAATTAATGGAAACTCAGTGTGTCAGTTACTTCTGCTGAAATTCTATATTATAATGGAAACTATGTTGTTTTGTAGTTACTTTAGCACAGGCATATACATTTCCAATTACAAGTGGGCAGAGATTTATTCCTCTTAACTACCTTTCTAGTTCTCTGCAAAATGGAATATTGTATCAAATGCTGAAGAATAAAGGAGGATCTCCTCTTTAAATGTGTTTACAAACGTTTATCTTTAAAATATCAGATCTCTATTGTTAAACTATTTTTTGAATAGGCATAAAGCTTACCCTCTGAACAAGTGTTTGTTTAAAAATCCCCACTAAAAGTCTATAGAGCAACTGTAGGATTTCAATTGCTCTTAATTGTAAAATAAATTTCTTCTGATTATAAAAGGCCCTTCTCATTGAGAGCTAAATGTATGCAGATTTGAAGCTTAAAAACTAAGACATGTTGGGATATATAAAAGTTTAAGTTTCAAGGTATAGAATACTACAACTGGAAGAGGCCTCTAGAGGTTATTGAGTCCAGTCCCCTTCCTTTATGATCTACCAAGCAAGGTCTATATCATCCCTGATAGAAGTCTATCCAATCTGCTGTTAAATATCTACAGTGATGGAGATTCCACAACTTCCCTAAGCGACTTAGTCCAGTGTTAAATTACCCTGACAGGAACTTTTTCCTAATGTCCAACCTAAACCTCCCTTGCTGCAGTTTAAGCCCACTGCTTCTTGTCCTATTATCAGAGGGCAAGGAGAACCAATTTTCCCTCCTCCTCCTTGTAGCATCCTTTTAGATACTTGAAAATTGCTATCATGTCCCATCTCAGTCTTCTTTCCTAAGCTAAACAAATCCAGTTCTTTTAGTCTTCCCTCATAGGTCATGTTTTCTTGACCTTTAGTAATTTTTTTTTTGCTTTTCTCTGGACCTTCTCCAGTTTCTCCACATCTTTCTTGAAATGTGGTGCCCAGAACTGGACACAATACTCCAATTGAGCCATAATCAGCACAGTGTGGAGCAGAAAAATCACTTCTTGTATCTTGCTCAAATGCTCCTGTTAATGTATTCTAGAATCGTGTGTGGCTTTTTTTTCTTCATGAGTGTACTCTATATGCCAATATCTAAATCATTGATGAAGATACTGAACAGAACCGGTCTCAGAATGTATCCCTGCAGAACTCCACTTGTTATTACTTTCCAGCATGACTGAACCATTAATAACTACTCTCTGAGAAGGGTTATGCAGTCAGTTATGCATCCAAATTCATTAATTGCTTGCTTCATTATCTTCCCTGACATAGAACTTAAACTGACTGATCTGTAGTTCCCTGGCTTGTTCTTCTTTCCTTTTTATAAATGGGCACTATATTTGCCCTTTTCCAGTCTTCTGGAATCTCTCTCAACACTCATGACTTATCAAAGATGATAGCTAAAGACCTCTGTCAGCTTCTTGAGTAGTCTAGGATACATTTCATCAGGCCCTAGTGACTTGCAGGCATCTAACTTTTCTAAGTGATTTTTAAACTTGTTTTGTTTTATTTTAACTCCTATTTCCTTTGGCATTCACTATGTTAGGCAGCTTTTCACTGTCCATCTTTTTGACAAAAACTGAAATGAAGAAGTCATTAAGTATCTTTGCCATTTTCAAGTTTCCTGTTATTGTTATTGTTTCTCGCTCTTCACTGAGCAATTGGCCTATCCTGTTTTTGGTGGTCGTCTTGCTTCTAATATATTTGTAGAATGTCATTTTGTTAGCCTTTTATGTCTCTAGCTAGATTGAGCTTGTTTTGTGCCTTTGTCTTTCTAATCTTGCCCTTGCATACCTGTGGTATTTTCTTATTTTCATCCTTTGTAATTTGACCTAGTTTCCACTCTTTATATGACTCCTTTTTGATTTTTAGATCTTACATGATCTCCTGGTTAAGCCATGGTGGTCTTTTGCCATACTTTATCTTTCCTACACAGTGGAATAGTTTGCTTTTGGGCGCTTAATAATGTCTCATTTGAAAATCTGCCAACTCTCTTCAGTTGTTTCTCCTGTTAGTCTTACTTCCCATGGGACCTTATCTGCGAGCTCTCTGAGTTTACTGAAATTTGCATTCCTGAAAGCCATTGTCTCTATTTTGCTGTTCTCCCATCTACTATTACTTAGAATTGTGACCTCTGATTTCATGATCACTTTTACCCAAGCTGCCTTCCACTTTCAAATTTTCTACCAGTTTCTTCCTATTAGTTAATATCAAATCTAGAACAGCTCTCCCCCTCCCCTTTCTCCGGTTGCTTTCTCAACCTTTGGAAATAAAAATAAGTCTCCAGTGCAGTCCAAGTATTTATTGGGTAATCTGTGCCCTGCTTTGTTAGTTTCCCAGCATATGTCTGGATAGTTGAAGTCCCCCATCATCACCAAATGCTGTGCTTTGGATGATTTTGTTAGTCATTTAAAAAAAGCCTCATTCATCTCTTCTACAGACTACCTACCCAAGCAGTAGAGCTCTAGCATGACATCACCCTTGGTGGTGGGTGGGGTTTTTTTGTTTTTGTTTTTGTTTTTTACACCCCTTTTAACTTAACACAGAGACTCTCAAGAAGTCTGTCTTCTATGTCCATCTGCACTTCAGTCCAAGTTTATACGTTTTTAATATACAAGGTAACACCTCCTCTCTCTTTTCCTTACCTATCCTTCCTCAGCAATCTGTACTCTTCTATACCAATATTCCAGTTGTGTGTATTATCCCACCAACCCTCTGTGATAACCATCTGTGTCATAGTTGTGTTTATTAGGTATCAACTATTTTAATTAGTTGGCTAAAAAATCTTAAGTGAAGAATTTTTGGAGCTCACAGTGCTGAGTTTGGCTGTTATGTGCAGTACTGAGTGGTATTATAAAATGAGATTATTAAATATAATACATGTACTCATTTTTCATGATCTGTAGTTGTAAAAAAAAATGAACAAATATTTTTGAGTCTTTCTGTTGTATTAGCATTCAGATTCTAGCTTGAATGGCACACTTATTTAACTCGAAACTATGGGCATTAATATTTCTTGATGCTTGTTTGATTTCCAGGTGAAATATTTGTATTGTAATTGCTTATAATAACTTTCTTTAATTCAGTGGGCAACAGTTTCGTTTCATCTTCCTCATCATGTATTGAAGTCTGTCGCCAGTGCCATTGTAAATGAACTTAAGAAGATAAATCAAAATGTTGCTGCCTTACCTGTAGCCTCCTCTGTGATGGATAGGTTATCTTACCTCTTACCCAGTGCGCGACCAGAACTTGGCGTCGGACCTGGTCGATCTGTGGACAGGTATATTAAAAACAAAAATCCTTTATGGTCAATTTATCTTATATATAGATCAAAGTAGATTGAAGAAATCACAATAATTCACAATAAGAAGAAATTGGATTTAGTCCATCTGGGGCGGGGGGGGAGGGGAGAACGGGGAAACTGGTTAATGTGTAAATGTTTGTTTGTTTTTTAAATGTGGTGTTAAATAAAAGTACAGCTGCTCTAAAGATACTGTCTCTGCAGAATTATCACTCTTGGTTGTTACTGCCTTGGTTGAATTTCCCTACTTCTTAAAATGTGTGCAGAATATAAAATGCTTCCATTCAAACTTTTCCCAGTTGCTTCCGTTTCAGGAGCAATGGAAATTGCTGGCTATTGATTGATCAATCGATCGATTGGTTTTTTTTTTTGTGATTCTAGCAGTGTCTTATTACAGTTAAGATGATAAATGATGCTTGCTTGCCAGTCAGGTTGCTGTAGTTTTATTGATTTTACGCTTGCTGCTTTATTGATATTTATTTGAAGTAAGGTGTCAAGATCACTTCCTGAAGCACCTATATTTTTCTTTAGTCTTCTCTGCAGAGGTTTGCTTATTCTGACCCTACTTATATTATTGCATCTCCCAAGTTCACAACTTGAGATAATATGACCACAAATTGATGTAGTGGCTGTCTGAGTGATATGAGAATATTTTAGGTCTGTTGTGGTAGACATTATAGCACATACATTTACTCCTATGCCTAGTATAGACCACCAAATTTAATTCTTGTGCTCAACAATACTGCAACACTATTTTTATACTTCAGTTTCACAAATAAAAGGCTATCTACAGTGTCTTTACTTAGTAATAAAAAAATTTATTGGACTGATCATGGAGATGGAGAATAAAACTACCTAGAATTTCCAGTTTGATAATTCCCTCATTCAGACATGTTAAATTAATGGTATGTTTATGGTTGTGTTTAGAGTACAGGCATGGCACACCCATTGAGCCTGGGTATAAATAATAATGTGGACTGCGAGGTACTGCTTGGGTGAGGAGAGTGCTGTACATGCCTGAACTTCCAGTATATACTCCTTACATAGGCTCACTACATGCTCAAGCAGTGCCTCCATCTACACTGCTGTTTTTAGTAGTATAGCTTCCCTCTGCTGAAGACTTTCTCTATTGCTCTGACAGCGGAACAGACTCTATCAGGGGAGAGGCAGTGGGGAGCTGCCAAAGCAATGAAAAGCTCTGGCAGTGAGGAATTGCCAGAAGCTTTCACTGAGGTGGAGCTACACATGCAGTGCCTCAACTTTACATGCTGCTATAAGTTTAGACTTAGTCATAGTTACTGATTTATGCAGGACCGCATTTAATGGGGGAGGGAGGAGCGTCAATACTAAAACTGTTTAGGAGTGCTGAGAGAGAAGGTGGAGACAGTTCTCTATTCAACAGTACCACCTTCTACCATAGGGAAGTTCTCTTCACCAGCAAAGGTATCAAGGATATGATGCACTATGGGATGATGTTGGGTCACTCAGTGAGTAGTCCAGAAAGGTTAGTAATACTGTATTGTGCAGTTCTCAATCCTTTAAGATAATTGATTGGGACTTTCAGATAGTTGTAGGCCTCATTTCTAGGGGTTAGGTTTTGAGTATCAGACAGGGAAGATATTTTTGATAGTGCGTAATGCTTATTCTTTCCCATCTGGCTGAAGATTACTGTACATTCAAGCTTTATTCCTGCATTTGAAATTGTTCTTGTATATATTGTCTCATATTTAACTTGTGTAAAGAAATGTTCTGAAGTCCAGGTGCTGCTAAATCATCCTTTCCCACAGTTTTCCTGATAAGCTAAATTAGCCATTTTTGTACTGATTTCAATTTTATCTTGATGGCATTTGCTTTCTTCTTTTTGTAAGCGGTAGTCATTAAATATTGTCCTGATTCTAAATGGCACTTTGGCTAACACAAAATGTCTCTTTATAGGTCATTGATGTACAGCGAGGCTAACAGACGAGAGACATTCACCTCGTGGCCTCATGTAGGGTATAGGTGGGCGCAGCCAGATCCCATGGCTCAAGCTGGTTTCTATCATCAGGTAGATGATATTTATTTTGGATATAAATACAGTAATGCCATATTTTACACTAAAAAGCGATACAGAGGAAAGGATATGAATGTTGCCTGAAGTTTAACTTCTCAATGAATTCCTGTGCTTGTATCTGTTCCTATTATAAGATTAGGCAGACTCTCTAATTCAAGAATTCTGAAGTAACTAAGCGCTTTTTAAGAGGTCTCGTGCTCTTTGCATGCATTGAGGGTGTTCCAGAATTATTCCAAGGTCAGCTGTTTTTTGACTGTGGTCGGTGGTGGTTAATGATCTGAGTTCCCATATATGTAATGCTCTTCTTTTTTTTAATCTATTTCTGGCAAAAAATAATTACTCAAACTCTATTGATCACGAACATTTGCAGGCTCTCAATTCTTACATTTGACGGGCATTTGCAGTGTTTCCGGTCCCTGGAGCAGGCACACAGCACCACGCAGTGCCAACACTGAAAGCAGCTAACAGCCTGCACGCTCAAGGCAAAGGAGCACCAGATTCAACTCCCTTTCCTTGAAAACATGGTGAGGCCAGCGTCGGATCTGGAGCACTTGACTTGACCTCAGCAGCCTTCTCCCCAGTCGTGTCGAAGAAGGTGGCTCCGGCACCAGAGACTCTTCCTCAGAACAACCCAGGAAGAGATCTCATTCTTCAAGTAAGGGTGACTCCTCTTCAAAAAGTATCCAAGACAACCCTGCATTTCCTCAGCCAGGGCACCAGACAAGGTGGTACTGGGACTATCAGGCATCAAAGGCTCCTGAGGGTCTAAGGACCTCATGAAGATGGGCCCCAAGGCTCCAGAGAAGCCAAAGTGTAAATTGGCACCACTGGCACTGTCTGAACCCATCTCGGTGCTGATGAAGGCCAAGGCCAGATCAACATCTGCTTAGGCACCGCAGATGAGAAATCCAAGCCTTACTCAGAACTATGCAACTATGCCACCTCTGGCACCGAAGAGGCACAAACATGCAGCATCAACAGCTTCACATATAGCATCGCAGATTGAGGTTGAGCCACCCTCTAGGCTGCCGTCCACATTGGCAATCCTGCAGTCTTTTACTACTTCAGAGGAGCTCCGGGTAACTTTGGTGCCCATGACCCTGTTGTTTGGCACCGATAGTACACCCATATCGGGCAGTATCATGGCTCAGTTCCCCAACCTGGAACATGGAATGTAAATGATGGGGGATGGATAGCAGAATAAACTCTGTAAGAACCTCTCTCTCTGACTGAGACAAACTTGCCCAGTCTCAATTTCCCTGAGATTGGGTGGGGGAAAGAGGTGGGGGAAAAGACTGATCAATTCCACCATCAAGGGTATGTCTAGACTGGATCTCTCTGTCGCCAAAGGGATGCAGATTAGGCAGATCGACATTGCAAATGAGGCAGGGATTTAAATATCTCTTGCCTAATTTGCATAAAAATGGCCGCTGTGTTTTGCTGACTCAGCACTTTGTCCACAAAAAGCAGCAGTCTAGAGGGGGATCTGTCAAGAAAGAGAGCCTTTCAACAGATCTTTTACTCCTGCTCCATACCTGGGGAAAAACTGCTGCTGACTCCAAAACAAAGCGGGGGGGAGGGAACCTTCTTCCATTTGAAATGCCTTCTCTGCATTTTTTATTGGCTGAATGTGTCCTCCCTCACATGCATCTCCAAAGTTTGACTTACCTGGAGAGCGAGGAAAGGGTTAAGCTAACTCTCCCTTTCAATTCCTATTCATGACAGGCTGGTTAGTGTTTTCCACTCTTGCAGGGTTAGCTCTCAGGTGATGAGGATGACAAGCCGTTGGTTGGTACCCACTCCCCAATGCACTCCTCTTCAAAGCACTCACAGCAGCAGAAATAGCCACCACTGCAGTGGCAGCCACCTCAGTGGCTGCCTCCTCTCATGCCACTGTCAGCCAGCTGGCCCTACTGCAACCCCTGGACACCATACTGAGCCCAGGAGCTACAATAGTTGCAGGCTTAGCCAACTCCATCAAGGACCACTTTTCTGCCCTCCCTGGACAGGTCATCTTACCAGGAAGAAGATGATCCAGCCTTAAGTATTGAGGACTCCTCTGTTTCTTCTCACCCTCCAACACACATCTCATTATCCTCCCCTGATGATACTTTGATACCCCCTCCTCCCACAGCGGGACATGAATTTTGATCATTCCAGGAGCTATACAAGAGGGTAGCCAACATCCTGGAAGTCTCCCTAGTGAGCCTCCCCAAAATTCACCATAAACTACTCAGCATATTACATGCTGCCCTACCAGTGGACCCAGTGCTTATGGACCCTGCTAAGGTGATCTGGCAGATACCATCCAGTCCTACTACTGGTCTGCAAAAGATCTGACTCTAAATTCTGTGTGGCACCTCAGGGAGCTCATTTCCTGTTTTCCCACTCGCCCCCTAATTCTTTAATTGTGGATGCAGTTAGCCAGAGGGGAAGACAGAGTGCAGCCAGAACCACACCTTATGACAAGGAGTGGAAGCATCTAGACCTTATGGGCAGGAAGGCATACTCCTCCGTATCTTTACAGCTGTGCATATCTAATTACATGGTAGTCTCACGAAATATGCGCATCATATTTTCAAGCAACTATCACACTTTATTATAAGCTTCCCCAGATGACAAAAAGGAACAGTTTAGGGCCACAATAAATGAGGGCACCCTGATTTATCGCACAGCCTGGCAGGCTGCCTTATATACCTCTGATACCTCATCCAGGTCCATTGCGATGGCTGCCATGATTAGGAGGTCATCATGGCTTCATCTCTCCAGTTTTCCCTGTCAGGTGCAGGCCATAGTCACAGACCTTCCTTTCTAGGGCTCCAAACTGTTAGCAGACACCACTAACACGTCCCTCCACTCCCTCAAGGATTCATAGGCCACATTAAAGATGCTTGGAATCCAAGTCTCTGCACCAAAACGCAAACAGGAAAGATATTTTACACGTTACAGGCCTTCGCCTTTTACTCAAAAGGAGGTGGCAGTGTCCAACCAGACAGAGACAGAGCTCTGATCAGCCCTCAACTTTGAGGCAAACATGTTGAAGATCAGGTCAAGAGTCAGATCAAGATCTTTTCATTTAAGGTGGCACCTTCAGCCCCATCAGTTATTTCACCAGCATCTAGTACCTGGCCATTTGCCTTCTACTATCAATAGTCTTCTATCAGGACTGACAAGTAGATACTCAGCATTATAAAAGGCAGATGCTGTATCCCCTTTTCTTCTGCCCCCTTCACCTACCCACCTTTCCCATCCCTCTATAGGGACCCATCTCACCAGAGCTTTCTATTCCAAGAGATTGACCATTTACTACACCTAAGGGCTATATAACTTGTACCTAATCACTACAGGGGTGAAGGATTCCACTCCCATTACTTCCTCACAATAGTCACTGGGGGAAGGAGGCAGAGTCTTGATCTCAGATGGCTCAACTGCCATATACTACCTCAATGGTTCAAGGTGGTCACCCTACCCACCATAATCCTTGCCTTAAAGGGGTCTGGTTATTGGACTCGACCTCCAGGACGCATCTTTCATGTATCCATTCATCTAGCATATTGGAATATTTAAGATTTGCAGTGGGCGACTCCCACTTCCAGTAAACAGTGTTGCCATTCAGGCTCTCCACAGCTCTGAGAGCCTTTTCAAAGGTGCTTGCGGTGGTAGCCATGCACCTCCGCAGACAAGGGGTGTCTATATTCCCTTACCTCGACAATTGCTTGGTAAGAGCTAGCACAAGTCAGGAAGCCCACAATACAGTCTCCTTAAACAGGACTCTATTCCGGACCCTTGAGCTACAGATAAATCTATTCAAGTGCAAACTACAGCCAGCTCAGAGAATGGAGTTGATCGGGGTTCACCTCGATTGTGTGGAGGCTATAACTTCCCTCCCACAACAAAGATTCCAGACTATAAAGGACCTTATTTATTACACTGGAATAAGCCAGCCCACAAGTTCTAGCAAGGGCCAGTCTTCAGTTGCTAGGACATATGACAGTGACCACATGCAGTCTGGCCTGGAGCACCACTCATGAGACCCATGCAGCAGCAGTTAAGGACTGTATACAGACCACGTTACAACAGTATCAACACACGAGTATTAATCCCGAACAGAATCAAGTGATCACTGGACTGGGTGGGCAGGCCCAAAAAACATGTATGTTGGGGTACCTTTTCACAAACATTCCCCAACTGTGACCATCACGACGGATGCCTCTCTCCTCAGGTAGGGGGCGCACTCAGATCTTCTCAGAACTCAGGGGTGCACCCTGCACACACACAAGCTAGAACTCAGAGCGGTATTCAATGCATGCCAACAATTCCTTCACCTCATATGCAGCAACATGGTGCAGACTTTTACAGACAATCAAGCAACAATGTACTACATCAGGAAGCAGAGGGCTGCCAGGTCCCACCACCTGTGCAGGGAGGCGGTCCGCCTGTGTACATGGTGCATTGTGCACAACATTTGCATACAAGCCTCTTAACTTCTGGCAAAAACAGTCTTACGACAGACAAGCTCAGCAGGAATTTCAACTCCAAACACTAATGGAAAATGGACCCAAGATCCTGCAACAGATTTTCAGTCACTGGAGGTTTTCAACAGTGGACTTGTTTGCAAACAGCACCAACAAGAAGTGTCTACAATATTGTTCCCATGCGGGCATTGGCTTGCACTCCCTGGGGGATGTGTTCACAATACCCTGGAATGCATCTCTCCTTTATGCATTCCCTCCAATTCCACTCCTCCATCGAATAGTCAACAAAATAAGATCAGATGCAGCCTTAGTGATTCTTATCGCTTCAGCCTGGCCAAGACAGGCTTGGTACGCTTACTGCTACAGATGTCCAGGCAGATGCCATGGCATCTCCCACTGTTCCTCATCTTCTGACACAAGTGGACACATCTGCATAAGTGGTGCAGATTCTCACTTTGCTCTGAACAAAAATGTGTGAATCCATCGATGCTGCTTTCGGATGTTTTGGAATTTCTTTTAGAACTGAAACACTTGGGGCTTTGGTTTAGTTAATTAAAAGTTCACCTTGCAGCTATAACGGCTTTTCGTCAGCCCACTGCCAACAAATATATGTTCACCCATCCAACAACCAAGCATTTCCGTAAGGGCATGCAGAATACTTGCCCACCTGTCAAACCTCTTGTTTCAGCCTGGGACCTCAGTTTAGTACTCTGGGCCCTCACCTGTAGGCCATTTGAACCCATGGCAACATGTTTCATGCTCTACCTTTCTATGAAGGTAGCCTTATTGGTGGCTGTCACGTCCAGGAGGATGAGTGAAATTGGTGCACTTACGGCAGCTTCCCCCCTTCCCCATGGTATTCCATAAGGATAAAGTGGTTTTTTGCCTTCATCCATAGTTTTTACCAAAGGTAACCACCGCTTTTCACTGCAATGTACCTGTGATCCTACCTGTCTTCTTCCCAAAGCCTCATGCCAACACTAAAGAGGCTATGTGGCGCACGCTCAATGTACATAGAATGATTGCCTTTCATCTGGACAGGATGAAGAAAATCGGCAAAGCACCTAGACTATTGATATCCGCTACAGAGAGATCCCTGGGAAAGCCAATTTCCAACCAGACTCTGCCTAGATGAATAGTGGACTGCATCCGGTTGGCCTACTCCATTTTCATCCAATACCCTCCATTGCATCTACTTGGGCCATGGTGGCCTCTATGGCCAATCTCGATAACATATTTCTTATGGACATCTGCAGATCCGCTACGTGGTCCTACGCCTATGCCAGATATTATGCCCTTGATACTTACCTCTCCCAGGGTACTTGTTTTGACACACTAATCTGGACACTGTTCAGGATACTGACAGCAGAAGCACCGGCCCTCAATCACGGTACTGCTCTATAGATATCTAAGGTGGAGCACAAGAAGGGACATTGCTCGAAGAAGAGAGGGTGACTCCCCTTCTGCAGTAATGGAAGTTCTTGGAGATGGTTGTGTCTACTCCCAATCCTTTCTCCCCTTGGCTTTGGCCATAATTATTTCTCTTCTGGGGCAGAAAAAGAACAAAGGGGATGGTTGGCTGTACATACATAATACTGGGACTGCATGTGCCATCTGCTCTATGTGCACAGCCTACCAGAAGGCACTGCTCCCAAAAAGCTCTGATTAGGCACGCAGTGGCACCCCAAACACCTAGAACTCTGTTACTGCATAAGGTGAGTAATCCTCTCTTATTGTAAAGCTAGCTTGCATCCACTGAAAACAGCATTTTTTGCCACTTCTAAGCCTGTTAAATACATTTAAAAGGGAATTCTTTTTGGCAAGGGAGTCTAAAGAAAGCACACTTGAAGGATCATATTAAAGAAGAGAAAATCATTCAAGGGTAGTAAAAGGGGCAATGAAGAGTATTTTCTTTTTTCTTTCTTTTTTTAAATATCTACTGTTAGACCCTCCATGCTTGCTAACAGTTTTCAACTAAGTGTCCATAAGAACAGATTCAGTATCATGAGAGAGATGGAGTTACGTTTAAATCTTTCCCAGATATACTTCAATAACTTGTGGAACAAAGGAGAAAATGTGAAGTATGGAGTTGAAGTTCTTTTGTGAGGCAAGATGGAATAGAATATTTGCATTCTACCAGATTAAGCAGATAGTTTTATCATTCCTTAGTCTTTTAGCTTGTATTTAAAAGTTTGCAGATATGTTCAATCTCAGAAGTATTTATCAGCTGTCTTGTGTAATACAGTTGTGTAACATTTTTCAACAAAAATGACTTGAAGTGATTACTCTTCTTTCTTGTGAGAACTAACATCTCTGATGGACCTCATCTCAGTGACTTGTACGGAGGAAGTTTTGTAGTAGAAAAGTGTTGTGCTTTTTCTATTTAAAATACTACTACTTACTATCTAAATGTGCAGCATATGGATGTAATACTTAAATCTTCCTGTTAGAAATACACAGTATAAGAAAAGAATCAAATAACTGGCTTGTTTCTTTTCAAACTGATATGTTGACATTATTGATGCAAAACTACTTCCTTCTTGTCCTTTTGTAGCCTGCTTCATCTGGAGATGACAGAGCCATGTGTTTTACCTGCAGTGTGTGTTTGGTATGTTGGGAGCCTACAGATGAACCTTGGTGAGTCTAAGTGTTTGTGGAATATCAGACTTTGCTTTCTCTATCATACAAAAATAGATTCCATGAAGACACTTTGTTGGAGCACTGAGGCAGCCATATCTTTCCTGAGGTCTTGTTATGCATTTGAATTTAGAAAGTTTTGAAGCAGTGGATTTCCAAAAAATGTTTTAAACATAAACTGTCCTGCCATTTTAAATACTATTATAGTGTACTACGAATAATATAGGAAAAGAATGAAACTGCACTTGTTGACAGCTCTTGGTGGTTGTTTCTGTTTGGAATACTTTTTAACTTTAATGGTCTTACCCCTGACAAGCTAGGTTTACCTAAAATCTCTTCAGCTGTAAATACTTGGGTTCAGGATTCTGTTTGTTGTAACGGTTGATGCTTGATTAGATGGTTGTTGTAAAGAGTGACATGGGAAACAAATTTAGATATTTCCTCCCTTTAAATAAAAGGATTACTTGTGTTCAAATGACTTGTTAAATGAATGTATAAGTACATTTCTTTCTGTTTCTAGTTGCTTGATATAGCTTTGTCTTTAAAATGTGTTGTAAATTATGTTCTCTAAATAACACTTTTACTAGCTTGATTTTTTTTCCCCGTAATTTTAGCCCTTTACTCCTTATTTGTCACTTGAATGATTTTCTCTTCTTTGGTATTACTCTTCTGGTATTAGCAAAGAATTATGATTCTTTTCAGTGTCTCCACTGAGTTCAGAATTTTAATTCAGAACTATTTCACAATTGTCTTACTAGCTTTTATATTTGTATTTAAGCCTCTAAATTTCTCAATGTCCCTTTCTGAGGGGAGAAATGTAGAACTTTGAACATAGTACTTCATTTGCTAAATCTACATAAAGATGAAATCTGGTATTGCAAGTGATATTGTATGTACCCTTGAGTTAATTTTTTTCTTCTTATAGCATCATCTTGATTGCTTTTTTTGAGATAAGCAGGCAGGCAACCCAACAGTTCAGACCTGCATGGTTATTTCTCTTAACGGTGTACGCAAATCCCCTGCAGTTGGATACATGAAATTCCTTTAAGCATTTCATATAATATGGTTATTGAAAAAATCTCCACAAACTAAGAATCAGAAACAGTCTGTCAGTAGCAGTCAATAACAGTATTCTTATGGTCTTGTTAAAACAATTTTTTTCTTATATGGCTCAACTCTTTCACAGATGGCGATATGACTTAAGCACTATGTGTACAGTTTTTTCATACACATGAAAATTGATCTTAATAGTTGATACTTGATATTCTGATGCAAACCTGTTGTTATGAGAAGTGAAAATGTTGTTGATATTTTTTATTTCTTTAATGCACAAAGGTCTGAACATGAGAGACATTCCCCAAACTGCCCCTTTGTAAAAGGTGAGCACACACAGAATGTACCTCTCTCAGTCACCCTTGCAACAAGTCCAGCACAGTTTCCTTGCACAGATGGCACTGACAGGATAGCCTGCTTTGGATCAGGAAGTTGCCCTCATTTTCTAGCTGCAGCAACAAAACGAGGAAAGATCTGCATATGGGATGTTTCCAAACTTATGAAGGTACGTCTTATTTAAGAATTCAATAGTAGTAATTGTTTTATAAGATTCAAATCAATATAAACCTCTCTATTTTTATTTGTTTAGGTTCACTTAAAGTTTGAGATCAATGCATATGATCCAGCAATTGTTCAACAGCTTGTGTTATCAGGAGAGCAGAGCTCAGGGGTTGACTCAAGGAGACCAACATTAGCATGGCTAGAAGATTCCTCTAGCTGCTCCGATATACCAAAATTGGAAGGAGACAGGTATGCTAATTTAAAAATCTCTTTAAAATGTTCTATCTTGGATAATATATTTTAAAATGCCATTTAACTTATTCACACTTAGTTAGAAAGTAGAAGTCATTGATTTATCTTTTCCTTATTAGTGAGATAGGAGAGGAATGTGGAGTGCTGATGCTTACATACTAGCACACGATGTAAAAATGTCAGTGTAATCGCATCTCATGAATGATTACTTTTCTTTTAAAGCTGCTGTTTTATTCCAGCTACTTTCCCCATCTATCTTAATGTGTGCAGTGTTTACTTTGCAGATAGAAGGGATACTTTATCAGTTTGTTTCAAATACTGTGATGCCTAAAGCTAGAAATAATGTGGAGGACTTAAGTTTCAAGAGTTCACAACCATAGATGCAGTTCAATAAGAACAGCCATAATGGGTCAGATCAAAGGTCCTTCTAGCCCAGTGTCCCGTCTGCCGACAGTGGCCAATGCCAGATGCCCCAGAGGGAGGGATCATAACAGGTAATCCTCACATGATCCCTCCTTTGTCACCAACTTCAAGAGAAAAAGAGGCTAGGGATACCATTCCTACCCATCCTGGTTAATAGCCATTGATGGACCTATCTCCATGTATCTATCTAGCTCTTTTTTTGAACCCTGATAAAGTTCTAGCCTTCACTGCATCCTCTGGCAAGGAGTTCCACAGGCTGACTGTGTGCTGAGTGGGGGGGAAAAAACCTTCCTTTTGTTTGTTTTAAACCTGCTGCCTGTTAATTTCATTTGGTGACCTCTAGTTCTTACGTTGTAGGAATAAGTAAATAACTTTTTCTTCTTCACTTTTCTCATACCAGTTATGATTTTATAGACCTTTATCATATCTCCTCTTAGTCTCCTCTTGTCTAAGCTGAAAAGTCCAAATCTTTTTAATCTCTCTTCATATGGGACCCATTCCAAACCCTTAATCATTTTTTAAAGTGTTTTTTAAAAACGTTTGGAAAGTGTAATTTCTAATTACACTTTGAGATCAAGTACAATTATTTGAGAGCTGCTGGTGCTTGTTTTTTCCATGTTTCTTGGTCTGTTGTTTGTATGTGCTTTTCAAGTGTTAGCTCATGGAAATACCAAGAGATATAAGCCTTTCCTTACCATATGTTTGCAATAAGAATGTAAACGACTAGTTGACTACCCGATAAGCCTTGACTAATTTCTTCCCCCTGTTGCTGCCTCTGTATCAGAGGCAGCAAGGGGGAGGAACAGGGGCCGGTGCTGCGGGTAGCCAGCTTAAAAATTGCTTCCCCCCACCATCATTTCCGCGGGGGGGGGAAGGGGGTGGTAGAGGTGCATTGGGGGAAAACCGTGCAAACCAAAACTGAGCAGTCCTGGCTCGCACTGGCTCCCAGATACTACATTTACAAACAGAGGTGCAGCAAGAGCCTGAAGGCTCTTACTACATTTAAAAAGCAAAGCCACTGTGAGCCCTCTTACTGACTACTCGAGTAGTCGATGGAAATTCCATCAACTACTTGATTAGCTTCCTGACCACTATTTAACATGCCTAGTTTGCAAGTCATTTTACAAAGAGAAGACATTCCCTGTCCAGAGGCATTTTAGTCTGTTAGCTATGACATGATGCAGACGAAAGTGGTATCAGGCAAAGCAAAGCATGGCAGTTGACCAAAAAAAAAGCTTTCATATATTGACAATGAATACATCTCTGTATTCGGTGAGATCTTATCACTATATCTGCGCATCATAAGTTAATGTAGACTTTCTTGTTGTGTCATACCCATAAAGCAGTCATTGATCAAAAATTTCTGGGATGTGGGCGTTGAAATGTATCATATTTCTAAACGTTCTTACTAAAGTTCCATGGATCCAGAAAGCAATAGCCAGTCTGCACGGAAGCAGAAACTAGTTTTTCTTTTTAAGTTAAATGCTTCCTTAAGTAGACTTTCCTCTTGGTATAAGGTGTGTGTGCTTGTGTACTCTCTACAGCAAATTATAAGCAGCATTGTCTGTCTGTGCCTGTGCAGTGCTCCCAGGTGTGGGCAATAGGGAGGCACAGACCGGCCATTGTGTAAGTTACTTTTCTACTGCTTGAAGCTTGACCTGTGTTACAAGCTGTCCAGTGGGGACAGCTGTGCACTAGGAGCAGCCACATGGCAGCCTGGGCTTCAGCTCCAGCTCTTACCCAGGGCTGGAGCTGGGCCTAGGACCACATGGTGGCTGCCCAGCTGCTTCTGGATTAGGTCGTGTAGTAGGCAACTTCCTGAGCTGGAGCCAGGCTGCTGTGCAGTTGCTCTTGGAACTGGTGCCCCCTGCATCCCTCTCCCCACCTTCCCATCCCTTACTGCCCTCTGGCTCTGAGCTTCCTGCTCCTTTCAACCCCTTGCTTGCCCCCCCACTCTAGCTCCCCACATGTTGCTGCCCCACCCTCAGCACCCCACTTCTTGAAAACCCGGAGCACTGGCAGCAGCCTTACTCTGCCCCAGGTGGAAACTCACAGCCAGCTCTGTGGGTCCTGTACACCGCCTGCCCTGGGAGCAGTGCTCCCTGTGGGGACAAGTTTCACTGTCGCCCCAAGAAGTAGGAGGGTGCTGCCTGGGAGCAGGGCTTGGGGTCCCAACCGGGTGGGGGTGGGCTGGGGTCTCTGCGCGGGGGGAGTTTTTCGCGAGCAGTAACACCTGTGGGTACAATGGTTGGCACTCACCCGAACAAATGCACATGAGCTCGGTATTGGTGCACAGACAAAATTCACTCCACTTACGGATGGAAAATCTTAGTGAGAACACTGGTTGAGACCCCTGCATTAGAGAAAGTCCAGGAGTCTTAATATTCCCTGGTGGTTGGAAGCAGATACTGGACCTCAGGAGCCAGGACACCTGTATTCTGTTGCGAGCTACCATCATCCTATTCCTATATCCAGAGGACTGGCTTATTGCCCTTGACTTTCAAGATGCCTACTTCCATGTCATTCTTCATTCCTGCCTCAAAAGTCTGTGTTTTGTCATAGGCTCAGAACATTACCAACATAGTGTCATGACTCTGTGGGAATCTCCAAGGGTCTTTATGAAAGTCCTCTCAGCAGTAGTGGCTCACCTGCATTGCAGTCTTTCCACTCCATCAGGACTGGGAAAGATTTTTAAGAGAATTCAGATAAAAACTTGCCAATCTTGCCCTCTTGACCCGGTACAGCATAATACTTAATAGGGGGATAGTTGTGGGTGGTCAGTGAAGGTAGGGCTGGGGGAGGCAAACTTCTAGTTCCACCCCCAGCCATACCTCTTGTGCTGAGGCTCGACCCCCACAGAGCTAAGCCACCACCACAGTGCTGTGTGCACCACCACCATGAAAGAGAAGGGGGCAGCAGCAACACTCCACCCCCAAAATGCTTAGAGTAGGCCTTCTGGGGGACAGAATATGGGTGGGGCCAAGCTGGCAGATTGGGAAGGCTGTGCCTTCCCCTGCCTGTTATACCAGACGCCCATGGGAGGTAATGTGAACACTTCACTTCCTAAATGTCATTAAATGACTGTTACCCTGAAGGGAATATGATCTGTTGGTTATTGCATAAGATTAGGTATCAAGAACCCTACATTCTAATTATATCTTGGACTGTGACATTGAGCAAGCTTGTCAGCCTGCTCATTTCCAGATTAAAACCTATTGTACCTCATAACATTGTGAGAATTCAAGTTAGTAAAATCTTTGGTGGATTGAGATTAAAAAATGCAGTGTATAATCCATGATTGCAAATGCTGCAGCTGCCATTTCTAAAAAATCTCATTGAACTGTATTGGCTTTTAGTGATGACCTATTGGAGGATTCAGACAGTGAAGAGCATTCCAGATCAGAATCTGTGACAGGTGAGTGTGATATTTTTGAACACAGTATAGAAAAATAAGTTAATTTAAGAATTTGCAGGTTAGGAAAAGAACTTAATTTCAACTCTGCTGTCTTGCATGTGTACGTAAAAACATAGTCTTGGATCACAGGGCCATAAGATGTCACTAAAAGCTGTGTAATTTAGTCCAAAGCTGCAGGAGAGGAAGAGAGAATGCACATAAACCTTCCTAGCTGAGAATTCCATTACTGTAATTTACAATGAGGCTCCTTTACACCACTCTGGCAAGGGAAAGGAATCTTAATTGACTAAGAATGGGAACAGTCATCTGAAGAAGTGGGCTGTGCCTACGAAAGCTCATGATACCATCTACATGTTTTGTTTGTCTATAAAGTGCTACCAGACTATTTGTTGTTTTTTCCTGTACAGACTAACTCAGCTACCCCCTGAAGTTGCTTAGTAGTTCTTACATTTCTGCTGTGCCTCAGGGAGAGAGCCTGCTTCCTATGCCTTCAAACCCCAGATGCAGCAACAGTGAGGAAGAGACCGAATGAGTCTCCATTTACATGCAGGCACATGCCCCACCTTAGCTCCTTAATGTCTCTCCCTGGATGCAAATGTGGCCAGCCTTTCTACTCCTCCACTGATGGGGAAGGGGCTTGCGTTCCTGGCAGACTTCTGTGCTCCCCCATTTTTCTGTGGGGGAGCCAAGAAATTGGCAAAAGGTAGTTTTCTCCCAGGAGTAATAGAACTGCAGCATAATCAGTTGGGGTTTATGACTGTGAAATAATGTAAAATTACATGAAGTTAGATCTAGGCATTTGAAAATAAGAAATTGTCATTCAGCTAATGAAATGGTGTTAGATGAAACTGGAAGGTCATTAATTTTGATAATAGTGATAAAGTTCTTCTCAATAGGTTAATAGCAAAAAAAAGTCATTGGGGAAGAATATACAGTTCTGTATGAAAGTAGTGTCTGAAAATTGTTAATAAAGTATTAAAATAGCTCCTGTAACCAAAGAAATACATGAAGTTCACTGCTAAAGTAAAAAAAGGGAAAAAATATTATTTGAATTTGGGTCTGGATTGTTCCATTTCTGGAACTGAAGAAGTAAATGATTCTGCAGGAGACTTAAAATAAAAATGTAATTGTCAACTTGAGCAGTTGTACAGCAACTTTCAGTTGTGCACATTTTTTTCCATAGACAAAATTATTAAGGATTCAAAGCTATATTGAATATAAAGATTCTTGGGTTTTGTTTCTTGCTTTCTCTCATCAGTACATATAAACTCTCATAGTCATTTATCTTACGGAACTCTGTACGATGTTTGTTGTTTTTATTTTCATGTTGATTTGTGTTACCTGTTTTCATTTAATCTTATACACACCACTGGTTAAATGAACAGCTGCTGAACAAGGACAACAAGAATTTGAAATAGACGTAACTGTAATTGACATTTTTTGCTCCCTGTGGTATTACTAGTGAAGAGAGATGTAAAACTGTGCTTATTAAAAAAATACTCTTTAGCTCCTTTTATATGAAAGGAATATAGTGAGTTAACTTTTGCTATGCTTGATTATTTTGCATGATGTTTAATACAAAAAGCAAGATAGAGAAGAAGGGATGAGAGTAAACTCCGTGACGCGCTCTTATTTTCAATTCTGTTGGTAAATTGAGAATAAGGTAGGGCAGGAGTTAAGAGCAGACTTAAAGTCTTAAGTCAGGAAATTCAGAAGTGAGATTCCAAAGCAGCAACCTTTAATTTCCAAGAGTTTTTAGATGGAACGGTGTTTGTGGTACCACATTCACTTCTTTGAAATGTAAATTCCTTTGTCCTTAGCAGTATATAAAAATGTTAGTTTAAATTTGACTTCATTCTAGATGGGCCACCTTTTAAGACTGGGTTGTACTAAATGTATAATTTTAATATCTGGAAATGGTATCTGTCTGAAGCATAGTGTAGTGGGCAGCAAAAAGGATGCCATGATCAACTTACTGCAGCTGCATTTTTGTAGTTAATGTTTTCCAACCCCTGATATGGAAAAGTCATATTTTTGTGTATCTAATCTATCTATCAAGGTACATAGAGAAATGACAAAATGGTTAGTTAATAGAATTAGTCTATAACATAAACCAAATCATATAGGTTATGGTGAATTATATACATCAACTAATGCATTGTTTCTTCTAAAGGGCATACATCACAAAAAGAAACGATGGAAGTGAGCCTCGATATTACAGCTTTGAGTATTCTTCAGCAGCCTGAGAAACTTCAGTGGGAAATTGTTGCAAATGTGCTTGAAGACACAGTTAAGGATCTAGAAGAACTTGGTGCAAATCCTTGTCTGGCAAACTGCAAGAGTGAAAAGATGAAGGAAAAGCATCTGGAACAACACAACATTCCTTTTCCTTGTTTGTTAGCTGGGGGTTTATTAACATACAAATCACCTGCTACCTCTCCTGTTAGTAGTAACTCACAGAGGTCATTGGATGGTTTAAGCAGGACTCGAGGTGAGAGTGTATCAGAGCAGGGATCAACTGACAATGAATCCTGCACTAATTCAGAACTGAATTCCCCTCTGGTGAGGAGGACTTTACCCATATTGCTCCTTTACAGCATTAAGGAGTCTGATGAAAAAGCAGGAAAAATCTTTTCACAGATGAACAATATTATGAGTAAAAGTTTACATGATGATGGTTTCACAGTTCCACAGATCATTGAGATGGAGCTCGACAGTCAGGAACAGTTGCTGTTGCAGGATCCACCTGTGACTTATATTCAACAGTTTGCAGATGCAGCAGCCAGTCTAACTTCTCCAGACTCTGATAAGTGGAACTCTATGGTTCCCAAGCCTGGGACATTGGTTCAGTGCCTGAGACTGCCTAAGTTTGCAGAGGAGGAGAACCTTTGTGTAGATTCAGTCACTCCTTGTGCAGATGGAGTTCATTTGTTAGTTGGATTACGGACATGCCCTGTTGAATCCCTGAGTGCAATAAATCAAGTAGAGGCCTTGAATAATTTAAATAAATTAAATTCAGCACTATGTAACAGAAGGAAGGGTGAACTAGAGTCGAGTTTGGCTGTTGTGAATGGCACAAATATCAGTGTGATCAAGCATGAGTCACCAGCAGATGTACAAAATCCTTTAATAATTCAACCTGAGCAGAGAAATATTAGTGGTGGATATCTAATGCTTTACAAAATGAACTATGCCACTAGAGTGGTGACTCTAGATGAGGAACCAATAAAAATCCAGCATATCAAAGACCCCCAGGACACAATTACCTCACTGATTTTGCTCCCACCAGATGTACTGGATAATCGAGATGATGAGTGTGAGGAGACTGTAGAAGAAATACATTTAACTCCTAAGAATGGTAATGGGAGAGAGAAAAAATCAGAGGTTTCTACACTTGGGCACTTGGTAATAACTACTCAGGGAGGATATGTAAAAATTTTAGATCTTTCGAATTTTGAAATTCTGGCCAAAGTGGAGCCACCTAAAAAGGAGGGAAATGAGGAACCAGATATGTTTGTCTCTGTGATATACTGCTCGGGCACAGACAGACTATGTGCTTGCACCAAAGGTAAGATACTTTTTTTTTTCTCTCCCCCTCTCTCCCTCCCCCCCTTTCCCCCCCTCCTCAATCCAGGAAGTGCTTAATGCTATAGTAAAATGAAAAATCTTAAATGTGGTAGAAAGTTAACTGAGGTTCAGAACCACAAAAGTGCACCCATATAAATGATCTCGAGGGTCACAAGTTTTGAGACATTGAGAGCATACTCAAGTTGATCCCGATTCTAGCACTATTCCACATTTTAAATTTAGGCGATTATCTTTAGAACTGGAGTGTACTTTCTAGTTCACACCGTGAACTGATAACTTCATTCTTCATGGATTCATCGTTTAAAGCATGTATTTGAACCTAATAATTTTGTATTTGACTGAAGCATATGTTCGAGAAAGACAAAGCAGATGAAATAATATCTTTTATTGGAGCAACTTCTCTCACCAACAAAAGTTGATCCAATAAAAGATATTACTTTACCCACTTTTTGTCTCTAATATCCTAGAACCAACACAATTACAATAACACTGCATGTGTTCCCCTCCATTCCGGACATTGGTTCTTACTATGCCTTATCTGCTCAATTACATATTTTCTCCCACCAAAGGTATTTATGCAATAATAAAGTCCTAATTTTAGGTCTAATCTGCACTACACAGGTTGATGTAAAGCAACTTACATCAATTTACTATGTCAACGTCTAAATTATAGCCTTGCTCCCACCATTGTAAGCACCCTACTACAATGACATAATAAATCCACTTCCCCAAGAGGTGTTCAGGGCTTGCATCAGTATAGTTAGGATGGTGCAGAGTCTGTGTGTAGACCATGTGTTTCTTATATTAGCTGTTAACTGATTTCAGTTTCACGACAGGAGCTGTGAAATGAACGAGAAATCCTGAAAGCAAAAGTCCTGCTGTCCCATACTTCCTAGAGAGCTGAGTAGCTGGACCCTGCTCCTGTCTGGGAATTATGATGAGAAACCCAGGGTGACTTCCTTACCTGCTTCTGTTGTGGAACAGCGGGTGGGAAGCCTGCAGGAGCTTATGGGTAGCCTATGGTTCTGTTGGAGAGCTGCTAACCTATTGCCTCTCTTAGATCAGTGGAAGCACTCTTGGTGAGGATGTGGACCACTGACCCATGGAGGGTAGTGTGGACGCACACCACAGTAATTAGTGTGGTGACTATAAGTTGACCTGATATAGCTTGGTTTACCTTTCTAGACTAGAAATACTCTGTCGTCTTTTTAATAAGCTAAACTGGTTGGGCCTTTTATTTCTCAGCACATTTTCTCCAAATCTCAAAGTAACTTTGGTGACTGTTACCTGCATCGTCTCTCTCTCTTTTTTTTTTTTCAACTTATTTTTATGGATATGGACAGAACAGATTATCCAGCAAGTTCTTGGAATGTGTTGGAGATAATTTTTTATTTCAGAAGGTGGAGAAAGCTATTAAAGGACTGTTTTATATTTGATTTTAACAAATGCGTAGCAACTGGTAGCTTGTGTGAAACTGATCACGAAATGGTAGAGTTCATGATTCCAAGGCATGTTAAGAAGGGAGAACAGGACAACAAAGTTAATGGATTTTGAGAAAGCAGTCTTCAGTTCTACCAATCCCAAAAGACCAGATACATTACCTTCCAGATCAATGAATATTCCAGATCTTACCCAAATACACCCTTGTAGCCAATTTTTAACTAAACTAAAATTTAGAAAAGAGCAAGTAATGGTTAAAAGATCAATATACATACAGACATGAGTACAGTTCTGTGGTCATATTCATAGTAGCGATGGTGAGCTTTGTAGATGAAGAGTTCTTACAGAATTAGTCTATAGGTTAGAGTCTAGTGCCCATATTTCAGGGTGGATCTAAGTGGGCTGGCAGGTCTCAAATTTGATTACTTATGCTTTCCCTGATAAAGCAACACGCTTTTTCTATCTGAGGTGAAAAAGGATCAGGACCCCAGGTTCTTTTACGCAGATATCAGCTTCTCTTCGCAGTTCAGAGTCTTTAGGTGAACTGTAGGCAATACTGAAGACTTCCAAATAGATCCACTTCCCAAGCTATACAGTTTAACCTAAGTTAATTGCTTTCTGCCATTCACAAATGATTTGCCATACATTTCTAAGAGAGATGAATACATCATAGACAGTAATAATTTGGTTGCACTGTTAACCTCAAACAATATTATATGTAAATACGCAGAAATCATGTCTGTAAAGGTTGAATTCGGGTTGTTATCCTGCAGAAGCATAGAATCATAGGACTGGAAGGGACCTCGAGAGGTCATTGAGTCCAGCCCCCTGCCCTCAAAGCAGGACCAAGCTCCGTCTACACCATCCCTGACAGATGTCTATCTAACCTGTTCTTAAATATCTCCAGAGAGGGAGATTCCACCACCTCCCTTGGCAATTTATTCCAATATTTGACCACCCTGACAGTTAGGAATTTTTTCCTAATGTCCAATCTAAACCTCCCTTGCTGCACTATAAGCCCATTACTCCTTGTCCTGTCCTCAGAAACCAAGAGGAACAAATTTTCTCCTTCCTCCTTGTGACACCCTTTTAAATATTTGAAAACCGCTATCATGTCCCCCCTTAATCTTCTTTTTTCCAAACTAAACAAGCCCAGTTCATGAAGCCTGGCTTCATAGGTCATGTTCTCTAGACCTTTAATCATTCTTGTCGCTCTTCTCTGTACCCTTTCCAATTTCTCCACATCTTTCTTGAAATGTGGCGCCCAGAACTGGACACAGTACTCCAGCTGAGGCCTAACTAGTGCAGAGTAGAGCGGCAGAATGACTTCACGAGTTTTGCTTACAACACACCTGTTGATACAACCTAGAATCATATTTGCTTTTTTTGCAACAGCATCACACTGTTGACTCATATTCAGCTTGTGGTCCACTATGACCCCTACATCCCTTTCCTTCCTAGACAGTCGCTTCCCATCTTGTATGTATGGAACTGATTGTTCCTTCCTAAGTGGAGCACTTTGCATTTCTCTTTATTAAACTTCATCCTGTTTACCTCTGACCATTTCTCTAACTTGCTAAGGTCATTTTGAATTATGTCCCTATCCTCCAAAGAAGTTGCAACCCCACCCAGTTTGGTATCATCTGCAAACTTAATAAGCGTACTCTCTATCCCAATATCTACATCATTGATGAAGATATTGAACAGTACGGGTCCCAAAACAGACCCTTGCGGAACTCCACGTGTTATCCCTTTCCAGCAGGATTTAGCACCGTTAACAACAACTCTCTGACTACGGTTATCCAGCCAATTATGCACCCACCTTATCGTGGCCCTATCTAAATTATATTTGCCTAGTTTATCAATAAGAATATCATGCGAGACCGTATCAAATGCCTTACTAAAGTCTAGGTATATGACATCCACCGCTTCTCCCTTATCCACAAGGCTCGTTATCCTATCAAAGAAAGCTATCAGATTAGTTTGACATGACTTGTTCTTCACAAACCCATGCAGGCTATTCCCTATCACTTTATTACCTTCCAAGTGTTTGCATATGATTTCCTTAATTACCTGCTCCATTATCTTCCCTGGGACAGACGTTAAACTGACCGGTCTGTAGTTTCCTGGGTTGTTCTTATTCCCCTTTTTATAGATGGGCACAATATTTGCCCTTTTCCAGTCTTCTGGAATCTCCCCTGTCTGCCATGATTTTTCAAAGATCATAGCTAAAGGCTCAGATACCTCCTCTATCAGCTCCTTGAGTATCCTGGGATGCATTTCATCAGGACCTGGTGACTTGCTGACATCTAACTTTCCTAAGTGATTTTTAACTTGTTCTTTGTGTATCCTATCTTCTAAACTTACCCTCTCTCTGCTTGTATTCACTACGTTAGGCACACCTCCAGACTTCTCGGTGAAGACCGAAACAAAGAAGTCATTGAGCATCTCCGCCATTTCCAAGTTTCCTGTTACTGCTTCTCCCTCCTCACTGAGCAGTGGGCCTACCCTGTCCTTGGTCTTCATCTTGTTTCTAATGTATTTATAAAAGGTCTTCTTGTTTCCCTTTATGCCTGTAACTAGTTTGATCTCATTTTGTGCCTTTTCCTTTCTAATCTTGCCCCTGCATTCGCGTGTTGCTTGCCTATATTCATCCTTTGTTGTTTGTCCTAGCTTCCATTTTTTATAGGACTCCTTTTTTATTTTGAGATCATGCAAGATCTCCTTGTTAAGCCAAGCTGGTCTTTTGCCATATTTTCTATCTTTCCTACACAGCGGAATTGTTTGCTTTTGGGCCCTTAACAACGTCCCTTTGAAATACTTCCAACTCTCCTCAGTTGTTTTTCCCTTCAGTCTTGCTTCCCATGGGACCTTACCTACAAGCTCTCTGAGCTTATCAAAATCTGCCTTCCTGAAATCCATTACCTCAATTGTGCTGGTCTCCCTTCTACCTTACCTTAAGATCATGAACTCTATTATTTCATGATCACTGTCCCCTATACTGTCTTCCACTTTCAAGTTCTCAACTAGTTCCTCCCTATTGGTTAAAATCAAATCCAGAACAGCTTCTCCTCTGGTAGCTTTTTCAACCTTCTGAAACAGAAAATTGTCTCCAATGCAGTCCAGAAACTTATTGGATAGCCTGTGCCCCGCTATGTTAGTTTCCCAACATATGTCTGGATAGTAGAAGTCCCCTATCACCACCAAATCTTGGGCTTTGGATAGTTTTGTTAATTGTTTAAAAAAGGCCTCATCCACCTCTTCCACCTGGCTAGGTGTCTTGTAGTAGACTCCTTGCATGACATCACCCTCGTTTTTTACCCCTTTTAGCTTAACCCAGAGACTCTCTACACAGCTATCTCCTACGTTCATCTCCACTTCAGTCCAAGTGTGTACATTTTTAATATACAAGGCAACCCCTCCTCCCTTTTTTCCCTGTCTGTCCTTCCTGAGCAAGCCGTACCCTTCCATACCAACATTCCAATCGTGCATCCCATCCCACCAGGTTTCTGTAATACCAATGATATCATAGTTGTATTTATTTGTTAGCAATTCCAGTTCTTCCTGCTTATTACCCATACTTCTCGCTTTTGTATATAGGCATCTAAGATACTGATTTGATCTTGCCTCCCTGTTGTGCCCTGACCCTCCTTTCTCCTTGCCGTTATAGGCCGTAGTCCCCCCCCATTTCCAACCTATCTCCCAGTCCCGCACATTCAGCACTTACCTGTGGGCTTTGCTCACCTGTCCCCGTCGAACCTAGTTTAAAGCCCTCCTCACAAGGTTAGCCAGTCTGTGTCCAAACAAGGCCTTCCCGCTCCTGGAAAGGTGAACTCCATCTCTGCCAAGAATGCTTAACCCTTTCTGGTCATGGGCAGAGAGATTTAGGTTGGACACCAAAAAAACCTTCTAAACTGATAGGGTTCTTACGCATTGGAATATGATGCCTAGAGAGTTGTGCAATCTCTAGCATCGGAGATTTGAAAGAACAGGTTAGACAAACATCTGTCAGGGATTGCTTAGATGATACTTAACCTTGCCATGAACGTAGGGGACTGGACTGGACGATGTCTTGAGGTCTCTTCCAGACCTACGATTCTAACATTACGCAGTATTTCATTATTAGTTTCAGCAGTGCCACATACAAGAGTAAAATTTTCTCCATTCTCCTCCTCACTACTCCTGTATTTGTGTCCTAGGATTGCATTAGACCTTTTCGCCACAGCATTGCACTGGGATTTTAGTTTCAGTTCTGTCCGTGACATCCAAGATATAAAGCCCCATTCTGTGGGTATGGCCTGTGTTTTTTCCCCTAGATCAGGGGTTGGCAACCTTTTCAAACCAAAGAGCCAAACTACATCAATATTGAGAACAAATGATCAACAAAGAGCCGTATAAGACAGCCCACGTGCATGACTGAAAATAAACAATTTAATACTATTGGTAACTGACATAATTAATAATAGCAGAACTGAAACATTTTACTCACAGGTTTTATTTAATGGGACTTCTGCTGCTGCATCTTTTTGCACGTTTCTTTGAAGTTTACATCATAAGTGGTCAAATCCAGCTTCATGCATGCATTCAGGCTGTTTTCTGTCAATCTTATGGCAGGGGGCTGGGATTGCGGGGGAGGGAAGGAGTCTGGGTTGGGATGTATAAGGGGCTCAGGGCAAGAGACTGGGGTGTACGATGAACTCAGGGCAAAAGGTTGGGGTATTTGGAGGTGTAGGTGTGTTATGGCAGAGGACTAAGGATGTGGGGGTGCAAGAGTGGGGATGTGGGAGTATGTGAGGTCCAGGTGTATGATGAGCTCAGGGTTGGCACGTGTGTGGGTGGGGGTGCAGGAGCATTATGATGCTGTGTCCACATGGGGGCTGGGCCCCAACTGGGGGCTTGTTGGCCAGGCTTCATTTTAAAATAAAGTAAAATATTATGTCCAACACACAAGGTTTCAACATTGTCTTTATCTCTGGCAGGAGAGGGGAACCTTTTTTTTGGGTCATGAGCCACTGACCCACAGAAAAATCAGTCAGGGACCACAAAAGTGAGAAGTCCTCCTCCCCTCCAAAACCCCCAACCTTCCCTGATGTGACCCCTTACACTCCCACTTGAAACACTTCATGCCCCTGGTGCTCCAGACCCATAATGGGAGCAGGGAGGACTGAGGATTTTCATGTGGGGAAAGGAAAAGGCTGCCTCACCAAGCCATTTTTAGCCTGTTTGTTCTTTTGCTTGCCAGATCCTGTACGGAGGCTTGCGGCTTTCTCCTCCCACTCGCCCTTTCTGCAGGAAGCTGGCAATGGTGTTCCAGGCTTGTGGGGGCCGTAAGGTTGTAGCACCAGCACTGGCTCCCTGATGCCCAGGGAGGAAGGTGGGGACTGATTTGGGGCTCCAGAAGAGCCCTACCTGGCTCCCTAGTGAGCCATATTTGGCTTCCGAGCCATAGGTTGCCGACCCCTGCCCTAGATACATGACCTTACATTTGGCTGAATAAGCATTTTTTTTTTTTTTTGAGTGGGCATAGCTAACCTAGTGATCCCAGCCACTCTGTATAATTGCCTGGTTTTCATCTGCCATTCCACCAGTCTGTGTCCTAAGCAAATTTTATCAGCAAGGATTTTATATTTTATTTCCAGAGCATTGCTAAATGTTGAATAGTGTTGTAGAGTAATGCACATCCTTGCAGAACCCCCATCGAATCATTTCCATTTGATGTTTCCCCACTGACACCTGCCTTTTGAGATGAGCCTGTTCTTAATACTTTGTATTCTTTGATATTGTATAGTGCTAATGTTTCAATTAGAATGTTGTGCAGAACTACGTTGAAAAGTCTTACAAAAATTTTATTACGTTTATGCAGATACTTTATCAGGCAAACCCTTACTCTAATTAAAGAATTAAATGAGGTTTGTGTGATGACCTATTTTCTATAAAAGTATGTTGATTGGCATTACAGGCAGCCCCCGGATTACGTACAAGATAGGGACTGTAGGTTTGTTCTTAAGTTGAATCTGTATGTAAGTTGGAACTGGCGTCCAGATTCAGCCGCTGCTGAAACTGATCAGTTTCAACAGCGGCTGAATCTGGACGCCAGGTCTGACTTACATACAGATTCAACTTAAGAACCCCAGGCATCCCCAAGTCAGCTGCTGCTGATACTGATCAGCGGCTGATTCCACGAAGCCCGGGGCAGGGGCTTCCTGTAGTCAGCCACTGGTCAGTTTCAGCAGCGGCTGACTTGGGGACGCCTGGGGCAGAGCAGCTGGGGTGCTGCTGGGTTGGTCCAGTAGCGCCGCCGCTCCTCGGCACTACTGGACCAACCCAGCAGCACCCAAGCTGCTCTGCCCCAGGCGTCCTGATTCAGCCGCTGCTGAAACTGACCAGCAGTGGCTGAATCAGGATGCCTGGGGCAGAGCAGCTGGGGTGCTGCCTGGTTGGTCCAGTAGCGCCCAGAGCGGCGCTACGGGACCAACTGGCAGCGCCCCAGCTGCTGTACCACAGGTGTCCGGAGCAAAGCCGCGGAGCCCGGGGGCAGCGGGACAGCCCAGACGCGCCGTGGCTGTCCTGCTGCCCTTGGGCTCCGTGGCTTTGCTCTGCTTTGCTCCCCGTCCCCCTGGTCTGTAGACCAGGGGGACGGGGAGCAAAGCGGTGGAACACGCGGGCAGCGGACAGCCCAGACGCGTCTGGGCTGTCCGCTGCCCACGTGTTCCGCCGCTTTGCTTCCTCTCCCTGGTCTGCTGGAGACCAGGGAGAGGAAGGGCCCCGTTCGTAACTGCGGATCCGACATAAGTCGGATCCGCGTAACTCGGGGACTGCCTGTAATTAACTTCCTATCTCTTTATTCTTCGGTGAATTAGGTTTTCCATAATTTTGCCCAGGAGTGTTGTCAAGCTGCAGCCTATAGTTACTTGGCTCACCTTGCATATTGGCACCAGATTACCACTCTCCTGGTCTTCTAAATTTTCCCCTGTACTCCCAAGACTTATTAAAAAAACAATAGCAGGCTATAGCTCTCTTCACCCAGCTCTCTTAGGACTCTTAAGTTATCTGGGCCTATTGACTTTAAAATGTTTATCCTTAGCAGATACTGTTTAGTATTCTCCTTAACTGCTAATGGAGTAGAAAGTAATTCACATTTGAATGTGATAAAAGCATATCATGCTGCTTTTCAAATATGAAACATGAATAATTGCCAAGGTTTGTTGTTTTTTCACTGCAGCATTACCAGTAATATTACATCTTCATCTAGACTTATACAATTGCTAGAATTTATTTTGTCACCAATATCCTTATTGACCATAGCCCTGCCAGCCATAGATTTTTCTCCTGATGTTAGCTTCCCATAATTTTCTGCATTTCATAGCTTATATAAAATTAATTGCACATTATTATCAGCTTCCCTTTTTTCCCCATTGTTTTGTTGCTGCTGCTTTCACTTTGCTACTGAACCAGGTTTGGCTTTTAGGTAAAGTTGCCCTCTGTTGATTGTGGAATTATGACTTTTTGAGCATCTAAACTTTCAGTGCTCTTACTTGGATTTTTTTCTTGGTAAATTTTTCTAATAATTTTACTAAGCTTTGGGAAATTAGTCCTTTGGAAGCTTCATTTAGATGCGACGAGGAGTCCTGTGGCACCTTATAGACTAACTGAAGTGTAGGAGCATAAGCTTTCGTGGGCAAAGACCCACTTCGTCAGATGCATGCATGCATGCATCTGACGAAGTGGGTCTTTGCCCACGAAAGCTTATGCTCCTACACTTCAGTTAGTCTATAAGGTGCCACAGGACTCCTCGTCGCTTTTGCAGATTCAGACTAACACGGCTACCCCTCTGATACTTCATTTAGATGGAATTCGTTTAACATTTACAGATTATTTTTAACTTAGTCTCAAAACATTTTCCAAAGAGAAAAATGCATTTTGTGAATAATATACCTGTCTATAATCACCATATTGTGAAAGCTACATGGGATTGGGCTTGGTCAATTTGTAGATGGGAGTTGAAAGAAAACCAGTTCCTCTAAGAGGAAGGTGATTAAAGTGAAATACTTAATCTTTGAACTGGCTATAAATCTATAACTCTGCATGATGTAAGCATGCATTTTGCTGAGATTGGTGCTGTCTTTTTGAAAGATATTACGGAAGTATTATGGTAAAAGATTTCATGCTAGTTTTGAAGAGTTAGCATCAACCACAATATTCTGGTGAGATGATAAATCTGAGTAATCACGTTTGTACAGTTGTAAACTTTATTTTGTCATTGTTAATGTGCATACATTTACCATGCCAAGTATTAAGGAATCTTAGTCATAATACAGTAATTCCTCATTAAACACTATAGATGCATTTCTGAAAATGTTCATGCTAAGTGAAAATGTGCTATGTGGGGTCAATTTTCCCATTAAAAATAATGGAAAAGGTGGGGGTTGCTTTTCAGATGGTGGTGGCAAAGTCAATTTTTTGTTGGTGCTGAGTTGTCAGCATCAACATTAGATATCTAGAAACACAAGTCGCTGTGGTTTCTTAAAACACAAAGATAAACCACGTGAATGAGCAGAGGAGCGCTGTGACCACATGTATTCATCCGCTCATGCGTATTACCCTGTTTTCACCAACTTCTACCGCTGTGCAGAGTAGTCCGCCGCTTGATTGTTTTTGTGTTATTTCGGGGACGCTCGTGTTGTTGAAAAAACATTCCCTAAAAAAAATCGTGCTATTGCAAAAACGTGTTAAGCGGGCACATGTTTAACGAGCAATTACTGTATGTATTTGTTACCATAAAAATGTGTTTATTGGGTCATTTTTTTCATGAATTCTGTGCAAATTCCAGAAATACCTTTTGTAATGGTTGCTATCTGATTTGGATGTGTAAGGCATGTCTCACATTTTTTTCATTGAAATATTTTCTTGATGCTACTGATGATGATGGAGCTGTCCTTTTTAAGAAATGAGCTATTGCACATCTGTCTGCTAGTAGCAGTTGTGTTAGATCATTTTTCTTAGTAACCTTGTTTGGTTTGTAAAGTAATAGAATCATTGTCTCCCTTTTTTGCATTTTCCTTAGCTTAAGTGGAGAGAGACACGATAGTCTGCACAAGTTGATGAGGTTTCGGCTTTGCTTTAAATACTTTTCTGTTTTTTCAAAATGGTGTGTGTCTTAGTCTAAATTTAACAGTAAGAGTTCATTCTAGCATGAGGAGAAGAGGCCCTTTGAAGTGGCCTTTGCCATGATTAATTTTTCTATTTAAGAATCTAGCAAAAGATTTGATGTGATGGTTTACTCACAAGCAAGTCAGAATTAATAATTATTTTGTTTTAATTTACATAATTATATTGTGGAAGCCTCCCTCCCTCCTGCTCCCATATATTAGGTAATTTGGATTAAATGACCCTGGTTGAATTCTTGGATTGTTCTGATACAGGTGAGTGGGGGGCGGGGGGGGGGGAGAGAGAGAGGCTGCTTTGTGTCGGTATCAAATTCTGTATCTGAAGTATTACTTCCCTTTTGTGTTGGTCTAAATTGTTCAGGTAGCAAAATCAATGCACTAATTTGATATTTAAGTTTTCTTCAGTTTCTTCCCCTTGTTTTTTGGGATGGCCATTATATCAAGATTTATTTTGGGATGACCATGATTCAGTTAATGCTGATCTTAACTGAACTGTTCAGGCTCACTGGTACTACAGGTTGAAGATCTCTAGTCAGCACTCCCTGGTCCGGCAACACCCCTAAATGTCTTCTAAGAGCCTAGTAAGCAGTGGAAGTTTTGGTAATGATGCTAGACAATACTGATCTCCTGAGGTTCAGCAAATTCTCTTGTTCAGCACCTGTCAGGTCCTGAGGGTGCTGGACTAAAGAGGTTCAACCTGTATTTTAAATGTGTTTCTACGTGTAATAAGTAGCTGAAAAGTAACACACAATCCTTCTCCCTGGCATGTTAAATAGACAACTAAGATTGTAGACAAGCTCTTTGCCAGGTTAGAAAGTGGGGAATCTATAAGAATCTGTCTGAAAACTGCAAATAAAGCCACTTAATTGATACAGAAAGCAGTAGTAGAGGAAAATATTTCAAGTTTTTTTGTGGTAGAATAGATTTAGAAAACTGCTAGCAGATTTAATACTATTAGTCCAGATTGAGTAGAATGTGTTAGTGGGCTGGATAGACTTGAAAATTGGTGATACTTTATGGTTTCAGAATGGTTTATTTGTGATATTATTATCACAACAATATATTAGTGCTGGCTTGTTGGTAATATTATACAAATGTTTTGTTGGAAATTTCATTTAATAATGCTGTTTTTGTGTTTACGTAGTGTGTATGGGAAATTAAGTTTTGACGTGGTCTCTTCTTAAAAATGAAACTTGATCACAATCTATTCTTTGATTTTTATTCAGAAACCCAGAACCTTTCATAAATATGGATAACTCATGAATTGCTAAATTTTCAAACTCCCAGCTGGCAAGCTGGCAAAGCTGTCAGGTCAACTTGCCAAAAGTCAACAAAACAACTGGGTACAAACTGTTTTTTCTTTTTTCCATTTCAAAATTGCCAGTAAATACAGAAATAGTTTGTTTGCAGACTAAGCTAGTATGCATGTGAGAAATTTTGTGTCTCCGTTATTTTGTACCTTGTGCTTAAGCCATGTATGCTGCTTCTGAACTAGCTGTATCTTTGGTAGTGACCAAACAGAATCCTGCAAGCTTACAACAAGTTTTCTTTTGGTGACAAGTTGTATTAACCATGTTAGTAATGAACAGTAGTGTAGTTAAATTCAGTAAGTTATACCCGGGCTTGAAAAACATATTTGCCTTGCATGCAGAACATTTTCATGGATGTTGCTAAGGGGCAGTTAGTTATTTCTTTGGAGGAGAGGTTTGAAGAGAAAAAGGCAGCCTAAGAATTGCCTGTGTGGATTTTCTCCCCCTTCAGGTGGAGAGAGATGGGGGTACTCGAGCAACGAATATGATCCATCTCTGTTAAAAAAAGGAGAGGGAGATTGAAGAGCCCAATTACTGGAGGGTGCTGCTGCTTTTTCCAGGGGGTAGTGAGAAGTTGAGTAGCTCATATAAAGAGGAGTTACTGGGAGGCTGTTGGCTTCCTGCATGTCCAGGAATGCAGCAGCTGCAAAGGAGTGTAGCAAAGAGATAGAAGGCTATCGGTTAATTCAGGAAAGTGAGTTCAGAATTAATTAACAGAAGGATGAAGAGATCACAGAACTCATTAATGAGAGAGAGACCAGAATTTGTATGTTTGCACTGGGGGTACAGAGTCAATAGTGGGGAAGTGAAGTGGCATTGTACATTAAATAGTAAAGGTGGTTAGAGAAGACGGGCAATGATAGCTCAAGTTAAGGAATTAAAAAAATAAGCTTTGATCTGCAAGTTGAAATATAGTCCCTCTGGTTGGAAGGCGTTCAGAGACCATAAGAATGGCCATACTGGGTCAGACCAAAGGTCCATCCAGCCCAGTACCCTGCCTGCCAACAGTGGCCAATGCCAGGTGCCCCAGAGGGAGTGAATCGAACAGGTAATGATCAAGGGATCTCTCTCCTGCCATCCATCTCCACCCTCTGACAGACAAAGGCTAGGGACACCATTCCTTACCCATACTGGCTAATAGCGATTTATGGACTTAACTGCCATGAATTTATCTAGTTTTCTTTTTTAAACCCTGTTATACTCCTACCCTTCACAACCTCCTCAAGCAAGGAGTTCCTGAAATTGGCTATGGGTTGTGAGAAGAAGAACTTACTTTTTATTTGTGTTAAACCTGTTGCCCATTAGTTTCATTTGGTGGCCCCTAGTTTTTATATTATGGAAACAAGTAAATAACTTTTCCTTATTCACTTTCTCCACACCACTCATGATTTTATATACCTCCATCATATTCCCCCTTAGTCTCCTCTTTTCCAAGCTGAAAAGTCCCAATTTCTTTAATCTCTCTTCACATGGGGCCCGTTACAAACCCCCCTAATCATTTTAGTTGCCCTTCTCTGAACCTTCCCTAATGCCAAAATATTTTTTTGAGGTGAGGAGACTACATCTGTATGCAGTATTCCATATGTGGGTGTACCATGGATTTATATAAGGGCAATAAAATATTCTCCATCTTATTCTCTAGCCCTCTTTTTAATGATTCCTAACAGCCTGTCTGCTTTTATGACTGCTGCTGCACGCTGCATGGATGTCGTCTTCAGAGAACTATCCACGATGACTATAAGATCTCTTCTGATTAGTTGTAGCCAAATTAGCCCCAATCATATTATATGTATAGCTGGGGTTATTTTTCCTAATGTGCATTACTTTACATTTATCCAAATTAAATTTCATTTGCCATTTCGTTGCCCAGTCACTTAGTTTGGTGAGATCTTTTTGAAGTTCTTCACGGTCTGCTTTGGTCTTAACTAACCTTGAGCAGTTTAGTATCGTCTGCAAACTTTGCCACCTCACTGTTTACCCCTTTCTCCAGATCATTTATGAATAAGTTGAATAGGATTGGTCCTAGGACTGACTCTTGGGGAACACCACTAGTTACACCTCTCCGTTCTGAAAATGTACCATTTATTCCTACTCTTGTTTCCTGTCTTTTAACCAGTTCTCAGTCCATGAAAGGATCTTCCCTCTAATCCCATGACAACTTAATTTACATAAGAGCCTTTGGTGAGGGACCTTGTCAAAGGCATTCTGGAAATCTAAGTACACTATATCCACTGGATCCCCCTCGTCCACATGTTTGTTGACTCCTTCAGAGAACTCTAATAGATTAATAAGACATGATTTCCCCTTACAGAAACCATGTTGATTTTTGCCCAACAATTTATGTTCTTCTATGTGTCTGACAATTTTATTTTTTACTATTGTTTCAACCAATTTGCCCAGTACTGATGTTAGACTTACCAGTCTGTAATTGCTGGGATAGCCTCTAGAGCCCTTTTAAAATACTGGCATTACATTAGCTATCTTCCCATCATTGGATACAGAAGCTGATTTAAAGGATAGTTGTTAGTTTGCAATTTCACATTTGAGTTCTTTCAGAAGTCTTGGGTGAATGTCATGTGGGCCCAGTGACTTGTTACTGTTAAGTTTATCAATTAATTCCAAAACCTCCTCTAATGACACTTCAATCTGTGACAAGTCCTCAGATTTGTCACCTACACAGGATGGGTCAGGTTTGGGAATCTCCCTAACATGCTTAGCCGTGAAGACTGAAGCAAATAATTCATTTAATTTCTCTGCAATTACTTCATCTTTAAGTGCTTCTTTTGTATCTCGATCGTCCGGGGCCCCACTGGTTGTTTAGCCGGCTTCCTGCTTTTGATGTACTTAAACATTTTATTACCTTTTGAGTTTTTGGCTAGCTGTTCTTCAAACTCCTTTTTGGCTTTTCTTATTACATTTTTACACTTAATTTGTCAGTGTTTATGCTTCTTTCTATTTACCTCACTAGGATTTGACTTCCAGTTTTTAAAAGATGTCTTTATCTCTCACTGCTTCTTTTACACGGTTAAGCCATGGTGAATCATAGAATCATAGAGCCGGAAAAGACCTCAGAAGGTCATCAAGTCCAGTCCCCTGCTCTAGGCAGGACCAATCCCAACTAAATCAACCCAGCCAGGGCTTTGTCAAGACGAGACTTAAACATCTCTAGGGATGGAGACTCCACTACTTCCCTAGGTAACCCATTCCAGTGCTTCACCACTGTCCTAGTGAAATAGTTTTTCCTAATATCCAACCTGGACCTCTCCCACCTCAATGTGAGACCATTGCTCCTTGTTCTGCCATCTGTCACCACTGAGAACAGCCTTTCTCAATCCACTTTGGAAGCTCACTTCAGGAAGTTGAAGGCTGCTATCATATCCCCCCTCACTCTTCGCTTCTGCAGACTAAACAGACCCAACTCCCTAAGCTGCTCTTCATAGGTCATAAGCTCCAGCCCCCTAATCGTTTTGGTTGCCCTCTGCTGGACCCTCTCCAATGTGTCCACATCCTTTTTGTAGTGGGGGGCCCAGAACTGGACACAATACTCCAGATGTGGCCTCACCAGAGCCGAATAAAGGGGAATAATCACATGTCTGAATCTGCTGGCAATGCTCCTCCTTATTGAAACCTAATATGCCATTTGCCTTCTAGGCTACAAAGACACACTGTTGACTCCTATCCAGCTTCTCATCCACTGTAATCCCTAAGTCCTTTTCTGCAGAACTGCTACTTAACCAGTCAGTCCCCAGTCTGTAACTATGCTTGGGATTCTTCTGTCCCAAGTGCAGGACTCTGCACGTGTCCTTGTTGAACCTCATCAAATTTCTTGTGGCCCAATCCTCTAATTTGTCTAAGTCACTCTGGACCCTATCTCTGCCCTCAAGCATATCTACCTCTCCCCCTAGCTTAGTGTCATCTGCAAACTTGCAATCCACCCCCTCATCTAGGTCATTAATGAAGATATTGAACAAAACGGGTCCTAGAACCAAACCTTGGGGCACTGCGCTAGAAACCAGCCATCATTCTGACAGCGAGCGGTTGATCACTACCCGCTGGGCCCAGCCTTCTAGCCAGCTTTCTATCATCTTACCATCCATTTATCCAATCCATATTCCCTTAACTTGCTGGCAAGAATATTGTGGGAGACGGTATCAAAAGCCTTGCTAAAGTCAAGGTATATCACATCCACTGACTTTCCCATGTCCACAGAGCCAGTTACCTCATCATAGAAGCTAATCAGATTGGTCAGGCACGACTTGCTCTTTGTGAATCCATGCTGACTATTCCTAATCACTTTCCTCTCTTCCAAGTGCCTCAAAATGGATTCCTTAAGGATCCCTTCCATGATTTTTCCAGGAACCGAGGTAAGACTGACCGGCCTATAGTTCCCTGGATTGTCCTTCTTCCCTTTTTTGAAGATGGGCACTACATTTGCCTTTTTCCAATCATCCAGGATTTCTCCTGATCTCCACGACTTGTCAAAGATAATGGCCAAAGGCTCCTCAATGACATTTGCCAACGACCTCAGTACCCTCAGATACATTAAATCCGAACACATGGATTTGTATACGTTTAGCTTTTCTAAGTAGTTCCTAACCTGTTCTTTACCCACCAAGGGCTGTCAATCTTCATCCCTTCTTGCATCACTATAGCCTCTCTGTGCATCTGGAAGACGTTTAGTCACTTGGATATGGCTCGAGCAGTGAAACTTGCTTTGTATGAGCCAAGGCTGGCCCTACCATGAGGTGAACCAAGGTGGCTGCCTAAGATGCCAGACTGTAGGGGGGCATCACTAGGACCGAGTTCGTAGGAAATTGTCTGCTGCTGGTGCATATGTATTCTCTCCTCTCTAGATGCACAGAGATGGTGGAGTGCTGTGCTGGAGGAAGGAGGGCACGAGACACGGCAGGCAGGAAGGAGAAAAGGTGGCTTGGGGGCATCATTTCAGCTCCCCACCTCAAGTGCCAAAATGTTGTGGGCCGAGCACTACTCTTGATACATGGTTTATGAGAGCTACTCAAAAGTGCAGAATATCAGCAGCAAACCAATGGGAATTCTGTTGACTCTATTTTTCTGGGACCTAGCAAAGAGACAGTGTATCCGTTGGGCATCAAGATTATAAATAAAAGGTGAAAAGTCTGCACAAGGTCATCTCTAGCTTTTTTTTGCTTGCCAAGGCAATATTACTCTACTCACTAGTGATGTTAAAAAGTAGTTAATTAGGTACGTGTGTAACTGTTAAACATCTTAGCAGTTATAGCTGCAAGCTCAGCAGTATGACATTTTTACTGCAGAGGCTACAGCGCAGCCTGCTCCCTGGGAATGGGGCCGGCAGCCAATGTGCTCCGAGAGTCAGCGCCTGACTGTTGACTCCATTACTGTGAAGCCATCTGTACTGTGGGTTCTGCAGTATAAGCTCAATACTGCAGAGCCTGCAGTGCACAGCAACAGCCAGCTGCCCAAGAGCTTGTGTGTGCTGGAAGCCAGCTTTTAAACTGGCTCTTAAAGCATACTGGCTCCTGCTTTCCAGCCCCGTTCCTGGGGAGTCAGCTGCCAGTCCCTGCTGCCTCTGATACAGTGGCAGCTAGCTCCCTGGGAGTGGGGCTCGAAGCCAGTATGTAATAGTTATGGTAACCGATGAGGTCATGCTTTTTGGTTAACCGTTTAAATGGTTACACTATTACATTCCTACTACACACTTAGTATTTAGTGGACAAGTGCATTTTTCAAGTCCTGACTATAAGAAGTTGAGGAACTTGTAGTTTATTGGGAATATATTCAGTTGACCTGAATGGGTTTCTAGTTGAAATGTTGGTGGCCTACCATGTATTATGGCAAGATTTCAATGATACGATACTTATGAAAGGCTACTTGGAGTTGGTTTTGGTTTTATTTCATGTGTCCTTTTGAGAGTCCTTTCTGCTGCTGTTTCTTTGCTTCATAACCATTAGCAGATGGAATGAACATTTGCATGGCTGTTGCTGTATTTTTTTTTCTGGTAAAGTTTAAAAATATGCAGAAGCACATGAACAGTGTTGTGATATTCCAGCTCTGCTGGCTTCAAATGCTTTGCAACTAGTAGAGTCTTCTGGCACCATAAAAATTAACATATTCATTTAAGTGTAAGTTTTTGTGGGATAGAACCCATTTCTCCAGATCCATGAAATGGGTTCAGTTTGGCAGGGGTGTGTGTGTGTGTGTGTGTGTGTGTTACATTAATACACAGGATCATTATGTTACTTAGATAACCATGTAACTATTAAAAATTCTAGTGGTTATACGCTGTGTCCTCTGCTGTATGAAGTTTATACTGCAGAGCCTGCAGTGCAGCCAGCTCCCTGGGATTGCCACAGGATGTCTCCTGTTTTTTGCTGAAACAGACTAAGAAGGCTACTCTTCAATTTGCATCTGCTTTATGTAATGACTAAACAATCATGTGTACTCCTTAACTAAAAGTGAATTTGAACAAAGATGATTATTTGAGGTAAACTTGTCTTAAACTACTTGTTAATGTCAACCACATTTTAGGTGGAGAGCTTCACTTCCTTCAGATTGGAGGAACCTGTGATGATATAGATGAAGCTGATATACTTGTGGATGGATCCCTTTCTAAAGGGGTTGAACAAGCATCAGAAGGCATGAAGCCCTTATCTAACCCGTCTAGTCCAGGCATTACAGGTAAAACATTCACATTTAAACATAACAAAATACATTAACCATATGGAGGTATGTTCTTGTTTTTAGTACATCAGGTGGTCATCAGTAGTCCACATGGTTTCATAACGATGGTTGCTAATTCAATATTCATCCCAATACACTTTATCTTTGTACTAGCAGATGTACTCGATGTTGCTCAGGTCTGTAACTAAAGGAATTTTTTTTTTTTTTTTGGAAAAATAAAAATATACATGGGTTATTTCATTATTGTATTTTTCAAAAAGCAAGTAAAACGAAGGTTGGAGTGCGAGTTTGGGGCTGAGGGAGGGGCAGGGTTAGGGTGACTAATGGCAGAGGGTGGGAAAGTGTGGGAGGGTACTCAGGGCAGGAGGAGGAGAAGTCAAAGCATGTTGGAGGTACAGGACTCAGCATGGGGTTGGGAGGTGTAGGGGGGTGCCTACTGGGCCTACCCATGGTGTCAAGGGCAATGCTCCAACGGCAGTGATTCCCAGGGGGCCAGGGCAGTGCTCCCCTGCCAGCAGACGAACCCAGTTGCTCTTCCCTGTGGCCTGCAAGCTATCTGGTAGAGACCAGGGTCCAGAGGCTGCTGCCCTTTCCAGTGGCCAACCCCCTTGTCCCCCCCTCTCCTGCAGGCTGTCTGGGAGGGCGAGTGTCCAGGGCCTCCTCCAGCACCCTCCATCCCCCTTTCCCCCGTGACCTGCAGGGGATCAAGGCTCCAGGGGCTGTCCCCCTACAGCTGTCCTCCCTGCAGCTGTCCAGGGGGCTCAGGCTCTGGGGGTTGCTCCTGGCCTCCAGTGGCAATCCTGCATGGCCTCCCCCACAGCCTGCAGGCTAGACTCTGGAGGATATGCTCTTCTCCAGTGCCCTCCCACTACCTGCTGGCTTTCCACAGGGGAGGGTGTAGGCTCCAGGTTTGGGGCAGAGGGCACCTTCTTGGTGTGCTGGTAGACAAGATGGCAGAGCTCCAGCCTTGCTGACTACTCTTTTGGTGCTACAGCTGCCCCAGTGGCCACTTTCAATATTGCATCCCTCGCTTCTCTGTGCCCTTCCCTTGCACATTGCTGCTCTCTCTGCACCCAGACATTCCATGTTATGAGAAATAGTCCTAGCACTTCCCATTTTCCAGGCACAGCTAAACCCTGACCTTACTTTGTTAGGGGAGGAGGAAGCTGCATTCCAAATATAATGATCTTAGCTCTTACTGGTTAGGAGAAGTTTGTGAACAAGTGGTCAAACAGACAGGCACACTCTAAAGTGAGTGAGTGAAAAGTGGGGTGGAATATAAATGTGGAAAAGACAGACTTTTATCACTGCCAAAGCTAACCTTGCTATACTGTTTAAATAAGCTTATCAACTCATTTTGTTGAATTAGTATCATGCATTCAATATGTAACTGTTGTCTTGACAGGATTTATGATGCAGCTACTATATACTACAGTCTAACAAACAAAATTTTAAACATGGTAGAAAAATCATATATTGTATCCTGAACACGAGAGTTGACTTGGGACCCAGTGTTTCTTATATTTTTAGAAGCCTTTTTGTGGTGTGAAAGAATATTAAATTATGATATTTATTAAGCAAAAAAAAGAGAGTGAAGCTTATTTATTGTATACAGCTCTCTATATCATTGGTTAATCTTGGATTTCCAGAATACTCTAATGCTATCTTTCTGGGAGTTTTTAAAAGCATTTTAAATTTGTAAACTGAAGGTACTTTCATGTGGAATTACTAATCTGCTGAACAAGAAACTCAGTTATTTATAGTCATTTTTCTGAAAGAACTGGACCTGAATAAATGGAAGGTGCCATTCCCTCAATTAGGGTTACTAACATAGCTTCTGCAGTTTCTTTTGATTAGTTTCCTCTTTCTGTAAACGTTTCTCCCACCTTTATTGGGACTTAACGTTGTTGCAGTTATTAGCTTCGTTGAAATACTGAGCTGCTAGCTGGAAAAAATCACTTCTTCCCCTAGTGGAAAGGAAGCAGCTGACTTTCTCCCTCTCCAACAATCCAGTTCTCCTCAAACACAATATCTAACTCTTGTCTTCATTGCATTAATTAGTTAAAATTAATACAGTTGATTTATTTCACTGTAGCCTAGCTTGAGTGACAGCAACAGAATACTGTACACTGGAACTGTACAGTGATATGAATAGCTTCACAGCATAACTAGATTTGCTTGCTCGAGCTCTAGCCCGTACCTATATCATACAAGTCAAACCATACACAAGGGACAGACCACTGAGCTCGAGTTTAAAGTTCCACTTAAATTAGTGGTTCTTGCTTCTTTTTTCACTCAGGCTAATACAGTGAAGACAAGCCCATAGTTTGTGGACAGTTGTACAAGTTGATAACTACCTGGATTCTTGCTTTCTCATATATCTTTATTCATTATATGTTTAGCCAGTCAAGTTAAACTTGGGTGTCTCACTGCCACAATGGGGTTGACATAGATGTAAATTATTGTTTTAGTAAAACCATTCTTACAAATGAGAGGAACTAGAATCCTGGTATCACTTACGTTGGCTCTAGTGTTAATAAGAGTTAAAGTGACAGCTAACGTTAGTTACAAAACACGAAGATTGAGTACACAGGAAACAAATCTGTTTAAGTTGAAGTCTTTGTACAATTGCTTTTCATAGTAGGGCCACCCTATAAGCATGTTTGCTCTTGGAGCTTTTTAGAACTAGGGTAATCCTGCATCATCTGTTGATGTATGTATGATTTAGGGATGTTAAAATATGTTTGGGTAAATGTGTACCCACTGAAATTTTCAGCGCTTACACATTTACATGTGGCGGGGGGAGCTGGCTACCTGTGAATACCAGCGCCTGCCTGCCTGCCTTCCCTTCTCCACTCTGCTGCCCTTGTATGAGAGGCAGCAGTGCAGGGGGTGAGCAGGCAGCTCCATAGGAGCCAGTGCTCACCAGGAGTCAGCTTTTAAAAGATGGCTCCCTGTGAGCATCAGCCCTCATCCTCCACCCCAATCCCACCCACTGCTGTTGCCTATCCAAAAAATTAGGATACACCGATTTCACCGAGCACAGAATAAAAAAGACTAAGTCATACTAGGGATGTGAATGTGTATTTGAGTACACAGTTAGTTGATGAGCTTGGTTACACACAGCCTCCCCCCATTCCCACTGCCTCTGTATCAAGGCTGCAGGGATGGGAAGGGAGCTGGTGCTCGCTGGGAGCCAGCTTAAAAACCAGCTTCTGGCGAACACTCTCCTCCCTGCCCCCCACTGCTGCCTCTGTCAGAGGCAGCGAGCGGTGGAGGGCCGGGGGGAGGTGGCAGGGGGCTCCGTACACACACAGCAGTCCTGCCACCCCTCCCACTACTGCTGCCTCTGATACAGAGGTGGTGGTGGGGTAATTGTGTGTAACTAAGAGGGTTAACCGACGAGCCCAGGCTCATTGGTTAACTGTGTTCTCGGATACATGTTCATGGCCCTAGTATTGTTTTGCCTTGGTTTTTTTTTTTTTTTTTTTTAAATCCTGTGCTAGGTGAAATGGGTATATGTGAAATGGGATGGTAATCTTGCCATGATCATCCAGTGCTTGGTCTCCTCAAGATTACTCTACAGCGATAATTACGGTTGAAGAGGAATTTTACTCAGGTGCAGTCTCTCGATGATTTAATCTCACATAGAGAACAGGGATCCTGTGTAGCATACTCTAGCTTCTAATCAGTTTCTTGTTGGTGTTCAAGGCTTTGTAAGGTCACATAACTTGAACAGTTGGGTTCCTGGCTGTCTGGCAGTACCTATTCCCGTTTGGTGCATTGTCACAGTTCAATGGGACGCTTTAAGCTACCATTCCTTGCTTTAGGAGGCGGAGACAGGGTATTATTAAGGAGTGTTCTCCCTTACTCGATCAGACATCTCTGGTTTGTTATCCCTTAGTGTCTAGTAAAATGTAATAGATTTTTGAGAGGTGGTATGTGAAATATAAAGTTGGATTATGGGTCATAACAATTTGCTGGAATTGTTTTTGTTTGGGAGTAGAGTATTAGTGTATTTTGTGTTTTGTGTAGTCCAGTTGTAAGAGCACAGAATACATAAGGCTGAGAGACGCACTAAAATAGTTGCAACCTTTTAAAACTTGCATTTACCTTAAAATAAGGTGGATATTTGGTACCTTTACCTTCTTTTCCTCATTAAGTCTTTTTAAAAATCAAATTGGGTTATGATATGAAAGTCCAGAAGACAATTTGTTGCGCAAGTTATAGGTGAATTGGTTCACCCGTTTCAGTTATTAAAGTTTAGGAGTGTGACGTTTCCATCTTTTCCTTAAATTATATGGTCTTGCCTAAGTTTTACTCCCTTTCTGAGAATTGCTTTTTTTAATCTTTAATTGTTCTACTGCACTTTAGTTAGTTTTAAAATTCAACACCATTCATATTCAAAAAATATCAAGTGTGTCTGGGAAAGTGGAGTGGTGGGGGTGGGGGACAAAATCAGGCTTGGAGGCTGGATCTGGCCCACCAAGGATTTTGCTCTGGCCTTCCCAGCTGATTAGCAGAGTGTGCATACTTACAGCCTGCAGTGTGTATTCAGCTGCCGTACCCCCATCTTGCTCCATCCTGCTGTCTGGAGAGAGTGGGGAGGAGAAGGAGATGAGGGGAGTGTTGAAGACAAAGTGTTCCCCTGCTTCTGTACCCAATCTCTTGCAGAGCAGGGGAGCTGCTTTAGTGTCACGTGTGGATGGTAAGTGACTCAGAAGAGTGCACAGTGAAGGTGAAGGAAGACAATAGAGCAGGATAGATTTCCCTTACAGACGGACAGCATGGCTTCGCTCAGAAACTTGCCCAGCAACAGCCAGCGCGCACAAACTGTCACCCACACCTCCCAGTCTGTTCCATATACACAGTTACTGTCACATACACACTGCCATGCTTGCTCGCACTCGCTCTCTCTCTCTCTCTCTCTCTCTCTCTCGCCCAGAGCCCCACCACTTCCAGGGGCCTGAATCTGGCTTGCAATCACGTGTCAAAATTCATTAGCCCCTCCCCTCCCCCATTTCCCCCCGTCCCCCTCCGGCAAAAATGATTGCCCACCCTTGCATTACATGGCTTCACAATCTGCAAATCTCTGCAAACAGCATTTGGCACTGAGTAGTCTCTGTTTCCATGTGCAACCTGTTTGATCCCAGAACTAACATTCAGTGAGCGTGGGCGACATGGGGTGCAACTCAAACATGAAAAGGGGCTGACTAGGGACAGGACATTAGCCCTGCGGGGCAAGGGTGACTATGGCAGTGACCTAACAAGGCCTTCTGCAGCACATCAGCCTATTGGTTAAAGGGTTGGGAGGCATTGACCTCACAGAGTGACCATGACAACAGCCAGGTAGGACAGGCTGCAGGCCAGAGGCAATTTCAGAGACCCTTGTGGCTTAGCTGCAGGGGAGTCTCCTTCATGAAGTCTACCCTTGAGGACTGAGAGGATTCAGGGTAACGAACATGAGCACAAGGAGGAGCATCTTTGGAGTGTTCTCCTTTCCCACGACTAATTGAGCTAGGAGACAGACATCTCTGTGGAGAAGGTAATAGCCTGTGCGATGTTTGGTGCTGCTGTAGTCTGATTCACCTGGGTGCTGGCCAAATGCAAGGCATGGGAAACATTAGGGATGTGAAAATACATTTATTTAGGTAAACATGTAACTGCTGAAAATGTAAGCAGTTAGACGTTTACGTTTTGGGGGAGAGGCACCACCCCACTGCTGCCTCTATCAAAGGCAGCAGTGTGTGGGAGGGGGGCAGGTGACTCCTGCCTTCCTGCCCCCCGCCCCCGCTGATGCCTCTGATACAGAGGCAGCAGCATGCGTGGTGGGGGAGGGCTTGCATGGAACTGTGCAGGCTCATCAATTAACTGTGTACACAGGTACACATTCATGTCGTTAGGAAATACTAAGTTAAATTGGGAGAAATATTTTCTCACCTAGGCCTTTGTCCATTATCACTGGGGACATTGGAATCTGTCTCTTTGGTTTCCTTTTTCTCCATACGTTCCTGTCCCTCAGAATCTTAGTGCTGATTGGATGAGCTGGGGAGCCAACGACAGGGAGGAGACTGAGGACTTTGTTCACTTTAAGGTCCAGCAAATGAACCAGGGTTTCTGCTTCTCTGCTTTGGTTGACCCTGAGCAGTTCCTGATTTTCTCTGTCAGTTGGGTGTAATAATCTTCTCCTACCTGCCCAATGGCTAGGGAGGTTGGGGATCTGTGAGAGTGGCACTAACATACATAATATGAGGTGTCCTATCATGTGGAGACTTTACAAATGATGATGGGGTGCAGTAGAGCCCTGTTCTTCCAACCTTCCGCTGTGCAGCTTTCCATGTAACCCAACAATTTGCTACATCTGCCTTTCTGTGCAGGGGAAAAGGAGAACCTTTGTGCATGCCTTGCCCCAGCACAATCATTCAGCTCCCATTGGCTGTCCCTGCTCCCATCACAATCTCTCAGCTCCCATTTGCTGGAACCAGCCACAGGGAGCTGAGATTGTGCTGGGGACAAGGACAGATTCTTCTCTCCCCCCACCTGTGTGGTGCAGAGAGGAACATGGAGCTCTGGGGCTATGGCTGAGAACCACCTAGGTAAGTACCTTCTGGCCAGAGCCTGCTTCTGGCTCCCCACCTCTTGCCTCTTTCCACTCCCTGCTCCAAGACACTACCCAATACCACTCTACCCACTGTCTCCAGGTCACAGCTCCCTCCCAGATCCTGCACCCACCCCTTTATCCTTCCCCCAGGCCAGAATCCTTTCCTACACCCCTTCCCCTCCCAGACCCTGCACCCCATTCCCACAACTTAGCCCCCCTACTTCATCCAAATTCCCTCTTCACACCCTATACCATACCCTCTCCTGTACATCAGTACTGCACCCTGAGCAGTGGGGCTTTGGCTTTTTGTCCTGGGCGTCATCAAGCGGCGAGGAGTCCTGTGGCACCTTATAGACTAACTGAAGTGTAGGAGCATAAGCTTTCGTGGGCAAAGACCCACTTCGTCAGATGCATGTCTAATCAAGTCTAATGTCAACCCTGCTTACTGGACTCCCGAAACCTGATCTAAATCTCCATGATAGCTCAGCCGAAAAACGTTTCTTTGGCTGTGGACTTTAAAGTTCTAATGTGAACTGAGTTGGCATGTAGAATTTTATCTCAGCTGCCATTGATTGAAACAGTTGGGTATGCAAAGTGTGAGGTAATGGTTTGTGGAACATGTTTCTTGCTAATAGTTCAAAATGTTTGAAAGTTAACATTAGGTTAGAAATAAACTGATGGTGGACAGGGCAGAGAAGTGTTTTGCCCTATTTCCATTCCTGCCATTGTTGTTAATTTTTGAAACATCTGTGTTCATTTTACTTTAGATACAGTTTAATTACATGACTTTGGGAAAATATTAAACAGCTTGAATCTTGGTTCTATAACAAGTTAAAAAGTCTAGCTTAGGGAAAAGAGAAGGTTCTCAGTATTTTTGTTGAAATTGCCTTAATTTTCATAGTCAGTGGAAACTTAATTTTGAACTTGCTTCTGCTGAAATCTTAACATATTATAGAATTTAGTGTTGTCCTGAGAAGCTGTTAAGTTAGACTTTGTCGATTGTGTTAAAAATACACATGGTTCTGTCCAGTGTTCCCTCTAAGCTGCGTGGCGGCACAGCCCTGAGACTCTGACTGGGTGGGTCTGGTTAATCATCTGTGAAGCTGCGCTGCCCCACATTTTAGAGGGAATACTGGTCCTATCTATAAAATGAGTTTTCCACTCTGTTCCTATGGGATAGGAATATATATTCAGTTGTCATTCTTGGTAGTCTCAAATCTGCTGCACCAAGAATGATCGATCTGAACTATATACTTAGCTACAAGAAGGAATTTCTTCTAAGCACAATTGAGACACATTAATGGATAATGTGAGGAACCTTTTTTGCATTGTGCTTGTCCTGTGGGCTTTCTGAAAGCTGAAATTAAAATATTAATTGTGAAGTTTACCTTTTACCCCTTTTGGTCTCTCTGAACATCCACTTTAGATTTCAAGCCTCTGTCCACTGTTTCTTAGAGTGGAATCACAAGATTATCCCATTCGCAGCCTGGAGGCTGTCTTGTGCTCCCCTAGTATTAACTGTTTACCATAGCAAGTTAAATGTAGGCTGAGCCTACAGGTCAGTGGTCCTTGTAATCTGTGTGCTTGGGCTGGCACCCAGGCAATTTTCAAATGCCACTCAGCTGGTTAGCGGAGTGCCTGCAGCTGGCAGCATGTGTTCCTGTTGTTGGTGCACATCTGCACAGCCTCTGTGCACATAACACTATTGGGCATAGGGACAAAAAAAATTACTGAACATTTCTCTGCAGTTTTGTTCCCTCTGTGTCCATAACAGTGGTAACTAAGCATTGTCCTTACATCAGTTTTATTTATTTAGAACAAAACCATTTTAGAGAAACATTGTATAGTATAACAACAGACTGTATGTGTCTAGCTTTCCCTAAAACTTACTATTCCCTGGATGTGGGAAGGCCTAATTCCTTTGGACTCACCTTGCAGTGTCGCTGAACTTATCTACTCCTGCCCCCACCCCCCACCCTTTGTCCACTGCCAGCACTTCAACTCTTCAGTGTTCTTTTGCTCTCCCAAGTTCCCAGCCTATCAAAACAAGCTTGCACCTTTCTTGGAGATAGGATCCTGGAAGCTAACATACTGGCACATTGTCTTTCAGGTGTGTGCTGGAGTGTCTTATCTACCTTCTGTGGTATTGTTTTCTTGTTAGCACTTTCTACAGTCCCCTAGAAATACAGATTATAATAATTCTATAGGAAATTCTAATTACCCACCATAGTTATACAATAACTTGACCTCACCATTATAACATTATTATACTTCAGTGTTTTTAGATTATGGCATCAGTTAGGAATCCATCACAACATGGAATGGAGAGTTTTTGTCAAAGTGGGTCAGGAGATATATTAAAAAGAAACACACTCAACTAAAGTGGAAAAATCAAAAGTTTATGAACAAGTTTGCTGTTAGGAACGCTGACTTCAAAACTAGCTGACTTTTCATGTGTTTTCCGAAAAATCTGTATCCAAACACCTTTTTAATGGTGATTTAGTAGTTGGGATAATTTTGGAATTTGGTCTAGAATGTTTTGGAGAGGAAGGTATATGTAATAAATATATTGGTTTTTCTCTTCAACAAATATTAGGTGTCGATCTTTTGGTGGACCAACCTTTTTCCCTTGAAACCTTGACATCCTTGGTGGAATTAACCCGTTTTGAGACTCTGACCCCACGATTTTCAGCCACTGTACCTCCGTGCTGGGTGGAAGTCCAACAGGAACAACAGCAAAGACGGCATCCTCAACATTTACATCAGCAGCACCATGGAGATGCAGCTCAGCATACACGGACTTGGAAGCTGCAGACAGATAGGTAAGTAGGGCTCAAGAAAGAGGGTTGTGTGTGAGTGAGACTAATTTAAGTCACTACTTCATCTACTATCAACACGAGCTTCAATGAAGGTATCAACTGGTCAACACACTACAAAGGCAATTTCCTCTACTTTTGAAATTTGCATTGACAGGTTAAAAGATGTGAATGGGACACATTCAGTCTGACTCAATTAGCGTCATTAACATTAGTCCTACAATTGACAGGTAACTGTTTGCTGTTACTTATACTCCGGATTCTGTAACTTTGATGCCAACTCATCGGATGAAGTGAGTTTTACCCACGAAATTCATGCTATATTTGTTAGTCTCTAAGGTGCCACAGGATAGTCGCTGTCTGTGCAACTATTTAAAAAACAAGTGCATAAATTAAAAACAAATGAACTTTTAATGTAACTCTTTATTCTTGATCTTTTGCATTGGCTCCTTTGGTTGAGGTTTCTGTTTTTGTTTCATTGCACCCTGAGACAGTTAGAAAAGTTCAGTTTTGAGTAGCTTGTGAATTCCTAGGTGTGTTAAATATCATCATTGTTTTCCTCTTTCGTAAGTGTAAAGATACCTCCATCAGAGATGCATTTTTCCTAAATAGATTTTGGGTATTTCTAAACCAAGTCTATTAAGGAATGCTAATTAAAGCCTAAAGCAAGTGTATTAAAATCAGGAAGCCAGACACCATTGTGAATATTTTTATATTAAAAATAACACTTCATTTTCACTTTTTTAAAAATAAAAATAAAAATTTCATTTAAAATTTAACTACGGTGCTGTGTCCCCTGCTCACTGTGCTTGCCAACCCCCTTTGGCAGAGGGTAGGCAACCGTGGCTCTGCCACTGGGGAGTGCTGGGCTGTGGCCGCGCCAGCCAAGGTTTACTCCCCCTTCCACCAGCCCAAGCCCCTTCTCCCTCTCCTGCTCTTAGCCAGCCAAGGCCCCATCTCTGCCTCCCCACACCCTATCACATGGGTTTTGCTGCCGGTGCGACAGATCAGCTGTTTTTAAAACAGCTGCCCACCACGTGGTGACTGTCAGAGCTTCAGCCAGCTACTATGTGGCAGCCAAGGAGGTCAGGGTGTACTCCAATCCCAACCCCTTCCATGGGCCTCACCATCTGCCCCCTAACCACACGGTCCTGCCCCTCTTCCTTCCTTCCCCTCCGTCCTTCCCCCACAAGCCCAGCAGCATCTTACCTTCAAGGTGCAAGGAAGGTGAGTGCTGCTGTTGAGGAGTCAGAGCCATATTTAGGTCTCTGCCATAGCTTGCCGACCTTGTTATGGGGTTAGCAGCAGGGAGGAGATGGGGAAGAGGCTGAGTGGCTGAGATGGGAGGGGCTGAAGGACTCAGAGTGATGTGATGTCACTGTTACCACTGCAGGAAAAACTTGGTTAGAGATATAGTAAGAAAATGGCTCTTGTATTTTATAACTATCTGTTACAAGAGTTAAACTCCATATAGGATAAAAATAATATTGAAAAAAAATTTGGTTCAATATTGGAGCACCATTGGGGCTCGTTAAATATATAATTATTACACATGCATTTACACAATTACTATTATTTGTTCTTTTAACTTGAGAGTTATGAACAGGCATCCTTTCTGTGAGCTTTTAAACTATATATAGTCTACAAAATGAGAATTTACTTGAAAGATGTATGCAAATCGTCTTTGACATGAGACCTTTACTGTTCATTGAAAAATGCTTGAAGGAGCAAATGAAGAATACTGTAAATGGTAGTATGCTGAGTTAAGGTAATATGTGTAATAGGGATCTGTGTCAGGCAAATCTTAGCATCGTTGATTAAGCTCATTAATGTCAGGATTGTTGCTGAATTAAGAGGGGTTGCAGACACCAGTGGCAATAGAGAAATATACAAAGGAACACAGAGGAATTAGAAGTGTTTACAAGAAACACAGTGCACCTTGAATAAACAAAAGCTAATATGATGAGAGAAGGACAGTTCTGAAACACTTGGAAAGTGGTATTTATAAGAATCCTAGGGATGAAAGTGCATCAACTTGGATAAAGATTGCAATATATCTTTAAAAAACATCCCCTACCCCATGCACATGCACACAATGTGGCTTTGGGTTGCATATTCGTGTGAATGAAATAGGAAAGAGTCAGAATACTTCTTTCAGATCTGAGTATCTCACGATCAAAAGATTGGATGTGACCTACATTTATAAATCTATACATTTTTAACATAGAGGAAAGAAGTTAATTATGTTGCAAGGTGAAATATTTTAATCCCTTACTTCTGATTAAGATAAATGACTGTTGGGTTCAGTATTAGGAAATCTTCCTGGTAGAGAAATCTAATAGATATGAATGAGACTCTTAGAGTTAATGGACCTTATGCCTCAGGGCAAAGCTAACCAAGGAGGAAATGTTCCAGATGGACGGGTTATTTCGTAACTGCAAATGTGAGGCTTCTTTTGCCCTCATTTTTTTTAAAGCATCTGGTGCTGGCTACCATTAGAAATGAGATACAGAATTAAGATTAATCAGTGGTCTGATCTGTTACGGCAATGCTTTGTTAAATAAACTGAAGAAAATAATCCTGTGAATGATAGCCCTCTATTGCATTTGGAATATTCCAGCTCTTGCTTGAATGGTTATGATTTAAAAGTATATATAAAACTGAAAAGAGAGTTCATAGCCTGGGATACAGGGTGAACGTCTATGGTGGTGTTCCCTCAGACATTCGGAAGGCACTGCAATATATGAAATTGCACAGCTGCTAACTGTAATATATAACCTATCACTGAAGTCAGCCTCCTGTACCATATGACTCAAAAGTAGATAATGTAACACCAGTTTTTAAAAAGGGCTCCGGAATCAATCCTAACAATTACAGGCCTGTGAGCCTAACTTCAGTAGTAGGCAGATTGGTAGAAACTAGAGTAAGAAGGTGAATTATCACATCACAGAGAAACACAATTTGTTGTGGAAGAATCAAATGCCTTATCAACCTGTTGAAATGTTTTCTGGGGATCAGTAAGTATGTGGGTAAGTGATCCAATTGATGTACTGAACTTGGGTTTTCTGAAAGCTTTTGATAGACTCCTTCACAGAAGGCACTTAGGAAATGGAAGGGAAATGGAAATGTCATCGTTTCAAATTCTTCAGTGCTATCTACTCCATACGGAGGGCTTCTTTTATTGTAGATAAATCATGCTTCCGTGAGAAGCAGTAGCTAAACTGTCAAGAGACTTTTCCTGTCTGGTGCTGTCTACATTAGGTTTTAGGTTTTACACTAAGAGGCATAGGTTCTTCATATCCCTTAGTAACTTTGTTATACTGACTTGATTTCATAGTGCAGACTAGGCCTAAGTAGCTGTGGATTTAGAGGGATGGTCCTCTTTGATTAGTAGCTGATTACAAGATAGGAAACTGTAGGAATAAATAGTTGAGGTTTCACAGTAGACAGAGAAAACAGCATCAGGATTCTGCAAGGATTTGTACTGGGAGCTGTGCTGTTCAGCATATTCATGAATGACCTGGAAAAGGGGGTGAACAGTAGGGATGTCAATGAGTAGTCATCTAGGCGATTAACTGATAAGCCTAGGCTTACTGGTTAATCTTGTCGACTATTTGCTCCCCCCCCCCTTGCAACCAAGAGGGAGAAAGCGGGAGCTAGCTTAAAAGCCAGTTGCGCCCAGCACCTGTTCTGCAGTGCTGCCTGCTCCCCTCTGACCTGCTGGTGCTGCTGCCTCTAATAGAGGCAGTAGCAGCAGGGAGGGGCACAGGGGAGGCTGCTGCAAAGTGGCCCCTGTCTGCGGTGAGCCCAGGCTCACTCGGGGAGATGCAGAGCAGTCTTTGTCCATGGCGAACCTGGGCCTACTGTGGACAGAGGCTGCTTCATGGTAGCAGTTCCTGCTCCCAGGGCATCCGAGCTCCCTGGAGCAGCCTCTGTCTATGGAGAGCCTGGACTATATCAGAGGCAGCAGCATATGGTGGCGGACAGCTGGTCTGTAAGGAAAGCTTGTTTTTAAACTGGCTCGCCTCTCGAACTGGCTTCCTCTGCCTTCCCCATGCTGCTGCCTCTGATACAGTATTGATCTTCAGAACCATCATGATTTGTGCAGGAGAGTTGCACTTTTTGCCAGTCTGTCCTTTGTCAAGTAGCCACCTGGTACTGGGCCTGGAGGACATTCTAGGTAGCCTAGCTCCTATAGTGCCTCCAGATCGGGAAGGGGTAGCCTTGTCTCAAGATGTGGCCATGTTGTTGACATCTTCCTCTTCCCTGATTACTGCCATCAGCTTTAGGAACTGTTGAGGATGCCTTGTGTTGTGTTAGAAGAGATGCAGCACAGACAACATCAGTTGCTGGACATTCTGGAACTTTGGGCAGTCAGAAGAGCCCGTGATGCATTTTTTTTTAATCAATTCACACTCCCATGTCAGATAACACCACTGTAGCTTTCTATGTAAATAAGCAAGGGGGCATGAGGCTACTGTGTGGAAGTAGTGTGCCTGTGGAAGGAAGTATTGCACTGTGCACCGTATTCTATTGTCTGTGGCCTGTCTCATGTGGACTCAGAATGTAACTGATGGTGCTCTCGGAAGGAATTTTGTAACAAACCATGAGTGGGAGCTGCACAGTGCAGTAGTCAGGGAAATCTTTAGTTGCTGGAGAACTCCTGTCATGGATTTTGCCTCTCCCAACAACACCAAGCGCACCTAGTACTCTTCCAGAGGCAGGCTTGGAGCTTGTTCCTAAGGCAACAGCCTCGTCATTGACTGATTGGACTGGATCAGTTATACCTTCTTTAATTACCTTGACTTAAGCAAAGCTTTTGTTGCGGACTCCACAATATTCTTGCCCCCAAGTTAAGGGAATATGGATTGGATAAATGGATTGTAAGATGGATAGAAAGCTGGCTAGACTGTTGGGCCCAGCGGGTAGTGATCAACAGCTCAATGTCAGGTTGGCAGTAGGTTTCTAGTGGAGTGCCCCAAAGATCTGTTCTAGGACCGGTTTTGTTCAACATGTTTATTAATGACCTGGATGAGAGGATGGATTGCACCCTCTGCAAGTTCACAGATGACACTAAGCTAAGGGGAGAGGTAGATACGCTGGAGGGTAGGGTTAGGGTCCAGAGTGATTTGGACAGATTAGAGGATTGGGCCAAAAGAAATCTGATGAAGCTCAACAAGGAGAAGTATAGAGTCCTGCACTTGGGACAGAAGAATCCCAAGCATAGTTACAGGCTGGGGACTGACTGCCTAAGTAGCAGTTGTGCAGAAAAGGACCTGGGGATTACAGTGGATGAGAAGCTGGATATGAGTCAACAGTTTTCCCCATGTAGCCAAGAAGGCTAATGGCATATTAGGTGGCATTAGGAGGAGCATTTCTAGCAGATCTAGAGAAGTGATTATTTCCCTTTATTCCCTTTATCTTGTCGACTATTTGCTCCCCCCCTCCTTGCAACCAAGAGGGAGAAAGCAGGAGCTAGCTTAAAAGCCAGTTGCGCCCAGCACCTGTTCTGCAGTGCTGCTGATGTGAGGTCACATCTGGAGAATTGTATCCAGTTCTGCACCCTTCCACTATAGAAAGGATGTGGACACATTGGAGAGGGTCCAGCAGAGGGCGACCAAAATAATTAAGGGGCTGGAGGACAGGACGTATGAGGAGAGTGTGAGGGATTTGGGTTTGTTTAGTCTGCAAAAGAGAAGAGTGAGGGGGGATTTGATAGAAGCCTTCAGTTTCTTGAAGGGAGATTCCAAAGAGGATGGAGAAAGGCTATTCACATAGTGACGGATGGCAGAACAAGTAGCAGTGTTCTCAAGTTACAGTGGGGGAGGTCTAGGTTGGATATTAGGAAAAACTATTTCATTAAGAGGGTGGTGAAGTACTGGAATGGGTTACTTAGGGAGGTGGTGGAATCTCCATCCCTAGAGGGTTTTTAAGTCTCAGCTTGACAAAGCCCTGGCTGGGTTGATTTAGTTGGGATTGGTCCTGCCTTGGGCAGGAGGCTGGACTTGATGATCTCCTGAGGTCTTTTCCAGCTCTATGATTCTATAATTCTGTTAGTCTGTACTGCTCTTGCCCCATGTCCTTCGCAGACTTCAGTAGGAATAAGTAACAGTCATTCTGATGGCTGCATTCTGGCTTTGCCATTTCTGGTTTCCTTCTCCTCTTTGCATCTTGATGCACCTTACATTCCCAGAACTATTTGCAGTAAACAATGGCAGGATCAGGCACCCCGATCTGTAGATGATCCCTGAATTTTTGGAAGGGCATCTTCATTAATGCAGGAATACTCGTTGATATCTCGAGACGATCTCTTGAGTATCAGGAAGAAATCCACGAGGAGATCCTATCAGGCCAGGTGGAAATGTTTTACTTTCTGTGCCCAACAGAAAGACCCTCCCCTTAAGGCTGTAAGTATTACTGTTCTCTTGGACTGTTTTTTGCCTCTGAAAGAGTTGAGTGTTCTCTTAGCTCCATCAGGGTGCATATAGCAGCCATCAGTGCTTTCCCATCACAGTGGAGAGGCACTTCATTTTTACTCACCCATTGACTGTTCAATTCTGGAAGACACTTACAGGGACACATCTTGCCATACAGCCTGCCGTGCTTTGGTGGGACCTCAACCTTATCCTCATGGCCTTATTGAGGTAGCCCTTCAAGGACCTGGGCAAAAAAAGTTGGGATACTTGGGGCCATGATGGCAAACCCTTCTTTCACTAGATTCTGTGAAGACTGTTTCCCTGCGCTTACACCCCAGATTTCTTCTGAAAGTGATATCACACTTCTACCTCAATCAAAAGGCTTGGTATCTGCCACATGCTTCACAGGAGGAATGTTTTCACACTCTTAATGTCTTATGCTTTTACCTGCGGAGGATGAAGGCATTCCGGAGGTCTCCTAGGCTATTTGTTGCCATAGCGGAAAAAATTAAGGAGAATGCTATCTTCACTCTGTTTCAAAGTAGATTTGGTGCTGCATTATGCACTTTCATCAGGGCTGTCTCCGACCTATGGGATACAGGTCCATGCTACAATAGGGCAAGATCATTGTGCTTCACATCCTGCTTATTATGGGACATATGTATAGCAGCCATGTGGAGTTGAGTTCTTGCCATTATACTAGGAGTGGGCAGGCTTCTGTGTGTGCACCTGATAAGAAGCACTTCTCATTTAGTATAAGTTCTCAAATGTATTGCAGAATTTTAATTTGAAATTAGTATTTTGCATTTCCTGTAGGTGGCCATGATACTATTGAAAAGTGACAATGTTTGACACCGTTGGTGAAGAAGGCCAACTTCAGAGATTGCCAAGCCGTTGCCATCATTTTCGTTGTTCTAAATACTGACTTAATACTTTTGATGTTTATGGAGGCAGTTGGCTTTCAATGTTTTCTATATAAAGTGAACATGCATAATTGATTTTGCTTCAGAGAGTCATGAGGATATTGAGTGAATGTGAGGGAAGCTTAGTCTGCCTAATGTAAAACATCTTGCTCACTATATTAGAGAAAAAAAATAAAATGAATGCTGACATTTGTTTGGTTGTAGTGAACTTTTCGGCATGGTATTACAAAAATGCCTATTTTTTCCCCAACAGCAACAGCTGGGATGAACATGTCTTTGAATTGGTGTTGCCAAAAGCCTGTATGGTTGGACATGTGGATTTCAAATTTGTTTTGAATTCAAACATAACAAACATTCCACAGATTCAAGTGACTTTACTGAAAAATAAAGCTCCTGGCTTAGGAAAAGTCAATGGTAAGAAAGGAGATCATCTCTTCTCAACTTGTTACTTTTTAGGTCTGCTATTTTTACTGATTTAAGTAGAGATGATGTAAAGATTTGTAGATCTCAATTTTACATTTACTTCTTGGCAATGCATCGTAACTTTCTTTGCACACATTAACATTCATTAAACACTGAGGAGCAAAAATGAGAAAAACATGAACCTAGTTAAAGATAAGCACAGATTTTGAAACCTAACTGTTGTCTAAAGAAGAAACTAGTATAGTCAAAGCAACAATAATTTGATGGGAACTTACATGTTGTCTTACTGCAAGCCTCTGACAATGCATTAAAAGAAAGTTGTACGCCTCAGAAATGACAGAATTTCTGAGGTATACAACAAATTTTCTTCTTAATCAAAGGATTTTTTTAAGATAAGTAATTCTTCCAGTTCATAATTAGAAATTCAGTTTTCAGGTGTCCATGCCTGTTGGGCATATGAGTGCCTTTATGTGAAGAAAATCAAACCCCCTCCCCCTTCCTGAAACTAGAAAGCTTTGAAAGTAAAAGTTGCATTACTGTGGATTTAAGAACAGAAAACAAATTCAGAGCCATTGTCAGAAAACTCCCAGGGCTTACCCCATAAATTTCAGTGAAGGTATAAAAGAGTACTGCAGAGTCTTTTAGAGAATATGCTTTCCCTGCCGAGACTCTGCTACTCTGGAGTATTGTTGCCTTGGATACACAACAGCTTTTCCGTGGTATTCTTAAAAAAAAAAAAAAGAGGACAATATGGCTAAGAATTTCAACACACAATTCAACTGTGAACACAAGACAGAGGGAAACACATGCTCGCACATTTTCCCTGTGTTTGAGACTTGATATGAAGTATCACTCAGAAGATATTGAAGCACTCTTGGTAATCATGTCCAATGATGGGGAATACGGGCAGTCCCCGAGTTACGCAGATCCGACTTATGTCGGATCCGCAGTTATGAACGGGGTTTTTCTCGCCCAGATGCGCCGCAGTCCCGCTGCCCGCATCCTCCAGGGCGAGAAAAGCTGCTCCGCGTCTCCCTGGTCTGCTGGGGGGGGGGGTGTGTGTGTGTGTGTGTGTGTGTGTGTGTGTGTGTGTGTGTGTGTGTGTGTGGCTGGTGCGCCTCCCCCCCTCCCCCAGCATACCAGGCTTTTCTCCTGATGCCTGTGGTAGAGCAGCTGGGGCACTGCTGGTTGGTCCTGTAGCTCTGCTCTGGGTGCTACTGGACCAACCCGGCAGCACCCCAGCTGCTCTGCCCCAGGCGTCCTTATTCAGCCTTTGCTGAAACTGACCAGCGCTGACTACAGGAAGCCCGAGGCAGAGTTGCTCTATCCCGGGCTTCCTGGAATCAGCCGCTGCTCAGTTTCAGCAGCAGCTGACTTGGGGACGCCTGAGGTTCTTAAGTTGAATCTGTATGTAAGAACTGGCGTCCAGATTCAGCAACTCTGCCTCGGGCTTCCTGTAGTCAGCCGCTGCTCAGTTTCAGCAGCGGCTGAATCTGGATGCCAGTTCCGACTTACATACAGATTCAACTTAAGAACAAACCTACAGTCCCTATCTTGTACGTAACCCGGGGACTGCCTGTATACGCCACTATTTGTTAGTTGGCTGAAAACAGTTACTCATTACAGTTCAGCCTCCTTTATGCTAACAAATATATGTCTTTAATATTTGTGCATTTTCTTCTGGGTTTGGGTTTTTAAACAAAATCTTTATACAAACAGTAAAAGTAGCTACATATGGTTTAAGTAGAACTGGGCAAATAACTCAGTGTTACAGTCATGTTTATTTAAATAAGAAACTGATTTAGATTCAGTTGTGGTGTTGCTAGTCAGTTGTTGCATTAATATAAATCACAAGTTATGCTCCAACTCATGACGCTGTACAACTCATGAGATACCAACTGTCACATGAATAAAAAATGTAATCACAATAATGGAATACTATTTATTTAAATGTCTTCTACATTTTCTACTATATTGATATGTTACAACATAGAATGCAGAGCATACAGTGCTCATGTTATATTTTGATTTTTGATTTATAAATACTTGCTCCAAAAAAAGTATTTTTCAACTCACCTAATATAAATACTATATTGCAGTCTCTTTATTATGAAAGAAGAATTCAGAAATGTAGAATTAGGTTAAAAAAAATACATTCAAAAATCAAACGATGTAAACTTTAAAGTGTATAAGCCAGTTCAGTCTTACTTCTTGTTCACTCAATTGCTCAGGCAAACATGTTTGGTCACAATTTGCCAGAGATAATGTTGCCTGCTTCTTGTTTACAATGTCACTTGAAAGGCGTTCGCATTAGGAAAGTAAAATGTTAACTGGTAAGTATTAGTCTGCACTGGCTGAACCTAACTTCTATCATTTTAACTAGTTAACTGTTTAAATGGAATGTTTTTAAATCATTGAAATGGTTACCTTTAAAAAAAAGATATTTATTATCTCCCTAGTTTACATGGCACTGTTGTATCCAGCATCACAAGATATTGTGTGCTAGGTGCAAGAGGGATTCATGTTTTTTTTTTCCTTTTCATGCTTCAACCACCATTCGAGAGCACATGCGTCCATGCTGATGGCGGGCATTGCTTAATGAGTATCCAAAGCGGAAGTGGACCAATGCTTGTGCATTTTCATCATCTCAGTCATGTGCCACCAGCAGAAGGCTGATTTTCTCTTTTGTTAGTTAGGGTTTTGTGGTTTCTGCTTTGGAGTCTTAGTTTTTTAAGACTGCTGAAAGAATGCTCCACATCTTAACCCGCTTAGATTTTTGGATGGCACATGAGATTCTTGGGTCCTGTGTTGTAACTATATTTAGACATCTCGCATTCTAAAAATCTCCGATTCAGTCTTTGTGTTTTGTCAAATCTCCTCTGAAAGAGTTCTTAAAATGAACATTTGCTGGTTCATCATCTGAGGTTGCTGTAACATAAGGCAGAATGAGAGTAAAACAGAACAGGAATTCAGTTACAGATTTAATTGATGCAATAGTTTAACGAGCATCATGGAGGCATGTCCTCTGGAATAGTGACCAAAGCATGGAGAGGCATATGACTGTTTAGCATATCTCACACGTAAGTACCTTGCAATGCCAGCTACAAAAGAGTCAAACTAACAGTTTCAGATGGCACTATAAATAAGAGGTAGACAGCATTATCTCCCATAAATGTAAAGTAACTTCTTTGTCTTAGCATGTGATTGAACAAGAAGTAGGACTGAATGGACTTGTATGCTCTAAAGTTTTAATTTTATTTCAGTGGAACTAGGTAACATCTACATTTGTAAATTACACTTTGGCTGTGTCTACATTGGCATGATTTTGGGCAAAAGCACATCTCTTGCGCAAAAGCACGTCAGTGTAGACGCTCTCTTGCGCAAATACTTTCACGCAAAAACTCTTGCATTAAAAGAATTTGCGCAAAATCTTGCCAGTGTAGATGTAGCCTTTCCCTATAAAAATAATATATACTGAGCACTGTATAATTTGTGTTCTGTGTTGAAATAGAAATCAATATATTTGAAAATGTAGAAAAGCGTCCAAAATATTGAATACATTTCAACTGGCATTGTTTAACTGTGTGATTAAGCATGATTAATTTTGAGTTACTTGTGAGAATTTAACTGTGTTTAATCGACAGCCCTAGTTGTTGCTCTCTTGTGTTAGTATTCTATGAAAATATTTTTAACTGATGAGATGCTGATACTACAGAATATTTTGCAAAAAGCAAAGTTTGGCTTTATGAAATCAAATACCTGTAATAGAAGCCATATGTTAAGCTATGTATAGTCAGGGAAAAGAAACAATATTTATATGTCCAATAAAAGTAACAAACCCAGCTCTGATTTTCAATATCAAACACAAATACTGGTTTGAGAACAATGTACCAGTCAAGTATTATTGATAGAAATTATTTATGAAAAACAAAATTCAGACTCTCAACAAATGGAGGACAGAGGCTAAATTCATTCAATAAATCATGTCCTATTCTAATTTTAGTCTTAATAGGAGTTTGTCACAGTTTTAGGATTTTTTTTTAGTAGAGGTGATGGTTTCAATGAGTATTGAGCAGAAACTTATATCGTAAATCTGCTATGGAAGTTACTGTTTTTGGTTTTAGTAATACTACACAATGTTTATTAGATCTTGATAGTATATTTTTATTTTCCAGAAGCAGCAGTAGATAGACAGATCACCTTTCCTCTATCTCCAGCTCATAGTATTGAAATGGAAAGAAATGGAAAACCAGCACGGGTTGAGTTGAATGAAGAAATACAGAACATGGATGTAGAGGAATCGCAATGTGAGTTGAATATGGTTACTTTCTTATGGAAACTATTACATGAAAACTGTTGAAAGATCATATTGAAACTTCAGTGTAAATACTTTCAGGTTAAAATAAAAAATGCATATTCTCTGTTTACACTGGTCAACACTATTCAGGACAGTGAAGAATATACTTTGTTGTTGAAAGCAAAATTTATCTGGTGAGGACTTTGATTTTGGTCTTGTTTAAATCAAGGTTTTATTTTAATTAGAAATGCTATAGATCATTATAGTATCTGTCAAGCTAATCTGTCATGTCTTCAGCTGTAACATGCTTGTAAATGTTGCTTGAGTGAGTTAGTTATCAGGGAAGTGACTTTCTTTTCATTGCATACCTTTTTATATTAGTTTTCACATCAATGCCTTGAAAACTTAAAATATTCAGTTAAAAATTTCTTTATATCCTTATCAAATTCACTCAATTCTTTATCTAACTCATAGCAGGTCTTTGCCCTAAACTTATGAGAGAATATGTCTGGAAGTTTATCAGAATAGATCTGTGCAGGGGTGACTAGTGCCTAAAAGTAAGGCCAGGTCTATACTACACCCAACAGTTCGGTTTAAGGTATGCAACTCTAGCCACATAGAATATGTAGTTGGAATCGACTTACTTTAAACTGAATTTGGCAGCGTCCCAACAGCGCGAGTCTTAACGGGAACAAATGCTCCTGCTGCTGGCTTCCCTTATTCCTCGCAAAAGGAGGAGTACTGAATGTCAGCAGGGGACACTCTGAGTTGCTCTTAACTGGACTCACTAAATCAAACTCCAGAAGATTGATTGCAGCAGTGGCGATCTTCTTTTTAATGTAGACAAGGTCCAAGTGTTGGAGCTGAATAAGTGTCATAAAAGCCTTCTGTCTTAACTCCTTCAAGTTAAGTCTTAGCTTCCTTCTTTCTTTGTTTCGTGTGGTGACCAGGTTTTTAAAAAAACCAACAGGGTACTATTACAAAGTGTGTTTGGGCTAAGGGGAAGTTTTGGAGAGGAGGGTTTTGGTGGTGGGGAGGAGGTACATGCAGAAATGAGCAGATAAGAATTTTGGGATATGGGAGGAGAGAAAAGGATTCCTAAGTTTGTCCTATCATCTCTTTATCCATCAAACCCACTCCTCTTTCCCTTTTCCTGTTGCCTTTTCCTTCTGAAAATTGAGATGTGTTTATTAAAACATGGGGGTTGAGGGAGCAGGAAATATTTACCTCTTTACTTTATTCTTGCTGTTTTTCCTAACCCATCATTCTGTTTTTTGTGTTAATTCTGATGCTCCAGTTTAGGTTTTCAGTCACCACTTACTCATTACTTATTTCTTGCTGTCTTCATCCTGTTTTCAATTTCTAACTTTGTGCTTTCCTTGCCTTTTTTGTGTTCCTCATTTTGGTGTCTACATACTCATGCCTCCCTTTTCCTCCCTATCTCTGCTCATTTGTTTACAAATACTTTAATTCTCCGTGCCAGTTGCTTATGCTCATTTAGCAACTCATGCCATCAGCTGCCTTGCTTTCTTCTCCCACTACCATTTATTGGAAGACTAGTGTGCTCTCTCCTCCTTAATACTTGGCTCATTTCCTCACTTTGCCGAGGAAGATGGCGGGGGGGATGTAGGCCATGAGAGTGAATCTGACTGAGGGATGCTTCTCAACCTAGCTGAGACATTGTCTTCTGTGGCTTTAGGCAACACAGAATTCTTGATCTGCTAAGATATCCCATCTGTGCTAATATGCTACTGCCTGGAATTCTTGTCTAGAAGCAGTGAATTAGTGAGCTGGAACAGCACCAGTTGCTGTTTTGTTTGTGACAGAGTATGTAAACTCAGACAGCGAGGTGGGTTAGTGGGAGGAAGCCCCTACTTTACAGTCAAGAGTTTGAAGCATCAGTTTTGGGACATTATTGGTAAGTGACACAGGATCCTTTGTTTTTTTTAGTTATAAATTGGTCTTCCATACTTTGAATGTTTATCTCTGACTGCATTTAATATAAACATTAATTGGATGTAATAAGAACTGAATCATGTTTAAGAGGACATCAAGGAGTTCCACTTTTATGATTTTGCTAGAATGGAAAGTACCGTTTGCAATATTCTTGTCACCACTGATCCAGTTTGTTTCAATAAACATCAGGATTTTTTATGGTCTCGCTTGTGTCTAACACTGGTATTTTCAGCCTCAACTGGTTTAAAAAAAATACTCGATACTTTTAAAAGCAGCAGTTAGAATGCAACTCAGATTGACATATGCTTATTCCATAATTATCTCTCTCAAAATAGTTTTATACTTCAGGTGGTGGTAATATATGTGAAAAGTTTAGCAATTGCAATTACTATTAATACTGAGATTCTATTTCAACATCTCAATAAGGTTTAAAGTGCCCTGTTGTACTACGTGCTATAGAAATGCACACAGATATGTGATTTTTGCTGTAAAAATTGACCACCTCTCAACTCCATTATATAAAGATTGCTTTCATTATTCTTCTCTGAAGCTCTTCGGTTGTTTCATTGCTAATATCCATTTTTGTTGCTATTCTTTTTTCCAAAATTTGTTTTAGTAATATGACAAAAAATGAAGATTTGCAATGCAAAGTGTTGACTGAAATAAGCACAGTTTTACTATTTGTTAGAGCCCTGCCCGAATACTAAATTTATATCCATGGATGCAGCTATTTGGAGATATAAAAAGGGTATCTGAGGAGCTTCATGACTGTATGAGGAATGGCAGCAGTGAAAGCAGCTGCGTGTTCGTTTGCCTCTCATGGGAGCCAGCACCCCACACAGGCAGCTCCTTTGGCATGGCTGTACTGCCCCAACCTTGCCTATTGAGGTAGACACCAGGCTCAGCAGCTTTGCATGCTCCCAGACTAGCCTGACGAGGCACAGCTACCATTGAGATTTTTGCTGCTACTATTCCCAGTAGCTCTTTGGGTATCTATTGTATATCTGTGCATATACATTTGCTATTTGCATAGGGTTCTAAGTATGTGTATGTGAATGATCCCATTTCTTTAATTTTGTCCAAATTAAAGTGACATTTTCATCTGCTGCCAAAGAAATCTAACATGAGCTTGTTTTTTAACTAGGACTTGTGATAGTTGTGGCTCAAATGACTATCAGTTCACCATTCTACAGGTTGCAAACTTGTGCTGATTTGTGATTTTCTTTCCAGAGCATCAGCTGTTACATGTACATGTATGTTCTGAAAATAGTACTTTGGGAACTTTCTGAAAATTACAAGTACATAATTGGACTAGAACATGGCTTTTCTTAAGTTACATCTTATGTTTAAGTGTCAGTTCACCTAACTTTTACAGTCTAGGTTGCAGTTTAATATAGATGCATTCAATTTATGAAAATGTATAACTTATTTTGTAATCTAATCTTATTTGAGTCGATATTCATACTACTGAAATTATTTTGTGTTTTTGAAGGTCTTAAGTTGTGTCCATTTTTAGAGGATCACAAAGAAGACATACTTTGTGGTCCAGTGTGGCTGGCTGCTGGACTTGATCTGTCAGGACATGCTGGAATGTTGACGTTAACAAGTCCAAAGCTCGTGAAAGGTAAATTAATTTATCATATTATCTCTCTAAAATACATAAACATTTTCTAACTGTGAGGATGATTAAACGCTGGAATAAATTGCTTGGGGAGGATGTGGAATCTCCATCACTGGAGAGGTCTAACCTGCTCTTAAACAGACATCTTTCAGGGATGCTATATAGATCGTCCTTGGTCCGGCCCTGAGGGCAGGGGACTGGACTTGATAATCTCTTGAGGTTCCTTCCAGCTCTAGTATTCTATGTTTCTATAATTGCTAGAGTATAACTGATACTTCTGAACTGAGCAATCTTGGTTAGGAATTATCAGATACGTTTCCCTTACGACTGCTAATAACGGACCACTTACACTATATGAATCTGTTCACATGACTGTTCTTTAATGCCTGTAATTTATAATGAATTATCTAAAACCTCTAACCCAACCCAAGTCGTTGAGAATTCTAGGCATCAAATTAAAATCTCTTCAGTTTGATATAGATGTAAATGAAGATTTCCACTTGTTTTTTTTTTTCAGGTATGGCAGGGGGCAAGTACCGTTCGTTTTTAATCCATGTTAAAGCAGTGAATGACAGAGGAAGCGAAGAAATTTGCAATGGTGGAATCCGGCCTGTTGTAAGAATACCATCTCTAAAACCTCAAAGTAGTAAAGGGAATTCTCTTGCTTCACTGTTGGCAAAAGTTGCAGCAGGCAAGGTATTGAATAATAACAGTTACAGCCATATTTTGTTTATATTAAAGCTTCAGAATCAGTTGTATAAATCCCCGTTTTAAAAATCAATGGCCTCTTCTACATTTACCATAAAAAATGTAAAACAAATTCTATTGGAATACTGATTAACTATATAATTTTTTATACCTATCAGAATTGGAGTTTAGGGTCTTGTTTCTCTAGCAAGATATGTTGTGATAACTACTAAACAGTAACGAATCCATTCTTGCACTCAAGTCTTCCAGGCCTCCTACTGTTTTTAGAACTCTCTTTGTGTCTGGGGCCACATCTCAGCTTGCTGCACCAGAGATCAGTCTTCTAGTGTATGATTTTAGTGGCTCTAGTTAAGACCTGCTAAATCAAATGCTGAGAGCGGCACTGGTCGGTGCCGATATTCCTCAGTCACAAGGAGTAATGGAACCCAAAGGACGTGTTTGCTCCCATTGGTCTCCTACTGACTGAGAAGACAGCACCAAGCTCTGCTTAAAATAAGCCAACTCCAGCTATGTGTATTATGTATCTAGAGTTGTGTACTTTAACCCAACCTTCTGGGTCAAGTGTGAACCTGGCCTAAGTGCACTAGCAGTAGACTTCTTTAAATCCCTTTGCTGAAGCCTGCCTATAATCCAATGGAGTTAAAAAATACATACCCCTGACACTTAAATATTTTATATATATGTTGAAAAAATCAAACATTAAAAGAATGTTGTTAAGGCTGCAATGTCAATCACTAAAAGGATAAACACCAGAATTTAGGTTGCCCTTGCAGCTTTTTTTGAGCTCCCTTATACCTGTGTCAGTTAGTCTTTAGTTACATGATCCCATACTATATTTTTCTAACTTGGCTTTGCAACCTTAATGTTTTAAAATAGGGTATTTTGTTTAATTGCCTAGATTAAAGAAAAGAGAATTGCATCATAAGTTGACCCATATTGATACTCAAATGTGTCATCAGAATAGTAGGAACCTGTCTATCTACCACATGTCCTTTACCTATTGAAATGAAAGAGTAACTTACAACATTGGCTCTGACAGGTTGTCCTCCATTTAGATGAGCACTAGAGAGGGATAGGACACTTTGCCCATGGGTTTCACACATATTTCCAGACAGCAGAGGAGTACTGAGTCTCAGGAATCTTGGTTCTCATTTCAGGCTTGGAAGGGGAGTGTTCTGTAGTGAGCAAGACTCTTCTATCCATTCCTCTCCAAACATTCCCCTCTTCTCTTCCATACCCTCTAGCTTGTTCGTATCTTCCCTGTCCCTGCTACCTTGTCATAGTCCCATTCTCTTCACCTAGTCAGTTCCAATTTCTAGCCCTGAAGTTTCTCTTCCCAGTCTATTTACTATAGAGTCCATGTCAATATAGGCAAACAATACAGGAATGCAGGGGCAAGATTAGAAAGGCAAAGGCACAAAAGGAGCTCAAACTAGCTACAGGCATAAAGGGAAACAAGAAGACATTCTATAAATATATTAGAAGCAAGAGGAAGACCAGGGACAGGGTAGGCCTATTGCTCAGTGAGGAGGGAGAAACAGTAAGAGTAAACTTGGAAATGCAGAGATGCTTAATGGCTTCTTTGTTTCGGTCTTCACGAGAAGTCTGATGAAGGAATGCCTAACATAGTGAATGCTAGTGGGAAGGGGGTAGGTTTAGAAGATAAAATAAAAAAAAAGGAACAAGTTAAAAATCACTTAAAAAAGTTAGATGTCTGGAAGTCACCAGGGCCTGATGAAATGCATCCTAGAATACTCTAGGAGCTGATAGAGGAGGTATTTGAGCCTTTAGCTATCATCTTTGGAAAATCATGGAAGGACAGGAGAGATTCCAGAAGGTTGGAAAAGGGCAAATATAATGCCCATCTGTAAAAAGGAAAATAAAAACAACCCAGGAAACTACAGACCAGTCAGTTTAACTTCTGTGCCAGGAAAGATAGTGGAGCAATTAATTAAGGAAATCATCTGTCAATGCTTGGAAGTTAAGGTGATAGGGAACAGCCAGCATGGATTTGTAAAGAACAAATCCTGTCAAACCAATCTGATAGCTTTCTTTGATAGAATAGTGATAGAAATGTAGCTATGTTAGTCTGGTGTAGCTGAAACAAAATGCAGGACTATGTAGCACTTTAAAGACTAACAAGATGGTTTATTAGATGATGAGCTTTCCTGGGACAGACCCACTTCCTCAGATCAAGGATTTTTGATCTGAGGAAGTGGATCTGGCCCACGAAAGCTCATAATCTAATAAACCATCTTGTTAGTCTTTAAAGTGCTACATAGTCCTGCATTTTGATAGGATAAAGAGTCTTGTGGATAAGGGAGAAGTGGTGGAAGTGGTATACCTAGACTTTAGTAAGGCATTTGATACGGTCTCGCATGATATTCTTATCAATAAACTAGGGTAATACAACTTAGATGGTGCTACTATAAGGTGGGTGCATAACTGGCTGGATAACCATTGCCAGAGAGTAATTATTAACGCTTCACAATCCTTCTGGAAAGGTATAACAAATGGAGTTCCGCAGGGGTCTGTTTTAGGACCAGCTCTGTTCAATATCTTCATCAACTATTTAGATATTGGCATAGAGAGTACACTTATTAAGTTGGCAGTTGATGCAACCCCTCCCAGCTTGGTAACCGCTTTGGAGGATAGTGTTATAATTCAAAATGATCTGGACAAATTGGAGAAACTATCTGAGATAAACAGGATGAAGTTTAATCAGGACAAATGCAAACTGCTCCACTTGGGAAGGAACAATCAGTTTCACACATACAGAATGGGAAGTGACTGTCTAGGGAAGGAGTATGGCAGAAAGGGATCTAGGGGTTAGAGTGGACCACAAGCTAAATGAGTCAACAGGGTGACACTGTTGCAAAAAAAGTAAACATGCTTCTAGGATGTATTAACTGGTGTTTTGTGAGCAAGACATGAGAAGTCATTCTCCTGCTCTATTCTGCGCTGGTTAGGCCTCAGTTGGAATATTGTGTCCAGTGCTGGGCACCACATTTCAAGAAACTGGAGAGGATCCAGAAAAGAGCAACAAGAATTATTAGAGGTCTAGAGAACATCACCTGTGAAGGAAGACTGAAAGAATTGGTCTTGTTTAGTTTGGGAAAGAGAAGATTGAAGGGGGACATGATGGCGGTTTTCAGATATCTAAAAGGGTGTCACAAAGAGGAGGGAGAAAACTTGTTCTTCCTGGCCTCTGAGGATAGAACAAGAAGCAATGGATTTAAACTGTAACAAGGGAGCTTTAGGTTGGACATTAGGAAAAACTTCTTAACTGTCAGGGTGGTTAAACACTGAAATAAATTGCCTAGGGAGGTTGTGGAATCTCCATCTCTGGAGATATTTAAGAGTAGGTTAGATGAATATCAGAGGGGTAGCTGTGTTAGTCTGAATCTTGCAAAAGCGGCGAGGAGTTAGTCTATAAGGTGCCACAGGACTCCTCGCCGCTTTGGTTAGATAAATGTCTATCAAGCATGGTCTATAGACTGTTCTGGGTCCTGTCATGAGGGCAGGGGACTGGACTCAATGACCTCTTGAGGTCCCTTACAGTCCTAATATTCTGTGATTCTATGTACCTCTCCCCATGACTCCTTATCTTGTATGCCAGCCCTCTTCTCTTTCCTGCCCACATTGTGTGCTCCCTTGCCAGTTCCCATTGCATCCCACATCAAGCTCTGCTTCTTACCTCAATTTTTGCCAGGTCAGAGTCTTTCACTTTAGTTTTCAGTCTCTGAGACAGGCCAGTATTTCTCCCTAACTGCTAATCCCATTCCCAGTTTCATCCTCTCCTTTCTGCGTCACAATATCCATTCCCTCATTTCATGGTTTTTTGTCCCTATTTTTCTGTGTGTTCCCCTTTGCAGGTTTGGCTCTTGTCCTTTCTGTGTTCATTGTCCATGCTACCAAGTCATGGAGAGCACAAGAGAAACAGATCTGCATGCTGTCTGTTCAGGTGCCTTGACCTGGCACAGCCAACCCAAGAACTGCAGTTCTACCTTCGCGCCAGGCTGAAGTAGGCTTTTTCACAGGGACAAAAGCTGTCCCTGTGAAGAGGCTGTCCCATGTCAAACTTGAAACCTGTGCTCCAAAGCATGAGGGCAGTAGAGTTTGACAAAGAAAAGGATGCTAGAATTTAATATAGGCAAAACAACATATTCTTCCCTCATCTTATTCTCAGGAAACAGCTGAAGGGTCTTGGCAGAATTTAAAAAAAACCCAACCAAACAAAAAAAAAAACTCACCACCCTGAAACATACACCCAACTGCGAAAATTTCAGCTGACAATGGTGTCTCATAATAGGAACTTTCAGGCAGATTTAATAATAGCAAAGCTCTCAACTCCACCTATACTGTAGAATAAAATTGCCTTGAGTTGTGACCAACTTCTTGTACTTTGTTCTTGAAATGTTTTCTAGCTTTGGGGAGAGGGATCGTTGTCAACCTTACAGAACCAATTACATGAATGCCCCTCAGTAAACTTCCTAAAATTTCTTCGCAGTTTTTACCCCCGCACAGAGTTACAGTAAGCTAGGAATCTTCTCTTGGTTCCCAACCTAAAAAAATTTACCAGCAGGGCTTTTTCAATTGAGCATGTTCCTTTTTCAGTCTATTAAAGCTTCAGTCTACGGACTTTTAGGGCACAGTTGAAGGTTATTTAGTTTAATTTTTAGTTTAAAATAAAGGTAGAGCATATGCTACATGATACCATTAGCAACTACAGGTTAGACCTCCCTGCTCTGGCACCCTTGGGACCTGACTGGTCCTGAATGAGGGAATTGGCTGGATCAGGGGAGGTCCCCTGCTACCAACCTCCCAGGACACTGATCCCTCCCTCGCGCTGGCTCTTCTCCAGCCTTGCAGCTACAGGCTTGGGGGTTGGCTCTGGCCTGGGCTTTCCGGGGATGGAGCTCCCCAGCCATGGCAGCCCTGCTTCTGTCCCGCCTGGCTGGGGCTTCCTGAGGATGGGGGTTTGCGGCTGCTCTGCTTTTGTCCCTCCCAGCTATGGCTTCCTGGGGATGAGGCTTCATGGCCTGTCTTCCTGGGTCAAAGCTTCATGGTTGCCACACCCTGCTGGGATTCCATGGCTGCCCCACTGGTGCTGTGCCTGGCTGAGATTCTGCAGCTGCCCTGTAACTGCTTTGGAGGATAGCGTTGCTGCCGTGCTCGGCTGGGGCTTCCCATGGATAGGGCTCTGTGGCTTCCCCGCTGTGCTGCCCCCAGCTGGGGGCTCCCTGGAACAGGGCTCACCAGTTTGGATGGTGAGGCTCTTCCACCTGACTAACGACCAACTCTCACTCCTGGGCTCTGGTGCAGCAACATCCTTGATCCTGCCGAACCACAGATGTTTCCAGACCAGAGAGTCCCAGATTTAGGAGGTTCAACCTGTACTAAATATTTCAGAATGTAAATTACTCAGCACTTTCATATGAACAAGATACATACATGAAGGAATCATGAATGTGATAGCTCTTCAAACAAATGATTTTTTTCTGATCCATCAGGAAAAGTCATCCAATAAAATTGAAGCCAGCAGTTCTTCACGAAAATCAGACAATTTGAGAGGATGTGATTTACTTCAAGAGGTCTCTGTAACTATTCGAAGATTTAAAAAAACTTCTGTTTCAAAGGAAAGGTTAGTTTCTCAGTTTAGGCATGTAAGTTCTTTATTTATTATAAATCACAATCTGAAAGGTAGTATTTGCTAAATTTAGTTGACAGGAAAATTATTTAAACATCTAAAATGGTCGTATTTGCATCTTAAATCTTCATAATATATAAATTGTAAGGGATATAAGAATGTATAGTTTTCAGTTTAAGTTTGTGTAATTAGACATACTCTGGTACTGAGAAATTTTTCTGACCTTCAAATGTAAATATAACTAGCAGGGATTTGTGTTGCACTGCTGTAAACTAGGTCATTGACGTGAGTCAGACTTCACTGTTTGAGGAAAAATCTTTCCCCACTTATAGATTGCTTGGTTTTTAAAGAGAACTTATCTTTAGAAAAAGAAATATCAGCTTTACTTGAATGGTTAAACTTTTTTCTGTTACTTATCTCCTCTTCTTTAGAGTTCAACGCTGTGCCATGTTACAGTTTTCAGAATTCCATGAAAAACTTCTCAACACACTTTGCAAAAAGTCAGATGATGGTCTCACCACAGAACATGCTCAAAGTCTTGTGCTAGATACCTTGTGTTGGCTGGCAGGCGTGCAGTCAAATGGACCTAGCAGGTAGTAGAGATATTTCAATTAAATGCATATAGTTACTTTTCAATATCAAATTTCCTAAATATAAAGGTTTATTTGACTCTCCAAAGTACTTGTTTTTTTTCCCCCCCAACAGCTCAAAGGATGGGAACGAAAGCCTGCTTTCTAAAACACGTAAATGTCTTCCTGATATAATACGTGTTTGCTTCTTTGAAGCAGGGCGGAGCATAGCCCACAAATGTGCACGGTTTCTAGCACTATGCATAAGGTTGGTGATTTAGTCTGAGTTTATGTAATAGATGTTATGAGGTTAATTCTATCTAGAATGTACTTGTCTTTTGTTGTTCCTTATAGTTAAATGTGCAAAATAATTGGTGGTGGGAGCTAGAAAAGGTAGTATACTAGCCATTTACCTGGGAATACATATACTCATGTTGTTTGTAAAGGAAGTGAGACCCTATCTCCTCTAATTTTATTTTCCTCTGGTGGAAACATATTTATATCACAAATACCTTAGTACATTTGATGCAGTGGTGTCATAATTCTTAGGGACTACAAGAATGAAATGTGAACTTTTATAGAGCATTTGGGTGTTTTTTTTTGTTTGTTTTTTGTTAGCAATGGCAAATGTGACCCAAGTCAGCAGGGATTTGGATCTATTCTTCTGAAGGCTTTGCTTGACAATATATCTTTTTTACCTGCAGCTGCAACTGGGGGTATGTATAAAGTATTTTATTTTTCTGATATAAGCATATTGTATAGCAATATTAGATATGCTTTCAGTCACTCCTTTTTGACAAAAAAAGTTCTATTTGATTAGTATGAGTTGTTTTTTTGTAGTAGTGCTTTGGCCAAGCCTTTGAACATTCTGAATGTTCCATTTCATAAGCATGCCTCTTCTATTTAAATTAAAGACTGATTTCTATAATGGGTTATTTTCTAAAGCAGAATGCCATATGCCACCAGAAAGAGTTTGATTTCATTATTAGAGACCCCTCAGGATCATTTAGGTTGATTGGATTTATTTAGATAAATGGTTAATTAGACAGCTCTTAAGAGGTTAGTTACCACAATCTGAGAAACAGTCCTATGTCCCTTGTCAAATAGTTTGTGCTCTTTGGTTCATGGATCAACAGGCTCCCCTTGTCACTGTAAAATTAATTTTAGTAACATTATTTAAGTACAGAAATAAAAGCTGTAAGCCAAGTATCTAATACTAAATCATTTCATTAAAATTACATAACTAGCAAATAAAGCGTGGGTTTTTAGCCATACATCTTAATTGGTCAGATTACTGCAGTAACTGTAACTATTTGTTACAAAGTCAAAGCCTTAAAGGTTATTTTTATCCAAACATATAAGATTTCAGTTTCCATCATATGTTACTGATTGAGACTTTCCTTTGCTTTTTCATACTGTTACCAAAGTTGTATGAGAAGTAATTTTTCTATTTGCTAAGATAACAAGCATTTCAAAAGATAGGTATCAGATTTGCTAGTTAAAAAAAATGAATTGGAAAGCATGGAATTGTTAATGTACATAACATTTTCCGAATCATTCTTCCAAAACCAAAATCTGATAAAGGTTGTACCTCTCAAATCCGGGATTCTCTTACTCGGCAACATTCCTGGTCCAGTACGACCATGGATGTTCCTGAATGAGAGACCTGGGGCAGGAGGGCTGGCAGCTGGGAGCCCAGGGCAACCCTGCGAGTCTGCTAGCAGCGGGGCTGCAGCAGCCTGGGTGGAGTGCAATTGGGACTGGCCTGGTGGGGCCACGTCAGGCTGGGAGGTAGCGGGGCCACAGCAGCCGGGGTGGTGGTGGCATTGGCTGTGGTAGTGTGATTGAATTGTAAAGTTTTCTGATGTGAAAATGTGAAGTAAAATAAAAGTAAAATAAAATACTTGCAGTGATACAAAGTGAAAATTTTTTAGGAAGTGACTGTTTACATTGCATTGTCAATATTTATGGCACTTAAAGTCTTTTTTGTTAATTGATTCTGAGCTTTAAAAAAAAGAAAAGATTGCCATACTTCGGTGGAATTGAAATTGCTATGCCCTTCTTTAGGATCTGTGTACTGGTACTTTGTATTGCTGAATTACGTGAAGGATGAAGATTTAGCAGGATGCAGTACAGCTTGTGCATCCTTGTTAACTGCTGTGTCCAGACAGTTGCAGGACCGACTAACACCCATGGAAGCTTTACTTCAAACAAGGTATTGAGAGGAAATTATATAGCTGTATGCACTTTCTCTTGATAGATGATCTTTACTCAGATTAAAAAAAAAGTTGATGGTATTTTGAACGATCTTAGACACTGTTAAGTACATTTTAAAATTGTGTTTCTGTCCAATGTTTGTGGTACTGGTACGAGTATGATCTGTCTTCTTCTTGTGATCTTAATTTTTGTGTGTACCTTGAAAAGTTTAAATGAACATGGCTGTTCAACAGATACATTTTGCAATATTTTATTTTATGAGAAAGCATTGATAATACAACTCCAGAAAAGTTAGTTAATTGGTGTACAGACAAGAAGGAAATTAGGTAATTGTCTTTGTTTAAAGTGTGCAAATGCAAATATATGATGTGTGCATTTGCACTGTGCATTCAATGAATTTGTTCATCAACACCAAAACTCAAAACAGACTAAAGGTTTTCCTGTTTTCAGTATGTGAAAGGAATCTGCTGCATTTGCTAGACAGACTTGAGCTTTTATTTTTTCTAATTTCATCAGAGATTATCAAAAGGTTTTTGTAAAGCACTTCAAAAGATTTTTACCTATTTAAAGGTTCACAGTTGGGGGAAATTGGAGGGGAGAGTCAGACAGCAATGAGTAGACCAATCTAGTCAACTTCTGGAGAGCATAGGAGGAATATCAAGGAAACTGCTGAGGGAAGTACTGTAGGTGGCACTTTCCAGTGTTCCATTTCAGTGCTGTAGAGCACTGTGTTGTCAGAGGTACTTCTTGCAGGTTGTTACTGTTTTGCCACTATATTAGTCAAGAGTATTAAAAATATAAAAGGTCTGAATAGAGGAGAAATTACAGATGATCCGGAGTCTCTAGATGGAAATCCATAAATCTTGTAGGCTGGCACTTAAACAGATGTAACCTTGAAATCTTTTCAGTTAAGACAAAATTAGTTCCAGGCATTATAACCTCATCTGTGTCCCCACCAACTCTTCCCTCTTCAGTCAATAAAATTGACTAGACTGGGGTGGAGAAACTCAGACCCTAGGGCAAGATGGGTGAAGTAATATCTTTTATTGAACCAACTTCTGGTGGTGAGAGACACAAATTTTTGAGCCACACGGATTTGAAGAGTTCAGTGTGGCTCAAAAGCTTGCCTCATTCACCCATAAAAGATGTTACTTCACCCACCTTGTGTCTCTAGATCATGTTTAAAAAATGGAAATTGTAAAAATTCAGAAAACTATTTAATTTCTTTCAGTATTAGCTATAAAAATAAAACTTAAAATACTGTTCAGTGACTTCTTTAGTTTTACACTGTTGCTTTAAGGTTCCAGACTTGTATTCAATCTCGTAGTTGGGTTATTCCTTAGAAATAGACAATAGGGATGTGAATGTTTAACCAGTTAAGTGGTAAGCTTCACCTGTGGACTTGATTAAATTTTTTTGAAACTCTTTTGCTGGCTGGATTGAGGATATACTTGGGCCCATATATGTACCCCCAGACCAGGAGATTGAGACCGTGATTTACTGTATACTTATTGTAAAATGTGCATAAAAGAAAACTGCTCATATATTTTTAACAAAATTAGAAAAAAAGGTTTTTCCTACAAACTTACTTTCATAATGCTGCACCTTTATAAATGTAAATTTATTCAACAAAAAGCAAAATATGAAATGTCCTCTTTGTGGTCTTTTAGAAGCCCCTTCAAATTACTGAAGTTAATGTGTTTGCGTGATCTCTCCTTCCACCATACACCCTTAAATAATTGAAGTCAGAATATCATCAGGAAAAAAGTAACTTTTTTTGTGTGTGTAACCACATGGGTTTTTTTATAAATAAGATGACAACCACTGGTTGACTTTTTTCACTAAGGGACATTTTATGGAGTATATGCTCGTTAATATTTCAGAGTCTTCAGCCATTGTAAAAAGATATCATGCCATCTTTAATGGAGGGCAGTCAGTTCATGCAAAGTGTGGTGTTCTGACTTTTGGGGCTGTGTGGAATAGTTCATGTAGAGACTTGGGATGACGGTAAGATACTTCTCGTCAGCACAACATGGTTAATATGGATATCTCCTTCACCACCACCTAATTCATGTGGTGAAGTTCTCAGAACACAGACTGGTCGTTTTCACCTCTGCTATTCAGCAGTGGGCTGCAATGAAGCTTATACAAGTCATGTTAATTTTAGACAAAAGTTGCCAGGGTTCCAGTTTCTGGTATGGCAGAGTTGCTGTTATAACTACCATTACATCAGGGATTCTTGAGCCACTAGGGATTCATGAGCTGTCTTGCAGAGGCTTGAGGTCTTGATGGTCTCCAGATTTGGGGCAGTCCCTGTGATGGGGTGCCTGAGCTGTGAACCCTGGGAGCCTGTCCCAGGACTTGCAGGCTCCCAGGCCAGCCAGCTCCCTGAGTTTGCTTGCCTCTTGGGGATAGCACACTACAAGAATTGAAAAGCTTTAAGGTTCTCAGTCCGTTTTCCATCTGTACAGCACGCTGTCCCCAGAATTGTTTATTCTGGGGTTCGGGCTCACAGGTAAACCTTTAAGTGGCCTGATGAGAAACAAGGCAGGCATGCTGGCAGGCAAGTGTTCAAACGCTACCTGGGTACTGTTGGAAGATGAGTCAAAATCAATGTGTTCTGCACTATGTTTAGCTTTTAACGAATTGGCATTTTTCTGACGAAAACATATTCCATTGGAACTAGGGATGTTAAACTTGGATTAATCACCTAATCAAGAGCTGCACGGCTCTTACTACATTTGAAAGACAGAGGCGCAGCAGTCAGGACTTGATGTGAGTGAGGACTGCTTCGGGACTTGCTTGGACTGGGTTCCCTGCTGCGCCTCTGTCTCCCCTACCTTCCTTCCCCCACACTATGGAGATGGTGCTGGAGGGAACTGGCTTGTAATCTGGTTGCCCCCAGCACCAGCTCCTACCTCCTGTTGCTGCCTCTAAAATAGAGGCAACAAGTGGGGTGAGAGGGGGAATGTGAATAGTCGACTTTACTAATCTTTTACATTCCCAATTGGAACATTTTCAGCCTGTTCTCTTTGCTAGAGAGAAGCAGGGCATGCTGAGAGCACCATCTTTATGAAAGATGGAATGGTTATGAATTTTGGGAGAAGAGTGCTGTATCTTTGTTTTAACTCAGTTAGCTAGTAATCTAAAGTGTAAGTGTTTGTATACTGCTGTGCTGCTGAATGTCTGTTGGGAAAATGAATTTTAATTCCTAAGGGTCTCTAGCCCTGACTAGGGGGTGTCTCATACATTGAAGAATATTTGCAGGACAGTATTAGCCGGCTACATCCGGGGCCCCACACCTCCCCTTTTATTCACTACGGGCTCACAACTAGCCACACTCCAAACCCCCCCGCCACGCGCCTCCCCGTCCCTCGGGAACAACCTACTCTACGCGCTCCTCAATGAAGGGCCTCGGACACTATTCCAGAGGAGGAAGGCACCCTGCTAGCAGGCCCCCCCCGGGGGCCCAAACGCCCCACCGTGGGCCGTAAACCCAGACCCCCAGGGGCTAGATCCCCCCCTACCGCCGTAACCCAAACCGGCTACCGGATGTACCCATTCACTCAGCCATACTTGTTCCAAAAAGTGTCTATTGTAATGTATGTATTGTTTGTCTCTAAACATTCTCTAATAAACGTCAATCTGTTATATTTATAAATATATATATCTTTGAGATTTTTCTGATGACATTTTCTTAATCAAAACAGTAGGCCATCCACCAGTCTGTCAATTTAGAGGACTTTAGTGAAAGTAATAACTAGTTATTTCAAAGATGCATTAGTTGAATGAAAGGAGTGTGAATTTTAGTCGATTGAAATAATACTGCCAAGATCCTAAATGAATTACTTGACTTTTTTTTGTTTGTCTATGCATTCTCTATAATTTATAGTTACAGTTTAGTGTCTGAAGAAGTGTTCAACAGTCTTCTTCTGTTTGCAGATATGGATTATATAGTTCACCTTTTGATCCAGTTCTCTTCGATTTGGAAATGAGTGGATCTTCCTGTAAGAATGTATACAACAGCAGCATTGGTGTACAATCAGATGAAATTGATTTATCTGATGTTCTTTCAGGTATGCACACTTTAAAAAATAATGCATGATCTAAAACTTTTAAAAACAGTAACCCAAAACGGTAGCTTTTTTCTTCGTTTTACTGATTTACTAAGTATTTAGTATCGTAATCTGAGTGACTATTTTAAATCTCTTTGATTAAATTTGTGAAAGTGTAAAACATTCTTTTCTGAGAACTAAAAGAATATGTATCTGTCTTTGAAAGCGACTTGTCTCAACTTGATTGAGGTTTTTTTTTTTTAAAGATAATTGCTTCCATGCATATAGTCTGGAGACTTAGATGTTCATGATGCCTATGCTTTTTAGGTAGATAATTGTTTTTCAAATGAGAGACCCAGGCATTACATGACACAGATTCATTTTGCATGTGATGCATCTTTATGAAAACCTTTCTGTTGCTCTGGCATTAATTTTATGAAAACCTTTCTGTTGCTCAGGCATTAATTTTTTTTCCCCACCTATACATTTGTGATTGGTATTTTCTTTCCACTAAATACTCAGTTTTCTTTTTCCCCTTTCATCTCAAAACGGTGACGTTTATGCCTACTATGCTTCCAGCAATGAGTTGTTCCCATGATGGCACTATTGTCATTAAAAATGCATTTATTAATCCAGAGAAAATGCATCCTGGCATCCCGGGCTGTAAGAGCTGCCTCTCAAGTCAGTGAGAACTCCAGTGCTATTCATTCTCACCCTGCTAAAGTGTTTTTATCAGTCATGTTTTTCCCTAAAGACAGAACAGCATGACTTCACTGAGCCTGTCTCCCCTCTTAAACCCTTTGATCCCAAAGGACGAGAATGGAAGTCAAGCATCAGGATATACTTAGGTGGGTTAAAAAACACCAAGAGACTTAATTTTTGTCAACTCGACCTAAAAGCACAGTTTCCAAGAAAAGAATAGCAAGTATCTAAAACATCAAGACTCTTAATGGATATCAGTCCTAAAGTCACACATCTATACAAGCAACGTCATCACAGGACTAATCACATAAGCCACCCCATCAGATGCTTATACAACTGCATATCCACTAATGTGATCTATGCCATCAAGTGCCAGCAATGCCCCTCTGCCATGTACACTGGCTGAACTAGACAGTCTCTACAACAAAGGATTAATGGACCCAAATCAGTTATTCAAAATAGTTACACACAGAAACTGGTTGGGGAACATTTTAACTTGCCTGGCCAGTCACTAATGGATCTAAAAGTGAAATCCTGACTTTTAGAATAGTCCTGATCCTCTTTAACAGAGAGCAGTTTACAGATAGCACTTTGACCTACAGTTAGAATTTTCAAAAACCTGCACTTATCCATTGATTTTTATATATTATAGTAGCATTATTAAATTGTTTCCTTCTGAATCAAGTGAGTCTGCACAGATTATATTTAACTGAAGACATAGTCCATACTTGATAAATCTAATGACCACTATCAGTAGAACATTAAATGAACACAACATTTTTTTCCTACAGGGAATGGGAAGATTAGTAGTGGTGCAGCAGCTGAGGGTAGTTTTACCTCCCTTACTGGACTACTGGAAGTTGAGCCTCTGCACTTCACCTGTGTTTCAACTAGTGATGGGACTAGGATAGAAAGGGACGATGCAAGTACGTTTACTGGTATATACACCTTTAATTATTTCTACTTAGTGAAAACCCAAAAGACAGTGTATTCTAGATTTTTGAATGTCACTTATCCAACGTTTTCCCCCCAAACAGTTTAGGAATTTGCATAAATATTAAAATTTGGTATTTTTAAATGACAAGAAACATACTTTCTTAGAGATTGGCAAACAATTTAAGGAAAGCAGACTTCTAATTTGAAATTTGGAAGTTCGTATTTAACTAATATATCTAACATGTTAGTGGGAGTTCATTTCCTGACTGCAAAAGGCCAAAGAAATGGATTACAGTAGCCAGTTCTTGTGTAACACCTTTATTTAGGTATGTGTTGAATGCACATGTAGCTGTCGTGCATAAATTACAAAGCTTCTAACTGAGAAGAAAATGTTACGCTGTACAACTTGCTGTGGGAGACAATTACAACTTGATAGCTTCTCCATATCTTGCTTTAAGCGTGTAGTTTTATTGTAAGCCTATAAAGGAATGCCATGTAGAAGTGCTTTTTGTGCTTCTTTTCTACATACATTTTTTTTTCTTTTGTTTCATGCCAGTGAGTACCTTTGGGGTTACCCCAGCAGTTGGTGGCCTCTCTTCTGGGACGGTTGGGGAAGCCTCGACAGCACTGAGTTCAGCAGCCCAGGTAGCTTTGCAGTCTCTCTCTCATGCAATGGCCTCAGCCGAGCAACAGCTCCAGGTGCTGCAAGAGAAACAGCAGCAGCTTTTGAAGCTTCAGCAACAGGTTGGAGGCTATTTGGCTATTTTTTCATGCTGTGTCTAAACTTCAAAAGCTGAGAAAGTAGTAACAGAGCTATACTATTTTTTTCCCTTCATTTTCATAATGTATTCTGAGATGCAGGAACAGCTCTGGGCTGAGGATCATGTTCATTAAACAAAAAGATGAAAATGCTTGCCATGCTATTTTTTTGGCCTTTTTTCAAATTCTGCTTTTGTACGTGGGAAGTTTTAAGGGTGGGGGACTTGATCCGTTCCATTCACTTTCACAAAGAGTATAGTTTTGATTAACAAGCAAAAGAGCAATGTAGTAAAGGAACCACACTGGAACTGAAAGAAAAAGAAGTGGCCATTAATATTGGTACCGGTTTACACACAATAAAAATCCTATATATGGTAAAGTAGTGATTTGTATGCACTTTTACTTTTTATTTAATGAAATTCTGGTTTTTGCTGCATTATGAATCTCCATTTTATTTTTGAACTAATTACTCAATTTAAAAGTGAATGTTGATAGGAGACAGCAGTAGTTGGTCCAGTGAAAGACTACTTCATCCACTGTCTCTCTCTAATTGTGACCAAGATGGCTACAACACCACTACATAGAAAGTGAATGTTGTCAGATTAAATAGTGCTCCATTTTTCCAGCTAGTGTTGGATAATGAATAAAGCCATAATAGTAGTAGTTGGATAATATGCATTTTTATGTATCTCAAATGAAAGTTGAGTTTATGCTCCATTCATAGTGCATATTGCCTACAGTATGCTGAGCTGTGCTACTCTACATACACTGCTTTTATTTTTCTTACAGAAAGCTAAGCTGGAAGCAAAATTACATCAGACAACAGCGGCAGCAGCTGCGGCAGTATCAGCAGTTGGTCCTGTTCACAACTCTGTGCCTTCCAACCCAGTAGCAGCACCAGGATTCTTCATTCATCCTTCAGATGTCATTCCACCCACTCCAAAAACAACACCTCTGTTCATGACTCCACCTTTGACTCCACCAAATGAGGCAGTTTCTGCTGTCATCAATGCAGAGCTTGCTCAACTTTTCCCTGGCTCAGTTATTGATCAGCCAGCAGTTAACCTTGCTGCACATAACAAAAATGCAAACAAGTCCAGAACGGTAATTAATTGTCTTATGGAAATGAGACACTTGAATGTATTATTAATGATCAAACTTAATCATGTGGTGTTTTTTTACTTGATCACTTAACAATTACGTTAATCAACTTTGTCTGTGATGTAAATATTTCACTGCTAGATAAAAGAATTTCCTTTTCATATGGCTTTTTATAGGAAGGTAAGAGAGTGTCACAAATTCTATTAAAAGAAAATAAATTCCTTATATAGGAGATAACATAGCCATGCAGTTGTAATATTAATCCTTTGACCAGTGCTTCAGTGGGTTTGAATCCATTGATTAGTATTATTATTTCCTAATGATGCATGCTAGTTCAAATGACATCAGGAATATTAAACCTGTAAATACAAATGACTGAATTGTTTTTTTCTTCTTACAGACTTGCATGAACAAGACGTTCATAAACATTTGAAATAAAAAGGTCATTAAAATGTATATTAATTTTACTAGTGTTTCCTCTTCCTCCTCAGAATCCACTTGGATCTGGCCTTGCTCTTGCAATATCTCATGCTTCACATTTTCTTCAGCCTCCGCCTCATCAGTCCATTATTATAGAGCGAATGCACTCAGGTAAAACCAGAATTCTTTCTTAATGTCTTGGTTTTATGTAATGGGATTTTCTGATAGAGGTTGAATATTTTCTAGGATATTTTTATTAGTAGGCTTGCTGCAATCCTATTTACTTTTCTAAATAAGAGTGTATGACTTAATTGCCGTCTTATGACAAGAAATTGGGATGTACAAAGACACTTACTTACCAAGCTGAAAAAATACTGCAGTGAAAATGTATGTTGGGATCTCTAGATAGATACTTGAATGCAGTGTTTCCCAATTGGTGCTCCGCGGAACCCTAGGGTTCCGCGGAGCACAACGAGGGGTTCCGCGAGGAGCCGGCGCTCCCTCGCCCCCTCTGAAAGAGAGAGAGAGAGAGTCCGTCCCTGCCGTGCGCGACCTTCCCTGAGCTCCCCCTGGCTGGCTGCTGCTGCCCTGTGCAGCACGCTCAAACCAGCAGGTGGAGAGACGCCCGGACGTGACATAACGTCACAGCCCAGGATTTTAAACTTGCTGGCGCTGTGATGAGTGCATGGCTGAGTTGCGGGTTTGGAGTCTGGGGACAGAGCACAGACTCCGGCCTCACAAAGTGGAAGGCAGAAGGTATGGGGGAGGGAAGGGAAGGGGCTTGTGCAGAGGGAAAGGGGAAGGCACCCCGGGAGCGCCGCAGATTGGCCAGCCAGGCGTGTGGCACTTGGAGGGGGGGGGAGCGCCGGCCCTGGGCGCACGGCACTTGGGGGGGGGGGGGCGCCGCTGGCCCCGGGCGCACAAGTGTCCCAGCCCTCTGGCGCCCAGCGGGCGAAAGGGACAGGGGTGGAGGAGAGACAAATGGCAGGGGGCCAAGCGCAGACAATGAGGAAAAGGGCAGGAGGAGAGGTATTAGTGGGAGGGGGATAGGGTGATGCTGGGAGGGGAGAGGGTAAGGGCACTGGGGGCTAGAGGGGTGAGGGGAGGTGCTGGGAGAAGGCTTGAAAGAAGAGGTGGGCATGAGGAAGGCTGGGATGGAGCAAGTCATGTGAGAGGGCACAGGGGCATGAGGGGAATGGGCGCAGAGGATGGTGAGGGGTGGGCATCAGGGAAAAATGGAGCAAAGGGGGCAGGGGAAATGAGGGAAGGGGGGGAGGCACTAGGAGGGTGCAGGGGTAAGAGAAGGTGCAGGTGCCAGGCGATTCTGGAGGGACCACCATCAGAGGAGAGACGCAGGGCAGGTTTGTAGAGGGAGGTGTTACAAGAGGGGATGAGGAGGAGTAGCTCACATTGATCAGAGTGGGGCTACTGGAGAAGTGGGCACAGGAAGGAGAGAAGGGCTGGTGGAGGGGGGCAGGTTGCAGGAGGGCTGAGGACAGTGAGAAGAGCAGGAGGCAGGACAGCAGAGGAGGGTGAGGAGTCGGGGGGCAGCAGGCACCAGGGGAGCTGACATGGCAGCAGAGGGAAAAGGTAGAGGTAGGTTTAAAAATATTTATTAACTTGGGTGGCACATCCAAACAAGCCGCATGAACTCAATACTGGTGCACAACACAAAATTCATTTTGCTCATGTAAGGAAACTCTTAGGCTATGTCTACACTGGTTGTTTCTTGCGCAAGAACAGATCCACTCTTCCATGTGCGAACTGTGCTTTTGCACAAGAGCATCTATGGCAGTGTGGACATTCTTGTCCACGAAAGTGCCGATGACCATTTTAGCCATAGGGCTTTCTTGCTCAAGAAATTCATGTTGCCTATCTACACTGGCCTCTTGCGCAAGAATAGTTGCTCAAAAGGGCTTATTCCTGAGTGGGAGCATCGTAGTTCTTGCGCAAGAAGCCATGAATTCATACATGAGAACGTCAGTGTACTTGCGCAAGAACACACGGCCAGTGTAGACAGGCAGCAAACTTTTGTGCAAGACCGGCCGCTTTGGCGCAAGATCGTGCCAGTGTAGACACAACCAAAGGGAGGGAGGAAGGCAGGGGCAGGGAATCAGCACTGGCTCAGCATGCCTACATGGTTTGGGGGAAGGTGCAGGGAAATTGAGCTCAGCTGGGTTGCAGAGTGGGGAGGTCTGGGGAGCTGGGCTGGGCTGTGGGGTGTGTGTGTGTGGAGCTCAGAGCTCAGTTTGTCTGCAGGAGGAGAGAGGTGCTGGGAACCGGGGCTAGACTCAAGGGGAGGAAGGGACAGGGAATTGGCTCTTGGCTCAGCAATTTTGTGGGGCTTGGAGGAGGTGCAGGGAAACTGGGATCAGCTGTGCTGTGGGGGAGGCATGCAGGGAACCAGTGCAGGGCTCAGCTGGGCTGAGGTGGATGGGGGAGGGCATACAGAACAGACAGGCAGCTCAGCTGGGCTGTGAGGGGCTGCAGGGAACTGGTGCTGCACTCCCTTGGATTGTGAGGGATGGTTTTGGGGGAAGTGCAGGGAACCAGCAGGGGTGGACAGCTTAGTTCGGTTAGACTCCTACCCAAGTCTCCTCTTCGCACCCTCCCTCGTAGCCAGACATCCTACATCCAGCCTGCTTCTGCACCCTACCTATCTGGTCTGCACCCTACCCAGACCTTGACCCCTTCTGCCCCCCCAGCTCCCTCCCACATCCTGCACCCCATCCCTATCCCGCTCCTTGGCAGCCCTCCCATCCACCCTAGCACCGCCCTGGCCTCAGCACCTTGCCTCACACCCCAGGACTCAGCACCGCCTCGGCCCCGGCCCCCTGCCATCCACGCTAGCACCCAGCAGCACCCTGTTGCTTGTCCCATCACCCTGCCACCTGCCTGTCCCAGCTCCTTGCCCCAGCACCCTGCCACCTGAGCCAGCATCCTTCCACCCAGCAGCACCCTCTCCCCAGCCCCAGCACCCACTAGCACTCTGTCCCCTACCCCAACCAGCACATTTGGGACCACATTAGTGAGGCTTGGGGGTTTTTGGAGGAGCTTTTTTTGTTTTTTTGCATCTCACTTGTGTGTCCCCAACTGACTTGCTTGTGGGTCAGTGACCTTTGACTCAAAACAGGTTCCTCACCCCTCTCACATATAAAGACAATGCTAAAAGTTTTTGAGTTTGGTGGCATAATTTATTTAAAAATGAAGCCAGGCCAACTAGCCCCCATTTGGGACCAAATCCCCATTTCACTGCAACATCATAACACTCCTGCACCACCTGACCCCAAATGTGAGCCTATCATACACTGAAACCCCCGTCCTGAGCCTCTTACATCCCCACACTCCTGCATCCCCACATCCTCAGTCTTCTGCCACAACATTCCTCCACCATCCACACATCACAAATCTGTGTCCTGAGCCCATCATACTCACAAACTTCTTGCCCTGAGTCCCTCACATATCCAGCCCAAACTCCTACACCCTCACATCCACAAGCCCTGGCTTGCTCAGCACCCCAACCTTCCACCTGAACCCAACACTTCCCAGCCTAGAGCCCCCTCCCTGAGTCAACAGTCCCTTCTCCTGCATCCAAATTCCCTCCCAGAGCTTGTACTTCTCACCCCTTCCCACACCCAAATCCCTCATTCCCACTCCACACCTCACTCTCACTAGGTTGAGACAAGTATAAGGGCTGGGGATAGCAAGTGATGGAGAGGAGGGGAACAGAGCGGATGAGGCCTCACAGAAAGGAGATGGGACGGGGGTGTCTTGGGGAAGGAATGTGAATTTCATGAATTGGTGGGTCCCTCTCTCCTCCCCTGCCCTCCCCCCCCTTTTTTTTCTTGACAAACTTAGGGGTTCCTTGAAATTTTGAAAAGCTGAAAAGGGTTCCTTGGCCAAATAAAATTGGGAAACACTGCTTTAATGGAATACTCTTGCCAAAGGGCACAAATATCTATATTAGCTAATTTCAACCCTATAGGGCTTTCTAACGTAGAACAAGAACAAATTCTGAAACTCTAGTGATATAAATATGAAAACAAGGAGAAAGCAGGCAACTGTTTCGCCAGTACAGGCAGTCCCCGGGTTACGTACAAGATAGGGACTGTAGGTATGTTCTTAAGTTGAATTTGTATGTAAGTCGGAACTGGTACATATTGTAGGGGAAACTCTAGCCAAACATTTCTCCAGAGCTCAGTTTTATTCTCCCACACCTCACTTCCCTCAGTCCTTTATTCTCAAGCTGAGGTGTCTGCTGAGAAAAGCCGCTCCTCGTCTCCCTGGTCTGCTGGCGGGGGCGCTAGCTTCGCATCTCCCTGGTCTGCTGAGGGGAAGCAGCTAGTGCGGGGTTGCCTCACCCCGTTTGTAAGTAGGGATCTGATGTAAGTCGGATCCATGTAACCCGGGGACTGCCTGTATAGCTTTTATGTGAAGAAGGGGCAACAAATTGTTTTTTCCAGTGCTTTATAGGTTTCTAAAAGATCTAGAATAGTTTGTGGAAGTATATTGCCAAATTGTATATCATTATACTTTTTTTTGAGTGTGTTTGTGTTGAATTTGATGAAGATAATTTATATTTCAAGAGAAAGATGTTACACTAGCTGCATACATTGATTATCAGTATAGTAGGTCCTAATACACACATTTTGGACTTTTTACTGAAGTCGTGTGTAAGACCGAACATCTTCAGACAGATGGCCAGTTTAATGAAATACTTAGATGTTTAGTAAAACTGCAAGTTTTCACAAATATAGTCATTCTGAACTGAATCAATATACCAAACCACTATTTTTGGACTTTGTATTTTAGTTGATTGGCCTCGTACCAATACATTTAATCCATCTAATTTTTTTTCATAGGAGCAAGAAGATTTGTGACCTTAGATTTCGGGAGACCTGTACTGTTGACGGATGTATTGATTCCTACTTGTGGAGACTTGGCTTCCTTGTCAATTGACATTTGGACTTTAGGAGAAGAGGTAGATGGAAGACGATTGGTAGTAGCTACTGATATTAGCACACATTCACTCATTCTACATGACTTAATACCACCACCAGTTTGCAGGTTCATGAAGGTAAAAAAAGCTAATGAAAATTCTTTTCCACAAATATTGATTGTTTGAAATTATTGTTCTATTAAACTTACAATTGAAAGTTTGATTTGTTAAATTTTCTTTAGTGTTACTCAGTTTCTGTTGTTGTTTTTTCTTTTTAATACAATTAGGCAACAATAAATCTTACATTACCTTTCATTACAGATCACAGTAATTGGTCGATATGGTAGTACAAATGCTAGAGCCAAAATCCCATTAGGGTTTTATTATGGTCATACCTATATCTTGCCATTGGAAAGTGAACTGAAGTTAATGCATGATCCTCTAAGAGGAGAAGGTGAAGCTGCAAACCAGCCAGAAATTGACCAGCACTTAACAATGATGATTGCATTGCAAGAAGACATACAGTGCAGGTGGGAAAAAATGTGTACACTAATATTCAAAAAACTTGTTCTAAATATATACTGGAAAGATGTCAGTAATATTGTATTGCCACTTTTCCAGATTTCTTTAAAAAGGTCAGATGATGTAACTTTTGCCTTGTAATGTAGTACAGATGTTACAATATAATCTCTGTGGTGGTAGTTTAAAAATTAATAAATAACAAGCCATCTTTTTCTTCATTTTCAGTATTTAATAGTGTATATCAAGTAACCAATATTCAGTTTATCAATTTAAATCTTAAAGATGTGTTGCTATTTGTGAATTTTAGTTGACAAGTTATGGTGTAATTTTTTTCACTTTAGATACAATTTGGCATGCCACAGACTGGAAATCCTTTTGCAAAGCATTGATCTGCCTCCACTCAACAGTGCTAACAATGCTCAGTATTTTTTGAGAAAGCCAGATAAAGCTGTAGAGGAGGACAGTAGAGTGTTTTCTGCTTACCAGGACTGCATTCAGCTACAGCTTCAACTCAATTTGGCACATCATGCTGTACAGAGGCTCAAAGTAGCTTTAGGTGCAAGTAGGAAGACGCTAAAGGAGCAGCCTGACCCAAAAGAGTTGATTCAGATGTCATCCACAGAGCAGTTACGCACCATCATCAGATACTTACTGGATACTTTACTTAGCTTACTTCATTCCTCCAATGGTTAGTGGGTTTTTTATGTTTGCAAATATGTCAGTTACAATTTTCAGTGACATTTTTACCAGTGTACAGAAATTTTGAGAAGCTTACATTTTGCTGATCTCCTTAGCTATCTTTTTACAAGAAGATATGCTAGTAGTGGTCATGTTTATTGTCCCACACAATACATAAAAAGCTTGTATGTTGAAGTCACATATACCATAAAATCAGGAGGGACAAAAATGCATGGTTTTTTTAAAAAGCAAATTTTAAAATGTATTATTTATTTACATATTTTTCCTTTAAAATGGACTTGTTTAAAATTGAAATTTAGAACCTATGTTGAGGCTTAAACTTGTATAAACTTAAACATTTAAATGAAAATATGCTGCATTGACGTGCTCTTGTCAACTTTTAATGAGAGGAAAAAGTTTTGCTGCTTTTTTTAAATATATACTGAATTGGGGGAAATTAAATTTCTGAAGACAGCTCTCAAGCTTTGTAAGCATCACAATATCAAGTACAGCATTAAGTATCTCTTAAGTCTTTGTAATGGTATGACTGCTGGTATTTATATTTTTCCAAATGTAAGTGATTTGTTTTTTATATCTAGTTTTTTATAAGCTTTTGCCTTGACTACTTTTGGCTTCAGTTTTAACAAGCAGAATATTTTCTTAATTTAGACTAGCTCATTCAAAGTTGATAGTTATTGGGAGTTGAAATGAACCAGAAAGCTTGTTTGCCTCTTCCAAGATATGAATAAAATCTAAATCTTGAGGCTATATTTTCAAAGGTATTTAGACACCTAATGATGCAGGTAGATGCCTAATAGGATTTTCAAAAGCACCTAAGTAGGCATTGAAAAAGGCATCAAATTCTCATTGATTTTAATCCAGCTTCCATACAGAGGCAGCAAGGGTGGGGAGGCATGAGCTGGTGCCTGTGGGCAGTTGGCTTCTAAGTGGGCTCCCTATACATGCCAGCTCCCATGGAGCCACCTGCACCACTGCCCCCCCCCCCCCCACACACACACACTGCCTCCCACTGAGTTGGGGGAACAGGGGAGTGGCATGCGGGAGCCAGTACACATGGGGAGCCAACTTTTAAATTGGTTTCCCCAAGTGTAGTGGCTCCCTCCAAGCTGATAGCTGTATCAGAAGTAGCAGCGCGGGTGGGCAGGCTGGAGCCAGTTGTCAAGCCAGCTCCCTGCACGTGCTGATGCCCTCAGAGGCACCTACCCTCCGTGCTGCTGCCTCCCAGAGAGGGAGCAGCCCTCTGCTTGTAAATGTATGTCTGAAAAATGCATCGGTTATATGTTTACAAAAATACGTATTTAACATACCTAATTTCAACCTCAGTCTCCCCATCCCAGGGAGTGCCCTAGCCACAGGGCTATAGAGACATTTGTCTGTGATCTAATGTGTGTATTATATACAGTGGAGCAGTTTCAAAAGGAGAGATTGACACCCACTCTACAAATATAGACTTGTACCCCAGTGGTTCTTTGCTTCTCAGGAGATTTGGATCAGGGTCTCCTATTTTCTGGATGAGTGCTATAACCACTGAATCATTGGGTAAAAAGGGGGCCACGCCATGTTTAGTGCAGAGCTCAATCCAATAGAAGGTTTTCTGAGGTGGCGCCTAAGAGCGTCTACTGGATTGTTTCTCAGAGGGGTTATCTAAACTACACGGAACAGTCGAAAGAGGATATGCAAATTCAGTGGGAATTTGCATATCTTCTTCCTATTGCACTTTCGAAAGTGAAAGTAGTTTAGACATGGCTTTTTCGGTGATTCCCCCCCCCCTTGTCGAAAAGCCACTTAAATCTCAAAAAATGAGGTTTACGCGGCTTTTTGACAAGGGGGGGGTGTTCGCTGAAAAAAGCCGCATGTAAACTACTTTCACTTTCGAAAGTGCGATTGGAAGAAGATATGCAAATTCCCATGGAATTTGCATATCTTCTTTCGAATGTTCCGCATCGTCTAGATAAGCCAAAAGGGGAAAACCTAGCTTTAGCATCTTTAGCACCAGGATTTGATTATGAGTTAGGTATCACATGTCAGGACTCAATAGATGGATAAGCACATTCACATCAGTAGATTTTAGGCACAATAGCAACTTCATCAGTAAAAATGTATATGACTACAAAGTTAGATGACAGCTGTGTGAGGGTTTTGAGAGGAACATTTTAGTTTAGATTACTAATGTGGCAGTTAATTGCTTAAATATTTTGTAGCACTTTGGCATGAAATGCTCATTGAAAATCACTTAAATGGGATTTAGAAATTTTTGATAATTGTAACCTTAGTCTTTAATAGTTACATTTTGACTTGTTTAAAATTTGTAACCTACAGTTATAAACATAGGGAAAAATAAATTAACTTTTTGGGCCTGCTTTACTAGTAAGATTTTATAAGGAAAGCATTTGACTGTTTTCACTTGGCATTCATAGATTGGAAAAATGCTAACTAATATATATTCTTTCTCATGAAGGTAGTAACATGCTATTCTTTAAAATCTGAAGATAAGCACCTCTCCCCTTATGTCTATATGCATTTCATTTGATTTCTTCCTCTTTAAAAGGGCACTCTGTTCCTGTGGTTCTGCAAAGTACATTTCATGCGCAGGCTTGTGAGGAGTTATTTAAACATCTCTGCATCAGTGGGACCCCAAAGATACGATTACACACTGGACTTCTACTTGTTCAGCTGTGTGGAGGTGAAAGGTGGTGGGGGCAGTTTCTCTCCAATGTTTTGCAGGAATTGTACAACTCAGAGCAACTTCTTATTTTCCCACAAGACAGGTAAGGTTGCTTTGGTAAAAAGATATGTTATTACAGTTACTACGTATGAATCGTTTTATATAATTTTGTTGCAAAAAGTTAGTTTTCAACTTAGTTTTTGGATATCCAATATTTCTACTAGCACTAAATAGAGAAATCTAGACGTTTAAAAAATGCTAGTTCTGATTTATATTTCCTATTGATGCTGTTTTAATGAATTTTTTTTAGAAAAAAATCCCTTTTGATTTAGATTACTTAAATTAGAGGTGAAGTAGTGGCTAGAGCTAAATGGATTTATCCAACTCATGAAAGATGAGAACTTCCCTTGTAATAAAATTCTGATCTAATCACTACATCTAATTACAAAGGACAGCCACAGAAGAAATTATTCCTTAAATATTATTTAACAGGAAATCTTGGTTTTGTCAGTCTGATGGAACTCAAGTGAGTACTTTTGGATGGAAAAGCAGATTCAACATAGCCCATTTCTAAGTTGTAAAGAAAGTGTATATACTTTTAAGTTCTTAAGAGCATTACTTTCATGGATTTCTGCTACAAAAAAGAACATGCTCAGAACTGTTGGGTTAGCAGTGTTTTGAGATACACAAGTACTCTGCCTTTGTTCTTGTATGCTGATCTTGATCCAAAAAGGGGCATGGCTCCAACCACTAAGCTCGTAGTTGCTGTGAATTCAAGAGACAGTGAACAGATATTCAGTGGTGTCAATCACTGCCTTTTGAGAGAGTTTACTTATTTCTCATAGCTTATAAGCTTTAGACTGTGCCATTCTTTGGGTGTTTTTTGGTTTTTGGTTTTTTGTTTTTGATTTAACAACCAACCTTACACTTCAGGCAAAAGGAGTGCACTCATACTGGAACTGTGTGGTGGATGGGGGGAATTTAGTTGATGTACTCTTTCAAATATTCTTATACGCCTTGTTTTACAATACCCAGAATGATGATGTACAAATAGAATAGGTCAATTCTCATTGGAAAAACTGCACAGATTCTAAATCGGTAATGGTAAATTACTTCTGATGATTTAAGGCTGACAGAAATTTTGTATTACGTTGTCCCTCAGCACAAATTGAACATTGTCTACATTTTTTAACCACAGCACTAGTATTTTTTATCCTTCCTCTCTTCTTTAGTCTTTGATTGGAACACATGAAAATGTTGTTTGATTTATTTTTTTCTAAAAGTATTATTACATTTAAATGCTTTTAATAAACTTAACTTGAGAACTGTTCAGTATGTTAAACATTCTTAATTTTATTTTTAGGGTCTTCATGTTGCTTTCCTGCATTGGCCAAAGGTCACTTAGCAACAGTGGTGTCTTAGAAAGTTTGCTTAATCTCTTGGATAACTTGCTGTCACCTCTGCAACCTCATTTACCTATGCACAGGCGCACTGAAGGTAGTTCTTTCATTTAGGAGCTATGTTTTCAGATTAGAGCTTGACTTATGAAACCATGCTCTTTAATTACGTGGGCCTGATTATACCTACTATAGTTTCAAAGCAGATTAAGTTTAAATGCCCTTTTTGCTTGTTTGGAAATATTTTTTTTGGAATGGGTGTGTTTAAAATGTCACATTCTTGGTCTTTGCCCAAAATTACTTTTATAGTTAATGTTTTCAGTAAAAGCTGTCTCACTATTCTGGTTAGCTAGGATGAAAAGAAGACTTTTACAAGTTTGAAAACTTTGGAGTAATTTTTTAGAAAGGTGTAGCAAAAGTAGCTGATGGCAGAATTAGGCACTCTGACAGGGTCAGCTCAGAGGGCTATAAAAGAGTGCTAGAAGGAAAATTGGGAGCCTTAGACTAAATAGGTCTTTGTTTCCTGGGTAAACTGGTAGGGGCTGGCCTAGAACAAGCAGGAACTTTCCAGAAGCAGTTGGGACAGTCAGGCCAGTTAGACCACCTGGAGTTAATTAGGAGCCTTCCAAAGCTTCCTTCAGGCCAGATCAGAGGTGCCCTGAAGGTAGGGAGGTGGGGTGGGTTCTTGTATGGTGTAGGGGATGGGGCACTCACCTGGGGGCCCCAGGGTTGTGGCTTTGAGCCCCGCCCACCCGGGGAGCATCACTGTTGCCAGCACCAGCTGCCCCATTAGGAAGGCTGGATAAGGGGTGACCTGAAGTTAGAGAGGTGGGGTGGGTTTTTGACTGGCCTAGGGGGTTAATGCATTCGCTTGGGGACCCCAGGGTTGTGGGTTCGAGCCCCGCCCACATGGGGAGCGTCACTATCACCAAGGTCAGCACCAACTGCCCCATTAGGAAGGCCACATGGAGCCATCACCTAGAGCCAATCAAGAACCAGTTGAAGACTGGTTTAAAAGGACTCCTCTTCTGATAGTTTGGTGGCATGCAGGGAGGGAGCCAAAGTGCTGAAAGTGAGAGGAGTTGGGGCGAGAGCTGGGAGCTGCAAGGCAGGAAGAATGTTGGAGAATCAAGTACCAGAGGAAAGATTCTGGGAGGGATTGTTTGGGGAAGTGGCCCAGGGAAGTAGTTGCCAGACATAGAGTAGAACAAACCCCATCTGTCTTAGGGTCTCTGGGCCGGAACTCAGAGTAGTGGGCTGGCCCGGGTTCCCCACACCACTACACAGTCTGTCCCGGGATAGGGAGACCAGGACTAGAGGGGTTTCCCCTCATATTATGGACTAGCCTGTGATGAGTATGGCTCAGTATACTGTGAACCCTGCTTCTAGTAAAAAGAAATAGGCCATGTTGTGGGTTGCTGCGAGCCCCTGAGGCTGAACACTATCTACCAGAAGTGCAGGACCCATGGGCACAAGCATAGCTTTGCCACAACTCAGATACAGTTCTCTTTGGAAACCAGTCTTTACTCTTTACCAGATGTAGTTGGATTTAATTTGACCAGATTATGGCTGTTAAGAATAATAGCGCATGCAGAATATAAAATTGCAATAAGTAATTCTTAACTCATTGCTAGCTAAATGTTTTTCTAAATGTTCTGATTTCAAGTGTACATAATTTTTGAAAAATTCTGAATTTGATATTCTCCAAACTTTGCTTGCTTCTTAAATTTTACAATTAAGATAAACTATGAAGAGAATCGGTTATTTAAAATGTTCACAAATTTAAAAGATTATGGAACACACCTTAATTTGTGTACTCTTACGAAACTATAGAAGATTTGTTCGCTTTGATTTATAGGTTTCCAAGCTTGGTAAATGCTAGTTAGCTCTTTTAACCTCCCTACTGTATCTCCCAGACAAAGATGTAGAAGTGACAGGGGAATTGTTTTATTACTACCCATAGGCTAGCACTACTAGACCCTTTCACTTGGTGGGCATGAGTCTTTATGGTCTGGTTCTGCAATTCCTCCACTCCTTCTGCCCTTTACATACAGCTACCAAATTCTTCCTTATCTTCTTGCATCACTATATTTCTACTTATTGAGGACCTTAAAATTGCAGAGTAGGAGGAAGAACGGATGCTTCAGAGCTTCATCTCTGTTGGTTTTCCAGTTTCCGTCCTTTTGGGTCGCACAGGTGAAGGCTGTTTCCCTTCCCTGTGGAGTATTTGCACTACTGAGTGTGTGGGGGAGTTCACAAAGTGTGACAGAATTCCTAGTAGAGGGGAAGGGGAGAGAAACTAATGGCTCTTGCCCATTAGTTCTTCAGCTAAGAGTCAGAAAATATACAAGACACAACAGTAGGGGAGAAAAAGGAGGTGTTTAGGGAGAAAGTGAGGGAAGTACTAAAACTTAGGATTGAGGTAAAAAGGGAGAGTTTAAGAAATGCTTAGATATTAAGATAGATTGAACAGAGCTTTTGTTATGAATAGAAGGAAAAGACAAACTGATCATCATTTAAAAAAACCAAACAAAAAGTCTAAAATTTCTGTGGACCTATTATACTATAAATCAAACTCCTTGTTTTTTATCTGAAAACTGGACAGATGTGCACTAGGATTTACTCAGATTAGTCCTCCCATCCCTTGTTCCTCTAGTTCAGGAGTTAGTGAATTCTGGCCTGTGAGCCAGATCCAGTTCTCCGGGTTAGTCCTTGGTGGGCCTCCACCACCATGTTTACTTGTGCCTTTGCAGGTATCGGAGGATTGCGATCTGGTTAACCGCAAATTGCTTTTTGTGGGCAATGTGAGTGACAGGAACCTGCCACTCACATTGGCCACTAATGGCAAATTGTGGTCAACCAGAGTTGCAATCCTCTGATACCTGCAGAGGTGCAGGTAAACATGGAGGTGGGGGCCCATCAGGGACTAAACTTGTGGGCTGCCTTTTTTTTTTTTTTTTATTGCCCACCCCTTCTCTAGTTCCATTGCCAGTTCCAGGCCCTACTGTTACCAGTTCCAGGCCCTACTTGCCAGTTCCAAGTCTCTACTGTTACAATTTAAGGTGGAGCAATATGTTCTAATCACCAGAGTACTGGATGGGGAAATGAGTGCTTGGATTCTATTGCTTGCTGTGCTAATGATTGGATGTATGACCTTGGGCAAGTCACTTCTGTGCCTTGGTTTACATCTGTAAATTGGAAATAATGATGCTTTACACATTTTGAAATAGACAAAATGTTATGTACAAAAACAAAAGTTATTGAATGTGCCATTTAAATATAGTACTTCCACACAGATAGGAAAATGTGATTATTTATCACATTGCAGGCTTTAAAAAAAAAAAAAAAAACTTCTTTAGCTTACCAATGGCAGTTCTATCTATATGAGCACACAGTTGAAAGACCTTTAGTTGAGCAACTTGTTAGCTTTTGTAGGCTAATGGCCACTGATGCATGTTTCTATAACTTCTTTGGGGACATAAGATTTTCTTGAATGATGTGCAAGTAGGTTTAGTGTAACACACACAAAATCCCCTTCCCTTCCAGTTAATGTGGCTGAGGCCAGTGCCTGCAATAATGATTTTTGTACTATCAGTTTGCAGTAGGTACCACATCTAGCCTCAGTGTGAGGGATTCAGCTTTCCCAACAACTGGCTGAGAAAAGACTTTGAATTGAGAGCTAGCTGACTGACTCGCAATCTTTGGAAAATTGCGATGTTAGTTGGTTTGGAGGGAAAAATGCCCAGTTGTGGTGGCCTTGTTTGCCTTTTGTTACCAAGGTTCAAAGTGAGGGAGAATCCTTTTGTTTCCATTTTCCTCTAATAATTGTGACTTTTGCTTTTGGATATGAACTTACCTTCAGCTCTTCATGGTTCCTTTTCTCTAAACATCTTCCTGTTATCTCATAGACTCATAGACTCATAGACTTTAAGGTCAGAAGGGACCATTATGATCATCTAGTCTGACCCCCTGCACAGTGCAGGCCACAGAATCTTGCCCACCCCTCTTAGAATAATCCTCTCACCTATGTCTCAGATATTGAAGCCTTCCAATACTTTGAAGGCCCCAACATGCAGAGAGTCCTTCAGCTGTGATCTATGCCCAATGCTACAGAGGAAGGCGAAAAACCTCCAGGGCCTCTGCCAATCTACCCTGGAGGAAAATTCCTTCCTGACCCCAAATATGGCGATCAGCTAAACCCTGAGCATGTGGGCAAGACTCACCAGCCAGACACCCAGAAAGTTCCCTATAGCAACTCCTATCATCCCTCCATTGACCTATTTCCAACTGGAAATGAATGGTCAATTAGTTACCAATGATGCCAAGCAGTTATTCTTGAGTGCAGGTTCTTTCCTTTATTTATGAAAGGAAACATGGGAACCCTTATATTATCTAGATATATGTATACCATAAAATGTCTGTAGGTTTCTTTAAGCATTTCTTACTCTCATTGTTATAATTTGAAAAAAACCCAACATTTAAATCACTCACTACTTGTTTAAGGGGTATTGGACATTCCCATGATCAGCTGGGTTGTAATGCTGGTATCAAGACTCCTAGACTATGTGGCAACTGTTGAAGATGAAGCAGCAACAGCCAAGAAGCCTTTGAATGGAAAAGAGAGGGAGAGATTCCTGTCAGGTATAGAATGCTTACAACATTTCTAATCCAAGTACAGATTTTAGAGCTCTTTGTAAAATGTTCTCCAGTGTTCAAAAATGAATCAGAATCATGATATTTTAAAAATACAGATTGGTATCTATTTATTAGCTTTTTGGAGCCATTTTTGGTTTATATTTTCACACTCTTCTTCGCAACTATGATGGCTATACATTTTTTTTTTTTAAAGTTGACATTCTCACATTGTCTTATGAAACCAGGTGCTGGAGCTTTAAGAAACATAAAATATTCTGAGTTTGTGAATAACGTGAGTTGGCAATTCTGTAATAATAGGAAACACTGGATATGGTTTAATCAGGTTGCAATTTTATTCTTAGGTATCTGGGACTATCTGGCAGATAAAAATATATAGTACAGATAACTCCATGATCATTTCAATATTTACCCGGGAGTTTCTACCAGCTCAGCTCTCTGTTTTCAATCCTGGTCACCAGCCAACCTATTGCTGGGATTTTACTATTCTCCCCACCCTCAAATGGAGGTTATGGTGGGCTATAAAGCAGTGGGGGGGGGGAGAAGAAGGGGAGGAAGTTGTTTGCCATGCCCCTGTTCTGCTCCTTGAAGTACCTTACCAAGTTGTTTCCCTTCCCTGTGGAGTACCTGCACTGAACATCTATTCCATACTCAGGATGTGAATGGCTAATTGGTCAGCCTCACCCTTAACAGATAAGGCTTATTGGCTCCAGTTAACCAATTAAATAGGATTTTACATCCCTACCCATTTAACTCCCTTCCCTATTCAGCATCACAAAGCCTCCCCTCACTACCCACTCAACCTGGTGTGGAAAACAAAAACCCCACCATGTCATTTTGGTTAATCTGGTGGTGAGGAAAAAAATTCCTTCTCAGCTGAAGAAAGAAGAAGTTAATGCTATGCCCAGTATGGATCCAGACCAATCCTTGTAGTTTTCTACTTCCAAGGGGAAAGAGTATGGGTGCTGATCTGCCTGGTCCTGAGAGAAGGGGGATTTTCCTCTGGGCATACTTCTGGTCAGCTCTCCAGCCCTTCTAGTCCCTGGGGATGAGTCAGTGTTACCATGCTACATTTTCAGCAGCTTCTGGTCTCTCTCACACACCCCACCTATAAAGCATTATATCCCTTCTCTCAGCAAGCTAGACAAGGCTTCCCCTACTTAAGGTGGGCTGTAGTCAACTTGATGTTTGTTTGACCATGTATGTAACTAACCTATGAGGGAAATGTGTGTTTGAGTAAGTGTATTTCAGTTTCTAGTAGTTTTTTTTAAGTACTGTCATGTTTCAAGAGAGGAAATGTGAGTGATGAATACAGTAATTCCTCATTTAACACTATAGATATGTTTCAGAAAATGATTGTGTTAAGTGAAAACATGTTATGCGGGGTCAATTTTCCCATTGAAAATAATGGAAAAGGTGAGGGTTGCATTTCAAGCAGGGGTGTCTGTTGGGACTGGGACATAAGGTTGAGGGAGAAAGGGGACTGGGTTACAACAGGGAGGGGAGGTGTTTGTCTTTGGGGAAGGGAAGGGGAGGATAAGGAAGAGGGATTGGGTTGGAAGTATGCCCCTGTGATGGGTCTGCTGGGACCTGCACTGCATCTGGCGAGGGGGGGGGGGGTTGCCAGGGAACAGCGCGGCAAGCGGTGAACCCTCCGCCACTTTTCAGGAAGGCAGGGGAAGCCCTTTGCAGCCGCCGGCAATGGGCTGGCTGGGGAAATCGGGATGGTCATGTAATTCAAAAAATGTCCCCTAAAAAAAAATCAGGCTATCGGGAAAACATGTTAAGCAGGTACGTATTAAATGAGGAATTACTGTACATTATGGGTGCTTTTGGTTTGTATAAGTTAAGCTAGTCTTGGTTGTTCCTTTTATACTTTAGAACTGGAAAACAGTAAATGCACAATTGTACTTTTGTCCTTCTCAAGCTATGCAGTATTACTGCTGCCCCCTGATGTGAGAATAACATGATATGCGAATAATATTAGTAGAAGCATTAAATTTAATGTTCCATTTGTATATTTGGTTTATGGAATAGATGTATTGTTGCTCTCAACTATTTTAGAAATTGTTAAAACTAAGACTTAACTATTGATGATTATTTTTCCATTAGGCAATCAATGGAGTTTTATTAATAATAGCTTACATACCCAGAGCCTGAGCAGATCTTCTAAAGGCAACAGTAGCTTAGATAGATTATATTCCAGAAAGATCAGAAAGCAACTCGTTCATCATAAACAGGTAACTTTTGCTGTATATTGGCACTTACAATGCAAAGTACTTAATGTAAATAATGTACCTTCTTAAAATTCCAGCTTTGGGCCTGAAGCTTATTGAACTTTGCTTTTGCAGTGGCCTGGTTCTGTAACTAAACGTTGCCTCTCTCTCGCCATGTATCTCAAACTGCAGAATAGGGGATCTGTTGGAATCTTTCTACTCTTATGGAGCATATTGTTATGCTTCCCATTAGGCCATATTTGATCATAAAACTTTTTACATTTTTTAAAATCAATAAACATCTGAGTGCAAGTTTTTAGAGGCTGATCAGCTACAATTAAACAGTGTATAATTTTAAAACTTTCAGTCTTTAAATGCATGTGTGCAGGTTTTGTTGACCCTGAGGGCATATCTAAAAAAAAAAATTCTCTTAAAATATTAGTCATTCTTAAACCTAATTTGCTCTGACTCTGCTGACAGTTCACTGAAGTTGTATAACTTCAGGTTGTACAAAAACTAAATTTAAAAAGGCTCAAGTTGCAATTTGAATTGAAGCTTACATTCATATGAAAATACTGATCTTTTTCACATCTTATTGCTTTTTTTTTCTATTAACATTTTCTTCTAGCAACTTAACTTATTAAAAGCAAAACAGAAGGCTTTGGTGGAACAGATGGAAAAAGAGAAAATACAAAGCAACAAAGGATCATCATACAAACTTTTAGTAGAACAGGCAAAACTAAAGCAGGCTACTTCAAAGGTATGATGTTCTGAAAGTTTACTTGTCTTTTGTGTGAAAAGACCTGTTCTTACAAAAATCATTTTTGTCCTTGGTTGACTTCATACAAAAAGCATTTCATTCTGGCTCTTATCAAGGCTATTCTGTTTGCTGATTTCAGCAGCCATTTGTAAATGTCTGGCTTGGGGAAAAATGCTACAGCACCTTTTAGCTGATCATAGCCAAAATAATCAATAACTTAGAAGGGTTTGTAGTGTCAAACTAGACTGTAAATTACAGTAAGTGCCTGACAGCACTGTCTATAAAGAACTGAAAGTGTGCTTTATATGGCTAAATTGACTGATTTTTTTTTTTTTTTTTAAAGAAAATTGTCTTGGGTAAGTAGCCAAAAACTAAGCTTGCCATATTGTGAACACTTGTTCTTACTTGAGGAAAGCTAAACTTCCTGAAAATATGGTTACAACATATACATCCTAGATTCTTGTTATAAGCTCTGGATACTGGGAATGAAAAAACCCAGGTATGCTCAAAGAATAATTTAGTAAACTTCAGTGCCTTGTCTGCAGGCACTATGGGACATTCCTGTGAGCATAAAACAAGCAGGACTCACTTCATAGATTCCAGACTTGAGTATCCATTTAGATTTTTACCATTGGAAATCATTAAGCTTTGGAAATGTTGTTGTTACTTTGACCATAAGTACATAGAGGTTATAAAAGAGAAATAAGCATGTCATTTTATAATTACTATGGGAAAAACAGTTAAATATCAGCTAATTTTATCAAGTGCTGCATTTTCACTAATACACCTCTTTGTCTTGAGTCTTCCTACTCTTTCTGCTCTATTCCTGAATTGCCACTTGAGTGGAACATATTCTTCTAAGCCAGAGGTCACCGACCAGTAGATCGGGATCCACTGGTAGATCTTTGAGCCTCTCACAGGTGATCCTGACTGGTTTGGCCAAGAGGCAATCAAGCACAGTACTTCAGCTGCCTCTTCTCCCAGTGCTGTGCATCTCCTTTGCTTTGCCTTGGAGATGCTCCTCCCCCTCCCCCTGAGCCTCCCACTTGCTGTGCAAAGCAAGGAAGGAAGAGGAGGGGTGCTGATGTCAGGGTACCCCCTCTCACCCTGTATTGTATCTCCACAGAATGGATGGTGGGCACAGGGCTTGGGATGGAGGGAATTTGCTGGCTGCTTTAGCGAGTGGTGCAGGGCCAGGGCAAGGGTGAACCTGCCTTAGCCCCATTGTACCGCCACCCAGGAGCCATCTGAGATAAGCAGTGTCCAGCTGGAGCCAGAATCCTGAACCCCTGCCCCAGTCATGAACCTCCTCCTGCATCCCAAGCTCCTGCCCTAGCCCTGAGCCCCCTGTCGAAACCCCCTTTCAGAGCCTGTACCCTGAATCCTCTCCTGTAACCCAACTCCCTGCTCCAGGCTCAGCTCAGAGCCTCTGTCACACTTCAAATCCTTTAGCCTATGCCCCAACCCTCTGCCCCTGCCTGATGAAAGCAAGGGAGAATGGGGGCGGGAGGGTGAATGGAGTAAGCAGGGATAGGGCCTCAGAGAAGGGGCATGAAGGAGGCTGGGCAAGGGTATTTGGATCTGAGGTAGATCCTGGATTGCACTTAAATTGAAAAAGTGATCTTGTGCTTCAAAACGCTGGAGACCACTGTTTTAAGCAGCAATGATAAACCACTTCCCACCCTGCATCAGTTACCATTTAGTCATATTTTCCTTGCACAGTAGGTGAAATGGGGAGGAAAGTAGGAGGCCTGTTAGCAAACACTTAGAGGTTGGTAGGATTTTGTGTGTCAGTGGCATGTTTTAAATACTGGTTCAAATATGCTTTTGGTTAAATCTGTGTAGGATATGCTATACAGCAGTCCTGCTTATGTAGAAAATGTTGCATTAAAACTTTCCCCATTTAATATAATCTTTGTCTACAGGTACATACTATGCATGCAATAAATTATGTTTTGGACAGTTTTGACCACATCACCTGCCAGTCAGTGCCAGCAATGACAACTTATAGCATTCCAAACTTGGCATAGGTTTAAACTGTTGCCATGTTTATTTTAAAAATGAACTAACAAAACTCTGTCTAGGCAAAGGTTTCCTTCTTTTCCTACCCCCTCAAAAAAGAAAAACAACAAAAGCCTCCTCTGCACTCAAATGACTGACACTTGCTTACTCGTGAGTGAGGGAGAGGGAGACGGAGACGGAGTGGAGCACTGTTAGAATAGAACAAGGTTCTTCCCTGAAACAGTGAATTACAAGGCGTCAAACTTACAATGTAATGATACTAGAACTGATATCCGTGGACTGTTGATTACACTATAATGAATCACTTAACAGAAAGGCAGGAAGTAAGCACTGGAAGGGGGGTCCACAGTGTGACACAAGATTTATAAGTGTAACAAAGAATTCTTGATTGTGCATGTCAATAAATAATGCCTATAGCCAGGGGTGGACAAATTATGGAAAACTCTACTCATCAAACAAAAAAGGGACTCGCCACCCTCTCCCACAAAGTGTTTTTTTATGGCATAAATTCCTAATAAGAATAAGAACAGTAAATACTAATAAGTTATTAATAAATATCACCCAGATTGTTAATAAATATCTTATAAACCTCTACCTTTTCTCTCTGCTGCCATGTCTCCTCCCCTTGCTCCATCAGTTCCCCTGGTGCCTGCTGCCTCCCAACCCCTCACCCTCTGCTGTCCTGACTCCTGCCCTTCTCACTGCCCTCAGCCTTCCTGAGACCTGTCCCCCTCCACCAGCCCTTCTTTCCGCCCTGTGCCAACTCCTCCAGTAGCTGCACTCTGAGCATGTGAGCTACCCCTCCTCATCCCCTCGCCTAAAACCTCCCTCTACACACCTGCCCTGTGTCTCTCCTCTGGTGCTGGTTCCTCCCCTGCAGGTGTCTGCCCTTCTGCTTCACCCCCAGAATCCCTTGGCACCTGCACCCTCCTGGTGCCTCCCCCCTCCCTCACTGCCCCTGCCCCCTTTGCTCTCTTTTTTCCCTGATACCCACCCCCTCACTACCCTCATGCCCCTGTTTCCTCACAGATGTCTTGCTCTATCCCCGCCTTCCTAATGCCACCCCTTCTTTCAAGTCTTCTCCCAGCACCTGCCCCTCCCCCTTTTGCCCCCAGTGCCCTTACCTGCTCCTCTCCCAGCATCACTCTGATACCTCTCCTCCTGCCTTTTTCCTCATTGTCTGCACTTGGCTTCCTGGCATTTGCCTCTCCTGCACCCCTGTCCCTTGGTGCCTTCCCCTTTCCTCTTCTTCTTCTTCTTCTTCTTCTTCTCCTGACCTCTCCTCAGCACAAGCCTCTTCCCCATATTTTTCCCCTCCTCTCCCCACAGCCCAGCCCCTTCCCCTCCCTAGGGGCCAGCTCTAGGTTTTTTGCTGCCCCAAGCAAAACATTTTCCCCCCCTTTTGTTGTTGTCTTTTACACGTTTGCATTTTGCAATGGGTTTTTTTTGGTTTGTTTTCTTTTTTGTCCTGGCATTTTAGCCCTATAAATAGCAAATAGCATTTTCATTTTTTTTTCCATAAAGGCAAAGGCGCTTCAAGTGAACTCCCCCTTTCACTTGCTGCTGGCTCACAGCAGCCTTTTCCCTACCCTGTCCAGGCCCTCCCTATGGGCAAGCACCCTTCGCTCCCGACCCACAGGAGGAGCAAGGTGCAAGGACAGCACAGAGCCAGAGGGGTGCAGGGAACAGTGGGGGAGTACAGGGGTAGCACGGGGAACGGGAGGCACAGAGCCCAGAAGGATACAGGGATCGGGGGTAGCAGGGTGCGGTGGAGGCACAGGGAATGAGAAACGGGGAACAGGAGGGGCAGAGGGATCGAGGTCTAGGGGAAGTGCAGGGAATGGGCAGCATAGAGCTGGGGGGGCAGGGATCAGGGGGAGCAGGATGTGGGGTGTAAGGGTGGCGCAGAGCCAAAGGGTCTCAGGCAAGAGGGGGTGCAGGGGAGGCGTGGGGAACTGGCGGTGCAGAGACAAAAGGGGGCTGGGGCCGTGGCAGGACTCGAGCAGACGGGGCGGTCCCTATCTGCACCGCAGCCAGGTCCCAGGGACATGCGGCCAGAGCCGAGCTGCTGTGGCCCTTTAGAATCAGCGGGGCCAGGTCATGCCAGCATCCTGGTGTCCCGTCCTGCCCCACCTCCTCGTATCGGAGCTGCACGCAGTCAGCCCAGTGGGAAGAATCGCTGCACTTCCCCCTTCCCAGCAGCGCTCTGCTCCTTTGCCGGCTGGCAGATCGGATGGGGCTGCACCGCCCATAGTATGAGCTTCGGCCAGCCTGTCACAACGGCCCACCAGGCCGATCCGCCCCTGTACTCGCCGGCTGGAAAAATCTACTCGCCATGGGCGAGTGGGCGAGTGCATTTGTCGAGCCCTGCCTATAGCATTATATTTCAAATAGCTTGCATCTAAGTTTTTTTGTCTGTCACCCTTTGTAAGGCAGTCAGGTTTCCAATTTTCATGTGTTCACTTCTCTCTTATATAGTAGGGTAGTTGAGACCCTTTGTACCTGTAGTTCCAATTCTTTAGACAGTAAGAAGGAACTGAGAATTTGGTATTCTTAATAGCCCATAAATCTTGGTTATAATTTATCTTTGTCTGAATATTGTACATTTTGAACTTGTGGTAACTAAGGATCTATGAACAGTATATGACTGTGAAAAATAGTATCAAGTAAGACTCAAGTTTCTAAAACAGTTTTTTCCCCCTGTACAGTATACACAGAGGTGCTGAAAGATTGTTCAATCTCTAGAATATTTTTGAGGATGCGATTATGACTGTAGTCTTAATTGCTGCATGGTTGTATTTAGGCTGAAACTGAAGCAAAAGGAGCTAAATCCATGATAGTTGAATACCATATTACTAAATTCAATTGAAATAAAATTATTCTATAGTATGAAAGTTTGACTCCAGTGGAAGCTGGTGCTACATTATTCACCTATGGGTTTGTCACATTAAAGTACAGCAACCATCCCAATTCATGCCATGCTCCCATATATTTTTAATAATGGTCCAATATGTGATTCTGTGACTTCTGATTAGTAATCAAAACTTTAGAGGTAGTGTTGCATTTTTCCCACTCTTGATATACTTATATTCAGAAAATAGGCAGTTTAGTTTAAAATTTAATGCTTGTTTTATATGATTTTGTAATTATGCAGCATTTCAAGGATTTAATACGCTTACGTCGGACTGCAGAGTGGCCTCGTTCTACTTTAGATACAGAAGTATCGACGGCAAAAGAAACACCAGAAATTGAACCACTTCCATTTACGTTGTCACATGAACGTTGTATCTCAGTAGTACAGAAGTTGGCGCTTTTTCTTTTGTCGATGGACTTCACTTGCCATGCAGATCTTCTGCTCTTTGTTTGTAAGGTAAGCAGAGTGCTACATAAATAGGCAGTAGAATTATTAATGTAACATTGAGAATTATCTTGAAAGTGTGTGGTTTGATAGATTCTTTTAGCATCATGTTGATGAAAATACCTGTCAGATGCTGCTTTTTGGTTTCTTGAGGATAAATTAAAAATACTTGATCTGTAACGATCCCTAATAGTCTCATGTTCCCATGTCTTCCAGTTTTTGAAAGTTTGAACGTTCATAAAGTATCCACTGTTTAACACCATTTAAAGACACTTCTACATTAGTATTGTTTAGCTAAAATTAATTGGTGTAAATAAACCTAAGAAGGGAATAATTAATCTTTTTAGCTCTACACAGCTTTATTATTAATATGAACAAAATATGCATTTCATAAAGAAGAAATTTATTTTTTTCCCTGTATTATCAAATACATGTAATTAGTACATTACCAACTAGTAAAGCTATTATAGTAAATTACATCCAATTTTCATTTAAAATAAACTATTTTAGAGTACTGTCACTCACAGTAGGTAAGTTCTCCATATATAGTCCCTTAGGCGGCTAATATTCTGGCTTAAAACAAAAGATTTTGTACAAAAAACATGCTCATTTCATTTTAACTGCAGACAAAAATAACCAGGAGCTTTTGAAGTTCTCAGGTATCCCATTTTAGTTCTTCTTAGGCATATTGTTTCAGTTTTACAACCAACATCAGGATGCTGTCTATTGCGTCCGTTTGTGGCTGTTCCTTCAGGCTTTCTAAACCTTTTTTAGAATTGCATAATTACATATTGGAATTAGTTTAAGTAAATGTGCAGTTTGGATCCTCACACTGTCACTGTTTGTAAACATTGGACTGTACCTCAGTTTGTTCAGATACCAGAAAAGTTTAGTTTTGTCCACAGGCTCCAGGGCTTGACCAGATTCTTTGCCGCCTTGTATTAAACTCTCTGCCAACAGCTGTACAAAAAGAATAGCAGTCAAGTGCTCCTGTCTTCATCACGATCCTAACATTCAAATCTGATTATAGGGTGGTAGCAGTAAGCAAAAATATGTATTTTTCTTACTCTTGAATATTGAAATATCCGGTCTTTTGTTTTTCCGAAAGGGATTACCTTCCAAGCTCATTCTTTGTTTCCTTCTCCTTTATCATGGAGGAAGACAAAGAGTAAGAAGCCCTTTTTAAGAGCTAGTCTCTCTGCTATGACTGCTCTAGCACTCTGACCATCTTCTCTGCAAGGAAAAGGGCTCATTCAGTAAGTGGCCCCCACCTATCCTTTTTACCAGCAGGCCAAAGTCCTTTAGATGCCTCTGTAAGGGCAGGTCAGTTGTTCAGATCATGAGATTCAGCAGTCTGATCTATCTCCCGATGTGGGATCCTCCTAGATGGAGTATTGAAGGGAGATCTAATTGGCAGAGGCCTGGCCTTTCTTCTTCTTCCTCTGCTTAAGAGTAGCATCTGGTGCTGTTCTGGAATGTTCACCTGTGTTTGCTCTCTAGACTACTTTCAGAGGGTGAAAAATATGAGGGTTCAGGGGTCCTATACTTATACAGGCTAAGATCCAAGAGGGCACACCTGACAAGAAGAAGCTTGTCCTTGTGGGATCAGTTGCCCATTAAAAGGCAAAACCCCCGAAGACATGGGGTGCAGGAGGAAGCCCTAAACTGCTCCAGACCCTACCCTCCTTTTGGAGAGCTTTAGCTTCACACTTAATAAAAAAACCTTAAACAACAAATGGTCCTGTAGCACCTTAGAGACTAACCAAAAAATATCTGCTTTTGGTTAGTTTCTAAGGTGCTACAGGACCATTCATTGTTTTTTTTTAATTTTTTTTAATTACAGACTAACATGGTTACCCCTCTGAGACTTAATGAAGAGTAAGTGATAAATAATAACCCTGAGCCAAAGAAACAGAAGTCTTTCATCCAGGCATATTTTAATTCCCGGGGAAGTGGTGGTAACGATTGAGAGCTCCAGGCAAATAGAGAGTGACCAGGCTAAAGCCAAGGCTGCTAACTCGCATGAAAAACAAAGAATTTGCTCTCCCCTTCTGTTTGTCCTTCAGAGAAAACATGGGAAAAGTGAGGAAATTCTTGAAAACAGCACTGTTGACAAGTTCTCATGTACAGTCATAGAGACACCAGAGATTTTCTTTCCCTCAATCCCTCTGTTACTCCCCCCATGTTCTGTAATACTGATGCAGGTAGGGTTGCCAGATGGCTTCAACGAAAATACTGGACGCAGTTGACATTACATCACAATCTACATTACATCTTACTTAAATACTGGATGTTTATATTTTCTCATTTATAATTTCTAAATTTGTTTCCCAAACAGCAAGCTCAAATACTGGACTGTTTGGTTCAAAACCAGACACTTGGCAATCCTAGATGCAGGAGAGGCATCCACAGCAATTCCTTTTTGGCGTTGCAAACAGAAAAGACTGTTGTCATCTGAGGAACTTGGCTAGAGTAGCTTCATGGCTGTCTGTTTATGAGCTTTTGCAAAGCAATTTCCATTTCTCTCAAGATAGGTCCAAAGTTGAAAGGTTCTTTTTATGTGGTTGCCAAAAAAGTACCAAGCATTTGCTTTATATGGGTGGAATTTATATTTCTGTAGGATTCTTTTTTAATCTAATTCTACTTCAGCCTTTCCCTCCTTTTGTATATTTGTTTATGAAAACCTAAATGGTATAAATAAAGTGGGGTGATATGCAATATTGGAGTTCATTGCCATTTTTCTGGAGAAACGCATTATTTGGGATGTCAGTCTCAGCTTCATTTCTGGGGTAAGTCCATTTAAGTTACGATACTCCATTTACACGAAGAACATAGTTGGAGTCAACATAGTTTAGGTCAACTTACTTGAGCGTAATCACTAGACCTGCTTAATCAACACCCGCTGCATGATCTCCCTGGCAGTTTTGACAAGCCCTTAGTTACTCATGATGGTCATGCTGGACTTGGAGCAATAAATCTTGACATTACATATACAAATTTAACTCTGTTGTAGTATAGTCCACATGTTCATGTTTTTTCTTTTGTTTAGGATGTTTAGGAAAATCTGTTAATTTGTGTGTTTCTGAAATTCTTTTACAGGTTCTAGCTAGAATTGCAAATGCTACAAGACCAACCATTCATTTGTGTGAGATTGTGAATGAAACTCAGCTCGAAAGGCTATTGCTGCTTTTGGTTGGGACTGATTTTAATAGAGGAGATATCTCTTGGGGAGGAGCATGGGCCCAGTATTCACTGAGCTGTATGCTGCAGGACATTCTAGCAGGTTGGTTAAAATGTGGGATTTTTTTAATAAAATGCATTGAGATGAAATGTACCCCCTAATTATTTGGTTCTCTTATGTGAAACATGGAAAAGTCTGCTAATGTGCATAAGCTAATGAAAGATGAAGATGTTAGTGTAAATGAAACATTCAGATACTTTAATTTTAATATTGTAGTCTTCATTTTCAGAAATTACTTGTGATTTTGATTACTGGTCTTGAAACTTTTGATAGACCTCTTGCTTTCAGAAGCTATTGGGCATATTCTCAAGTTCAGATTTTCAAATGGGGGTATTTCAAATTAAGCACCCAAAATTGCAAATCCAGTTTTGAAAATGTAGATTAGTAAGCTCAGATATTAGTATTGCAGCCAGACTACAGGTTGAACTGGTAAAGGAGTTGTCTGCTTACTGTAATATGTAGGAGAACTATTGGCAACAATAGCTGCTGAAGCTATGGAGGAAGGAGCCATGGGAGAAGATGCAGGAGCGTCTGCTGCAGACTCTGATGACTCTCTTCAGCAGTCTACAATTCAGTTAGTGGAAACGATAGATGAGCCTTTGACACATGACATTGCAGGTGAACATTCAGATACTATTTAGATTAAAATGATATTTAGGAAAATAGAATGTTGAATTTTGTATAGTCAGTCAATATTTTAAATGCTTGATATACTTGCGTCATTCTGAATTCTAACACTTGCTTCATCCTGAATTCTCACAAACTTTCCATTCTGTAATGCACAGTAACTTAGTAGTTAAGAGAATTACTTCTGTGTGAATTTTAATAAGGCATTTGGTGAAGTTTTGAGTTGTCATATATCAGGGTCACGTGGGCTGCAGTTACCATCTGTAAAGGCATCTGTAAGCTTTAGCACTTGCTTTAGAATTAGTATAGTATTTCAACTTGGCCACTCAGTATTGTCAACTGCTATTGTTGATACACTAATATCTCGTACTCGATGTTGTTTCCTTGCTGAGTTCATTTAAGAAGCAATTGTGAAAGTTGGTGTTTGTGGATTCAGGAGTGTGGTTCATTGCTAATGAGCTGATGAACTAGAAAATTCAATGTGCTAAATGTCTAAGCTCTTCCTTGGCGATGTCTGAATAGTAAATAGGTCTGTAAACTTGGGACGCACTTGCATTTTGATGACTAATCTGTTTGTGTGGAATTAATTAACAAAAGGGTTAATTATTACGAAATACTCTATAGAACAGAACAGTGGTTTATCTAGATTCTAAAGCTATTTCCTCTGACAGCTCTGCTCTCAGATGGTACAGATGATGAGGTAGAATGTTACTTCACTTTGGTATCACATTTGACCCTTTCTAAGCTCTTGGAACCAGTAGGCATAAAGCAAATCTAAAGATGTCCAAGAAACCAGAGAGGAGTATAATGGCCTTCATAAGATGAGCTAAAAATTTGGCAAAGCCTGACTTTCAAGCTATTTCACATACCTCTTCTTGAAAAGGCTCTATTTCTCTTTAGAGAATTAATATTTCTTCATAAACTAAACCTAGTCTTATTCTGCTAAAAATTCTGTTTTGAAAAATCTTTGATGAAGAAAACTTGAACATATTTCTCTACACATAAAATTTCAGAGTAATTCACTAATAAATAAGAACAAATTAAATAAGTATTGTGAAACTAATTTTGTGTTGCACATAAGGTATCCAAACCTAAATTTTTGGCCTCCAGCTGATTTGAGGTGGCTTGAAAGATGAACTGCAAAGAAAAACAAATGGGTTCGTGCCACTTTTTGGCATATAGAATGTGGGAAGACTTGGAAGGTTCCTTCAGGAGCCTTTTGGTTTCTGATGTTGGTTGTTCAGCAGTGTTTTATGATCACATTGTAAGCTTTACCTGGTGTTGCTTGGGTCCTTCAGGGCAGAGGTGTGTGTGTGTGTAGGGGGGAGGCTGTGTACAGGAGTGTGGGCAGGGAGCTGGAGGTGTTGGGGGCATGCAGGAGTCAGGTTTGGGAGATGATGAGGGGCTCAAAGCAGCCGGCTCTGTTTGCATATGTGGATGCTGGAGTCAGGGTTGCGCGAGTAAGGAACAGCTCAGGCTGGAAGGCTGGCAGTGTGGGATGTGCAGGAGCTGATGGGGGGCCGTGCTTCCTTCCCCCATGGCTCCCTGCTACCTCAATAGGGTTATAGCTGTCCTGATACCCATCTCTGGCCCCTTACTTCCGCTCCCCCCATGGTCATTACACAATATAATTGACCCTGCTAGTAGCACCCTCCCTTTGAGCATTATGAAAAAAAATCACATTTGACGTTAATGCCATTGTCCTTGCACAACCAAACCCTTATCTTGCTTTAAGTCATAAAAAGAGGCAGCTTTCCAAATTCGATGGCCCTAGCTCTTACCTTTTAGGAGGAGTTCTTGACCAAACAGACGGACGGAGTAGGGTTGTAAAATCTGTTTAATTGGTTACCCGGTTAAACATGATGCTTAACTGATTAAAGGAAAGGCAGACAAGGAGGGGCACTCTAGCCTGGCAAAAGCAGCCCCTACCTGCAGCATGCCTGCCACGGACAGGGGTTGCTCTGGTTGAGCTGGAGCACCCATGTTCACTGCAGGCCCTGCAGAGCTGGAGCGGCTCCCTGCCTGTTGCAGCCCTCCCAGGTTAACTGGAATCAGGAAGCATCACCTATTAAGGGTGATGGTTATGGGTTAACTGGTTAACCTTTCACATTTCTAGGACAGACTCACTCAGACTAACTCACTCTCTCAAATATGTAGTAGCTTTCCCTTCAATCCCCACAGATGCACACTAAATGGAACAGGTGAGGATGTTGAATCTTCAAAACTACCTTCTTCCAGTTGGTGGCTAGATATTTAAGTCCTCAAATCAAAAGTGAAGTTTTTAATATTCTCTAATGACCTTAGTGGATCATTTCACTTCCTTGTCATCTTAAGTAATTTTACCAGTTCTCCAATAATTAATAAGTCTTTCAGACTGGACCGGAACTTGAATTTAAAAAAATAGAAATATAGCTTTTATTATATAGTAACTTAATTTATTTTGTGGCCTTCCTGGCTCATCATAGAGGGGAAAAGAAGTTTGTAAAAATGTTTTCTCTTCATAATTTGCCCTTAACGTTATCCATAGTTTATGATTGGGGGAATTATCTGTCTGAAATAGAAATGAATTCTAGATTCAGATGTACGAGAAGTATTTATTGCCTGTTAACATTCTGTACTTAGTAGGTTTTGCTCCACATACATTAATTCACAATAATTGTATTTTGAATTAAAAAAAAAAAAATCTTTCTGGGTGGAAAAAAATTACTCTATCCTAATGGATATTTTTTGTTTTTCATTAAAAAGTTTAAAGGTTTTTTTCATGACACAATAACTTTGGGTTCATGTGAAACATTGCGTGAAACAAATCTGGGGTAGATTTGATCTATGATTTATAGGGTTTTCCAAAAAAGATGAATAATTACTAATTACAGTGATGAAAACAAAGCAAACTGTGATCTCAAATGATCTTTTATATTAAAGAATATAAGTATACACTACTCTAAAACTAGTTAGTAAGCATGTTTTAGCCTGGTTTTACAGTATATGCTCAGTTACTTGACAATGATAAAGCAGTTTTAATCATCCAAAGGTGCTCCACCTCTATCATCTTTGGAAAAAGATAAAGACATTGACCTAGAATTACTACAAGACCTGATGGAAGTTGATATTGACCCTTTAGATATTGATTTGGAGAAAGATCCCCTTGCAGCCAAAGTCTTCAAGGTATGGCCCACGTGAGTTTTCCTACTGAATTTTATCTGTAAAAGAATACAGTCTTACTGGTGTTTGTCTAGTTATTTAATGTTATTAGACCTGATTTAGTTGTATACAATGACGAACAATATTTTGCAGTTAAGATACAAGCTTTGATAGACAAGAGTGTAAACTCTGAATATATCCATAATTTAATTTTCAAAGCGCTAGCCATGTTAGTTTGTTTCAGCAAAAACAATGAGGAATCTTGTGGCACCTTGAAGACTAACAAATGTGTTTGGGCATACATTTTTGTGGACTGGAACCCACTTCATCAGATGCAACTTACATATAATTTAAGGCTATAAAAGCAAAATACTCCATGATTATCTGTTAAATGTCATAAAGACGGTAGAAGAGTAGTAATTAATATCCCCCACACATACTGGATTGTAGTATTTAAAAAACAAAACCTGCTTCTTATAGTTTCTTGCACTTCATTTGTAACATTATCAATCATGGGCATGAAAAGGTAGGATATATATTTGATGTACTTTAAAATGCATTAGCACTATTAAAAATTCCGTACTTGTTTATTTAGAGTATGAAATGAGCCAGTTGCTTTTTCAATTGGTTTGGCTGTTGAAGAGGGGAGAAAGTGTTAAACATTATATTTTATTTCACAGTAGTAACAACATGAGAAGCTAAATATGTTTTCAGTAGGGATGTAAAAATGAGTGTATTTGAGTAACCATGTAACTGCTGAAAATTTCCCTAGGCACTAGTATGCGTTGCTGCTGGCAGTTGACTGGGAGCCGGACTGGGAGCTGTGTGTAGCTCTGTAGCCATTTGGCTTACCGATAAGCGCATGCTTATTGGTTACCCGTTTAAATGGCTACATTCTTACATCCCTAGTTTACACTTCATGCACTAAAACAGTTTCATTAGACAGAGTATAAGTCAGTGGTTCCCAACCACTGGTCTGTGGACTGGTGGCAGGCTGCAAACCACTGGCTGCTGGGCCGCGGTGGGGCTGGGATACATGGCCCAGTGCCTCCCCTCCTGTTGCAGCTGTTGGGAGAGGTGTATCCTGCCCTGCCTCTTGGCCAACAACCAAACTGGGGTGAGGTCTCCTTCCGGACGTGGAAGAACGGTACGCTGCATGGCGGGAAGGCCATGTGGAGCCTGGCATGGCAGCTTTAGAGCAGCCGCGACCTGGGCAGCAGTACTCAGCTGGTGGGTGGGTGAAGGGGGGTGGCGCTAGTGCTGGAGGTGAGGAGCCCTGGGGTGAAGCTAATACTGTGGGGGGCTCTTGGAGTGGGGTGAGTACTGGGGAGCTCTGAGAGGTGGGGGACTGATGGGGGGCACTGGGGCTTCTGGGGTAGAGAGCTGGCAAGTGGAGGCTCTAGGGGCAGGGCTAGTAGTGGGCAGGGGGCACGCTCTGGGGGCAGGACTAGCACTGCAGGGCTCTGGGGACGGGGCTAATATTGAGGACTGGGGAGAGACCTGGGGGGTTGGGTGCAGTGGGGCTCTGGTAACAGGAGGCTGGCACCGGGGTGTCCGGTGGTGGGGGCTGGCACTGAGGCATTTGTGATGGGGGACTGGCACGGCGGGGGAGGGGTGTCGCATGCTGGGGACTGTGGGGTCAGTGGCTGGCTCTGAGGTGTAGTGGAGGAGTGGTGGGCTCTAAGGATTAGGGCTGGCACTGGGGGACTCAGGGAGCTCAGGTGAACCCCAGTTTCCACCCCAGAGCTGCTGCAAACAGCCAGGTTCAGCTGCAGCAGCCCCCCATCATGTGGCAACTGTCAGAGCTGAAGCTGGTTGTTGGTGTCAGCTCTGGGGGCTGGGGCTTATGGCTGACTGGCAAATTTTATTTGCATATGTGCATGTTCATTATTTGCATAATGAATACGCAAATATGCAAATACAATTTTGCCGGTCGGCCAAAAGTTTTGAATGTGTTTGCTGGTCCACAGTATAAAAAGGTTGGTAACCACTGATATAAGGTCAATGCTTTTTCTTTCATAACTTTTCCAAGTTCACTTCCCCTCGTAAATACTACTAAACTGTTGTTCAAGCTCTCATCTTTTGGCTCAACTTCTGCTTTCTGGTCTTTGCAATGATCACCTCAGCACTTCAAGTTCATTTGTATTTTTCACCTAAATCATCCTCCTGGCCATTTAGAGCATATTACAATTTTTCCACATTCCCCTATTTGTCCCTCCAGTAGTTTTCCTGATTGCTCCATGTCACCTAGTCCTTCACTTACCTGCTCTTTCATGCAATGGTTGTCCTGCCCTTCAGCTGATAGTGCCAGCCTCTTTCTGTGCTACTTCCACAGGCACCATCACATTTTCTTCCACATTGCATGTGTATAGGATGCTCTCTTTGAACTAGACCATAAAAACATTATTCTGTTCATATTCATCCTCAAGGCCCACTTCTACTATGCTGAATTGTCAGCTGAAATGCTATGAGGATAATAAATAGGGTAATCTGATATTTGTTCTTTTAATTTAAAAAAATAATTACACACACCTCAGCTATATTAATAATTGCTTTTATTTAATTTCTTCATCCTTCTTGCATATTATACACATCAGTTCTTATTGTCTTAAATTAGGAAGCTTTTTGGGGCAGAGGTGGTTTTTGTCTGTTTTGGACAGTGCCTTTTCCACTGATGCTCCAGGCAATACTGTTGTACACACAAAATCATGTTAATTTTGCCATGTAATATTAAGAGATTATATTTCAGTCTTTTGTGTAATACTATAAATTTCAAAATGAAGCCACAGTATAATCCATCTGTGCAAGATGGATTTTATTACTTAAAAGTAATAGCTGATGCAAAGATTCTGAAAGTAGGATACTGAAAGCTAGGTTTTTCAGACTTTATATTGGTACTGAAATAAGTGGCCTGATCTTCAAATAAGTAGCCATCAGTTTTCATTAAAGTACGAATTTTTGAAAACTTTTGCTTGAATCTTAATGTGGCATTCCAGTTTACGTTTAATAAAATACAATATATTTCCTATGTACAGATAAAAGAGATATATATTTGAGAATCTCAGATGGTTTCCATTTGTATAGTCTACAGACGAATAATTTACATTTTATTATCTCATTTGGTAAAGCCTATAAGCAGCACATGGTATGATTACTGGGGTGCTGACTATGGCACTTACAACTACAACCCTTATATCGGAGGTGTTGGAATTCCTGTTGCAAAACCACAAGTATCTGCAGAGAAGAATGGATCACAGACTGTGAGTGTATCCGTCTCTCAAGGTAAGCAAGCAACAGGCTCATTTCAATTCTTTTGTGGAATATTGAGATATTTTTCCTAAAGTATTGTATTTAGTGGTTGCAGGAATGCTGAAGTGTGCGTATACCTTCCACTCATGAAATTATGATGTGATTTTTAATTTAATTTTAAAATGCATCGTTTGAACCCCAGAAATCAAAGATTTGCAGGAGTATAAATTTTGCTGTCCTGGCAAACCAAAGGTTCATACAGTAAACTAAAGAGGATTATACAGATTTTACATTCTAGGTGGAACTAGTGTAATTGAAAAGGATTGAAAGTGCATGCTTTCATTGTAGAGTTCCATCATTTCTGACTTTCTAAACAGGAGATAGGAAATTGACCGTGTAGTAGGGAAAAGAGCTTTTAGTAAGAAATACCTCTCAATGTTATTTTGAAAATCAGTTCTGATTCCAGAATTAAGACCCACTGAAAAAAATAATGCTTGTACATATGCTCCATAGATAAGTAAATTAGGGAAGAGGTAACCAAGTGAGAAATGAAGCATTTTTTTTTAGAGAAGCTATACTATATCACATTTTTTATTCTGTTAATCACTTCTTGAGTGCATATATTTACAGATTACTACTCATTTTTTAATATTGCTTTTTTGAGTATACATTTTTAACACTCACTGCCATAAAGAGCAGTGAATCTATTCACAAATTATAATAAAAAAAATTGTTTTGGTAGTTCCTAATATTGGATATGTAGCTGTGTTAATCTCATAGTAGATCAAGTAGTGCCTTTTAGTTTGATCTTTAAATGTTCTTTAAATGATCTTTAAGTGGAGTGCTCCAAGGATCGGTTCTAGCGACGGTGTTGTTCAACATCTATATGAATGACCTGGATGTGGGGATGGATTGAACCCTCAGGAAGTTTGCGGATGACTCTAAGATAGGGGGAGAGGTAGATACATTGGAGTACAGGGATAGGGTCCAAAGTGACCTAGACAGATTAGAGGATTGAGCCAAAAGAAATCTGATGAGGTTCAATAAGGACAAGTGCAGAGTCCTGCACTTGGGACAGAAGAATCCCAAGCATTGTTACAGGCTGAGGACCAACTGGCTAAGTAGCAGTTGTGCAGAAAACGACCTGGGGATTACAGTGGACGAGAAGCTGGATATGAGTCAACAGTGTGCCCTTGTAGCCAAGAAAGCGAATGGAATATTAGGTTGCATTAGGAGGAGCATTTCTAGCAGATCTAGAGAAGTGATTATTCCCCTTTATTTGGCATTGGTGAGGCCACATATGGAGTATTGTATCCAGTTCTGGGCCCCCCCAGAAAGGATGTGGACGCATTGGAGTGGGTCCAGTGGAGGGCAACAAAAATAATCGGGGCTGGAGCACATGACGTATGAGGAGAGAGTGAGGGATTTGGGTCTGTTTAGTCTGCAAAAGAGAACAGTGAGGGGGGATTTGATAGCAGCCTTCAACTTCCTGAAGGGAGGTTCCAAAGAGGATGGAGAGAGAGGCTGTTCTCAGTATTGACTGATGCAGAGCAAATAGCAGTTGTCTCAAGTTACAGTGGGGGAGGTCTAGGTTGGATATTAGGAAAAAACTATTTCACAAGGAGGGTGGTGAAGTACTGGCCTGGGTTAGCTTGGGAGGTGGTGTAATCTCCATCCCTAGAGGTTTTTAAGTCTTGGCTTGACAAAGCCCTGGCTGGGATGATTTTGTTGGGATTGGTCCTGCTTTGGGCATGGGGCTGGACTCGATGACTTCCAGCCCTATGATTCTATATTATAATGCACATATTTATTTGCTAGTCAAATATTATCTTGTATGATGCTTTCTCTAGCTTTGGATGCCCGTCTAGAAGTTGGACTGGAACAGCAAGCAGAACTGATGCTGAAAATGATGTCTACTTTGGAGGCTGATTCCATTTTGCAAGCATTAACCAACACATCACCTACATGTAACTATACATTGCTAAATCTTTCTCTTTACTTACTGACCATGTATTTCACTTGAAACTTGTTTGCTTGCTAACTTTAACCTCACGATTTTTTCAAATAATTTGTAAATTGATTGTTCACGTGGTGATACTAAAAATAAATGTGTATGAATCATTTTACAAAGTTGTAAAATAAAAAATCATGTTCTATTGCTATAGGGGAAATACTATAAGGAAGAGGAATGGGTTTCATTTGGAGACTCTATTTAAAAAAGGCATGTTTGGTGAAGTCATTATATTTGTTTTCAAGAGCTTGATTTTTGGCTGTGATTGAAGGAATGCACAGAGTATAATGCTTAAAAGGGAATTCCCATAACTCTGTTTGACTGCATTACACAGTAAAACCATAGAACTTCTGTTGGTTAACACCTTTGAAAGCCTATTTCAGTGGTGTCTTGTGCCAAATAATGAATGTGAAGATGTTTATGCCTGGTGTACCCATCAGGTTTGTGTAACCAGTAGGATGGTGCCTTAAACACTGTCTCAAAGATGTCTAGAACATTTAAAAATGAGTACTGGATAAGAAAATACAAATATTTTTTGCCTGTTAGAGCTTTTCCTACAAAAAAAATGAAAAAATTGGATTTTAATATTTTAGTCCTGCTGCACCGTAGAGACCAACAAAAAATGTAGATAATATCATGAGCTTTTGTGGGCATAACCCACTTCTTCAGATGAATGGAGTTTAAGGGGTCCAGGTTCTAAATAAATAGTAGAGAAAGAGGGGGGGATGAGGAGGGAAAGGAAAGGAGAAAAAGAATGGGAAAAGAATAGTCCAGGGCTACTCAACACATGGCCTGCAGATCACATGCAGCCTATGTCCTGTTTGTGTTCTGCCCGCAGTGCGGTTTGGGTTTATGTGAGGTTGAACGCACAGCCCACGAGTGGGATCCTTTGAACATAGCCTCTACTAGGCACACGCTGCACAATGGCAAGGCGTGTCACAAGCAGACAGGCTGGCTGGAAAAGATGGGTACAGGGTATCGGCGTTTCTAGCCTCCAGGGAGGAGGTGCCAGGAGTCCAGGGCATTGTGGGAAGTGCTGGTTGCGTAGCCTTGTGGGCAGAGCCTGAGAGATGCTGACTGGCTCTTACTGGCCATGTTTGGGTCCGGTAACGCAGCTTAAGGCTTAATCTTTGTATTCATGCCTGTCAGTGTGAAAAACTATTTGCATCTATATTTGCATGTATATGCAACCACATTTAAGTTGCGGCCCTCGGCATGTGCTTTAAGTATCATTGTGGCCCCTGCGGCTTCCAAAGATGAGTAGCCCTGAAATAGTCAATTAGGGTGTTCATGCCAAATCAAGTTGGTTTTTTAAATTGGCTGGTAGTAATATGGAAACTTTGAGATCCATTAATGAGTGCCTGGACAAGTTAAAAGGTTCCCCAACAGGTTTCTGTGTTACCTTTTTGAATATCTGATTTGTGTCCATTAATTCTTCGTTATAGAGACTGTCCAGTTTGGCCAATATACATGGCATAGGGGCGTTGCTGGCACTTGATGGCATAGATCACGTTAGTGGATGTGCAGTTATAAGTCTCTGATGTGGTGGCTTATGTGGTTAGGTCCTGTGATCATGTTGCTAGTATAGATGTGTGAACAAGCTTGAAAGGGAATCTGCAGAACTTAATTTCATTGACAAGTTTGATACCTACAATAGAGGTTTAGTTGAAGACCTTAACTTGATGGCTTGCTACATTCCACCGCCTGACATAAAAAGCCAAACTCCAGGTAGTTAAGATACTTAAAGCCACTCTATCAACTTCATTTAGAATGGACACTCTATTTTGTTTGCAGTTTTTTCTCCTTTCCTTTCCCTCCCCATCCCCTCTCTCTACTATTTAGTTGGAACCGGGACCCCTTAAACTCCATTCATCTGAAAAAGTGGGTTGTGCCCTTGAAAGCTCATGATACTAGCTACATTTTTGTTAGTCTCTAAAGTGTTGCAGGATTATTAATTGTTTTTAAAGTTTTTTCAGTTATAAACTAACATGGTTATTCCTGAAACGTTTAATTTTTTAGTAACTCAGTCTCCTAGTGGAACAGATGATTCATTGCTAAGGGGATTACATGCAGCTAACTCAACCAACCCACTGATCATACAGTTGTCCTCCATACCTATGTTGAGTGTATGCTTCAACAAACTATTTTCCATGCTACAAGTTCATCATGTTCAGGTATGGAGTTATGAAGTTTCAGAACTTTGGCTAATACAGGCCTTAATGCTAGCATTGAGAGAAGAGTTACATTTCCGTACACGCATAGTTTTTAATGATTTAAAATGCTATGGGAAAAGATCTATTAAGTTTAAGTAAATTATTTTTAATATTCTCCAGTGAAAGTAGAGAGAAAATAAATGATTGGGTATATTAAACATTTGTCTATAGAATGTAAGTTTCTTGAATACTTCTGTAATTAAAAAACAGTTTTGGATCTTTCATAGAAGGGCATTTAGGTACCTCAACTAGTGATAAATCTCACTAAAAAGTCCTGGAAAAGCAGAGGTTCATTTACATGTTTTGCCCTAGCATGTGCACACACTCATGCAAATTAAACAATATGCACATGTATCTTTGTATGCACACTTCTGGTTACTGAACATATTTGTGTGCCCTCCCTACATCATGTTAAATATTTAATCCAAAATCTGTTACACTGAAAGATCTTGAGTAGTGTAGTCACATGAGTAATGAATGAAAATCACTGAGTTCGTGTATGAGGTATTCCAAAAGTTACCTGCTGAACTTCTGCCAAGACATCTTAAAGTAAAAAGATTTTCAGGCCAGACTATAGTGAAAGTGTTTGTGTATTTTGTTAAAAAGTTTAATTTTATTCACAATAGCTTCAAACTGCTTCTGAAGATGATTGTGCTTGGGTATGCTTGTCACCAGAACAGTTATAACAGAGAATATAAATAAGATAAATGGCATGTTAAAAATCAGAAGTTTGTTTTTCGCAAGGAGTTCTAGAAGTACATTTCAGTGTTTTCTGATTTGCCTTTTTATATTGGTTATTTATATTTTGATATTTTTCAGCTTGAATCCCTTCTACAGTTATGGCTCACATTAAGCCTGAATTCCAGCTCCTCTGGGAGTAAAGATAATGGTGCTGATGCTTTCCTTTACAATGCTAATCGAATACCTGTAATTTCTTTGAATCAAGGTAAAAATATTCTAGAATGGGATAATAGGTATGCAAACAAGTAGAGCAGGAGTTCCCAAACTTTTTGACACGGGGACCAGTAAATCCGTTCACGAACTTTTGGAGGACCAGTAATATTCATTTGCATATTTGCATATTCATTAATCAAATGATTAATATTCAAATAAGTTGTTTCTGGTCCTCCCAAATCTCCCAGTGCCAGGTTTAGCAAAGCTTTTGATATGGTGACCCACAATATTCTTGCCAGCAAGTTAAGGAATATGGATTGGATAAATGGGCTGTAAGACAGACAGAAAGCTGGTTAGACCAGGGTTTCCTAAATTTTTTACTTTAATTGAAACCCTTTTTTTTCAGTTCTGCTTTTTGCAGCCCAAAAATATAAACACATGAAAAACAAACTGAGAAAATACCAGACATATAACATGTCTGGTATTTTCTCAGTAGGTAAGTTGTATTATTACTAGATGTATCAGTTTGTAGTTTTGAACTGCCTGGCTAGTAAATGTGCTCAGGCTGCATGAGTGTTCCACCAGACAGATAGTTCGCAACTACTCGAGGAATGTGTGTGATGGGGTGGGAGGAGAGAAGGCGGGGGGACAGTAGAATCCCTGTGCCGGACTAACTCGTGCTTTGTGGGGGAGGGGGGAATGGGGTCGAGTCAGTCCCACTCCCTGCAGGCCGATTCATTCCTCCCCCCTGCGCCTCTGGCCAGCCCCACTTCCCCCAATCCCCTCCCGGGCAGCCAGTTCTCCCCCGCTTCTCCTCCCAGTCTCCCTCATGCCCACCCCTTCTTTCAAGCCTTCTCCTAGCATCTCCCACTCCAGCCCCCAATGCCCTTCCCCTCTCCTCTCCTCTCCTCTCCTCTCCCAGCATCACCCTGTCGCCCCTTCCACTGACACCTCCCCTCCTGCCCTTTCCTTCATGGTCTGCACTTGGCCCCCTGCCATTTGTGTCTCTCTCCTGCACCCCTGTCCCTTGGTGTCTTTCCCTCCTCCGCCCAATCCCCTTCTCCTTCCACCCCTCCCACTCCTCTCCTCTCCTTGCCACCGCATGAGCCCGTTCTCTACCTTCTCCTTCCGCACTAACGCCCCGGAGGCCGAACCCGGAGCCAGCCAGGCCCCACAACGTGCCTCCCGCGGGTTTCAAAATGCCGGGCCGTGACGTCATGTCACGCCCGGGCATCCTCCCCACCCACGTGCAACGCGACGCATGGGTGGCAGGCGGCGAGGAGGAGCTGCGCATGGCAGGGACGTCCGGGGCCGAGGGGAACGCTCTGGGGGCGGGGTGGTAGGACTCATGCGGAAGGGGGTGAGGAGGGTTCCAGGGCCCGCTCCAGGCATAGCCGGGGAGAGACCCAGCTCCACATAGTGGTGGAGCAGGGCCCTGGCTCTTAACTTGCCAGCACTTCTGGGTGCAGGGGTGTTGGGCCCGATTTGACCGAATGGGTCGCATCGGCCTAAGGGCCGGCAGCCACCAGGCATGCTGAGGCCCGACATTTTTTTCCGGGCCGCGGACCATAGTTTGGGAAACGCTGAAGTAGAGTATGATTTTCACAAGTGGCTAGCATTGGCTTAATGCTTCCCTTGAGGTCAGTGGTAAAATTCTCCTTTTTTTTTTTTTTTTTACCAGAGAATCCTCTGACTTTGTTTTCCTTAACATTGATTATTTTGAATGCTAAACAAAGGTTATCAGAGTGTTCTGGAAGGGTGGAAGAAACAATCAATTCTGATGCTGCTCAGAATTAGCATTATTAAATTTTAGTGGTTAATAGATTGCTGTACTATCACTACTACTTGTTCTGTGGGGACTTTCTTTGGAATGCTGTGCCAGACAATAGCAGAAGACATTTCTGACCTCTTTCTCTAGTAAATGCTTCTGTGGCCCCTTTCTCTGCCTCACTAACTGCCATGAAAGGATATGGGAAAAAATAAGCTCTTTGAATTGGTTATTCCAGAGAAGGTAGAGATATGGAGACTTTTTCCAGCTGTTTCCAAAAAAAAAAAAAAAAAAAAAAGCCAAGTATCCTGCATCTATCCTGTACTGCCTCCTGTTAGGTTCCAGTACAGGTCAGACCTCCTTTGTCCGGTATCCTTGGGATCTGAATTGTCCCGAAAAGTGGCGTTTGCCAGACAAGGGAAGGTCACGGTTCCCTACCAGGCTGTAGGCTCTGCTGCCAGATGAGGCTGCACTCCCTACTGCTGCCCCCAGCCCTCTACCTAGCACACCTGGCCAGGGCTGTTGTCCTGTCCCATCCCCCCCCCCGCCCTCCCACCGTGCCAGCTCTGGACAGAGGCAGGCCTTGCTGCTTCCTGCCCAGGCTGGTGCTGCACCCCCACCCCCATAGCATCAGTCCAGCCTGCTCGCCCAGCTGATGCCAGCCCTGGTTGAGGCTGCACTCTTAGCCACCTGCCCTGCCACCCCAGCCCTGGCCAGGGCTCTGCTCTCAACTACGCTGTCCCTTCTGGGGCTGGGTTCCCTGCTGCTAGCCCAGACTGGGCTGTGCTTCTGAACCTGACCAGCTGGGGCTCTCTGGTCCAACAGTACTCGTCCTGCCAGACCAGAGTCCTGCATTTTAGAGGTTCAACCTGTAGTAAATCCTGTCACGTGCCAGGAAATCTCCAGTGAAAATATTCTTGGAGATTTTGTTGCGAAAATGGAAGCCCCCCACAGCATACCCTGAGGAGTGGATTTTCTTACAAGCAGGAAAAACAGTGTGGGTGTAGAAAAGTCTTAACCTTACTGGCATCTGGAGCACTGAAACCAATCAGGCAGTTCCTCATTTATTTCAGTGTGTAATTCGGGAGACTTGGGGGCTCTAGCTTTGACTGTCTGGGATGAAGGCATACCGTAAATTTTCCCATGTACATAATTGTAGTTTACTTTATTTAAAAAAAACCCCAAAGTATTCATTTGCAAAGATTCAAAACATTAAAGGGTACATGAAGAGAGCTGTAGTACTTTGGTCTATTAGCTACAGAATGCTATAATGTATTCCTTGAAAATAAAAAACAATGTTTTCATGTGTTGCCTTTGTTTATTAGATAGAAGGAGTTTACATTGATGTGAAATTTGGCTTGTCTTAATTTATATACAGTGTCTCTAATACACAGAATTAGCAGCAAAAAAAGTAATGAACTTTCAGTCCTAATATAAATTCCTGTTTCTTACTGTATTTTGAAAAAATAAAGTCCTTAGCAAAGGTATGTTCTTTTTTACAGCATCAGTAACTAGCTTTCTGACGGTCCTGGCCTGGTATCCTAATACCTTACTCCGGACGTGGTGCCTTGTGCTTCATAGCCTAACTCTTATGACGAACATGCAGCTTAACTGTAAGTTTTCTCTTAATGTTGTTTATGATGATTGAAGACTAAACTATAAATAAAATAAAGGTTCCTCATAAATTCAGGGGTTTTTTTTTTCCCCCAAGGCTAAGTAGTGAATTTTGGTGGTATTCACTTCTAAGGTGTCTGAATCTTACCCAGCATATATAGTGACTTAATTTAAATCCACACTATGGATGATATCATGGAATAAATACATGATTTTAAGTGTGGTTCATCTAACAAGCATCTTTTTAAAATAGGATATTCTTACTGAACTTTTCATTACCCTATGGGCCAACACATCATCCCTTTGATGTTATGTAAGCTTTCGCCCTTTTTCTTTGTCTGTCAAACCATTGTTTAAGCATCTGCCATTTTCCTCTATCAGATATTAAGGTCCACCTGCTTACCACTATCATTGATACAATCCATCCAATGCTTTCTCAGCTTTCCTCGGGGTCACCTGCCATACTGTCTTAACCAGGTGCTTTCTTTGAGGTAGGGAGATGATGTTCTCGTTTTACATGGAGAAACCAAGAGGCAAGCCAACTTTTCGAAGGGTATCAGAGTAAATGTCTGTCTTGAAACTATAACCCAAGATGACAAGCTCAGTCATATGTCAAGTCCACTACATGGAGCTGTTGTGGAAATTTTACGCTGTTTTTTTGCTTTCGGCAGATGTAAGCAGTGCTAGCTTCCACTTGTAGATTTTTCTTTTCCATTCGTGTGTTGGCTTTTATTCTTCCCTCTTTGCATTTTGACCAAACATGAGATGGTTCTTTTTTGGAATGCCTTTTTATTTGTTTTGTAATTGCAATGAGGAAATTAATCTTGGCTATACGTGGAGTTTTGTGTGCATTTTGGGAGAAATGGTCTAAGGTTTGACACTGATGCAAGATGTTGGAGAGTACAAGTGGTGTGGTTGCTCAAACATGGGAACTTAATATAAGAAAAAATATTGAACAACCTCTGATCTTGTCAGGTTTTTCTCCCATAGACTTTAAGGTTAGAAGGGACCATTATGATCATCTAGTCTGACCCCCTGCACAATGCAGGCCACAGAATCTCACACCCCCACTCCTGGAATAATCCTCTCACCTGTATCTCAGATATTGAAGTCCTCAAATGGTTTAAAGACCCAAAGATATGCAGAGAATCCTCCAGCAGTGATCCGTTTTCCTTAAGTTCTTCTTTGAGTGCTTGTTCATGTACATTCCAATTAGATGTGCATGTACCATGTGCATGGATTCCAGAGCTTTTTCCCTTAGCAGTATCCATTGGGCCAGCTGGGGAGCCCCCTGGAGTGGTGCCAATATATCGGTGCATATATGTCCCTGCTGGCTCCCCACCCCCTCAGTTCCTTCTTACCGCCCTTGATGGTAGCTGGAGTAATGTCAAGACTTATAGTCTTTAACCTTAGCCTATATATTATTCTGTTGATTTTTGAGTGTTGTGTTACTCACTCAGTTAGTAGTTATGTAGTACTTCATTAGGTTTCTGTAAATAGTTTTAGATAAGAAGGGCTTCTCTCCTCTCCCTGGCTGCGGAGGGGGATGCCAGGGCTGCAGGGATTCAAGCCGTGTGTGTCACACTTGAAACTTATGCCCTGCCTGGATCCGTACAGATCTTGCTTGAAGTGTCTTGTAGAGGTCCACCATACAGAAAGCTGCAACATCTACAAGAGTTTTAAACTGAGGACTAAGCGAGTCAGACTCGAGGCTTAAGTCGATCCTCAAGGAGTCTATTTACAGCCTCTAGCTCTGGAGCGGGTCCTGTTGGTGTGTAGCGCACCATCCTCATTGCAGGAGACTTTGGGTGTGCCATCCAGGCATCAGACCACCTCCTTGAAGCCCTTGAGGCACTGTTGCAGTCCCTGGCACCGAGGAGAGCTAAGGACTCCAGGGGAAGATCCTCGGAGAGGTGTGGCCACAAGTTGCGTCCGAAGGAGAGGCACTCGGCCTTGAAGGCGTTCCGGGATGTCCTGGTACTGCCCAGGCAAAAACATACCTCCATGTGGAGAGAAAGTCCAATACTGGAAGGGGCTTTTGAAGGTCTCTGCCACCCGTCAACGCTGGAGACCTTTGATGCGGCATGGGAGCTCATTGAACTGACCTCCCCGGAAGCAGGGACCTCAGTACTGTAGGTGCCAAGATCACCATCTCCAGCACCACGAGCATCTCCGGGTTTGTCTGAACCGGCACCAACGTGGGCACTGATTTCAATATTGGCGCAAGTACTGGCACTGGTGCTGACACCTGCACCGGCTCTAGCAACTGTAGCGTAGCGGATGTCCACACTTCCGTGGACAGCATTGGGAGGCTCCCGCACCACAGATTGCTCCGGTACTGCGGGTGTATGTGTCCTCCCAACCGCCACACTTCACACCAGAGTACACGGCCCCGATACTGATGATGCCTCCTCTGACACCGGGCACTGTGCACAGAGGTGAGGGTGACAGTCATAGGTCAACACCAGTGGGAGCATGTATCAACTGATAAGGATGCCAGACATCTGGACTTGGTGGGCAGGAAGGTGTATACATCTACTAGCTTCCAATTTTGAATATTGAGCCATAAAACACTACTGGTCAAGTGTGGTGTTCTAAATTATTCAGTGCTCTTTGGGACAAATTATTATCCCAGCAGTACAGGGCATAATTTCAGGCCTTTATGATGAATGAAGGCAAGCTGATCAGAGCTCCATTACTGTGTGGTAAATGCAGTTGACATTGGCTCAAGGTCAATGACAGTTAACATCATGATGCACCAGAAATTATGGCTCGCTCTTCCAGATTTCTCCAGAGAGGTCCAGAACACTGTGGATGATTTGCCCTTATATGAGAGGGAGGGAAAAATGTACATCGCTGAGAGGAGAAGACAGTCAGCAAGGACAGATCCTTTGCTGTAAAGAGGACAAAAACAGCTTACAGGTCCTCTAGGCAAACAGGAGAGAATTCTCAAAACAACCAATATGTGGATCCCACTCTCTGTGCACATATGACCTTGCATCCAAGATCAGTGTGTTTGAATTGAAGTTGTTAAATAGCAAGATAGAAAGGATTCTTTATCTCAAAATGCAGAAAAGCATGTCCCATCAGTTCCTTTTAAACCGTCTCTGGCTGAAGACAGAGTTCAGAGCAGTGCTCTTCTTCCTGATAGGAAAAACAGAAAACCTCTATTAGTTTAAAGGTTTTTACCTCATAGTTTTACTTAGTTTGGCCTTTTTCAACATTTACTTTGCTTAAAAGGACGAAAAGAAAAGAAAAAAGCAGAAGCTGCGGCAGCTGCTTCTTCTCCGCAACAATGCCGGGTTCCCCCGGCTCCAAAAAATGCGACGCGTGCAGAGACTCAGTGTCTACCTCAGATGGCCTTGCCTCGTGTCAAATTCCTGGGGGAGTCTCATGTGGCACACAAGTGCCCTCATTGCCTGAATATGATGGCAAGGGCCACAAAAGACCGCAACATGAGGCTCAAGACTATTCTCTGGGAAAAGTCCCAAAGGCTTCCCTGGCACACTCCCTGTCCGAACTGCCTAGAGCCCCTCGTTCCGCAGTGCCATCAGTCTCTGGTACCGCAGAGAAATGCAAGTCAGCCCCAGCCAAGGGAGCTGAGGCAAAGACTAAGACCACCAGATCAACTGGCGCCACTGAGGCAGCAGCTTCAGATAAGCCGCATGTGCCACCTCACATCAGCTCTGGTGAGCTCTTCCTCTGCACCCAATCTGACCGGTCAGAGTGATTTTTGACCGCCCCATGGCTCTGCAGCACAAGAAAGCGCCACACAAAATGTGGCACCTACAAAAATCTCCTCAGTCTGATTCAAGAGGAGTAACTGGCTCACCACGTGGAGCCCCTGGGATACATGGTGAGTGTACCATCAGCGGTCTTCCCATACCTATCATTCAAGGCACACAGCCTCTACTTCCTAGCAATACCACACCTCTAGGTGCTCAACCCACAATCTCTGCACACTCCTCACCTGCTCACCCAGTCGTAGTAATTTCTCAAGTGGGTTCCAGTGAGCATGCCCAGCTTACCTCAGTCACATTCAGAGAGTTCCTCACATGAACCCAGGTCTAGGCAGGAGGAAGCAGTATTTCAGAATTTGCCTTCTCCTCAGGCAGATGACCTGAAACGTTTTCAGGAACTTTTCATACGGGTAGCACAATCACAAGACATTACATTACAAGAGATGCTGGACAAACAATACACATTACTTACCATATTACAACCCTCTGCATTCTCCAAAATAGTTTTACCCATCAACGAAGCTATCCTTGAACCTTCCGATGCTTTGTGGCAAAATCCAGCCTCTGTTCCTCCCACAAACCGCAGAGCGGGCAGAAAATATTTCATCCCTGCAAAGGGCATGGACTTTCTATTTGCCCGCCCACAGCCAAATTAGCTGGTGGTGGACTCTGTGAAACATAATTTGAATCCACGCCCCATGACAAAACACAAACGGCTATACACCTTGGGCCGCGAAGTGTATTCTTCGGCCACACTTCAGTTCCGTATATCTGATTATACAGCACTGTTGGCTAATTATGATCATGCCAATTATGTCAAATTAGAAGACTTGCTACAGGACCCCCTGAAAACAAGTGATCTCACCTCTAATCCATCAGTAATGAGGGTTTATCAGTAGCTAAAGTAGCTCTTCAAGCTGCTGTGGATGTCGCAGACTCCGCAGCTAGAGCCACAGCCATGGTAATGCGCAGGGCCTCATGGCTGCAGTCCTCAGGGGTCCCGAAGCAATTACACGTAAGGGTGGAGGATCTCCCCTTTGGCAGGAAACAGTTGTTTGTTAAAAATACAGATGAGATCCTTGGGAATGAATACCCCTCCCAATAAGAAGTGCGTAAATACACTCCCTACCAAAAACCAAGGGAGGAGGAATCAGCAAAACCAGTCCTCCACAAATCAGTCCACCTCTAAGAAGCAGCAAATTTGATGTTTTGGTCGGGGGTCTGAGCGACTACCTCATAAGTCCAGTGCAGTCTAATATCACCTTTGGTCACTGCCTGGGACCTTTGTACCAAAAGTGGGACTAAATTGCCACAGACAAATGGGTTCTAGAAATTCAGATTGGGTTATATAATCTCCTTTACTTCCATGCCCCCTACCTCATCCCTCTTCAGGGACATCTCTCATGAGCCCCTGTTACAGGAAGAGATGCAAAAACTACTTAACTTAGGAGCAATAGAGCACTATCAGTACAGAGTCCTCCCATTTGGTCTTTATATGGCTCCTCAAGTATTTTCAAAGACCCTGGCCATAGTCACGGCCTTTCTCAGAAGACAAAACGTCATTATCTTCCCTTACCTAGACAATTGTCTAATCAAAGGCCCTACTGGTTAGTGAACTACTATCATGACAAATATTACCAGGGAATGTTTTCCCGACTTGGCAAAAGATAGAGTTCATTGATGCATTGCTAGACTCAGTCATAGCAAGAGCCTACCTCCTGCCACAAAGATTCAGGGCGATCTGCGTCCTTGTTCAGCAGGTCAGATAGGGCTCCCTTCTCCCCTTTCCGGATGTGCCTTCAATTATTGGGGCATGTCGACCAAGATGTTTGTGGTCTTGTTCGCAAGGCTGCACATGCGTTGCCTACAACATTGGCTCACTATCAACTATATACCAACCCAACACAGCCTCGTGAAGCACCTCTTGTTTCCTCCACCAGTGCTGCAGTCCCTCGAATGGGACTGTTTGATTAGCTAGTTAATCTAAATTTAACATCCCTAATTCAGAGATCAATTTATTTAGATTAACAAAGATAAGGATAATTGGTGACTTGATTACAGTGTATCAGCACCCATCTGGGGAACAAATAGTTGATAATGGGCTCTTCAGTTGAGCAGAGAAAGGTATAATCTCCAGTCACTGAAAGTTGAAGCCAGAGAAATTCCACCTTGAATATGGTATAAAATTGTAATGGTCAGAGTGTAATTAACCATTGGAACAATTTACCTAGGATTGTGGTTGATTCTCCATTACTGACAATTTTTAAATCAAGATTGGATGTTTTTCTAAAAGACCTGCTCTAGGAACTATTCTGGGGAAGTTCTGTGACCTTTGTTTTCTCCAGGAGTGCAGAGTAGGTGATCATACCCCCTTCTGGTCTTGGAATCTGAATCTCTGTGGTTTCTTTTCATCAGTTTGGGGTATACTCAGAACCGCAGTGAATGGTAAATAACTTATAGTAGTTGATTTCACTTTGAATAATAAGTTACAATGAATAATGTGTCCTGTATACAAAGTATACAGTCTCTTCATTATGTTTTGTTTTGTTTTTCTGTTTTTGTTTTTAGCTGGTTCAAGCAGTGCCATCGGAGCTCAGGAAAGTACAGCCCAACTGTTGGTGTCAGATCCCAACCTCATTCATGTTTTAGTGAAATTTCTTTCAGGCACAAATCCTCATGGAACAAATCAACACAGTCCACAGGTAATGCTGCTAATTGCAAAAACAATTAACTCCTATTACATCTGTTGTTGTAAAACCTGATTGTCCTCAGCTTGCACTATCATCACTTGTGTGGTGTTAGATGATTGTGATCATTTTTCCATATAATTATCATTCTTCAAGTATCTGTTGCTACTGGTGCCCACCCATAGGCTGCGTATGTGTTTGTGCGCTTTCGAACAGAGACTGCAAAGTTGTCTGCCAGCCCTTGCCTGAGCAGAGCAGTGCCACATACTTTAAATGAGGGCATATAAGGAGGCACGAGTATATAATCTTAGGGAATGCCATGGTTAGACTACTTGGCCACCCCGAACAAAATGAAATGTTGCCTGTTCTGCTCCAAGGAAGGCTACAGTCACAGTTCTCTGTGGAGTGCTTATGAAACCAAGGCCAAGTACTCTTCTATATGCTTTCCCACCAGTACCTTTTAATCCTTAAGATCCTTTTCAGGCTGTGCTGAAAACGATCAAGAGCTATCCTCATAGTTCCCATTTGGTTGAGATGGAGGAGGTTTATGATTACCACACCTATGTCTGGAAGTCAGTGCCCCGTAGAATAACTTTCTTGAAGGTCTTGTTGACAAAGAACTCAGAGTCTGTCACCAGTCCTAACACCTTCCTCTTAAATCTGAGCATGTGGTCACTAAATAAATGGCTTTTGGGCACGAAGCATGCCTTTTCAGATAAATTTCTTATCCGGTGGAAAGTCCACCAACTCTAAAAATGGTAATGCTTCCAATCCTGGTGCTCCTTCCCACATTCTCAAACCTTGGACATTCTGCTTTCCATGATCCTGGACTATCATCTATTAGAGCAAGGGTCAGCAACCTTTTCAAACCAAAGAGCCAAACTACATCAAAATTCAGAACAAGCAGTCAACAAAGAGCTATACAAGAGTGCCCATTTGCATGACTGAAAATATACAACTTAATATTATTGATAATTAACATGATGGTTGTTAATAGCATGAATGAAACATTAAATGTTGACACTGGCATGTAAGTCCTTGTGTAGATCTAGTTCTGTCTCCATTGGTTTCTGTTGAGTACCTACAACATTTTAATGCATTAATAATAATAATTAATAATAGAAGTTGAAGTGAAATATGAGACCATTCCACCAAGGAGCCCCAGCACTCACTTGCCAGGGGCCTCCTGATTAGTCCTGCAGTGAGGGGCAAGAGGAGGTGGGAAGTGGCTTCCTGCAGCAACCTGAAGAGGCGGGAGCAGAGAGGCTGGAGCCATCAGGCCTCTCCCCAAGGCTGGAGCTGGGACTAGGGTTGCATGATGTCTGCCCACCTGCTCCTAGTGCAGGGCTGTGGTGGCTGCCGGAACTGAAGCTGGGCTGCGGTGTGGCTGCTCCTGGGTCCAGGAGCAGCCAGGCAGCTGCCAGGTGGCCCCATCTCCCCACTCTTCCACCAAATCCACCACCAGCAGTAGCTTACCTTCCACATCCAAGGAATGTGAGTGCTGCCGTGTGAGGAGGTTGGTGGGATTACAATTGTTTGTGTGCGCATGCGCAGGTGTGCACCTTAGAGGAAACTCCCAGTGGCTGACAAGAGCCATAGGTTGCTGACCCTTGTATTAGATCATATCAGTCTGCCATCATAGCTTTCTGTTCACCCATCCAAGGCTTCTCAGTCTTTGTTCCTTCTTGTTTGACACTCAAGTCTCCCAGTGGGACCTCGATCTTGTTATAAATGTCCTAGGGAAAACCTTGCGGGCAATGACAACCTGCTCCCCTTTACAGCTCTCCCTTAACATTTCGTTCCTAATCACCATCACCTTAGGAAGGAGAAAGGGGGTACTGGTGATGCAACATACATCACATTCTACAAAGACAAGATTACGATACATCTCCATCTTTGCTTCCTTTCAAGGGCCTCCCTGAACATAACATTGACTTGGAGATTGACCTACCAATTTTCTATCCAAAATTATTTCTTCAGAGAAAAATCAAATTTTAAATAACTGGATATCCAAAGGGCCCCTGCTTTCTATCTGGACAAGATTAAACCATTCAAGGTCTCTCATAGCCTATTTGTATTAATTGTAGATGTTACTGAAGTTAGGCTTAGCAGCCTGCAATTGCCAAGATTTCCTCTGCAGCCTTTTTTTAAAAATTGGTGTTAGGTTAGTATCCTCCAGATAAGTTACATACCATGGTAAGGAGTTGTGCCATTTTATCATTTAGTTCCTTCAGAATTCTTAATTGAATACAATCTGGTCTTAGGGACTTATTACTGTTTACTTTATCAATTTCTTCCAAAATTTCCTCTAACACCTAACTCTGGGACAGGTCAGTTGTTTAGATTTGTCACCTAAAAAGAATCTCAGGTTTGGGACTCTCCTTCACATCCTCTGCAGTGAAAATCATTGCAAAGAATTCATTTAAGTTCTCTTGAATGGCCTTGTTTGTCTTGAGTGATCTTTTAGCAACTTGATTATACCCAGTAACTGGTTTGGCAGGTGGCTTCTGATATCCTTAGCCACATTTTTTCTTTTAGTTTGTGTGTCTGCGTGTGCTACTTGCTCTTCATATTCTTTTTTGGCTTTCTCAATTATACTTTCACACTTGATTGGCCAGAGTTTGCTTTTTTCTTCAGTTATTATAAGGCAAGTAACCTTTCCTTAGTTGCTGCTAGTTTTTTCTTGAAGAGCACAGCTTATGGATAATTTATTTCTTTGTCCAACTATTCTGGAGCATTATGGTAGAATCAAGCATGACACAGTATACCAATGACCTGATATTCTGCGTGAGGGATTTCCAAGTGGTAATTTTGTTTTCAAATACTATAAAATTCAGTTCAACCAATTAATTGAAACCAAATTGTTTAGGAGAGTTGTTAATTAACCATTTTAAGATTATATGTTTAAACATGCATCAAGTTACAAAATATGAAAATGGGATTCTCATATTGTTAACCAGCTATGTTGCATGTTTATTTGCTTGCTGCTACTTCCAATGCACATATTTCTATGTGAAAAGCAGTTCAGATTAATGGGTTTTGTGTTGGATAAGCTACGTTACTCATAGACTTGAAGGTCAGAAGGGACCATTATGATCATCTAGTCTGATCCCCTGCACAATGCAGGCCACAGAATCTCACCCACCCTCTCCTGGAATAATCTTCTCACCTATATCTCAGATATTGAAGTCCTCAAATGATGGTTTGAAGACCCCAAGATGCAGAGAATCCTCCAACAAGTGATCCGTGCCCCATGCTACAGAGGAAGGCGAAAAACCTCCAGGGCTTTAGCCAATCTACCCTGGAGGAAAATTCCTTCCCAACCCCAAATATGGCAATGAGCTGAATCCTGAGCATGTGGGCAAAACTCACCAGCCAGACACCCAGGAAAAAGTTCTCTATAGTAACTCTTACCATTCCACCATTGGCCTATTTACCACTGATAGTGAAAGTTCACTTAGTTGCCAAGATCATGTTATCCCATCAAACCATCCCCTTCATAAACCCATCTAGCTTAATCTTGAAGCAAGATAGGTCTTTTGCCCCTACTACTTCCCTTGGAAGGCTGTTCCAGAACTTCACTCCTCTAATGGTAAGAAAACTTTGTCAAATTTCAAGTCTAAAGTTCCTAATAGCCAGTTTATATCCATTTGTTCTTGTGTCCACATTGATATTGAGTTTAAATAATTCCTCTCCCTCCCTGGTATTTATCCCTCTAATATATTTAAAGAGAGCAATCGTGTCTCCCCTCAGCCTTCTTTTGGTTAAGGTAAACAAGCCAAGCTCCTTGAGTCTCCTTTCATAAGACAGATTTTCCATTCCTCGGATCATCCTCGCGGCCCTTCTTTGTACATGTTCCAGTTTGAATTCATCCTTTTTAAACATGGGAGACCAGAACTACGCACACTATTCCAAATGAGGTCTCACCAATGCCTTGTATAACGGCACTAACACTTCCTTATCTCTACTGGAAATACTTTGCCTAGTGTATCCCAAGACCGTATTAGCCTTTAATTACTCATTAAAAATCAGAAATTTTCTATCAAAGGTAACAGTTTTCAGGGGAATAATTTATTTGATTTCTGCCAGGAGCTGAATTTTTGTGGTGTTAATGGGCATTGGTTGGGGTAGAATGTGAATAAGAAAGCGTAAGACTTGTATCCACCCAATGAATGGATTATTCAAGAACGGGAGTTGTTTCCATAATCCCTTTCTCGCTTCACATTTTACAGTAAATGTATTTTAAACTAAAGCTTCCTTGTAGCATAAACAACTTTTGAAATCTCATTTCAGGTTGGGCCAACAGCTACACAAGCTATGCAAGAATTTCTTACTCGGTTACAAGTGCACCTTTCTTCAACTTGTCCTCAGATGTTCAGTGAATTTTTGTTAAAGTTGATACATATACTTTCAACAGAGAGGTAAGGATTGAATTTTGTCTTTAATACCCAAGTTAATCTTTTTATTTCCACAAATAGCTCTAGGCTCTGTCTGTACTACAAGTATTTTTGTAACTAGAATGTGACTAGGGATGTAATAGTGTAGTTGATTAACCAGTAAGCAAAAGCTTATCGGCTAATGCTCCTTCAGGCTTTCTTGCAAGATAGGGGTGCACAGACAACTCAGGTTTTAACCATAAAATTTGCAATCCATACACTTGTTAGTTATAGAGCTTCAAGCCTCAGACTAATCTCACTCAGTGTAGAAGTGAAATTGAATGTCCTGCAGTTCACTCTCTCCGATGACATGTAAAACTAAGGACGTGGCTTCACATTTAGGGTACACCTACACAGCCCCTGGGTTGTGATTTGCAGCTTGTGCAGATGTACCCATACTAGCTTTAATCTAAGTAGCTGATGACAGAAATATAACACTGTGGTGGCACAGGCTAAACAAGCAAGTGTGCACCCACACGGTTGAGGTAGGCTTGTGACGCCTGCACTACCACTTGTTAATTTCTGTTCGTAGCAAGCTACTGCAGGTTTATCTATATAAGCTGCAAATCATAAGTGGCTGCAGTGCAGATATTCCAGTGATCTTTAAGCATACAGGCAGTCCCCGGGTTACGTACAAGATAGGGACTGTAGGTTTGTTCTTAAGTTGAATTTGTATGTAAGTTGGAACTGGTACATACTGTACCCCAGGTGTCCCCGATTCAGCCGCTGCTGAAACTGACCAGCGGCTTACTACAGGAAGCCTGAGGCAGAGCTGCTTTGCCCTGGGCTTCCTGGAATCAGCCGCTGATCAGTTTCAGCAGCAGCTGACTTGGGGACACCTGGACTAGAGCAGCTGGGGTGCTGCCAGGTTGGTCCCCGCAGCGCCGAGGTGTGGCCCTGCGGGGACCAACCCAGCAGCGCCCCACCTGCTCTGTCCCAGGCGTCCAGATTCATCTGCTGTTGACCAGCGGCTGAATCGGACACGCCTGGGGCAGTGCTGCTGGGTTGGTCTGGTAGCGCCGACCCTTGGCGCGGCGAGACCAACCTGGCAGCACTCCAGCTGCTCTTGGGGAGGCCTGGGGCAGAGCAGCTGGGGTGCTGCTGGGTTGGTCCCGCAGCGCCGCACCTCAGCGCTGCGGGGACCAACCCAGCAACCCCCGAGCTGCTCTACCCCAGGCGTCCTGATTCAGCTGCTGCTGAAACTGACCAGCGGCGAGAAAAGCCTGGTCTGCTGGGGCGGCGGGGGGGGGGAGGGCGCACTAGCTCCCTCCCTTCACCCCCCCCCCCCCCCCCCCAGCAGACCAGGCTTTTCTTGCCGCGGAGGACGCGGGTGGCGGGACCGCGGCGTGTCTCGGCGGTCCCACCGCCCGTGTCCTCCGCGGCTTTGCTCCGCGTCTCCCTGGTCTTCTGGGGGGGGGGGCCCTCAGCAGACCAGGGAGATGTGGAGCGTCTTTTCTCGCTGCGGAGGACGCGGGTGGCGGGACTGCCCAGATGCGCCGCAGTCCCACTGCCTGCGTCCTCCGCGGCTTTGCTCTGCGTCTCCCTGGTCTTCTGCCCCCCCCCCCCCCCCCCCCCCCCCCCCCCCCCCCCCCCCCCCAGACCAGGGAGATGCGGAGCGGCTTTTCTTGCCGCGGAGGATGCGGGCGGTGGGACCGCCGCAGCGCGTCTCGGTGGTCTGCTTGGGGGTGGGGGGGGCGCAGCTAGTGCGGGGTTCCCTCACCCCGTTCGTAAGTAGGGATCCAACCTAAGTCGGATCCACGTAACCCGGGGACTGCCTGTATGTCCTTTCGCATTACCTCTGTGGCTTTATCCTTCCTTTGCTAACCTGTAGCCACAGCTTCTGTTGTTCTTTGGATGGAGTTACTTTCTTCTAACTCCTGAGTGATTTTTTTTTTCTGCTACTATTGACTAAGCAGCTCAGGCTTTCTGTAAGTTCATTGGAAACTTTGCCTTGTTTAAAGCTTCGCATGGGGGATTCTTTCCCAGTGGCAGGTTTACTTCTAATTTTTTTTTGTACTGCACTCTCCCTTTAATAGAAGAAAGATTTTTTTTTTTTGGTGTTTTTAGTGGCTGCCTTCCATAGTACTCACATCTTAGTTTCTGTGTCAGGGGGTTTCCCATCTTCCAGAACCATTGAGATCTCATAGACCTGTATTATTCTTGGTATCTGACAATGCCTGAAGCTGTAGCCCCTGAACAAAGAACATAGTCTTGCATATTCTGCCTCCTTTCTACCCTATGCTGTCAAGTTCAGTTTTAGCTCTGATTTCTCTGCAGCCGCTAAGACCTGTTACGGTTTCAGTGGGAGTATGATATTGCGGAGAGAACATAAATGAGCCACTTAGCTATTCAGAACCACTGGCTTCTCTAAGCTCAGTTGCTGGCCACTGAGAGGGTAGGTTTCCTACAGTCAGAATCTGATACATAGTTTGGGAGAGCACCTGAACTTCTGTTTCAGTAATGGGATACTTTTGCTGACCCTAAAATTCCCTTTTAGTATTTTCCAGGCAAGTCTAGGGAATTGGAGAAATACGTGCTTTTATTTGTGAAGTATCATAGGACAAGAACCATTGGGCTTAAATTGCAGTAAGGGAGCTTAAGGTTGGAGATGAGGAAAAACTTCCTAACAGTCAGGGTGGTTGAACACTGGAATAAGTTACCCAGGGAGGTTATGAAATCTCCATCACTGGGGATATTTAAGAGCAGGTTGGATAGATGTCTATGAGGGGGATTATCTAGAACAGGGCTAATCAACTATGGAAGTCCCAGGGACCACAGTGATACTTACAGCACATGCTGAGGGCTGCACCTTAAGGGTGGTTGCATATATATGCAAACATACAAATAGCTTCTTTCACGCTGCCAGGCATAAATACAAAGCAGTTTCGACAATGCCCCAGCACTCCCGGCACCTCCTCCCTGCGGGCTAGAAATGCCTACACTCTGTACCCATCTGTTCCAGTCAGCCAGTCTACTTACATCTTTCAGTTCTCACCCCGCTTGGGAGACGCCTCGCCGTTGTGAAGCATGGAGGCCGTGTTCAAAGAATCCCAGTGGAGGCCATGTTCAAAGGATCCCACCCGTGGGCCACGTTTTGAGCCCCGCATAAACCCAAACCGCCCTGTGGGCTGCAAACAAATAGATCATGGGCCACATGTTGAGTAGCCCTGATCTAGAGAATTCTTGGTCCTGCTGTGAGGGCAGGGGACTGGACTTGATGACCTAAGATTCCTTCTAGTTCTAGTGTTCTATGATAACTTCATATGGTCCCTAAAGTCATAGCAACTTTCCTGTCTAAAAACGAAAAATCTTAGTCCCATGGTTTGTCATTTCCCTTGAGAAATGCCAGTATAAGCCTTTGTATTTTCACTGTGGTTTGGAGGCTTAGTGCGAAATCTGCTAACTCATGATGAGACCATGAGGTAGGTAAATATTGCACAGATAAGGAGGTGGTGCTGGGAGCTGTCAAGTGGCGTGACTGCAAGATTTTTCTTTGAGAAGTGTACCTATGGGTGCAGGATTGGTGCATGTCTGTGCATTTGTGACTAGAGAAGGTATATAGCAATATGTTTGGATCTACACTTTTATAGAGCAATTCCTCATTTCAGGTGAAAGCACATAAAGTGTGGAACTCACCACCACTCTAATTCGTTCTCAGCTGCCTCCTTATTTATTTCATTTTAGTTTTTATTTCAGCTCATTATTTTTGTTCATTGTAGCACAGCTTGTATATGGGGATTCCTCCCTCTGAACTTGATGCCTTGCTCTTTGTGACCTATGATAATTCCCTGAGTTACACTTAAGAGTCTAGGATTCAAGTCTTGCCAGATTTGCTCCAAACTCTTTCCCCATAATGCTAGTCATTTTAGCCATCTTCAGTCTCTGAGAGAAACTCCTGCTCTGTCAAACAGTGTTGTCTGCATAGGGTTTGAAGACAGGTCCTGCAAAGGAAGAGAGGCTCGGCTGAAGCTCCTCTTAACAGAACGCTCCTTAGTTCTGACGGGGTCCGTTTTTGTCTGCTCTAGGTCAGTCTCAGGCCATACCAGTGATTTCAGGTGCAGTTCTACACATGAAGCCCTGTAAAAGAAGAGATTTCCCTCTTTTTCCTGCAAGTATTTCTGGAAAGAGTCACCACATAGAGCTGACTTATGGGATTCCTCATGCCGCACGTTAAATCCAGCTGAGAGCTCCAACTGGTTCCAGTGGTGAAGCCTCAGTACTGCCTAAGAAGTCTCTTTTCCTCGGTAACACCCGCTACTTCTAGGCATAATGACAAATCTAAAAGCAGGAAATTAAGGGCTCTAATATTGTGTTAAGCAAATATCTTAGAGGGTCAGTTGATCACGAGAGCTTCCCTGAAGTCTGCTTTTGACACCACCAGTGTGACTTCATAGTCCTTAGCTACCGTAGTTATTATATAACATGCATTCTGGTTCCAATCTTCTGGCCTCCTTAGGGAGATGCAGAACACTGTGGAAAATCTCCCCTTTGAAGGGTTCAAGCTCTTCAGTTTTAACACATCTCTCCCTTCACTCCTTTAAAGATGGGTGGGCAACATTTCAGTCTCTGGGAATGTGTGCCTGCTACAAACAGAAGTTTCCATAGGTCTCAAACAGTACAATGCTCCTGACCATATCAGTTCTACCCACAACAGGAAAAGCACCAAAACGGGTTCATATATTTAATATTATTTTCAGTACACTTCAGATATGATTATTGTTCATCAAAGCTCTAGACTGATTGTGTAGGAAGCATTCGTTTTACTTCTCATTTTCTTCTCCTTAGAACTGAAACTTCATTCTGATTTCTTCTAAATTGCACCATTAAGACTATACACTGAAACACTAATTAATTTGCTTCCTATAATGTTGAAAATTACAGAAAATTGCTAGTTTTGAAATTTAACTTTTATTTTTTACTAAATTGGACTCTTAAATGATTCAGGGCACACTAGCAAAAGTTCAAAAGTAGTAGCACAAAACATAAATTTTTGAGGCGTCCCGTAAGAATACTGCCTAATTAGTATCTGTTTTGCATGTAGCTTATTGACAAGCAAAGGCCTACCTACTCAGATCTATTTGTGGCAATCATCACTGGAATTACTCAATACTACTTTTCTGTGATGTTGATGTGTAATTATCCAGCTAGACCATTAAGGATTAAAACCCTACAAAATGAGTGAAGAATCCCTTTTTTTACCAAAACAAGTGGAAATTAAGTTAACCCAATGGGGGTAAAATATTGGAGGGCTTTCCCACACAAAAACTTTCTGCAAGCGTACAAAATTCTCCACTCAATTTTATCCAAACTTTTGATGCCAGCATTTAAAAAATAAAGCTAACTACATTGACAAAGAAATAGTTCCCCTTTCTTTCAGTAAGAAATGTTTACCTTCCTGATGATACCAGCTCAGTGGTAGAAGAGAGACTTCTTAGTAACAGCATGTAGTGAGTGCCCTGTATAATTAATTATAAAAATTGCTGTGACATATATGTGCCTATCCCCTCTGTCAGAGGAACAGAAGACTAATTTCTTGTATGCTTTCAACATAAATGTTTTGAAAATTGCTGGGATATCATAGTCTATTGTTTAATAAAATACAGTAAGTCCTTAGAAGAGGTGAAATACCTTTTTAAAGATATGTAAACTGTTGTCACTTGTCACTTACATATGTTCTGTTTGATTCTCTCTTTTAGGGGTGCTTTCCAAACAGGCCAGGGACCTCTGGATGCACAAGTGAAGCTCTTGGAATTTACGCTGGAACAGAATTTTGAAGTAGTATCAGTTAGCACCATTTCTGCAGTAATCGAGTCTGTCACTTTTTTGGTGCACCATTACATTACATGCTCAGACAAAGTGATGTCTCGCAGTGGGTCAGACAGCTCTGTGGGTGCTCGAGCATGTTTTGGAGGGCTCTTTGCCAATATTATCCGCCCGGGTGATGCCAAAGCTGTTTGTGGAGAAATGACAAGGGATCAACTCATGTTTGATTTGTTAAAACTGGTTAATATCTTAGTGCAGCTGCCACTTTCGAGTAACCGAGAATATAGTGCTCGAGTTCCAGTGGCTAGCAGTACTACAGACAGTGTTTCTGACGAAGAGAAAGTTTCAGGAGGCAAAGATGGCAATGGAAACAGCTCTAATACTCAAGGATCAAATGCGTATGTGGCAGACTTGGTGTTAGCCAATCAACAAATTATGAGCCAGATTTTGTCTGCTCTGGGCCAGTGTAACAGCAGTGCTATGGCAATGATAATCGGTATGTATTTCCAAGTTAAATAGTATTCATTTAAATAAAGCAGGAAACATCTCTTTCACAATGTGAAGACTTACTTCATTTTCTCCTCTTATGAGAAAAAATGTAGGTGTAGAGGTGAAAGCAGGGAAGGAGCAGTACAAAATACACACATAATTGTGGAGATGGTAATCTAACAATTCGGAAGTTGCTTAAAATAAATGTTAATAGACCAGATAAACTTGAAATATGAAAATTGAAATAGGATTATTTTTTTACTTCATCACTGCTTCCAAAAGGTAGAGGACGGTATGGTGGGTTTGGCTTTGCACAGAGCATAGGAATCATCCCACCTGTCTGTCTTCATTTTTGGCTAGTGTCAGTGAAAGTTATCAGTATGTTGCAGCTGACTACCAGGTGTATGTAGAGGTCAAAGCTGCCATTTTAGCCAGGGGAATTAATTTAGAACTCCCGTAAAACATGCATTGTACCAGACATACCGTGAACTATGAATAGTGTATAGTATACATATATATTGATACTGCCCTCAGAAAAGATACATATATACTTTTTCATTAGTTTTGGCTAGAAAGATCTAGCTGTGGTTCTTGCACTTCCTGTTCTGTTATTTTGGTTAGTAAACTTCCCTTGTAGTGTCTCACCTCACATCAAAGTAAGTTCTCTTAGCCAGGAATCATTCCCTTCTATAAAGCACTTGATACGTCTGGGCTCTGTAGTAATAATTTACACTTCATTGCCAACTTCATTTTTAATTAACATGGCAATTCATATTTTGCAGCACCAATAGAAATACTAATTGAATGGAGATTTTAAATAGCATTAAGTTCTGTTACTGTCTGCAAAGACTCAGCCTCTTTTCATTAAACTGTGTTTGATCTGCTTTTACTAGGTGCAAGTGGTTTGCATCTCACGAAACATGAAAACTTTCATGGTGGATTAGATGCAATATCCGTTGGAGATGGATTGTTCACTATTTTGACAACACTTAGTAAAAAAGCAAGTACAGTGCATGTGATGCTTCAACCAATTCTTACCTACATGGCCTGTGGGTACATGGGAAGACAAGTAAGTTTGCTTAAATCTATTCACTTACAGTGTGAAATATTGTTTTAATGGGAATGTGATGTCACTCTTCTTTAAATATCTTTTGATTATCTCTATTTAACAAAAAACTTGGATTTCAAAGCCCTTCTAATAAATATGGAAGTCCTCACAAAGAAGTTTGCTCTTTATCTAAGTTACTAATATAAATGCAATTTTAAATGTTTAGTCTGATGAAAATTACAAAGTGGTTTCAGTGCTTGAAGTACAAATTAAATTAGATGCATTTTAAACGAGCTATACAATTGTAGTGATATAATTATTGGCTTAGATTTCCTTTTTTCCTTCATGGCTCTGCCTCCATAGACTCCGCTTGACCATGTTTCATGTCCTGGTAAGGCTATATACACATGCTAATGGCAGTTAATGGTGGTTAGGTAGGGAGTTAAGCTGTATTTACCAAAGGATTAGCATGTGTCTATTCTGTTACTGCTGGATTTATTCATGTTCAAGTTGAAAGTGGATGGAATCCATATGCAAGCTTCTGGCTTTCAAATGCTGGCTGGCACTGAGACTTTTCACGGCACCCTCATCTCAGTTTACTTCCTGTGCTCTGTAGGACCCCTCTAGTCTTTATTTTTATTTCCCTTGTACTTCACTTACTTCTTTTCTGCCTGCAGTACCCGAGTTCCTGTGGTATTCCAGACTGGTGATTGCCGGCCTAGTAGTTCTCCACAGCAGAGTGGTCAGATAGTTCATGTGGATATTGGAGATTTGCCCAAGTGGGCCTCCACTTTATCAAAGTGTAAGCAGGAGTCCTCTCCTTCAGGAGCACTGTGGTAGTAATATATCTTAGTTAAACTGCTGTCCGACAAGGCTGCCTGGCTCTTGATGAGTGTGGTCCTACTACCATCTTGATGGTCTCAGGCTATATTTGGGCTCCATTCTTCTGAGTCTAGCTTGTCCATTTGTGACCAGATCCGAGAGAAGTGTTATGTAACATATTCGTTTCGAGTGAAACATGGGGGTGGGCCAGCCCCAGCTTCTTGGGGTCTGTATCCTGCCCATGTTTAATTGACTCAAACCTACTCGGCTACTATGGTGTCAGGCTTTCCCCTTCAGATTTCTGGTCATAATGTCCAGATCTTCTTTGCCTTGTTTTCTGGCTTTATTTATGTAACTGAATAATGTTCTGGCCTTCAGGCAATAGTCTATCACTGGGCTGAGGTGCTCATGCACATCCGCTTGCAAAGCTTCCCCTCTTTAATAATATTCATTTGAATTCCCCTTTGCCCTGTTGGAAATAGAATCCCTACCACACAAGCTAAAGAATTACACAATACACAAGAAGAAGATATGAAAAATATGCTTGGATACATAAGCAGTGTCCCAACTTGATGAAACAATTATTTGTATACAGGAGGTGTTACACCATAATATAATATATGTATCTGAATATAACAGATAAAATGTTAAAATAGGATTATGACACTTCTAATATGTTTTTAGAGATGTCCAGCCACTTTAAAGGCTGCATTTTTCTGGGTTTGCCATGCCTTTGCCTTATTTAGTTGCCACTAAAAGTGACAACATCAACGCCATATAAATTATTTAGGAAGGACTTTAGTTCTCTCAGGTTTTTGCATATTTCTGTTGGCAATACTCATTCCATATTGTAATTGTGTTTAATTCAGGATCCCTTCAGTGTAATCATGTTGCTTGAGGAGATTCTAATTATGTTCTGCAAGGAAGCTGATGTTGGCAAACTTTTCAGCAGCCTAGTCAGGGAAATGAAATAGCTTTATTCCATCTTTCCTTTCCCTAATAGGTTACAGGATTCCCATTTCATCCCTTTAGTTCCTCCAGCATTGAGAATGCCTTAGTGACTACCAGCCAGCATTCAAGGCAGAAATCATCCATTTATATTCCTGTACTTACAAATTATCAGTAAATTGCTGCTAATCTTGATGATTGCCAGCTATCTTGAAAGATGTCCGAAATGGTTTACTTTCAATCTAAACTGGTACTACTGTGACAAAAAAAAGTTATTTGAGGTTGTCTGTTTTGGATATTCTTTATTTTTACCCCCATTCTTAACTGAGTAGTTTTCCTTGTTTCTAGGCAGAGAAGATTTTCCTTGAGGGTATGTCTATACTACAGAGGGTTTTTTTTTGGAAAAATGGCCGTTTTTCTGAAAAAATGTCAGTTAAGTCCACACTGCAGTTGTGTTCTTTTGAAAGAAAATGGAAAGAGCAGAGGGTTTTTTCTGTAATTGGTAATCCTCTTTCTATGAGGAAGAAGCCTTTTTCCGAAAGAGCTCTTTCAGAAAAAGGCATGTGTGGATGGGGTAAAGGGAGTTTTTGGAAGAAGAGGAAAGAGGAAAAAGCACAGGTTACCTAGTGGCCACTCCATCCATAGGAATCACAGCTTAAATGCAAGATAGCATCCATTCGGAGTGGACACTATTTTTCAAAAAAGATCACTTTTTCTATGTGCTTTGGCAGTGTGGATGCAATCTTCCAGCAATCTAGATGTATCCTGAAATGGAGAGCCAGGGTAAATGCACTAATGCTATTTCATGGTAGAAAAATGAACCAAGCACTAGGTATTGCATTAGGTGTTGGGAAGTTCTATCCAATCTTAAACTTACCTTCCCCACCCTCAAATGAGGATAAGTCGATTATAAAAAAGAAATAACTGGGTAATAGCTTCCCATTGTCTTTAAATAATTTTGTGTGAAATGTAACTATCAACTATACAATCATGACTAAATTGGTCATATATTTCTTTTAGGGTTCTCTTGCCACTTGCCAGTTGTCCGAGCCACTGTTGTGGTTCATTCTGAGGGTGTTGGACACTAGTGAGGCGCTAAAAGCATTTCACGAGATGGGTAAGAAAGTGGGTTTTTCTGTCATTAAAATGTTTTTAATAGAACAATGTGTAAGCAAACTTAGGTAGGTCAAATATGCTTTTACTTTCTTAGTGTTAGTCTAGATTTGATTCCTTTAGTTCCGTGCTTACCTTTAATGTATGTTTGACTTGCTCCACTTTACTTTAGGAGGTGTTCAGCTTATTTGCAACAATATGGTAACCAGTACAAGAGCCATTGTCAACACAGCAAGAAGCATGGTTTCAACTATTATGAAATTTCTTGATTCTGGTCCTAGCAAGGCAACAGATAGCAGTTTGAAAGCAAGAGTACTAGCTTCTGAGCCTGATAATGCGGAAGGAATCCACAATTTTGCGCCATTAGGTTAGTAATACTACTTTTTTTGCCTTTAGGAGACAAAAAGTTGCACTAAGACACATTTTTAAAAATGTCAATGCGGTAGGATAGTCAGTAAAGATGGTACCAACAAGATTGGAGACTGAAAAAGTCCATTTTGATTAAAGTGAACACATTGGGCTGGGGATTGCAGATATTGTGGGAAAGTGGCAAGAGGTTCCTCCAAATCTGAGTGAAGGGATCAGAAGAAACCATTACAAAATGTCTATAAAATTGCCAATAATAAAATCAGTGCGTAGTGGATAGAATGAGGACCAGTAATGCTTCTTCTGCTTTCATGTTTTCAGTAATTAACATTAGAATAGGCTTGAACAGTTGTTTTTAAATTCATGCTACAGAATGCTTGCAAGTAACTGAGACTAACCACATAAATATAATACATATGCTACAGATCACCTCCAGATTGCCGGTTATTCCTGTCGACTACATTCATTCCCCCTCACCTGTTGCCTCTGTCAAAGGCAGCAAGAGCGAGGGGTGGTGGAAGATGGTGCATGTGTGGAGCCAGGTTTTAAGCCATCTTACTCTCCCCTCCCTCTCTCTTCCTCTCCCCCTACTCCACCTCGGCTTTTATGCCTCTGATAGAGAGGCAGCAGCACAGAGGGTGAAGGGGATAGGCAGGAGTCCATATGTGCAGGGAACCAGCTTTGCAAACCCTCCTCCCACCGCTTTCTGCCTCCTACAGAAGCGGGAGGGGGGATTGCTCCCTATGAAAGAGAAGCAACAGCACAGGGTGGCGGGAGGCTCCCTGGGAGTGGTGCTGGGAGCACACTAGGGATGTAAAAACTAGATTAATTAACTGATTATAGTGGACGGAATTTCCATCCACTATTCGATTAGTCGATAAGGGGCTTCTGCTTTGAAATGTAGCAAGAGCCTGCCCTGCTGTTACTACATTTCAAAGGCAGAAGTGCAGCACAGCTTTCCACTTTTGAAATATACAAAGATTGAAATGCCACATGGAGCCTGGGGCCAGCGGGGAACTGTCTGAGTCCCCTGCTGGCCCCATGCTCTGCTTCCACTTGGAAATGTGCAAGAACCTCAGCGGGGACCCTTGGACATTTCAAAGGTGGAATGCCGCTCCTGCCGTCTCTCATGGAGCTGGACTTAGCGGGAACCAGCTTTTAAGCTGGCTTCCCCCAGTACCCTCTCCTCTCTCTCCCTCCGCCCAACCTCTTTCTGATAGAGACAGCAAGGGAGGGGAAAGAGACTAGTTGACTAGTGTGTTGGCTATCCAATAAGCTTTTGCTTATCAGATAGTCAATTAGTCACTTACCTCACTAGAACACACTGGCTCCTGGCCTGCCCCTGGGGAATTAGTGAATAGTTGCGTAATTGCTAAAATTTGATGCGGTTACACAACTATTGAATTGTATGCTATCTAACATCCCTAATACATGGTAGTGTTTGGCACTCAGATAACTCTTCCTGTTCTTGTATTTCTGCCTGGTTTAACAATACAGTAATGATTACAGTAAAACTGCGATGGTCCCGCATCTGACGGTCCGGCACTCCTGATGGTCCGGCACCATCAGGAACCCGGAAGTGCTCCGTGCAACCGGACCATTGGAGCTGCTCTGCCCCCAGCTTCCCCGAATCAGCTGCTGCTAAAACTGACCAGCGCTGAATCCGGGAAGCAGGGGACAGAACAGCTGGAGTGCTGCCGGGTAGGTCCAGTAGCGCTGCCCCTCGGGGCTGCAGGACCAACCTGTCAGCACCCCAGCTGTCCCGGATTCAGCCACTGCTGAAATTGATCAGTGGCTGACGCCAGGAAGCCCGAGACAGAGCTGCTCTGCCCCAGCTTCCTGGAATCAGCCGCTGGTCAGTTTCAGCAGCAGCTGACTTGGGTACACCTGGGACAGAGCAGCTGGGGTGCTGCCGGATTGGTCCCTGCAGGGCCGAGGTTTGGTGCTACCGGACCAACCCAGCAGCGCCCCAACTGCTCTGCCCCAGGCGTCCCGATTCAGCCGCTGCTGAAACTGACCAGGGCTGACTCCAGGAAGCCCGGAGCAGAGCAGCTCTTCCTCTGGCTTTCTGGAGTCAGCCGCTGATCAGTTTCTGCAGCGGCTGACTTGGGGACACCTAGGGCAGAGAAGCTGGGGTGCTGCCGGGTTGGTCCAGTAGCGCTGAGGAGCTGTGCTGCGGGGCCAACTCGTCAGCACCCCAGCTGCTCTGCCCCAGGCGTCACCAAGAGCAGCTGGGGTGCTGACGGGTTGGTCTCGCGGCGCCAAGGGTTGGCGCTACCTGACCAACCTGGCAGCACTCCAGCTGCTCTGCTGCAGGCGTCCCCGATTCAGCCGCTGCTGAAACTGACCAGCAGCGGCTGAATCAGGGACTCCTGGGGCAGAGCCGTACTATCAGAAGGGAGGGCTATGAGGGGGTCTGGGGTAGCATCCCCCCACCCCAGACCCCTCATAGCCCCCCCTTTTGATAGTCCGGCATATCTGATAATTGGGCACCCCCTGGGTCCCAAAGGTGCCGGATTATCGGAAGTTTACTGTACTACATTCTTAGTTCTGCTGGGAGCAGTCTGTGAGGGGAAAGGAAAATTAAATGATTCTGTCTTCGAACTGTCATAAATGTAGTAATCATAGACAGCAAACTAAAGCTGTAAACTACCATGCCAGGTTCAATACTGGCCATGTAGCAATCTTAATATTATTTTCCTTTACTCTCAAAAAGGCTAGGGCAGTGGTTCCCAAACTTTTCATCATCACGCCCTCTTTTTGATTTTTGAGAAACCCTCACGCCCCCTCCCATCATAGCAGCAAAACTAGTTGAGCGGCTCCCCCCCCCCAAAAAAAAAGAACTCACTGGGGCTGAAAAACAAAAATAGCAGCAAAACTTAGGGGGCTGGGATTGACTGGGGGGCGGGGTCGTCTTGCCCCTCCCCCCCCCCCCGAATTTCTGCACACACCCCAGTTTGGGCTGGGCTTTGGGAAACCCAGAACTGTCAGTTCCTCTAATGCAAGAAAGAGGGAGGGGTGCTGCTTTGAACTATTTTTGATCCTACCAGTAGCTTAAGATGGACATGCAGAGCAGGCTGTAGTATTTTGAGATGGACATGCAAGAAGCTTTTAAGTCATGTACATATATATTTTGTGCATGTGCAGTGCTTGAAAACTGCACTTGCATTGGTGAGGTTTCTCTGGCAAGAGAGGCATGATAAACATGAAGATATCAAGCTGGATTCAGCGTAGCACCCTCTTCATTCTCAGTAGCTGGGGGTGAGAGCTTAGCATCTAACCAGAACATAGGTCCTGGACTTTAACAGGCTCCCCTCCCAACTTTTTATTTTGGCTGAGGCTCTAGAAAGTTTAAGACGTTGTCTAGCAGATATGCAAACAAAATTGCATTAGTTGTGTCTGCATATATAACTTATTTATACAAGTTATGACTAATATATTTTAATGGAAAGACAACAAAAATTAATTTAGCAGTTATAATGGTTATATCAAATTGCAGTGTGGTAACCTACAACAAATGAATAATAGAAAAGTGTTACTCTTTAGTGACTGGTAACTTGAGTACTAGTAATCAGGATTTTAGAATGTGATGTTAATTATTATGATTGATTGAAGGTTCCATCACATCAAGCAGTCCTACTGCCCAACCTGCTGAAGTACTACTTCAGGCTACGCCTCCCCACAGAAGAGCTCGATCTGCTGCATGGTCTTATATCTTTCTACCCGAGGAAGCTTGGTGTGACCTCACAATTCACCTTCCTGCTGCTGTGCTGCTGAAAGAGATACACATCCAACCTCATCTTGCATCCCTTGCAAGTAGGTAGATTATTAAAAATTGTGCTGAACTGAAAAACTCCGGGGATATAATTTTAGAAAAAATGTTATCTTTGAACATAAACCCCACTCTCCCCCCTGCCCCTCCCCGCCCCGATTTGGAACACTAATAAAAGGCCTGTCGTTTATTAGCTTTTCTTTTCTTACTGAGAATCACATGCCATGGAATTTCTGGTTTTTATATTTTGTACTGTTGGAAATAAGGGCAGGTCAATACTTAAAAAGCTGCACTGATGCAATGCTTTAGTGAAAATTCTACTACATGGATGGGAAAGATTCTTCCTCAAGCATAGTTGATCCACCTATATGAGACAGTAGCTGTATCAATGGGAGGAGCTCTACTGTCCACATAGTGCTTTTGGGGCAGGTTAGGGTTAGGTTGATGTAACTGTATTGCTCAAGGGGAGTTGTATCAACATAAGTGTGTAGAGCAGACAAAGCTTGAGTGCATCCTTATCTGCTCTTCTAGTTCTGCCTTCATTGTCTGTGATGAGAGTTGGTGTTAACTAGGAGAGGCCCTTGCATTTCAAACAGAATCTGCTTACATATTGATTAATTTGTTTACTTAGTTTTGAGCCCCAGGTGTTAATTCCCCTGATGCCTCAGACTGGGTTCTCTGAAGCATCCTAAAGGGCCTAAAGCCCTCATGACAACTGCTTTATTGTTAGACAAATTCAGTTTTAATGGATTATAATCACCACTGACCTGATGACTTTCTCTCCCATAGGTAAGGCTGTTAAAAACTGTCGGGAGTCATATCTGCACTACAAATTTGTGCTGGCATATCTATTTGTAATTCTTGACTAACATAACTGTTCTGGCAAAATCCCTAATATTGATTGGCAAAACTGCATTTTTGGCCTGTATAGCTTATTTTGCTTTGTAGGGCTAGAATAAAGTACATCAGCAAGCTTCATATACCCTAAGAACACCTTGTGATGACTATACAACACAGGTATATGTATAGCAGCAAGATGCTCTTGATGTAGACCTAGCCTGAATAGGCAGGGCCCTCCTATGCCTCCTTAGTTTAATCCCCAGTCTTTGACATGAAGTGCACAAATCAGATTTTGGATATGGATAAAAATATGAAATTAATGTGACATTTATGGTCATATTTTGTCTCACAGATCAAAGATATCTGCTCTTTTGTCTTAGCTCTCCTGGAAACAAAATAAACCCACACCCAATAAGGGGGTGACAGATTCATTAGTGGGAAAGCATCTCCTGCTGGCAAAGTGCCACCCATACTAGCCCACTTTGTCATTAAAACATTTGTCATTCAGCCAGGGCTTCTTCCAAAGCCCCGAGGAACAAAAACTCCCAACAGAAGTGCAATTGTAGACATACCCAAAGTTGGAAACTATGCTAGTTTATCATTTTAAAAACTGGGTACTCACATTGATAAATGGTTTTTAAATGAAGTCGAGCTGTTCATTAATTGCAGTTAATGTATGTGATTAACTCAAAACAAATTAACTCATTTTTTCTTGATCACAGACCCATGCTCAAGGTGGGTGTGCTTTTGTGCATTTCTAGGACGGGTACCATTCCTCCCAGAGCCCTATTCCTCTTGTGCTCTGGATCAGAGACCTGCTTCTTCTCTACTTCACAGAGCATGGAGGGACTCGATGCTCTGGGTTATATGCTTGAATTGACAGGGTATTAACATACTCATTCCCCCAACACACACTTCTTTCCAGCACCCAAAAATATTTAAATAACTGGCATTCTGTTGTTTAACAGTGTGACTACAAATAGGATTAATTGTGATAAGTTTTAAATTGTTTGACAGTACTAAAGTGTTACTCTCCTCTTACTCTGTAGCTTGCCCTTCATCAGTATCTGTTGAAGTAAGTGCAGATGGGGTGAATATGTTACCTTTGTCAACTCCTGTCGTCACAAGTGGCCTCACATACATAAAAATCCAGCTTGTAAAAGCTGAAGTGGCCTCTGCAGTTTGCCTTCGACTTCATCGCCCACGAGATGCTAGCACATTAGGCCTCTCTCAAATTAAATTGTTAGGCCTCACAGCCTTTGGAAACACATCATCTGCAACAGTTAACAATCCATTCCTTCCTTCTGAAGATCAGGTGTCTAAAACAAGGTATGTTTATTCATAGTTGCTTGAAATGAGGAGAGCTATTCATGCTTTTCATAATTTCTTTATGAAGTCTTATAAGGCAGAAGTTACAGGCAGTGATCTGAATTCTCAGATTATAGAAAAATGTGGGTAATCTCCATGAATAGTTTCCATTTTACCTCTTTTAGAAAATTTGGGGTTTAATTTAATGCAAGGAAGAGTTAATAAAATTTAGAAATTAAATGTATCGCATTTTAAAGTTAATGAGCAATAAGGAATTTGCTAACCTTCGGAGCAAAAGAATTGATAGGGTTTGTGTTTGGGAGCAAGGGGGGAGGGGATTTAAGATGCATTAGTGAGACATCATAATAGAAATTTTGGTTTGGTGCGAATTTAAAAAGAAATATTTTAATTTTAGGATTGAATTTAAAATGACCAAAAAGCAATGGAGGACGATATTAGCAATACACCAGATGACACAGGGTTTCCCATATAACCTCTAGTCCACCAGTAGTTAGAGATCTCACCTGGGATATTGAAAGAGTTCAGATCAGTTCCTCCTATCTGATATGGAGCTTGGGTCTCTTGTCTTGAAATAGAATCCCTCAGATCCTGGACTGGGAAGAGTTCTCTTAAGAGTCCATTTTAGTTTCTCGTTTTGAAGTTTTTATTTTTCATAAATAATCATAGATGCAAGGGTACTCGAACTTGGAAGTATCATCCTAGGTTAGAGCTCTACCTATCAGGGTATAGAATTATTCTTTGTTACTTTCTTGTTGGCTCATTGACTGTTCATTGTTGTTGTTAATAACTAGGAATTGCCTCTATGAGCCTAAGAAAGTTGGAGCTTTTTTTTTCTAATAGCTTTGATTTGAATTGTCTTTAAAATTTTAGAGTAACTTAGGTGAAGAAACAGGAAAATGAAATTTAAATGATACATAAAGCAGCCTTCCATAAACAAAGATCAAAGGATGAGTCAGTTAACACTGAAGCTTTTTTGTAAATTCAGAAAATATAAATACGATAGCCAATTTTTGCTATTAATATTATATTTTGTGTAACTTGAGTTTGTGTATTGTTTATGCAATTAAAAATTGATATAATTTATAAAACAAGGGTGCAGTTTACTTGTCTACAACCTCATTTTTTCAAGTTAATTGCTTTTAATTGTTCAAGATAATTGTTCTTTTAACAGTTTAATATAGAATGTTCCATTATGTGTATTAAAAGAAAAATAATAGATGAAACAGGCTAAATATAAACAAAACACATATTGAAAAATGTGCAGCAAATACAGTAGAACTCCAAATCTGTTAAGATTCACTGTAATCTATTGTAGTATTTATCTTAATTTATAGAATCATAGAATACTAGGACTGGAAGGGACCTCGAGAGGTCATTGAGTCAGTCCCCTGCCCAAATACTGTCTAGACTATCCCTGATAGACATTTATCTAACGTACTCTTAAATATCTCCAGAGATGGAGATTCCGCATCCTCCCTGGGTAATTTATTCCAGTTTTTAACTACCCTGACAGTTAGGAACTTTTTCCTACTGTCCAACCTAAACCTCCCTTGCTGCAGTTTAAGCCCATTGCTTCTTGCTCTATCCTCAGAGGCCAGGATGAATAAGTTTTCTCCCTCCTCCTTATGATACCCTTTTACATACCTGAAAACTGCTATCATGTCCCCCCTCAATCTTCTTTTTTCTAAATTAAACAAACCCAGTTCTTTCAGCCTTCCTTCATAGGTCATGTTCTCTAGACCTTTAATCATTCTTGTTGCTCTTCTCTGGACTCTCTCCAATTTCTCCACATCCTTCTTGAAATGCGGTGCCCAGAACTGGACACAATACTCCAACTGATGCCTAACTAGCGCAGAGTAGAGTGCAAGAATGACTTCTCGTGTCTTGCTCATAACACACCTGTTAATGCATCCCAGAATCATGTTTGCTTTTTTTACAATAGCATCACACTGCTGACTCATGTTCATTTTGTGGTCCACTATAACCCCTAGATCCCTTTCTGCTGTTCTCCTACCTAGACGGTCGCTTCCCATTCTATATGTGTGAAACTGATTGTTCCTTCCTAAGTGGAGCACTTCACATTTGTCTTTATTAAACTTCATCCTGTTTACCTCAGACCATTTCTCCAATTTGAATTATGACCCTATCCTCCAGATTAGTCGCAACCCCTCCCAGCTTGGTATCATCTGCAAACTTAATAAGTGTACTTTCTATGCCAATACAGGCAGTCCCTGGGTTACGTACAAGATAGGGACTGTAGGTTTGTTCTTAAGTTGAATTTGTATGTAAGTCGGAACTGTTACATATTGTGGCGGAAACTCTAGCCAAACATTTCTCCAGAGCTCAGTTTTATTCTCCCACACCTCACTTGCCTCAGTCCTTTATTCTCAAGCTGAGGTGTCTGCTGAGAAAATCCACTCCGCGTCTCCCTGGTCTGCTTGGGGGGTGGGGGGGGCGCTAGCTTCGTGTCTCCCTGGTCTGCTGGGGGGAAGCAGCTAGTGTGGGGTTGCCTCACCCCGTTTGTAAGTAGGGATCCGATGTAAGTCGGATCCATGTAACCCGGGGACTGCCTGTATCTAAATAGTTGATGAAGATATTGAAGAGAGCCAGTCCCAAAACAGACCCCTGCAGAACCCCACTTGTTATGCCTTTCCAGCAGGATTGTGAAGCATTAATAACTTCTCTCTGAGTATGGTTATCCAGCCAGTTATGCACCCACCTTATAGTAGCCCCATCTAAGTTGTATTTGCCTAGTTTATTGATAAGAATATCATGCAAGACCATATCAAATGCCTTACTAAAGTCTAGGTATAGCACATCCACCGCTTCTCCCTTATCCACAAGAATCGTGATACTATCAAAGAAAGCTATCAGATTGGTTTGATATAATTTGTTCTTTACAAATCCATGCTGGCTGTTCCCTATCACCTTGCGACCTTCCAAGTGTTTACAGATGATTTCCTTAATTACCTGCTCCATTATCTTCCCTGACACAGAAGCTAAACTGACTGGTCTGTAGTTTCCTGGATTGTTCTTATTTCTCTATTTATAAATGGGAACTGTATTTGCCCTTTTCCAGTTTTCTGGAATCTCTTCTGTCTTCCGTGATTTTCCAAAGATGATAGCTAGAGGCTCAGATACCTCCTCTATCAGCTCCTTGAGTATTCTAGGATGCATTTCATCAGGCCCTGGTGACTTGCAGGCATCTAACTTTTCTAGGTGATTTTTAACTTGTTCTTTTTTATTTTATCTTCTAAACCTACCCCCTTCCCACTAGCATTCCCTATGTTAGGCATTCCTTCAGACTTCTCGGTGAAGACCGAAACAAAGAAGTCATTAAGCATTTCTGCCATTTCCAAGTTTCCTGTTATTGTTTCTCCCTCCTCACTGACCAGTGAGCCTACCCTGTCCTTGGTCTTCCTCTTGCTTCTAATATATTTATAAAAAGTCTTCTTGTTTCCTTTTATTCCCGTAGCTAGTTTGAGCTCATTTTGTGCCTTTCCTTTCTAATCTTGCCCCTGCATTCCTGTATTGTTTGCCTATATTCTTCCTTTGTAATTTGTCCTAGTTTCCATTTTTTACATGACTCCTTTTTTATTTTTAGATCATGCAAGATCTCGTGGGTAAGCCAAGACGGTCTTTTGCCATATTTTCTATCTTTCCTATGCAGCGGAATAGCTTGCTTTTGGGCCTTTAACAATGTCCCTTTGAAAAACTGCCAACTCTCTTCAGCTGTTTTTCCCCTCAGTCTCGATTCCCATGGGAGCTTACCTATCAGCTCTCTGAGCTTACCAAAATCTGCCTTCCTGAAATCCATTGTCTCTATTTTGCTGTTCTCCCTTATACCCTTCCTTTAGAATTGTGAACTCTATGATTTCATGATCACTTTCAAATTCTCAACCAGTTCCTCCCTATTTGTTAGGATCAAATCTAGAACAGCTTTTTCAACCTTCTGAAATAAAAAAAAATTGTCTCCAATGCAGTCCATGAACTTACTGGATAGTCTGTTATGATAGATTTGTCTGTTTATGTACATTTAGGCTCTGATGTAGCAAACATTCATATGAGGAACTTAACCTCTCTAGATAGACAAGTTGATTGCAAAGTCATTATGCATGTGCTTAACTTTATTATGGTGAGTAATTATTTGCAGGATCTGGTCCTTAATGAAGACTGCTTACTGATTTTCTCATTCAGTGCACTTTACTGTGTGCAGTACTTGTAAACGAGACATGCAGATTTCCGATACTCCTAACTACACAGCAAATTTAGCAGTATATGATTGCATAGTTAAATTTCCATCAAATTTTGGCATTTATATTTCAGCTACTTTCAAATCCTTATACAGATTTTCGTTTGAATCATGATAGTTGCTTCTTCCCGAAAATCAACGTCTCCAGTCAGATTTTAGGATTTACCCCCTCCTGGTTCAGGCTTGGGATGTTAAATATCAGTTAATTGAATAGTTGAGTAACCTCATGAATTCTTATTGGTTACTCAACTATGCTTTAGTTCCCGGGGATGCGGATGGCAGTCAGTGCACTCGGGCCTCACTCCCAAGGAATCCCCTGCCACTCTGCACTGCCTCTATATCAGAGGCAGCAGTGCAGGGTGTCAGGCGGTAGCTGGTCCATGAGGGAAGCCAGTTTAAAACCAGCCCTGCAGACCGGCTGCTTGTTGCTCTATGCTGCTGTCTCTGATAAGGTAGATCGTGCCAAACCAACCTAATCTCCTTTTTTGAGAAAGTAACAGATTTTTTAGATAAAGGAAATGCAGTGGATCTAATCAGCCTCGACTTTAGTAAGGCATTTGATACAGTACCACATGGGGAATTATTGGTTAAATTGGAAATGATTGGAATTAATATGAAAGTTGAGAGGTGGATAAGCAACTGGTTAAAGGGGAGACTACAGCGGGTCATATTGAAAGGTGAACTGTCAGGTTGGAGGAAGGTTACTAGCGGAGTTCCTCAGGGATCAGTTTTGGGGCCAATTTTATTTAATCTTTTTATTGCTGATCTTGGCACCAAAAGTGGAAGTGTCCTAATAAAATTTGCGGATGACACAAAGTTGGGAGCTATTGCCAATTCAGAAAAGGATCGGGATATCATACAGGAAGATCTGGATGATCTTGTAAATTGGAGTAATAGCAATAGGATGAAATTTAATAGTGAGAAGTGTTAAGGTTTTGCATTTAGGGATTAACAACAAGAATTTTAGTTACAAGCTGGGGACACATCAGTTGGAAGTAACGGAGGAGGAGAAGGACCTTGGAGTCCTGGTTGATTATAGAATGACTGAGCCGCCATTGTGACATGGCCGTGAAAAAGGCTAATCCGCTCTTGGGATGTATTAGGCGAGGTATTTCCAGTAGAGATAAGAAGGTGTCAGTGCCATTATACAAGGCATTGGTGAGACCCCATTTGGAATACTGTGTGCATTTATGGTCTCCCGTGTTTAAGAAGGATGAATTCAAACTGGAACAGGTACAAAGAAGGGCCGCTAGGATGATCTGAGGAATGGAAAACCTGTCTTATGAAAGGAGACTCAAGGAGATTGGCTTGTTTACCATAACCAAAAGAAGGCTGAGGGGGGCCATGATTGCACTTTTTAAATATATTAGAGGGATAAATACCAGGGAGGGAGAGGAATTATTTAAGCTTAATACCAATGTGGACACAAGAACAAATGGATATAAGCTGGCTAGTAGGAAGCTTAGACTTGAGATTAGACGACGGTTTCTAGCCATTAGAGGAGTGAGGTTCTGGAATGGCCTTCCAAGGGAAGTAGTGGGGGCAAAAGATCTACCTGGCTTCAAGATTAAACTAGATGGGTTTATGAAGGGGATGGTTTGATGAGATAACATGATCTTGGTAACTAATTGATCATTCATTATCAGTGGGAAATAGGTCAATGGAGGGATGATAGGAATTACTAGAGAACTTTCTGGGTGTCTAGCTGATGAGTCTTGCCCACATGCTCAGGGTTTAGCTGATCGCCATATTTGGGGTCAGGAAGGAATTTTCCTCCAGGGTAGATTGACTGAGGCCCTGGAGGTTTTTTGCCTTCCTCTGTAGCATGGGGTACAGATCACAGCTAGAGGATTCTCAGCATCTTGGGGTCTTCAAAGTATTTGAAGGCTTCAATATCTGAGATATAGGTGAGAGGATTATTCTGGGAGGGGTGGGTGAGATTCTGTGGCCTGCACTGTGCAGGGGGTCAGACTAGATAATCATAATGGTCCCTTCTGACCTTAAAGTCTATGAGTCTATGAGGGTGGCAGCAGCCCCTGTCTGGGGGGCAGTCTAAGGCCCCAGACCCAGCATGAGCCAGAAAAGAGCCAGGCTGTCTGCCAGCCCGGCTCCCAATACACTTTAAATGCAGAGCTGCAGCAGAAATAGATCACAGGCGAGGACTGAGGCAGGCTGCTGGCCAACCTGTTAAAAAATTCACGGGGTGGGGGGGGGCGCGGCGGAAATATGTGTAGTCTATAGCATTAACATATAAGCTTTTGCTTATTGGTTAATCAACTATACTATTACTATCCTATAACATACTGTTACATCCCTAGTTGAGGAGAGTGATACAATTTCACATATAAGCACTCAATACATTTTGTGACAAAATGAAGTTGCAGGCATGTCTTGAACTTTAATGTTGAATTCTTTAATGTTTGTATACTCTTGCTCTAATAAAGTATAATTCATTTAAGCTTTGGGTGCCTATTACTATTTAATCACAGATATTTATATTTCTCTTCCTGTCATACTTCCCTATATAAAAGCATTTGATTGACTTAAAGTTAATACATCATAATTATGTATACACTAACTCATTCTAGCTTTTTTTGTTTACTATTTCAGTATTGGATGGTTAAGATTGTTGCATCATTGCCTCACTCACATAAGTGATTTAGAAGGAATGATGGCTAGTGCTGCAGCACCCACTGCCAATCTGTTGCAGACATGTGCTGCCTTACTGATGTCACCATACTGTGGTATGCATTCTCCAAACATTGAGGCTGTGCTTGTAAAAATTGGGCTGCAGTCCACTAGAATAGGCCTAAAACTAATTGACATTCTTCTAAGAAATTGCTCCGCATCAGGGATCGATCCTGCAGGTGAGAACATATTACTTTATTTTCTCTGGTGTTTTTTTTTAAATATTTGTCATTCTAAATCTTGCAATTTCTTTTGTGGTTCATGTAAATTTCTAAGTAGTTGGTTGAAATTTACTAATTAAGGTTTTGACTCTATTTTTAAGTTGCACATCGCACCTTAGTTTTCTATGGTGTATAGTGCTGTGCTCTTGAGTGTCAACAAGGAGGCTCTAGCACAGTGGTTCTCAAACTAAGGATCATAAGGTGGTTATATGGCAGTTGCAAACTGTCAGCTCCACGGGACAGAAGCCAGCATTAAATTAAATTCCCTCCCCCATTTTTAATTTTTAAGGTGGGGTCGCACTGAGGCTTGGTGTGTTTAAAAAAAAAAAGTAGTGACCTATACAGAAAGTTTGAAAACTACTGGTCTAAGACTTAATTATCTTTTAGTGCTACAGTGGCATTACCAGTACAAATAAAACAATGAGTTAGATTAAACATCAGTTTCAGCAAATTGTCAGATAAATGTTCTTGGGATTCTTTGGGATAAAGGAACTTTGGAATAGATGTGCATAAATTCCCAGATGCAAACTGTGCTAAGGAATACCTATAGCTGAGAACATCTGCAGGTAATTAAGCTAAATTTCAGGAATGTTGGAATTATCATATAACTAAATCTTGTTAAACCTAAGAAACTGAGTGTTATGACGAACTTTACAGAAATTATTTTTTTAACTTAACATGTTTGGATTTTTTTAAATTTAACCCAATTTTCAATTGCCTGCATTTAAAACTTGGTTATGTAATCATGACATTACTGTTAGGTTTGTACCTTAAATTACTCATTTGTTAATGTACATAAACATTAAGTGGAAATCCCAAAGAGATGGTAATCACACAATCTTTCTAATGGTTAGAAGATTTAGTATCAACTTGAAATAACTTTTTAATTTCAGCTTTGAGTCAGAATCACTCATACACTGTATTTGTTTTATGGCACTCGTAAAACAGCCAAAGTACAATGGCTGGTAACCTGAAATTACCGTTGCTTGACATGGACTGAGCAGCCCAGAATAGCCAGAATGTACACCCAGTTTTTTCCTCTTGCCCCAGTAAGTAGGCCTGGTAAGAGAGGTAGCTTAAATAAATTTTAATCATCACTTTTGCTGTTATATCCTAATTGAATGTTTGTCAGCAAAGGCTAGTATATAAATTTCTTTTCAGAGAAACTCATGAAGAATAGCTTGCTTTAAAAATGGTTGCCATCTGTTGTGAATAGGACTTTAGTCACAGCTTGTCCTCATTAACCTGTGCTGTTTCAAAGTGGCCATTTCACTTTTCAGGAGAAATGAGGGTGACTTAAGGTGAGATGAGAGAGTTTTCTTCACTTCCTGACAGGATAGAGGAGCACTTAAACAAGCAGGTGATGATGGTGTGCATTTTTGCTAAGAACATCCTGTCACCTCAGTCTGTGGGAACAATATTCTCAAAGAGTATGTCTACAAAGTAAGGCTAAACTCGAAATAAGCTGTGCAGCTTGAACTACATCAATTGCATAGCTTAAGTCGAAGTAGCTTATTTCGACTTTGGGCACATCTACACAGCACTTATTTCAAAATTGAGTACTCTTTCCCCAACTTCTCTTACTCCTCGTACAGTGAGGTTTACAGAAGTTGGAGTAAGAAGCCTGTTATTTTGAAATAAATTGGAATTTATTTTGAAATAACAGGCTTGATGTGTAGATGTGCACTACGTTATTTTGGAATAACTGATGTTATTCCGAAATAATGCTGCTGTGTAGACATGCCCAAAATGGGCACTCAAATGACGACGATAAGAGCAATAGGATGTATCAGCCGTTTTGGAAGTTTCTTCATGAAATTTGCTAAAGAAACTCTATTATGAAGAATAACAAGAAATTACCATTGCTACTTTAAAGTAGTTAAATATGATATATGCACAGATTTTTAATGAATTTTAATTGAGAAGTTTAAATAATGGTTTCCACAACAGAGGTAACTTAAAACCAAGCCTGACTATATATTTAAAGGCCTAATTTTTAATAGAGAAATTAATGAATTTACTTGTAAATTCTCATAATGTGTTTTGAGTATTCAGAATAGTCGTAGGTGGTATGATGGAAGGCATATGGCATTCCTTATATATCTGAAATTGAATATCTATTATTGAGTTATTATACAGTTGTTTCCAATAATTGTTCCACATATACTTTTTAAAAACAAAAAAATTAAATGAGTACTTTTACTGTTACTTTTTTCCTTGTGTGTGGGGCAAGATTTGAATAGCCCTTTACTTTTTGGAAGACTGAATGGCCTATCTTCTGACTCTACAATAGACATTCTCTATCAGCTCGGAACAACTCAGGACCCTGGAACAAAGGACAGGTGAATAATTAATTAAATTGTTAATGTTTTTAAATATTAAAACAATTCTCATTATGTACTCAAACACAAGCCCATTCGTTTACAAGCTGATCCCTCAAACTTACAAAGAAAACATGGTAAAAGTCACTGACTCGTTTATAAGCCAAATCCAGAGTACAAACCTCCAGTCCCAGTTCCTCGGGGTCAGCATCAACGTGGAGGCTTTCAGCTGAGCTTTTAGCGCTTCACACTTTAATGCTGAGCTTTTGATACTTACCCAGACATGGGAAGCAACAGTGGGTTGAAGGATTTGCTGGCTGCTGGGAAGTGTAAAAAGCTCATTAAGAGTGTTATCAGTTAAGAGCCTCTCAGCTAAGAGACTGCACACTAGGAGCTAGTATCCAGCCTACCGAGTCACCGAATCCAGCCCGTAGACCATTCTGCCAGGACCTCAGCCATGTAGCTGTTGTGGTTTAAAGCACAGTCTGTGTGGCGCTCTGCTCTGTGGGGAGAGGGAGGCTTCCCAGCCCAATCCTCAGCTCCTATAGGCTGGAAATAATTGGCCAATAGGAATTGATCCCAGCCAATCTCAGCTCCTGTTGGCTGGAAACAGTCATTTAATAGGAGCTGAGAAATAGGTCTGAGAGATGGAGGCAGCACAAACCTCTTTCCCTGGAGGGAACAAGCCTGCAGTTTAAAGTAATCTGGGGCTGTAGTAGGCAGGGAGCCCAGCTTTCCTTGTGGGTGTAGCAGGGCTGCTTGCTTATGTAAGCACCTCCCACTCTGAGCCTGCCTCTGGCACCCCTGCCTCTCCTGCACCCTAACTCCCTCCCGCACATCACCATCCAAAACCTCTGCACATCCTTCCCCATGTCACAACTCCCTCCTAGACCCTGTACCCTCTTCTTCACTCTTCCTCCAGGCCAGAATCCTCTTCTGCACCCATACTTCCTCCCTTACCCTACACCCCAGTCCCCTGACCCAGGTCACAATTTCCTCCTCCACCCAAACTCCCTCCTTGACCTCATACTGCACCCCAGTCCCTTTCCCCGTGCACTCTTCTGCACCCAACCTCCACCCTAGAGCCCACATCTCCTCCACAGAGAAGTGCAGCCCGTCACCATTTTCCAAAATCTTGGGAGTGGCCCCCCACCAAAAAATATTGCCCACTCCTGAGCTAGCAAGTTCTTCAGCACACATTGTTTCATGTGGCTCCAGAAGAACCTATTCATAAGCCCACCGCTGCTTTTCACAGTGGGATTTTTTCCCAAATGCATCTGATGAAGTGGATCTTTGCCCATGAAAACTTATGCTTATGCTCCAATAAATCTGTTAGTCTATAAGGTGCCACAGAACTCCTCGTGGCTTTTCCAAAAAAAGTTAGTTTATGAAAGAGGATATACGGCACTTGTTTAAAAAGGGACTTCTCATTATGCTAAAACATACTTTTAGATCTCGTTTAAAATAACCTCTGAGCACAGAACTATAAATAAGTTTATAGTTTTTCATTCTACAGGTACCTAGCTTTGCATTCTCTTCAAAGTAAACCGAGCACAAGTAAACAATATACTTTTTAGTATGGCTACATGTAAGTGTATGCATCTTGGTACAAAGAATGTAGGCCATACTTACAGGATGATAGGGGAAAAAAGATGGGGAGTTGTGGTGGATAATGAGCTGAACGTGAGGCTTCATTGTGGTGCTGTGGCCAAAGAACTAATGCAGTGCTTGGCTGCTAAAAGAATGAAATCTCAAATAGGAGCGGAGACTTTTATTTCTTGACTTGGCCCTTTGCTGCTGCTGCTAGAATACTTTGTCCATTTCTGGTGCCATTTAAGAAGGATAGTTGATAAATTGGAAAGAGTTCAGAGTAGAGCCATGTTCATGATTAAAAAAAATCAGAAAATATTAGGGTGTAAATAGTTAAGTGAGAGAGGCCGGAGCAGGACTATTCCAGCCCTATGGGGTCCTGCCAGAGGCAAGCCTGGCTCGGCCCTTCCACTCGCAGGCAAGAACTGTTCCAGCTTGCCAGAGGAACCTGGTCTGTAATGGGCCTGGCATAGCTCCCACCCACAGGTTACACACTGGCTCCCCAGAAGCAAGGCCTGCAGGGACTGCTGGCACCGCTCCTGGGGAGCAGGCTGTAGAGCCCACAACAAAGCTGCCTCCTTGGGAATGGGACCCATAGCAGCTATGGCACCGAAGCCTCCTAACTGGCAATGGGCCTGGCAGCAGCCTTTGCTGACTCCATTCCCAGGGACCAAGTTGCAGAGCCCACAATGAAGCCACCTTCCCAGGAGTGGGGCCAGTAGTGGCTGTTTAGCCCCATTCCTGGTGAGCCTTCAGTATGAAGTTTATTGAAGCTTTATACTGCAGAGCCTGCAGCATGTCTAACTGTGATTTTTAGCGGTTACATAGTTACATTTTAAATGAATTTTTACATTCCAAGAAAATACACTGTATGGTGAGAGCTCATTCTCATTAGCATAACAAGGTGAAGGCTAAGGAGTAACTTGATTAGTCTGAATATCTACATGAGGAATAAATATTTAATAATGGGCTCTTGAATCTAGCAATTAAAAGCATAGCATCCGGTAGCCTGAAGTTGAAGTTTGACAGATCGAGACAGGAAATGATGTACATTTTGACAGTAAAAGTAATGAATCATTGGAATGTAAACGTAATTAATCAAAGTTTGTGATGGAATCTCTATCACTGACAATTTTTAAATCCAGGATTGGATGTTTTTTCTGAAGGATGTGCTCTAGGAATCATTTTGGGGAAATTTTATGACCTGTGCTGTTCAAGAGGTGAGACTAGGGTGCATCTGCACAGCACCCTAAACTCAAAATAAGTTATGCAATTTGCGCTGCGCAAATTTTCTTATTTCAAATCTATTTTGAAATGGCTTCTTTTGAAATTTGGCACAGCTACACGGTATCCTGAAATAACCATGCATTGTAGATGTACCCCGATGATCAAAGTAGATCCTGCAGATCTTGGAATCCATGAATCTATGAAACCCCTTTCTTCTTTTTCTATTACTTGTAGGTGTTCAGAATGTTGGTAAGATGCAGTAATTCTGTTGCTTCCCCTACATTCTGCTCCTGAACTTCAATAGTTTGAGTTTGTTTTCCATACACTATGTGGCTATAGAATTACTTACATTTACCATTTAAAACGTAATTTTAAAATTACTTCATCTTTTAATTATTGCCAAGCCCTAACTAAGTCTTCTGAGGTTCTCCTGCAATGGTTATTGGCATCCCGGGCATTACAAATAGTGCAGGAAATGTAAAATTTGAGAAATGGCAACATGACATTCATTTTGTTGCAGATGAATAAAGAGGTCTCAACTTTAAAAAAAAAATCAAATTCTACAGTTAATGACTCTTATAATGTTTGTAGTATTTACCTTTAATATTGCTTTAAATAGTGTAAATTATTTTAGGGCAGGAAGTTGATCTATTTTATAGGTTCCTACTGCTTATGTTAAAATATGCTACATGGTTTTGCCTTCCAGAATACAAGCCCTGCTGAAGTGGGTCAGCGATTCTGCAAGAGCAGCTGCCATGAAAAAAAATGTCCGGATCAATTACATCTGCCCAAACAGCTCAACAAGAGAGTATGGTCTCTTGATGCCATCTCCTTCTCATTTGCACTGTGTAGCAGCAATTTTGTGGCATAGCTATGAACTACTTGTAGAATATGACTTACCCGCATTGCTGAACAGAGAGCTCTTTGAGTAAGTACTGCAAGTAAAATATTTCACTGTGTTCTATAATTTGTTTTTCATTTATTAAGATATGATAGGCTTTTTGCTATTTCCGTGTGCAGTAGTAGTGGAGTACTTATGTATTTGTTGCTTAATTATTATGGTTAATGAAAAGATACTGTTTATTACAAAGAAGGATGAGATTATTATAACAAGTGTAATATTCTAAAATTTTGTTAGTAATTTGTAGTGGCCAATTTTTTTTAGCCCATTTACTTTTCTATCAATATGTATGACATCATTAAATGGCTTTTGTGGCCTTATTTTTAACACGCGTCATTTCTGAAACTTATTTCAAGCTTATTTCAGATTAACTGTTATTCCTTGTAGAATGAGGTGTAACAGTTAATCTGAACTAAGGACTTAGTTCAGATTAACTTTAAACTGCCGCGTGTAGCCTCGGGCAGTTCGTTCGAACTAAGGGGATTTAAAAATGGTGGTCAGACGGGAACATGCAAATAAAGCCCAGGATATTTAAATCCCGGGCTTCGTTTGCAATTCCGGTTGCCTGATTTGCCTACCTAGCTCGAATTAACGAGCTAGTATAGACATACCCTGAGTGCTCAGCTCTGAAGGCAGTGTTGCAACACTAAAGGTAGCACTGTGAGTGAGGGCATGTAGAAGAACTATATTAAACTAAGTCTGCATTACGCTATTTTTCATTCTTCTATCCTACAAATTGTTTAGATGGTGCTTGGATAGAGAGTTATAAAATACCCTGGGAACTTTTACTAAAATATTTTGAGATGTTTAAACTTCTTAATTGCAAAGTTCTTCACAAAGATGGGTTATGTATATCCCCATATTTTCACTTGTGTTATTGAGGTCACAGTTTGTTCCAGGTTGCATGAAGCAAATGGTAGAGTTGTATGATGTGGGACTCTTGATATTTTTAGTCCTTGTTTTCAATCTACTAGCTAACAGCCGTATCAAATATATCATAATGAAATAAGTTCAAATATAGTGATGGGAAAATATTTTAAAGCAATGCCCAGATTATTCTGTAATCTTAAGTAGGCTAACATTCTAAAATTTTGTGCTTTAAATAAAAATAATTCTCTGAATGTTGTCATGTCCCTTTAAAAAAACCTCATTTATAATATCTTTGAAAAGCATTTTTAAGAACTTTATCAAGGTAAAATGGAAAATAAGTGGCAGATTTTTGTTTTGATATAACATTTATTTTTCCCCCTTATTTCTCTAGATCACTCTTTAACTGGTCCATGTCTCTTCCCTGCAACATGGTTTTGAAGAAAGCTGTTGACAGTTTGCTTTGCTCCATGTGCCACATCCACCCTAATTATTTTTCTTTACTCATGGGATGGATGGGTATTACACCTCCTCCAATGCAGTGTCAACACAGACTGTCTATGACGGATGACAGCAAAAAACAGGACCTTAGTTCATCTTTAACAGATGACTCTAAAAACGCACAAGCACCTCTTGCACTAACAGAGTCTCACTTGGCTACCCTTGCTGCCTCATCTCAGTCTCCCGAAGCTATCAAGCAATTATTGGACTCAGGTTTGCCCTCTCTCCTTGTAAGAAGCCTTGCTAGTTTCTGCTTTAACCATACTTCCAGCTCTGACTGCACTTCTCAGTCTGTGGATATTACACAGGATAGACTCAGGAGACATCACGTTCCACAGCACTTCAATAAAATGCCCATCACGGCAGACCTAGTTGCTCCTGTACTCAGGTTTTTGACAGAAGTTGGTAACAGCCACATCATGAAGGATTGGCTGGGTGGTTCTGAAGTCAATCCACTGTGGACAGCACTTTTATTTCTGTTGTGTCATTCTGGTGCTACTTCTGGAGGACACAGTGTAGTAGCACAACAGACCAGTGCAAGATCTACTTTGCTTTCTTCAACAGCAGGTACAGGACTGACCACTCAACAAAGGACTGCAATTGAAAATGCAACAGTTGCATTCTTCTTACAGTGCATTTCCTGCCATCCTAGTAACCAGAGGCTAATGGCACAGGTAAAAGAGCAATACCTTTATCCGTATCTCACTATTTTTGTAAAAATTTAGAGAACATAAGCTTTTATGGCTCAAATTTTGCATAAGAAAAATAGCTCATTGGATGATTAAATATGCCATTTAACCAGTAGTTTTACATTATTGAAATATTAGCACTAGCACATTGGGCTCTGTTTGATGGCAGAGAGATTATTACTTCTGAACACTAGCACAAATATCCAGTGTGGTACATGGGATTCTGTTTTGTCACTTACATTAAAGAGCGTTTGTTTTGCTAACTCAGAATAAGAATGGCACCTTGATGGTGTGTTTCCAGATCAAATTTGCCCTATTGTGAATTCTTAATTTGGAATCTGAAGATAAAGCTGGGTGTCTTTAGTCTCTGATTAATAAAAACACTTTGCCATGGACATGCTTGAGCAACTTGATTGCTGCACAAATAACAGAATACGTTACATTTGGAATTTGGTTAACATATTGAGAAGAATGGAATTGCTCAGTAGTAGCAACATTCAGGTGCCTTTTTGCTCTTGCGCAGCTGTTGCTCAGAAGTGTCCACAATTCACAGGAGGGGAAATGTTCATAAATGGTCATTGCTCTTACAAGCTGATACTGCAAACAAGCATCTATTGTACTTAATTTCCTATTAGCTGTTAGTTCTGTAGTGCTATCAGGAGGAAAAAGTTTAAAAAGCCTTAATTTTTGTCCGTAAATTAAGACAATATATACTGAGATAAACTGAGTAAACAGACGCTATGTCCAGAGAAGAACTTTACTCCAGCATAGTGAAATTCTTCATGAACAAGAAAAGTTACTTTCCCCATTTCTGATGCAACACCTGGTAGAGATTGACAAAAATATTGCAGAGGGAAAGTCAGTTATTCTTTGTTCAGAATATTGCCTTAAAATAAATGTGAATTAATATATTGACTCCTATCAAGGTGGATTAATTTAAATCGAGGCAATTTAAATGATTTCAATCACAGCAATTTAAATCACCAGAATAAATCATTGATTTAAATTAAGTTTCCCAGTGATACTAATTCATACATTTCTTCAAACAATGGTGTATATCTGATCACTAAAACATGTTAATTTACAGCTTAGTACAGCATTTTAAAACATCTAACATCAACATGTAATTTTTTTAGATTACTTGATTTTTATTTAGGAAATAATACATAATCCTTATTACCTGTGTCAAGCTGTAGATGCAACAGCAGTACATTAGGAATGATAACTAAATGATACATACAAACCAATAGCACTTACATTTTATTAAACTAAATCTTAAATGTTACATAAATGCTTCACTTTGCAATTGCAGCAGTCATCAGAGTTGCTGGCTGACAGCTGTACTTAAACTCTTTTTTTTATTTTCAAATGTTATTAACTCTAACAGAAAAGTCCTCAAACATGAAATGTACCGTGTTTTGAAAACTACCATTAGCTCCCATCTTCCCCACTCCCACAGTTATGTTGATGCAGATTTAAGTTACCAAAATAGCTAAGAATGACTGTGCTTAGTGTTCACTTAATTTTGGAGTAAGTCCTATTGAAAAAAGTATAAGATGGGGTTCCTTTGGGAAAGCTCAGTTATGCTGAAGTAAAATAGAGAATAGACTTATGGCATCACAATTCTGCTCTGTGGCCCTGATGTTCCAATTCCAAAATAAGAAGCATGTACTATGTAATAAGAAAATGACACTCAGTGGCAACTGGCAACTTTAGATTTCTCTTACTGCAGCTTTCCGTATTGTTAACTATTTAAACAAGCCATAAGGATTAGCTAAGCTAATTTGTTTTCTAGCAACACATAATGTGGCAAACAACTTGGGAATTTACTTGTTAAATCACACTTACCCTAAAAGGCATGGAGTGTTGAAGAATGATGCATTGCAGATTTGATCCACATTGTTCTTCACATATCAACATTTTCATCCACATGATTTTCTCCCAATAAGCAATTTTCCGTATGATGTTTCATTCTTGCAGTTAGATCCTGCATCATCTTGCACTACTTACACTTGACATATTTTCCTTTTTTACTCAGAACCAGTTTGTTCAAAATATTCCCAGATAGGGTGTGTTTTGCACCCAGAAGCCATAACAGATTTTCTGTGGCAAAAGTGTGTTGGGATATAGGAAGCTGTGCATGTGCTTTTCCTTTTCAGTCACCTCCAATGTTCCTTTCTATGCTGCCTCCATCCTTTCCTGTATATTGTCTCTCTGTATTTAGACTCAGAGGGGTAGCAACTGACGAAGTGGGTCCTTGCCCACGAAAGCTTATGCTCCAACACTTAGTCTATAAGGTGCCACAGGACTCCTTGCCGCTTTTGTATTTAGACTAGAGTTGTAAAAGTGTAATTGATTAACCAATAAGAAAAAAATGTATATGTTAATACTATAGAGTATAGACTACACATGTTCACCCCTCCTCTCCCCCTCACCCCCCCTCCCCCGCCCCGGCCACTAAATTTTTTAGTGGGCTGGCTAGCAGCCTAGCTCAGTTCTGGTTTGCTACAGGTTCGTGACCTACCCCTGCTGCAACTCTGCATTTAAAGTGTATTTGGAGCTGGGCAGTCAGGCAGCCCGGCTCAGTTTCAGCTGGGTCCAGGAACTCAGACCACCCCCTACACAGGGGCTCCTGCCACTCTGCACTGCTGTCTTTTTTAGGATTACCAGATGGCTTCAAATAAACCACTGGACACATTTGATCTCAGATGGGAGGAGGAGGGAAGTGGGGCTGGCCAGGAGGATGGTGCAGGGATAGGACCAGCTGGCAGGAAGCAGGTCTGTCCGGGAGGGGGTCAGGGGGAGCGGAGCTGGCTGGAGGAGATTAGGAGGAGGAGGGAGGTGAACTGTCTGGCAGGATTCAGGGCTTATGGGGGGGGGGGGGACTTGCCGACCGGAAGCGGGGCTGGCTGGGGCGGGGGGAGGAGGGAGAGCAGGGATTCCATCCCGCCCCACCGTGTGTAGTTGCATACTGCCTGGCTGGTAGACACACGCAGCGTGAGCGTGTCTACTAGCCAGGCAATACAGAACTACGTATTTATTTTCTAATAATAAAACTTAACCTAATTAGAAAATACTAGACATTTTTTGTGTCCGGTTTTTTCTTTTTCCCCCAGACAGAACCCTCAAATACCAGACTGTCCCAGCTCCCCTCACAGACCAGCTGCCTCTGATAAAGAAACTAGGGTTGCTAGGGTTCTTAAACTGGCTCCCATCCCGGACCAGCTCCCACCAGGCACCCTGTGCTGCTGTCTCTGATAAAGAAACTAGTGTAGAGTGGCAGGGGTCTTCTCTGGAGTGAGGCCGGAGAGCACTGGCTGCTGGCCCCACCCCCAGGGACTATGGAATAGTTGACTAATGAATAAGAATTAATGAGGTTACTCAACTATTCAATTAACTGGTATGAAACTTCCCTAATGTAGACCATGACTTAACTAACTCCTGTGTTATGTTTGGCCCAGGTCCACTGTTACATAAGCACAGAACAAAAACAATCCTCTCCAGCCTTTACATTTAGTAGTCTGCTGAGAGAGAGAGAGAGAGAGAGAAACTGAAAGCCTTAGAACTTTCAAGAAAAGAGCTAGTTATTAGGCTGGACAGACTAGAGTCATTAATTCATTTTATGAGACTAAATGTAGGTGTAGTATGTTTGAGATGAGGTTTAATTGTAACAATCCTATTTAAAGAGAAATCTAATACTTTATTTTTTAATGAAAATGTCAGATTTAAATAAAAATGAATATTGTATTAAAAATCTGAATTTTTTAATTGTTTTTTTTATCGATCCTGACTCCTATGCTTCATTTTTAATTTGTTTCCTTTTGGTAACCTGTTCTTAGGTGACCATTTATCCTCCTGCAGGGTAGGAAATTGAAGATACCATTTAAACCCTAATTTGAAAAACTAATGGAGGCAAATCTTAAAAAATTAAGGGTCCTGCTGTATTAGTAATGTTAATGTAAAGCTATATTTTATGGGGTTTTACTCCATCATATTATATTTTTTTATTTTTTTTTTGTAATTTGAATTTGTAGGTTCTCTGTGAATTGTTCCAGTCATCCCCTCAACGAGGGAACCTCCCAACGTCTGGAAACATTTCAGGATTTATTAGAAGGCTATTTTTGCAGTTGATGCTGGAGGATGAAAAAGTGACAATGTTTCTTCAGTCCCCGTGTCCAGTAGGTCTTTTATGTATCTACGTTATGAACGTCTGTTTGACCTGACCACGCTACATTTGTGCATTCTCACAGTTGATTCTCCCTTTTTTTGCAAACCAAATGACAGCTTTCTTTCCTCTGTTTATTGTAAAATAGTGAAAACTACTGTTTTGATGGGTGTGGGAAGAGGGTTAAAGGGTTTTTTCTGGATTTTTAACTTGCTATATACTATACTGATGTATTTACATAAATTTAACATTTAATAATGCTTCCAATATTAAACCGGCTGTAATTTCAGTCTGAAAGTCAACTTCTGACTATTCTGAAAAACTAAAAGGCAGTGATGAGAACCTCAAGTAATTGTTTCTCCTATTTGATAAAACAAGTTAAAGAATGCCCAGAATGGAAGGGCAATTGGTGTAGTTTATATCAGTTATCACTGTGCAGAGAGAAGTGAGTGGAGTTGAAAATTTTTAGAGGATTTCAGTTCTCTGAAATCTAGAATCTCTTGAAGGACTTCTGAGAACATGTCTTATGAATTTATTTAGCTCTTAATTTTCAGTTTTGTGTATTGAATTCATTAGATGTTTCTATTTACTACAGTTAGAATTAAGGCAGTTAAGAGGCAGGTAATTGTGTAGTCGATACAATTTATATTGACTATATGATTAGTCAATAAGGGAAGGCGCTACCCCCGCTGCACATCTGGAACTTAAATGTAGTAAGAGCTGAGTGCGCAGGCACCCTAGCTCCTACTACATTTAAACTGCGGAGGTGCAGCAGGAGTAGGTCCAGGACCTGGCACGAACCGAGACTGAAGCAGCCAGCAGCCCCTCTCCCTGCAGGGTCCTAGCAGGGGGGAGCTGGGACCTCCTGTAGACACGAGCTGCGGTGAAGCAGACGCTGTCTACAGGGTCCTTCTGAGAGCAGCAGTGCTGGGAGAGGAGTGTTAAGTGGCACCATGAAGATGGTGCTAGGGGGCACTAGCACCTGCTTCTCCCCTCCTCCCCTGCTGCCTTTGATATTTTGGGTAGTAGTCGACTAATGGACTACTCTTCTACATCCCTAGTTTGAATGTGAGAGAAAGTTATTGGTCAGTGAGTGATGAGTGTTCACTGGTTACCAAATACCCATTGGTATACATTTAATTTTAAGTTGCCTGATATTGAAGGAAGTGATGGCAAATGAGAGTGCCAATAAATACAGGTAATAATAGCTTTCTTTTCCTAAATAAAGATTGAGGCATTGAGAGTTTTTAGTGAGAATTTATTTACAAAAAAAAAGTTTTGCCAAAAGACATAAATTAGCTTAAGTTTCAGCTTTCTTTTGCCAATATCCCCTTCAGTATAATACAAAATGAACAATTTATGAAATAGTTGAAACACTACACCCATAATGCACTTCTTTAGACAGATTTAAATTTAGAAGTCCACTGCTACATCCTACAAGTGAAGAAGTGAGGGAACAATTAAAGGAAGAACTGAAACCATCTAATACTTCCATTCTAGGAAAATTGCTTTCCCATTTACTGATCCATACTATTAATACTACATTTGAAAAATAAACCATGGAATATTGTATCCAAGTTGTTGACAGTGTCATCTAAAAATGGAGTGATATGACAAGGATGTCTTTGCTACTAGTTCAAACAACAAAAATGGAAATAGAGCAATTTCTCAAGTGCACCCATCCTAAACTGCTAATATATAGATGTTCAGCACAATATTTAAACCTGTTGAAAAGAAACGCCTAACATGTTCCTAAGGTATGTTGAGGAAGTTCAGAGGTTCTTGTCAACCACTGTGACACTTGATTTATTATTTTACATGGAGGATTGATGCCCCAATTTCTGAGTGGCACTCATGATGAAGCACATGTTTACATTTACATCCAACTACCAAAAGTATGAAATTTGCACTTTGAGAGAACACACTTTTTTACACAGCAAGAGACTACAGAGAATTACTTCGCAAAAGTAATTGGAAAAAGTCTTCAAAGGAATGCCTACTACTGTCACAATGTATGATGAGATGATTTTTATCTCAATAACAAAGAACTGGAAGCATACAAAAACAAATTTGAAAAGTGATCCAGGGAATCTGAATATATACCTCAGGTCAATTCAGAATGTTGCTAGATTGTACAGTCTGCTCAGTATCTAACTAGTGTGTTTCTGGACCATGACTTAGCACCCATTGTGGTACATTTTGTTACATCTCTTCTAGCATCTCAGGCTACGTCTACACTGTAGCCTTCTTCCAGAAAAGCATATGCAAATGAAGCGGGGAGTGGAATATCTCCATGCTTCATTTGCATAATTAGCAGCTTGAGTAAAAAGGAGCTGTGCACTAAAAACCCCTCTTGCACAAGAGCCGTTCGTCCTCATTTTTTCAGCAAGAATGGCTCTTGCGCAATAAAGAGAGGAAGCAAAATTTGTGGGGATGATGTTTCTCTTAGAGGGACTACTCTCTCAGCAACAGAAGCAGTGCTCTACCAGAATTGTCCCCAGCCCTGGAACCCTCAATTCCCCCCAAAAGAAAGAGGTCAAAATATGGATGACTTCTTGGGACTTTTCTCATATACCTGTCCTGACCCACAAAAGATTTCTTTAGAGATAACTCTGCCTGAGTAGGTCCGATCTTCTCAATATGCAGGACCAAATAGGCATGTCTATTATCTTCAGTTTGAGACCCATCAAGGTAACTCCAAATATATACTCCCAAGACTACTTATGCCATCCATCTCTAAGAGGAATATTTCCATGTCTTAGGCTATCAAAAGTGATTAACAAGGTCCCTTGATGCCAAGCCTATCCTTTGTCTCACATCCATCCCTGGAGTAAGATTTGGGGATATTCCTTTGTGTTTCTTCACTAGTTACCCATTGAGTGGTGGCTGACATTGGATCTTGAAGGCTTTTATCAACACTTTCCACCACCCTGAAACCACTAGGATCTAGGAAAAGAGCTCAACATTCTTACAAGAGCCAGGATCCGGACTTTCCATAGTGACCAAGTGATTAACCAGACTCGAGTCATTCTTGGCTCTTGACTTAGACTCTTCTCTGGATATAAAATTACTTCTTTTTGCTCAGTCTCAAACATCTGAATAAAAAATCCTAGCATAATGTGGTTATGCACAGAACAATTAGGATATATTTGCAACATACAGAATCTTTTAAAATACTGGGTTCCACATTTGTATTTTTTCACCTAGCCTATCTAGAACAGGGTATAAGTTGGCCCCAATTAGTTGGATAGAGCAGTCTGATCAGAAATATCATTTGCTGTAAACAGTACATCTTCAGATATTCAAATATTTTATAACAAACCACTCAAACACTGAAGAGTTCTCAGATGTCATAAAAAGTAAGTTCCAGCTAAATTTTGATCCAGTGACATTTGTGCAACCCCTTTGCTTTTGATTGGGTTCCACAGAAATAAACTGCTCCTGTATTTGGTATTTATTAAACACTCTGTCATTGAGCAAGGAATAACACAGGCATAGCTTTCTGTGCAGAGCAGGGAAGATTTTTGCAAAGCAAGGATGTGTAAAAGGCAATTAAAATGTTTTAAGAAATTAATTCTACTACGTTTAAATGAGGAAGGTAATTTGTGTTGAGGTGTAATATTTTCAGTTACTTGAAAAGAACTTCAGTGGTTCTTGTACTGTAAAAGCAAAGTACCTAGTGTGAAATTTAGAATTACTTTGCTACTGTATTTCTGAATACTCATGCATGGTATGTGATCTTCAACTTTTTTGTGTTGATTTCTAAGGGTAATAACTCCACCTCCACTTTTGTGCAAAATGTATTGGAGTGGGGGAATTTCCTTTTACTGTCAGAAACTGGTTAATTTTCTGAGTACTGAACAAAAAATAGATTTTTGCAGCAGTTTTGTTTGTGTAAAGTTTTTTTTAATTTATGATGAATGATTTTTGCAGCTTATCAAGTTGGCTTCATATTTTGATTTTACTTAATGTGGTTAATATCTTCATCAACTTGTCATGATTGTTGCCTTAATTTATGAATGCTTGAAAGTAACCAGGTTTCATTTATTTTTAGCTATACAAAGGTAGAATTAATGCTACCAGCCATGTAATTCAACATCCAATGTATGGTGCAGGACACAAGTTCCGTACTCTTCACTTACCTGTGTCAACAACGTTAGCAGAGGTTCTGGACCGTGTGTCAGGCAAGTTACAATACTGTGTATTTAATTCTGCAAGGTGTTAAGGAAATATTGTGCTCTTGCTATGAACATAACTATTGCATGTGTGTGATATCTGCATATTTGTGAACAAAATTACAAAATAGAAAGTAATTGAAGATTAAAGTTTTACTTTTTGGGGGGAAATTTATAACATAGGCTTTACTCTAACTTTTGCAGTTTTGGATTGGACAAACTGTTTTTCCATATTTGCATAATGGATTTAGAGGAGACTGTCTTAGACCTACCTAACAGTTCAAAGTTTAGCTTCAGCGGCCAGACTGCAGAATGTATTATGCCTACAGCTTCAATATTTCAAATATTTCAAAATTTTCCCCTGAGGTACTTCCAAAATCTTATGAAATTTTGAGTTCAGTATTCAGAATTCCCTTTAAATGTATCCGTGCCCAATTAAAAAAAAAAACCTTTCAGTTGATCACTTGCTTAATATGTATTGCAAGCTAAAGACTGCAGAAATGAAGTCTATATTCAATGTTTACTACCATCTTTTTCAATCTAATTCAGGGCTACTCAGCATGCAGGCTGCATGTGGCACCATTTGTTTGCGGCCTGCAGTGCGGTTTAGGTTTACGGTGCAGTTTGGGTTGATATATGTTTTAGTAGTTAAATTCCTGGACTGTTGTGAAGTCAAAACAAAAAAGTAGTCAATATAATGGTCTTCTGTTGATATGCGTTTTAGTAGTTAAATTTCTGGACTGTCAATTGCTCATTTAAAGTGCTGTCATATGGGTGGAAATCAGGTAAACTTTGCATTTGATATCAGCAGAACTGACTTAAGTGGCGCCTACGTGTTGAGTAGTCTTGCCTTAGTTTTTGTATTCATGGCCGTCAGTGTGAAATACGCTGTTTGCATATATTTGCATGTATATGCAACCACACTTACATTGTGGCCCTCGGCATGTGCTGTGAGTATCATTGTGGCCCCCAGGACTTCCAAAGTTGAATAGCCCTGATCTAATTAATACTCCTGGATATTTACTTGCAATATAAATAATATACTATCTTTAACATGAAAACTGAGAACTGATTTTGGAAGTTACGGATAAAATTGAAAAAGAAGAATAAACGAGATAGTCATGACTGAAGCATTTATTTTATCCAAAAATAAAATCTAAGATTTTCAGTCAGACTATTAAAGTAATCTTTTCTGTATTAAATATCTATTTAACTGCAAGGGCCTTTTAAACAATTTTGAGAAGTGTAATATTTGATCGTCATTGGCCTTGTTTATGAAATTAAGGTTAGCTTTTATAGTAAACAAAACACTACAGTGGCCTCCAAGGAGTCCTTGGCAATATTAGGGAAATCAAACTTGATGTTGCAAAGGTGAGACATAAGCCAAAGAAAAAACAGTGAAGCCTTTTTAACATATATACAGTAGTTTTTTGGTTTTTGTTTAATTTCATCACAATATTTAAAAAAAAAAAAAAAAACCTTTAGGTCCTCTGTGTTGCTCAGCAGTGGTTGGCATTTTAGAGAAATCAAAGGAAATTCAAATTTGTAGTTATTAAAACAGTTGCAAATCTGCTAGAGTGCACGTAATGCATATTTTTTATATGTACATTATATGAATTTGCAAACACTTAGCTGAAATTTTATTAGTATGTAAGAGTGTCTGAGTTAGAAATACTCTTGGAATGTCTATATTTTCTAACCTTTTGGTCTGGTCCCGTTGTGCAGCTGTATTGACTTTGTGGTTTTCCCAGGCCTGTGGTACAGTAAACTTCCAATAATCCGGCACCTTTAGGACCCAGGGGGTGCCGGATTATCAGATATGCCGGACTATCAGAAGGGGGGGCTATGAGGGTCTGGGGTGGGGGGGATGCTACCCCAGACTCCCCTCATAGCCCTCCCTTCTGATAGTCCGGCTCTGCCCCAAGAGTCCCTGATTCAGCCGTTGCTGGTCAGTTTCAGCAGCGGCTGAATCGGGGACGCCTGCAGCAGAGCAGCTGGAGTGCTGCCAGGTTGGTCAGGTAGCGCCAACCCTTGGCGCCGCAAGACCAACCCGTCAGCACCCCAGCTGCTCTTGGGGACGCCTGGGGCAGAGCAGCTGGGGTGCTGATGGGTTGGTCCCACAGCACCGCTGCTCAGCGCTACTGGACCAACCCGGCAGCACCCCAGCTTCTCTGCCCCAGGTGTCCCCAAGTCAGCTGCTGCAGAAACTGATCAGCGGCTGACTCCAGAAAGCCAGAGGCAGAGCTGCTCTGCTCCGGGCTTCCTGGAGTCAGCCCTGGTCAGTTTCAGCAGCGGCTGAATCGGGACACCTGGGACAGAGCAGCTGGGGCGCTACTGGGTTGGTCTGGTAGTGCCAAACCTCAGCGCTGCGGGGACCAACCCAGCAGCACCCCAGCTGCTCTGTCCCAGGTGTCCCGATTCAGCCGCTGCTGAAACTGACCAGCGGCTGATTCCAGGAAGCTGGGGCAGAGCAGCTCTGTCTCGGGCTTCCTGGCGTCAGCCACTGGTCAATTTCAGCAGCGGCTGAATCCGGGACAGCTGGGGTGCTGCCGAGTTGGTCCCGCAGCCCCGAGGGGCAGTGCTACTGGACCTACCTGGCAGCACTCCAGCTGTTCTGCCCCCTGCTTCCCGGATTCAGCACTTGTCAGTTTTAGCAGCGGCTGAATCGGGGAAGCTGGGGGCAGAGCAGCTCCAATGGTCCTGCTGCCCGGAGCACTTCCGGGTTCCTGATGGTGCCGGACCATCAGGAGTGCGGGACCATCAGATGCCGGACCATTGGAGTTTTACTGTACTTTACATCTGCTGAGCATTTGGTCTTCTATATTTTTGTGATCAACATGTGCTGTGATGACATGTTTTCATAATTATTTTTTTCCAAAATCTTTTCACATACGGATGATAACCAATAACATATTGCACTAATGTAGCACCTTTGATCAGAGCACTGCAATCTAAAATAAATGGGGGAATACATGAAGTTATTGGTATGTGGCAGTTCAGTTACAAAACTAACTTCAGTAAATCAGCTATCATCTTCCCTGGAGCATTGTGATTAACAATGAAGTGCATTCTACAGAACATTTGAACTTTTTATGTGTTGTATGAAGAAGTACTTTCTTGTGTTGGTTTTAAATTTGCTGTGTGTGTATTTTAAATCTGCCTATTGATTTCAAATTGTAATCTATTATGAAGTCATAATTTCTTTTTATCTCCAAGTATTTTAGCGTACTAGGGTAGACAAGGTTAGAATATCTAATGATAAACAGAAGCATTTTTTTAAAATAAAACACAGCACCTTTTTGGCTGCCTTTATGCATCATTTATTGCAGTAGCTTAATTATTTATCTTTGCATTTGCCTTTTAAATTGACTTTTCTATCCCAGTTAAATTAAAAGGAAGGTAAGAAATATGTTGTTTGGCCTGCCAGTTAAAGGCCTTTGTATCTGAGCCAAATGGGAAGGGAATAGCTTTTGTAGAAGGGTAAAACCACACTATCATAGATAAAGTGGAGCTAATTAGCAGTAACTACATGGTTATCCATATTTCAGGTGGTCAGAAGTGTTCATAAGTGTGACGAATATTGATGATGGTAGTGGATCTTGGGAAAAGGAAGGGACCTGGACCATTTAATTGTGACTCAGTCTACATGTGGCAGTGCCTGCAGATAGGGAAGCAGTATCTGTTTAATAATCAGCATGTGCAACTGATGGCTGCCTTCTCATTAGGTGTTTGAAATGGCTTTCAAATCAACACTTATAACACCAGCAACTAGGATAATAATACTAAGTACATCCTATAATATACCAACATAAGTCAGTCTTAAATTTTGGTTTACATGTATACTGCCTGGATGGGGCTTCTAATATGCTTGTTGTCTCTGAGAAACCCAATGATGCACATTCAGAGAAGGTAAAGGTCCTGATTATAAAATGCAGTTAGTGTCCATGATTTTCCTAGTGTTAATAAGGGAATGGAGACTAGGGATGCTAAGGGGCAGATATTTAACTAATTGAGTGGTTGACAGAATTTTTTAGCACTACTCAATTAGTTGATAGGAACCCCTTGCCAGGTGCAGGACCCAAACCCTGCTGTGGCTCTGCAATTTAAAAGTTAGTAGGAGCTGGGAGGCAGCTGGCAGCAGCCCCTCTCCCCTCTCCCCCCTGCTTCACTCAATCCAGCCCTGATTATAGCTTTATTAACTCTTCTGGGGACTGGGGCTATTAGATTTTTTTTATCTGGTCCTCCAATGCTCTGGAGTGGGGCCAATATTGAGGGGTTCAGAGTGCAGGAGGTGGCTGTAGGTTGAGGCGGGGGCTGTGTGTTGAGATAGGAATGGGGTTTCAGAGTGCAGGAGAGAACTGTGAGTGTGGAAAGGGGTGAGGGCTCTGACTAGGTGTGGGCTCTAGGATGAGACTGGAGATGATGAGTTTGGGGTTCAGGAGAGGGCTCCAGACTGGGACCAAGGGGTTTAGACTGTGGGGAAAGGCTCAGGACAGGATGTTGGGGTGTGGGGTCTAGGAGGGAGTTTTGAACTTAAGGTACAGGAGAGATCTTAGGGACCAGGGAAGGGGTTGGGGCACTTACCTAGGGCAGCTCCCTTTTGGTATGTGTGTTGGGGAAGCAAGTGGTACAGCATGGGCACCTGTACTCACCTACTGCCACTGGCCCTATGGCTCCCATGTGGGGGGATTCCAGGCCAGCGGGAGTTGTCAGGGCAGAGCCTGCAGGCTAGAGCAGCGAGGGGATGGAGTTTCCCTCCGCACTCAGGGCATGGCTCTAGTCCACCGGGGGCGGCAGCAGCAGCATGTAGAGCCACCTACCCACCATCCCTAGCCAGGCAGGGCCAGATAACGTGCAGGGGCTTTAGTGTCTTTAGCTTACGGCCCTGGACTTAAGGGGCCTTTGTTAAAAGATCTGGACTTTTTGCAGCCAAGGGATCTTTTTTCAGGGCCCTCGCTTAGCTTGTGCCCCTAGGCTGCAGCCCGTAAAACACAACCTTTCTTAATCCAGCCCTGCCTGTAGTAGGAACAGACTCAGGGCATCAGCACTTCCACTCCGGCCCCATACAGGGGCACTGAAGCTCAGGGCTTCTGGCCTGCAGCACAGAGACTTGCCACAAGCTGGATCATATTAAGCAGGGGGCTTTATCTGGCTCATGGGCTGGAGATACCGTATCCTTGCTTTAAATGGCCAAGGAAAATTAGCTGCAAGGCTTGTCAGTACTCTCAGTGCATGGTCTTTTGTTGTTAAAGCAGCTTAAGATAATTTTGGTAGTTAGAATGGAACTCAAGGCTCCAAGCTAGGAAGGTAATTGAGTGAGGCCAAATGAATGTCTTGTGGGTGGGTGAGAAATTATAAAATTACATCAACATCACATTTTAATATCTATAAACGATGTGCATACTTTCTTCTTCTGCAGATACACCAAGTATCACAGCTAAATTAATTAATGAACAGAAGGAAGATAAAGAAAAAAAGAACTACGAAGAGAAAGAAAAAGTTAAAGCAGAAAATGGACTTCAGGACAATTACAGTGTGGTGGTTGCTTCTGGTATGTGGGGGGTGTGTGTTTTGATCTTAAGCAATAAAGGTGGGCCTGGTACAAACATGACCACTAATGAGTTATGCTGAGTTAAACATAACTGTTCCTTTTGTAAAGGTACATGAGCCTTCAACATGTGTAATAAGACACACACAGCTATTGTATTTATAAAGATCTCACAAACTCAGAACCTTCATATATTCCATTTGCATGGCAAATACAAATGATACTGTAGTGGCAAACAGTGTCATGATGGAGATGTGTATGTGTACAATTTTATTCCACATTCAGACTGAATGTAGAGAATTTTTCCCAAATCCCAGACCTTCTGAAAACTCAGAACTGATTTTAGAAGACTATCTTAACTCCATGCTGAGACTTGTGTACAAGATGGACACACTAAATCCAGTTTTGTGGGGGAAAACCTGCACTTAAGGTTGCATGCAAGCAGCACAAATTATTGACTACCTGCATGCTGCTACAATATTTCTATACATGGAGATTTACAGTATACACAAAAGGAGCTAAGTTTCACATGATCATTCACATAGCTTTGAAAAAGTGAAGTGAGTATAATCCTTAGTAGTATATTCTTGTGTGTGTAAATTGATCTATTTAGTAGTATAGGTTGGACCTCCATGGTCTGGCACTATCAGGATCTGACCAGTCCCAAATGAGAGAATTTGCTGGACCAGGGGGAGGTCTCCTGTCACTGTCTCTTAAGACCATCGCCTGCTGCCTTGCCTCCTCTGACTCCCAATCTGGCTGGGCTGCTTCCCGAGCTTCTGGCGACTCCCTAGGCAACACAGGTTCCGGCTCCTGCCACAGGGCTCTGGCCCCGTGCATCCAGGGCCAGCCTCTGGGTTCTGGCCCCGCACTCTAGTGGGCTGCTGTGGGGCTCCAGCCCTGGCTTCCTGATGCAGGGGGCAGCTGCAGAGCTTGACACCATGGAGACACAATGGAGCCTCGGCCCCATGCTCTTGTGGGAGGGTGTGCCAGAAGACTCCAGCCCTATGCTGCCTACCTCCTGGGGTCTACTGGAAGCTGCTGCAGAATTCCTAACCTACACTGTCCCCAGCTGGGTGGCCTGTGACCACTTGAACATTTTTTGAAGTGGCCCTTGCTCAAAAATTGTTGCCCACCCCTGATCTGTCCCTTGTCATGAGCTCAAAATTGTCATCAATGATTTGAGGTTTGGACAAGAGACTGGTTTTGATGGCCTGTTCTCTGAGTTTCACAGAATCTGAGCGTTTCCAGATGCCTCTGAGAGAATATGATTTTTCTGACAGACCACTGTAGTTGTGCAGATGGTAGAACTTGATAGTCTCTTGCTGCTAATGAAGTGGCCCCAATGTGATATATAATCTGTACCTTTGTCTCCTTCTGGTTCACCATGATGTCACCATAGTGACCTATGACAACTGAAGTGTTTGGAAGAGCATATACCAGTGACAGAGGCTGCATGCAAAAACTGATCTTTTACAATGGCTGTGCAGAAAACTAAAACTTCCAGTGTCTAAATTTGTCACACTTTGTTAGAGTACTGGACAGTTGTCGTCATACAGAGTCTGATATGATTTCCCGCTCTTTAGTAGTAATTTCATATTGAAAATAAAATAAGTTAGTGTCCCTGAATTTTGTCTGTGGATGTAGGGCAATATCAAAAGGGGCACAGAGGTTGTGTGGTGTTTCCTTGAATTCAGGTCATTGTTATTAAATAGGGTACTAAAGTTGTTGAGAATACTTTGTGTGGTAAACTGCTTTGGTCCCATGTCCTTCCTGACTAGTTTTCAGCTCATTTAAAAATGTGATAGAGGCCCCCTTTTTGTGTATGCTTAGAAATGAAAATAAATATCGCTCTAAAAGAGAGGAAGCTGTTGACAGGCTGTTCTGTAAAGTGGGACCCCCAGTTCAGAAATTAGTGATCTACATTGATCAGGTGAAAGTGAAGCTTCACAGCAGCCCCTGTATCTATAGATCTTGACAGCTAGACGGCAGCATGGACACTCTGACTTCCTCTGAAGTTCCTTCTGTAACCCTTAAACAGGCTAACTTGAGGAAAATTTCCCTTCCAGCCCAACAGCAAGATACTTTGTAAGCTGCCTCACATTTTCCTTTTCATTTTTGATATGCCATTGCTGTAAAATGGCATGAGCCATTCAGGCTGAGCATGGTGCCAGACCATTCTCTTTATCCAGGCTTTAAGGTAAAGTGGGTAATAAAACAGCAGCGTTTTGCCAGGGTTAGCCCCTGGCAGCCTGCCACCACTATATTTATCTGCTCCTCCACAAGTACTAGTGATTTAAACTCCCATTAGCTGCACATGGCTATTGCCACAGACTGGGACACGGCTTCTCACATCCCCCATTGGCTGGGAACAGTGATCCTATGCGGGGACATAGGTGAATATAGCGGTGGGGGCCTGGCACACTGGATCTGTCTTAAGGGCCAGTATTTGCCCACCTTTTCTTTGGGGGTGGGAATGGAATGATAAGAGTTGGTATTTGCTGATGAAGCTGGGGTAATGCAATCTGGCATCATTATTAAGTGGAGATTATATCTTCTGTTCTTTGGCTTAGTGAGATGGATAGCGTTGTAATGATATCAAAGGTGCTTAACAACTTTTATAAAATAGAAGACATAGTTCCAAATATGTAAATCTTAAATACTTATAGCTAAGACCCTATTAAATTCACAGCCAAGAAAATGCAGCATGGACCATGAAATATAGTTTTCCCCTGTGAAATCTGATCTTTTTGTGTTACACAGATTTCGCAGGGGAGATGAGCATTTTTTTGAAATTGGGGATCCTGACCCAAAAGGGAGTGCAGAGAGCATTGCTACCCTTAGTTCTGCTCTGCATTCAGAGCCTGGGGACTGGAAAGTGGCAAGCTGCTGACTGAGAGGCCAGTTCTTCACGCAGCTACTCAAAAGTAAAGGTGTTCATACCATACCATGCCATGTCATCTTTACTTCTGTGCTGCTGCACAAGTAGATCTGGGCTCCTGGTGAGCAGCTGCCACTCTCCAGTTACCCAGCTCTGAAAGCAATGCTGCTGCCAAATAGCAGCCCAGAAATAAGGGCAGCAATACCACAATCAACCCTTACAATAAGCCTATGGCTACACCACATGTCCTTTTTGAGGCAGGACCCCTACAATTACACCACCATTAAATCGAATCAAAATCATGCAATTTATTATTATTGTTATTATTACCACCATGAATTTTATGAGAATGGACTCTGAATTGGGTTGGGCCCTACCTATATGCAATTCTAATACTGCTTGCTTACTCTGTGCTGGAAAGTCAGCACTCCTGCTATTAGCACTGTTAATAATGAGAACTTGAAATTAGAGTTTTAACTAGAGAAACTTTTGAAACCAAAATGACTTTGAACATTTTATTTCTTTACTAGGTTTGAAATCTCAGTCAAAAAGAGCTGTTTCATCAACTCCCCCTCGTCCACCATCAAGACGAGGCAGAATGATGACAGACAAAGTAGGCAGCTCTGCCTCAGGAGGGGAATCTTCCAGCAAGACCATTAGCGTTCCAGTTTTCCATCTATACCATAAACTTCTACCAGGTAACTTCAGGAACTGTTTTTAAACAGTTGAAATAACTAACTTTACTTTCAATTAAAAAAAATAGATTTACACTTGTAATATTAAATAGTAAGTAAAATGCTGAGGGATATCTGCATTCTTCCTTTTACCTATACTCAGTGCAGGATTATAACTATTTTGTCACTGATCTGCCTTTCAAATGAAAGTGAGGCTTTATAGCAGCTCATGTATCTATGAAACTTAGCTATAAAGACTGAGGAGTGGACATTCTGGCATCCCTTGATTTTCGTTGTCTAACTCTGAAACTGGCAAATTTAATTAAGAAAAGAATCTCCTGCAGTCCAGCGATAAGAGTCTTTGCAAGCTGCTTCACTGTTTTTGCTCCCCAGTAATAAATTCAAGGGTCAGCTATATCCAGTTGGTCACTTAAGTGGATATTCCTTTAAAAAGATCATTTTCCTGTCTGTCATTAATTCAATGCCACAGTATTTATGCTTCCTAAGATACCATGTCTTAGCCAGATTTACATATGATAAATATGTAATACAGCTGTGCTATTCAATGTTTTGAATGTTTGTAGATGCCACTCAGAGAGGTAAATTAGATGGCAGGTCACTTTATTGCAGAATTAAGAGTTGAGATATGAATTTTACTGATGTGGTCAGGAAGTAGACACACAAATTTGTTAAATTCTACTTTATAGGAGAAAGCTCATGGCAATGTATTAAAGTAACCTAATAAGTAAATAATTTTCATAAATTTGTTGTCTAGAAAATGACCCAGATATGTTACTGTTTAGGCCAGCCTTTGCCAGCTGAAATGACACTTGCCCAGCTTCTGACTCTGCTATATGACCGTAAACTCCCTCAAGGCTACCGATCAATAGACTTGACTGTTAAGCTTGGCTCCAAAGTTATCTCAGATCCAAGCCTATCAAAAACAGACTCCTTTAAGCGTCTTCACACAGAAAAAGGTAAGTGTTTATCTTTCATTTCTGTATTATCAGCTTTTTATCTTTAGCAAGCCATGCCTAATGTCAAGTTGTTTCTCATGTCTCCCTTGCTGGTATTCCTGAATCATGCAGCTTGAGAGAGAGAGTGCACAGGGACTTCACCACTAAACATTGTGAAAGTACTTTCAAAGATACATGGCTTAAGATAGAACAACAAGAATGAAATTAAAGCAGCTATGCTACCGAATCATCTGTGTATCAAGTTTAATTGAATCCTGTACCTTCAATCTTGGCTGCCTCTTCCTGCTCCACTTCTCTCAACTCACAGGATCTCACTGATTTTCTGTCCATATAAAATTGACATGTGCATCATCACCTTTACCACAATTTCCTCCTTGTTATCACCGTCAAAGAGGATGCTTCTTGTCTGCTCTTATCCAGCCTCTCTACATCTCTCCCAGTGGTCCCCTCCCATCTCCTTTGCACCTTCTCATCCTCTTTCTTTCTCTGCTTCTATCCCTCTCTCTCTCATAGCTTTTTCCCCCTCACAATGCATGACTTCTGTAGTTTCTCCAATCTAAAAAAATCTGCTCCTGATCTCAGTTGGCTCTTCAACTACTGTCACTTCTCCCTTTCATCTCTTAGCTTATTTGATGTGCATTCTACAGTTGCTCTTTGGGGAATTGGTTTCTTCAAGTTCCATCCTATATCCTCTCTGATCCAGCTTCTGTCCCTTGCACTCCCCTGACATTGCTCTTGCCAAAGTCTGTTAGCCTAGATCAGGGGTGTCCAAACTTTTTTCAAAGAGGGCCAGATTTGATGAAGTGAACATGCGTGAGGGCCGACCATTTTGCCTGACATTCTTTGAACCATTAAAATTAAATGAAAATTAACTATTTTATGCAAAGTTTATTGCAAATGGCAAACGACATAACACCAACTATACATGTTGTGTCCAAATATATTTATAACTGATTTAGACCAACTGACATTAACTGAGATTTTACAATGTATTCATCTCAATTGAAAAAAAAAACTTGCCTACACTAATGTGAAGGGTGAAACTGAGATCTGGACTGCAGTACATAGGCTAGGTCTGGTTCAAAGGCAGTCCCTGATCTCAGCAGCTGCGGAGTCCGTCCCTGATCTCAGCAGCTGCGGAGTCCGTCCCTGCACTCTCAGCCCCAAGGTAGAGGGCTTGCAGGGTCAGAGGCGGGCGGAGAGCGCAGGGCACGCAGGCCTCACGGCGGCCCGGGGGCAGGGCGAACCCGTAGCCAAGCGGGGGAGCGGGGCTGCGGACGTGCCCTACATGGTGGACTTTAGGACCGCAGCGGCCGCCATGGACAGCGGCGGCACGGCCGGAAGCGGCGCCAGTCAGAGGAGCGCCGGGGAGCCAGGAGAGGGGGAGGAAGCGGGGGCTGTCCCTGCACTCTCAGCCCCAAAGTGGAGTGCAGGGGCAGGGTTTGGGACCGCGGCGGCGGCGGCCCGAAGCGGCGCGCTGAGCGCGCCAGTTAAAAAAAGCACCGGGGAGCCGGGAGAAGCGGGGGGCCATATTAAATCCGACCGCGGGCCGCATTTGGCCCGCGGGCCGGACTTTGGACATGCCTGGCCTAGATAAAGCTCAGAACCAGTATACCATGCTCTTCTTTATTGACCTGTCAGCCACCTTTAACACTTACCATAGACTTTCTGATATCCTGCCCTTGATTGTTTCTATCTTTTCTTGGTTGTCCTATGATCTGTAGTCACTCCTCCAGTGTGTCCTTAAGTAGATTATCTTCATCCAACCTCCATTTTTCTTTGAGGGTTATTCAGGGTTCTGTCCTTCTGACCTTGGTTCCTAGCCTTCTCCCTCCACAGCAGTGTTTCTTAAACTTTTTAAGACTGAGGAACACCAAACAAATTTTTTTTATGAGGAACATCAAGGATTTTTGGTTGAGTGCGCACGAAAAAAAGGTTGGGGGGGAGGGAATTATTGAGCAAGAAAAAGTGTCATATGCCCCTTTATGGGCGGCCATTTTTAATTCTGTTCTTCTCCGTGGCACACCTCCTACTGCTTTGCGGCACACCATTGTGCCATGGAACACAGTTTAAGAAACACTGCTCTACATCTTGTCGCTAGGAAACTTGATCCTTAAAGAAATTCAGCTACCATTTATTTTTGTGTTGACAAATCTCAAATATGCTTTTCTACAGCCGACTTCTCTCCTTTTCAAAGGAAAATGTTGGTCATTCTCTCTGACATCTTGTGGATTACTATCTATCAGATCAATATCAACATGTCTATAACTGACCCCTTAATCTTTTACTGCAAGCGCTCCCTACTATCTCACTCTCCTACAGTGATTGTTTTTGTAGCACATCAGTTTGTCATAAGAAAATAAGAGAGGCTATCCTGAGTCAGACCAAAAGTCCAGCTAGCCTAGTATCTAGTTTTCTGATAGTGGTCAAAGTTAGAGACTTGGAGGGAGTGAACAGAACATGTATCGTCAGGTGTTCATCCCCTGCTGCCCATTCCAGGCTTCTGGCAAAGAGAAACTCGGGCCACCATCCTTGCCCATCCTGGCTTTTGGTGGACCTTGCTTCTGTGAATGTATCTGTCTCTTTTTTTGAATTCTATTGTAGTCTTGGCCTTCAGCATCTTCTGGCAAGGAGTTCCACAAAACAACTTTGCATTGTGTGAATAAATACTTCCTTTCATTTTTTAAAAATCTGAAGCCATTTAATTTAATTTGGTGACCCATGGTTCTTGTGTTATGAGGCATAATAATCTTCTCAGCACCAGTCATGATTTTACAGATCCATATCATATCTCTCCCAGCCTTACTAATCGTATTAGTCTTATTAATCTTACTTCATGCCACTAATAATTTTTGTTGCTCTGTTTTGAACCTTTTTCAGTTCCAATGCATCTTTTTTGACCATATATGTGTGCATTATTCAAGATGTGGGCATAACATGGATTTTATAGAGGCAATATATTTTCCTGTTCTATCTATCCCTTTCTTCATGTTCCTTGCCTTTCTGCTTGCTGTTTTTACTGCTGCTGCACATTCAGTGTATGTTTTCAGAGAACTATTCACACTGTTGTTTCTTGATAGGTAACGGCTAATTTAGACCCCATCGTTTTATAGCTGTAGCTAGGATGATGTTTTTCTGTGCACCTTACTTCATCAGCATTGAATTTCATCTCCCATTTTACTGTCCAGTCACTAAATAAACTAAATATCATTTTTCTTTAGGTCTACAGCTTGAGTCCACATAATTTTTGAAAGCAGACTGATTTGGTTTGTTTTAATAATTCATCGTGTTCTTGCCTAAGAGAAAGCTGGTGGTTTTTTTGTACTGGCCTGTTTAACCCCCTTAAAGACATCAATATTTGCTGAAGAAATAACTATAATAGTTGAAGTGCTTCAGTGTTTTTATTTTTTGATCGGAGAAGAAAAAGTTAACATTCTAATGTTTAAGATAACACTTCATTTATGGTTTGGTTCTTCATTTTTTTTCCTGTTTTAATAGAACATGCAGACTTGCTTGGGCCCTGTCCTGAAGATGAAGCACTCACTCCAGGTGATGAGTGTACGGATTCAATGCTGGATGAATCTTTCCTTGAAACATGTCCCATTCAGTCTCCCTTACAAGTTTTTGCAGGAATGGGTGGGTTGGCCCTCATTGCAGAGAGACTTCCTATGCTTTATCCAGATGTAATTCAACAAGTAAGTCAACCAGTTTGATTATTAAAAAGTATGTGCTAGGTTTTTTCTTTGCTACAGTGATTGCCAAGTATTTTTTGTGGCTTGTTTTCTGAGAGTTAAAAATCTTTCCCTCTTTTAGTAAGGCTGGTTTTACTCTTGTGAACTAGCAAGGACCAACATTCACCAAGTTCCTTAGTGGTTCTTCTCTGAAAAACTCTTTATATTTAAGTTCTGATGAATCAAATAACAGATTATATGGCCTGTGCACATGATGGGATCTTAAAATTGCTGCAGGTTTTATTTTACCAGGATTATGGTTTATCATAAGAGAGCAGATGTCAAAACTGAAATCAGTTTTAACAATGTTCCTCTTAAAGCGTATTATTTAAACATTCCTAAAACTGTTTCATATGTTACCCAAACTGTATTTATTCCTCCAGTGAACAATTTACAATATTATGTCCTACTCAGAAGTTCTCACTCAAGAAAAATTCCTAACTTCACAGGGAGTAGTTACAAACGAGGATATTAGCAAAGTTGGAGAAAATTTCACATTTGATTAGTTAAATGCAAGGTATAATTCATAAGATGAGTTACAAATGTCATCTTAACATAAACCAGGTCCTGAGATGTTTGGTTTGAGCACTGTAAGTTTAACCTTAGACTTGAAAATATAACAGTTCAATCTTTCAGACTAATTTTTAATATTTGCATGTGTTTGAATATTAATAGCTAATGCTATATGAAGCATAAAGGAGACTCAGGGATCTTAAAATCAAAATTGCAGTTGTATACTAAAACTTTTATTCAGGCAGGGGCTTTTGTTCCTGATACCTTAGATCACAGAGACGTAGATCTGCATCTTGTTGAACATGAGGGAGGAGTTGGACATTCACATTATAAACTTTTATTCTTCTTTGAATGATTGCAGATGTGCATTCCATTCTTGGTGTATGTGCACCTCATAGATGCCAGAAATTTTTCCATCCATGATATCCATCATGGTAGCCTGAGTGCCCTCTGTTTTTATCAACTGCTATAAAACACCTAGTTTAACTCTAATTTGTGTGAAAAGTCACTGAGTGTGGTTTTTTTTCTATTGAAAGGGCAGGTGTTATTTATATACAGGCAGTCCCCGGGTTACGTACAAGATAGGGACTATAGGTTTGTTCTTAAGCTGAATTTGTATGTAAGTCGGAACTGGCTCCAGATTCAGCTGCTGCCACTGAAACTGACCAGGGGCTGACTACAGGAAGCCAGAGGCAGAGTTGCTCTGCCCCCAGCTTCCTGGAATCAGCCTGATCAGTTTCAGCACTGCTTCCGGCCATCCTTAAGCCCTGTTCAGGGTCCTCTCAATGTGGACTTGCTAGTTCGAATTAGCAAAACGCTAATTCGAACTAGTTTTTAGTTCTAGACGGGTTAGTTCGAATTAACTAATTCGAACTAAGTTAGTTCGAATTAACGTTGTAGTGTAGACGTACCCTCACTTAGTGGTCTGGACAATTTAAGTTTGTGCATTGACATATCTGAATTCTATACTAATGATGCTCTGAAATATGCTTGCTACATCTTCCTAAGGCCTGATTCTGCAAAATGCTGGCATCTCCTTTTAGGTGCGATCAGCAATTTGTAGGGCCTTTTCAAAGGTGGCTAATTGATTGCTTTCGGTATCCTACTTGCCCAATTGTTAAATTTCTTTTGAGTACTGTATATGGCTAAAAAGAAACCCTAATTTTTTAATACCATTGAGACAGTCTAGTTTGTGCAGATATTGATTTATTGCCACATGTGACAGGCTTGTGGCCTGGTCTTAATACAAGGAAGGAATGGGGTAGGGGGGGAATCTACATTGTTTTGTGATTGTCTTGTTTTCATGAAATAAACCAACTCATTCTGTTTTTTGAACTGGTATTTGAATAGATTCTCTTCAATAAATTGTTATGGTAGCAAGTTCTGTGGATTGTTGAGAAGAAATATACGTTCATAGGTCCCGTCTAACAGAATTATGTCTTTCCCATTTAAATGTTCTGGATTTTTACAAAACAAGTAACTTGGAAACAACACATAGTGCATAGTACGTGTAAGCAAATCATAGCATAAATATAAACACAAGGCTTTAATTATATCAGATCAGTTGATCCAAATAATAGGAACTGTTGAATTTTTCGTTACATTTCATCGTCATGCTTACGGTGATCTGATTATACTTGTACAAGATGTCAGGGTGAGCTCAATAAACTATGAAACAGCATTGTCATAAATACATGTGCTGACCCAAACTAGTATTCCTCTCCAAATGGGTCTGTCTTGTGGGCGCAAGTGTCTGCCCCGTAGTTGACTGTGCAAGATCAGGACATGATAAAAATCTCTTAAAGACTAATGTCACACACACAGCATCAGGATCCTAAAAGCAGTCAGCTTGGCAGATTTAAAAAACATTCAAAGACTGACAAGCAAAGGGCTTTTTTATTTTAGTATTAGTTTTAACAGCTTTTTTCTAGTTTTTGGGTATGTAGCTGAGAGCAATTAAATATGCTAGTTAAATAAGTTTCATTTCCTTTGTTAGGAGTATATTTTATGATTCTGAATTAAATTGACCATCTATAATCTAAGACTAATGTGCATATACAGAGTTCTCAGTATTTTTAAAATAAATGCTAAATGCAGTTTTATTTTACCTACATATGATTTTTTTTAAAAAATTAAATGTAACAAACATTTTCTATTTCTGCATTAAGTTGGATCTGTTTTATCTGGGACAGGGTCAGTGTATTTTTATTTTGGCATGTTTTCATGCATGTATTGTATATAAAAAGTTAGTATATTCCTTCAACCTTAATTCTAACTGTAATGAGTTTGTGTATTGCAAGAATTGACTCTAAAGGGTTGACTCTTCCAAAGACTTGACTTTTTTTGTTGATTTGAAGGTGAGTGCTCCAGTAGTTGCATCCACTACACAAGAAAAGCAGAAGGACAGTGATCAGTTTGAATGGGTTACCATTGAGCAATCAGGAGAACTTGTTTATGAAGCCCCGGAAACCATTGCTGCAGAGCCTCCACCAATTAAATCAACAGTGCAAACTATGTCTCCCATACCAGCTCATTCTTTGGCTGCCTTTGGATTGTTTCTTCGTCTCCCTGGCTATGCAGAGGTGCTGTTAAAAGAGAGGAAACATGCCCAGTGTCTGCTTAGATTGGTGTTAGGAGTTACAGATGATGGCGAAGGAAGTATGTACTGTAACTACTACATTTATTTGTAAAAAATTGCTAAATTGTTTTAACTTACATTTAAGTGTATTTTACAATGCAATGGTTCAGAAGGAGATTGAAATTGTTTTGTGTAGTTTGTGAAGAAATCAATCTTATCCACATCCTGGATCATAAAGGAAAATTGAAAGCTGACTGACAGATTTTAAAGTAGTTGTCATAGGGAATCATCACTGAATGAGGGTGTTTCTAGTGGGGTTCCATGAGGCCAAGTACTAGGCCCAATGCTACTGTAGAAACCATTTCATATTTAGCTAAAAGCCGTCTTGTATAACAGAAACCATTTCAGCTTTTCTCTCAAGCACGTAGACCAGAGTGAACTTTCTGTCACCCCGTGAGAAGAGGCCTACAGGATGGGCTATTGGTATGTGTTAATTGGGCTGTTTGGGACAGGAGATGTACTCCCTTGTACCTGTCCGCCATCTTGCTGATAAAGCTTTGTTTTTCCAAGTTTAATTGAGGATTTCTGTAATTGGATGCCCTGACGTCGGACTGTTTGGCTAAGGGTATGAAGATAGTTGGATTGATTGTATTAGCCAACCTTAGTGGGCCTGGTTTTGCTGGGACCACGTTTGGCTCATGCTGTGCTTTATTAATTAATAAAGCTGTTTGTTAGCTGCCTAAATAGAGAGGAGTGTTTTTGCTTCGACACTACTCAACATTTTCTTCCGTGTCTGGTAATAAATTTAAATTAACTGCTAGTTAAACTTTGTAGATGTCACAAAGATTGGCAGAAATGAAGAAGGCAGTTCACTTGGAGCAATCTGGAGAACTTGGTAACTGGGCGCATTTAAAAAAATGCTTTTTTGATGCAGCCAATTGCAGAGTTATGTGTCTAGGAGCAAGGAATGCTTGTCATAAATACAGACTGTACAGGACTGTATCCGGAAGAGCAGTGCTTATGAGAAGAATTCAGGGTTATAATGGACAAGCAGCTCAGCATGAGCTCCCAGTGTATTTCTGTAGCATAAAGAACTAATGCAATTATTGCATGTAAAATGGGGACAGGGGTGATCTCTGCCTGGTAGGGAGAGGGGCAGGGAAAGGAGGAAATGTGAGGGCACCTGGCTTCAGCAATTAAAATGTAGGGGGCACGTGATAAATCTAGGAGAGCATGTCACACATACCACCACCCCCTTACGTGTCGCATCTAAACAGAAGAAGAGAAAATAGGAAAAGGAAGCAATATTTACTTTTCTTTCAGTACTAGATTTACTTGGCATTGTTCAAGTCCTTAACTCAGTTAATTTTAGTTTTTCATTTATGTCATTCTGTGGTGGGGCTGACGGATGAGGGTTCAGTATGCAGTTGTTGAACAAACAAACTCACGAATAGACAGATGGACATTTCTAAAACATATATTAAAAATTGGATAGACCAATATTGGAATACTGTAGGTAGCTCTGGTGTCCACACTTTGAAAAAGATGTTGAAATATCAAAGAGGATGCAGAAGACACACAAAAATGATTCAAGGCCAGGAGAATATGCCTTAGAGTTAGATAATTACATTTCTTTAACTTATCCAAAAGAAGATTGAGAGATGTTTCAATTACAATGTATAAATACCTTCACAGGGAGAAAATACTGGGTACTAATACTGGGTAATGGGTACGGCTTTCAGTCTGGGTGAGACCTGCATAATAAGACCCAGTGGCTGGAAACCCAGTGGCTTGATGCATTCAAATTGGAGATAAGGCACACACTTCTAACATTTTAAGATTGAGTGTGATTAACCATTGGAACATACTATCAATGGAAATGGTAAATTCTCAATCTTATTAGCTACGTCTGTATAGCAAGACTGGGTGCCTTCTGAAAGATGTATGCTTTAGCCCAACACAAATTATGGGGTTCAACACAGGGTAAACTGAGTAAAATTTAAGGGCCTGTAATACACAGGCTGTCAGACTAGATGATTTAAAGGTCTAATAATAATCATTATTATACCTTTAGACCATTCTGGCCTTAAACTCTATGAATTTTGTGTAGGGCCAAACCAGTGAGGTTTGTGTTCTATTTTGTTTGGTAACACAAACAATGGATGTGGGCAAGGCTAATAAAATTGACTTTAAGATCTTTAATAGAAGATGTAACGAATGTTTTTCTGGATCTCCTGAATCCAGTGGTAGCCAGATAAAAACAAACAAATTTCTCACTCAGTTCAGATACCCTAGCGGCCTTTTTTTCTGAGGGAGACATGGTTCTTTCATGTTTAATTAACCAGGCTTTATCCCTTTGTGAAGGTTAGGCCCCTATATATCTCTAGTATTGAAAAAGAGCCTGTTCCTACATTCTAAATTGGCTAAGTGCCCTAAGGGGGATACCTTTGCTTCATAGCACATATTTCCACATTTAGAACTGCTGCAAAAACCAAAAGGGGACAGAAGCAATAAACTTCTCAAGTTGTTCAGCTGGTCCCACGAACGTTGGCTTTTGTTTTTCTCTTAGTTTTATGTTTTTGCTGTTACATGATACATACTATGGGAGACAAAGTAAGCTAAATAACACATGAAATTTCATGTCTGGGTATTTTCCTTCAGATTTGGGTAGTATGCTGTCTGGAGGACCATCTGAATCTCATCCCTAGCATGCTTCTTTTACATAGTGTGAAGATCTAGATCTGCAAATCCATGATATGGCCCAAAATAATTACCATGGAAAAAAAACACACCTCAGAGGCAAATCGTATATTGATGTTCACTCAGGTCTTACTCCCATGCAGTTTTGACAGCCTATAGAAAATGAGAATAAGTACTTTACGTGACAAGAAAAATAGACACTAGTCATGGGACTTCTTGCACTCATGGGATAATAAGATTTTCTTTTATACAGTAGTCTGCTTTGTTCCTAAAAGTACTTCTGTATTTTGGTAAGTTTGTATATTCTGTGATTTTTTTTAAGCAAAAATCTCAAGAGAATCACTTTCCTGTCAATAAATCTAACATATTAACAAATAGTTACCAGTTACTTATGTAGAAAAAGTTATCGAACAGTTAGATATTTAAAATATTTTCAAGAATTGAGCAATGTCTCCCTCATTCTTGTAAACAGTGTGTGCGCTTTTTTCTTTTGAAATATTTTGAGTCAAATAGGGCAGAAGAGTACATAAATAGGGCAGTTTTAACTATGTACATTGTATTAACAGGCAAGAGTATTGTTATACTATAATTTTACAAACAATTATCCTCTTCATCCTCCATTACTCTATCAAGTTAAAACATAATTTTAAAATCCTGTAACGAAAATGTATTGAACTGCTACAATTTAATTGTATAATCATCTCATGAATACCATTACAGTTTGTAACACGAAGCCGTGTTAGTCCGTACATTTTAAAATGAGCAGTCCTGTAGCACCTTAGAGACTAACAAAAATATATTGTATCATTGTGGACAAAATCTTCTTCCTCAGATAGAGTGAAGAAAAAAGGGGGACGCTCACAATTTGTAACAGAAAAAGAATAGAGGAGGGTAAAAAAGTACCTATTAATTGTAGTACCAGTGCTAATGTGGCTAATTGAGTGGTGTGGAAGTATCCCATGCTTTCAAAAATATGACCAACTCTGTGATTTAGTGCAATGAGCATTGTTAACGAACCTTCGGAAATGAGGGTTTAAATCTTATTTTTAAATCACAACTTATATGCATTTATTGGTCTTTGCCTACATCATAAAGGAAACCAATTTGCCTCTTGCCTATCTTTCCCACCAGTTTTCCTAAAAAGCTCAGAATAAAATAATATATTCTTCTAAAGATTTATTGTTTTTCAGAAACGTAGCTGGATATGTGCAATAAATCATTGTAAAGATGAACATTATGTGCTGAACTTCTAAAAGGTAATATTTAATGTTTTTATATTTTCTCAACCTAGGCCATATCCTGCAGTCCCCATCGGCTAATGTGCTTCCAACCCTTCCATTTCATGTGCTGCGCAGTTTGTTCAGCACTACACCATTGACTACTGATGATGGAGTACTGCTTAGGCGGATGGCACTGGAAATAGGGGCAGTGCATCTTATCCTTGCTTGTCTATCTGCTCTGAGTCACCATGCCCCAAGAGTGCCCAACTCTAGTCCCAACCAGTCAGAGGTAAGCGTAAACTTAGCTTTCATCTAGTGACTGACATAGCAACAATAAGCTCTTCTCTTGGATCTGAGAGTAGTAGACCAGTTCCCTCAGAATAAATTTACATGGGTGTATACTTCATATTCTTTATAATCCAAAATATACAGGAAGTATCAAAGTGATCCTTGATGTGAAGTGACTAAACAAATGACTGAGGAAAGTAAAATTCTGGTTAGTAACCCTAGCGTCAACCATAGTTGTTCTGTATTCAAGACACTTCCATATGTGTTGGACTGGCAGATGTTTATCTCCACATTACCATATGTTCTTGTCATGGTAACTTCCTGAAATGTGTGCTCAAACCTTGCACTTTGAGCATCAGACCCTAACTTTCTGATTCATCTTCAGCTACTAGGGTTGGCATCGTGATGCTAGTAAGGATTCTAACAGGGCTCTGGTCCAAAAGTTCCTCATACCCCATTTTAGGTAACATTTTGATCAAACTTCCATCCAGAGCAGCAGCTCAGTAAACAGATTCTCCAAAAATTACTTTATAGGGTTCAAAACCCTCTTTCCAGATAGTAATAGTACATGATTTTGCATTCTGACTGGACAGAATTTTTTTCCCCTCTGGATGTTAGTGAACTGAACACAAGAATGGCTAAACTGGGTCAGATTAATGGTCTGGCTGGCCCAAAATCCTATCTTCTGATAGTGGCCAATGCCATGTGCTTCAGAGGGGCATGAACAGAACAGAATAATCAAGTGGTCCTCCTTTTGTCATCCTCTTCAATCTTCTGGCAAATAGAGGCTAAAGAGACTCAAATCATGGTGTTGAGAACACAAAAGTATGTTGAAAGTTTAACTGTTGCAGCTTCCACATTTGTAACAAATGGGTGTCTTGGTGGGTGGGGAGCACACATGGAAAACAGGACCGCCAGATGGAAAGACTGCCACATGGAAAAGGGAAATTATCAGTGTCCTAGAATTCACAGAAATGAATGTGCTACAAAGCTTTTAAGATCACTGCATTAGAAGCAAGCGTGTTTTGATTCAGTCTGATCCCACCACCGTAGTCACGTTTCCAAAAATTGGCAAAATCAGAATCTCACAGCTTCTCTCAGAAGCAAGGAAATTGTTCTGGGCAGAAAAGAATGTTTTATCAACTCAGAGCAGTACACACCCAGGATACCCAGAGTGTCTCAGCAGGATTGGCTGAGCTGTTAACCAACCAACAAATCTGAATTGTGTGTGAATTAGAAAATCTTTTAACTAATGACTAAGCAATTCAGGCACCTGAAAGTAAGCCTCCCTTGCAAATCACCAAAATGTGAAACTATAGTCCTCTGTTTCACCAGTGAAGTGGTTTCACTGTCTATAGGAGCAGGTGCCCTTACACAGGTGACAGGCTGTTTGCGGTCTCCCTCCTCCCTGTGATAGGAAAGTTAATGTTAAAAAAATGACTCACCAAGCCTGTACTGAGGCCAGTATTCTTGAGGTGGGGATTCCCCAGAAGTGCTGAAGTCCTCATGGTAGCTCTCTTCAAATCCAGTGAGACAGCATATACACACAGTAACCAGTCTCAGAGATTGAGCACATTGTAGTTTCACTAGCAAGTAGGTTCCAATTTAAAACTAAAACCATGAAAGCAAAGCTTTGTCAATAAGTTACTGCAAAGGCCATAATAATATACTCTTACAATATAACAATGCTATAATTTAAAATGTTAAAACTTCTTTACTGGCAGTAAAAAGATTTCTAAGATGCCAGGTAGATATATTTGTATTGGAATCTTTTTTTTCTAATTCAAAATTTTCTTAATTTTTAACTCACTGTTTATATATTTTAAAGTTACATGCATCAGTGGTATTTGCTTTTTATAACGTATAGTATTAACAGCTTTATTTCCTCATTCTCTTTGCTATATTTGAAACAAAACAGAAAGTGAAGATCAGAAGAGAAAATTAAGTCATCTCCAGTTTTTGGTGCAGGCCAGAATTTTCTGTCTGGGATGCCTGACATTAGGCACATAAATAGGTGACCTGCTTTTCTAAAGTACTCATTTTCAAAGCTCTCAGTAATTCTAATGGAACCTCTGGGTGCTCAGTATTTCTGAAAAGCAGGTCACGTATTTAGGTGCTAAATACATGTTTCAGTGCATAACTTTCCAATTCCAGTTGGGAATTTTTTTTCAGCATGCTTATCTGTTATATATGATGATTCATCTAAGATCTGGCAGCTATCTTTTATATTTAACACAGTCACCAGAATATTTTGCACATATTAAAACAGTTTACTAATCTTAATGCTATTTTGCAATTAAATGTGTGTTATAATTTAAATGCAGTAGTGAGCACTATAAAAGTAAGTAATCTGAACATCTAAAAAAAAATAGTGAAGTGGGGTTCATGACACTCTAAAGCCAGGGAGTATTATACCCATTTTACTGGAGTAGAAACTAAGATACCATTGAGTTTAAATGACTTTGGCCGCATATGAATTCTGTGGCCAAGTTGACATATACCGTTTCTCCTGATTTGTATGCTTACACCTTAACAATTCCACTCTTCTGTTTAGCAAATTTATTCACAGTTAAACTGTGTAGTTTCATAATACAAGTTTCAGTAGGCTGCAGAAAGGTTTTGAAATGACATTTTATCTTTAGTTCAAATATATCTGATTATAATTTTGATTAAACTTGACTAGATTTTAGTGCTGGTTGTAGAGCTTTGTCATTTAACATGATCCTAATTAGCCTTCATTAGTGAATATTGTAAAATATTATTGCCAATGAGGTTATAGTGAGCAGAAAAACGATTTACTTTCCCATGCAAACTGAAAATTACATGGGATAATTTATAGTCCTGGTTCTGTACTAGAAATCTACCTTCATTGCAGAGACTTTTCTGTCCTGGGTGTTGAATTCCAGTGGATGTCCCTGAGTTGTGTTTTAATAAGTTTAAAAAAAAAAAAAGAAACAAAACAAAAAGGGTCCTTTCCTGAAGGACAGGAGGAATTTGATAGGACCTGGACAACATGATATAGAATCACTTTGTTTTTATTAGCCTCAAGTGTCGAACACACATAACAGTGCATCAACAGAAGAACAGCAACTATACTGGGCTAAGGGTACTGGCTTTGGAACTGGCTCCACTGCTTCTGGATGGGATGTAGAACAAGCTTTGACTAAACAAAGGCTGGAAGAAGAGCATGTCACCTGTCTTTTGCAGGTATGAAATGGTAAAGTGTGATTGACCCATATAAGCAGGGCTCAACAAACTGCTGAATCTACTCACCTGTGGCGAGTAGATTTCAGCCAGTCGCTCAGTGTACCCCATTCACCGGTGCCAGTCTGGTGCGGTGCCAGTCTGGTGCATGCGCAGTGCGGGGCTAGTGAGTAGCTCTCGCTGGGGTTTGTCAAGCCCTGCATATAAGCATTCATGCATGTGGTGGTAATAAAGTTGAGAACGTTTGAAAATGTAGGACTGAACCATATGGAGTAGAAAATTCCAATAAACTGTTTGCTTAAAGTTGGACGCAATACACCTGTGACCTCAAGTAATAAATTGTGCAGCTGTTTTGTTAGATATTTGCAAGCTAAGCTACTGAAAACAGGAGGTTGTAAGCTTGATGTGCATAATAGCTTTGTAGCAAAAGTGGATGTCCCTGTGGTTATAGGATATGGGGAGGTATTTGTTCCTGGCCACCAAAATTAAGAGTTTATGCCAGCCTTTCAGGATTGGGGAGTATTTTTCTACGTTCTCTAAATATACAAGCTACTTTATCAAGCTCAGGAAGGTTGCAATAGCATTGTCTTTTATAGATTGAGTTTGGTGCTTTAGGACTTTCAGGATCACATGAGAGTATAGAGCAGTGGTCATGCATGGTGCCAGCCCCGGGCGCGTGGGCAGCCCTGCCACTAGGTGTGGGGTGCGTGAGCGGTCCCGCCCCTGGACGCCAGGCGTGTGAGTGGCCCCGCCCCCAGACACCCGGCAGCCACGAAAGGTTGGGGACCACTGGTATAGAGCACTTCCTTGTTCATCCAAGTACAGGGTGTCAAACACAAATTAGTATGAGCTCACAAGAAGCTGAAGTTTAAATGATGAACAATTAAGGTTTTTGTTTTCCCCTGGAGGAAGATCACCTATAAGTTATAACTTCTATCATGGTAATACATAAAAAAAAAGGAGCAGAACACAGAAGTGGACATGTTTAGCTATCAGCAGATGGACAGCTCTGAAGGTTCACTGAACCAAGAATATTCTAGCAGATTTATGTGGTTCTTTTACACTCCCATGTAGACCTGTTTGCATCCAGGCAAAAACAAAGGCAATGGCAGTTCATCAGAGAAGCAGGCTTAGGAGACGAGGTTTAGATTAATTTAATCTAGTTTGCCAAATAAGCTTCATCATGATTTCCCTCTTTTCCCACTAGCAAGGTGGTAATTTTTAAGTCTATTCTTGTTATCCAAAATTTTCCAAGAAGGCAGTTTTCAGACCTATATTACTAGTCTCAGAGAGCTCCATTTTCACCAGGCATATCTCTCTTCTCTGGGTTTGTTCAGTGTACCACTAAATTTGAGACATTTACATTTTATCTATCATTATCTGAAATAAAATTAAGCTCACATCCTTAGCCCCACCCTAGAGCCCACACTCTAGTTTAAATTATGCTGGGTCATGAGTATCAACCATTTTCTTCAACTGGGTCATGAGGGAAAAGTTTGAAAATCACTGGCTAAGCTAATCTTAACTGCTGAGAGAGCACAGAGGAGAGGCATTTTTTTAACTTGCTCAGCCCTGAGCCATATCAAATGTAACAGGTAAAACAATAGTTTCCAGAAAACTAGTTAAAATCATGATAGGTGATAGAACACAAGCTTCATGCACCCTGCAAGACAGTTCCCTACACAGACAAGGTAGAAGATAACTGAATTATTCACAAAGTAAAGATCAGTGGCAGTCTTCAGATGTAGACCCATGCAGGGAGTAATCTCATCAGAAATGAGGGAAGCATGGATAACTGGTGAGGTCTATATTTAAAAGTAAAAGTTGTAATCTATTGGCTAGATAAAGGTATTCTCTTGTTACTTTACCATCAAAGATCCAACAAGTTGTGCATCTTACTAATGAGAGATCAGATATCTACTCTACTGTCATCACTTTTCCATATGATTTACAAATTGGATTTATCATGGGATTAAAGTTGAGATAGGATGTATTTAGAAGGTAGCTATTCTGTTAGGAATGTCAGAACTCTCCCAATGGCACATTTAAAAGATATGCTTTAATGCTTTCAATTGTTTTTTTTAAATGCCAACTTTTACTTGTATAATAATTTGAAGTGGCTTTATTTAAAGTTGTTTATATTTTTAGTTTTGCAAAAATAGTATTAAACTGTGATCTAGTAATTTCTGTATAGGATTCTATCTAAATCATCTTTGACAGTGTATTTTTTTTGCATAATTTTGCAAATTAAAAGGCAGTCATTAAGTAGATATGGACAATTTGAGGTCTTTCCTCTAAGATGCATCAGATTTTGACTAAGTGTCTCAATATATTTTAAAATTTCAGGTACTTGCTAGTTACATAAATCCTGCAGGGAGCATATCAAATGGAGAGACCCAGACTAGCCATGAGGGCAGAGGACAAAACAGCAATGCCCTTCCATCAGTTCTGTTAGAGCTGCTCAGTCAATCTTGTCTCATTCCAGCAATGTCGTCATACCTCCGTAATGATTCAGGTAAAGTGCTCCTGTTTTTTTTAAAAGTATATTGCACTTCTTTCCCTGAAATAAGCCTGGTGGAGAAGCAGCGCTGCTATTGACTATCTCATGGAAAATGTAAAAAGTCATTTGTAAGTGAATCTCATGCTACTGAAAAAAAAATCCCTGCAAATTTCCATCGGTTACTTCTGACATTTTTTTTAAAAAGTGGAAAAGCATATTTTTATTACTCCTTTATAGTAGATTTACTTAAGTCTTCTGAAATTAATTTTTTCACCTTTTTGTTTTGTACCAGTTTAAATTCTTGCATAGTTTCAAATTATCCCTTTTTTAAAAAGCCAGAAATACTTAACATTAAATTGTTTACAGATTTATATGTGTGATTTTTCCAGGTGATAATTTTTGTATCCTATTCTTCAAGATGAGGGATGTGGGCATGTGCTCTGCACTGCTGGGAGTGTAAAGTGTTCTATAGCAGTTTCTGTTGGTTTACTCATGCCTGCTATGCCATCTCGAGCTGCTAACCAAAGGCATAAGTAGGAGTGTGGTTATTGGGTCTTTAGTTGATGATCTTTCTGTCAGAAGTGTGTGGTGTTAATGAGAAATCTTCAGTTGACTTAGCATTAGTGTGCATGCACATGCCAGTTGTTAGCATTGTAAGCAAGAAATCCTGCTTAAAGATAACGTACATTTTGTTAAAATGAGTGAGCCCTACCATTACTTCTGAACTCTAAAGGAGAAGGTGGGAGTAGGTATTCAGCCAGGAATGATTTTGTACCTTTTAAAAAATTTTAGTTTCGTTCTCCTCAAGTTAAACTAGATGATCCTTCATAGATGTCATGGATTACCACTGCAGTATGGAAACGGGTTGCAGGTGTATACTATTTCATTCGTTGAGGCATAAGACAAATCATTTGTTATCGGAGTTAACTTTTAAAATTGCTTTTTTCATAGCCATGCATATATACAATGAAATATAGACTGTTGAGTTGGCGCTGTTACTGCTCTGCAGAACGTGGGGCATTGCATTATTTTTGGGTTGAAGCAGATCAAGGAAGTCTCAGGAAACCTCAATCAACAAAAAATTTTAACAATGTGAAGAATGTTTCTTTTGATGTTTTAGAGTATTTGGCACATCGCTATAGTATTACCTCATTTTCAAGAATACTCTGGTCAAATATTTGTAAGCTTGCAGCTCGAGTTTAAGATAAATCAGAGTACAGGCAGTCCCCGAGTTACGCGGATCCGACTTATGTCGGATCCGCAGTTACGAACGGGGCCGTTCCTCTCCCTGGTCCCCAGCAGACCAGGGAGAGGAAGCAAAGCGGCGGAACACGTGGGCAGCGGACAGGGCTGTCCGCTGCCCACGCGCTCCGAGGCTTGGCTCTGCTTTGGCCCCCCCCCCCCCCCACCCCCAGTCTGCAGACCAAGGGGATGGGGGAGAGGGGGCAAAGCAGAGCCAAGCCGCAGAGCGCGCGGTCAGCTGACAGCCCAGACGCGTCTGGGCTGGCAGCTGGCAGCGCGCTCCGCGGCTTGGCTCTGCTTTGCCCCCTCTCCCCCATCCCCTTGGTCTGCAGACCAGGGGGACGGGGGGGGGCAAAGCAGAGCCAAGCCTCGGAGCGCGTGGGCAGCGGACAGCCCTGTCCGCTGCCCACGTGTTCCGCCGCTTTGCCCCCGTCCCCCTGGTCTGCAGACCAGGGGGACGGGGAACAAAGCAGAGCAAAGCCACGGAGCCCGAGGGCAGCAGAACAGCCACGGCGCGTCTGGGCTGTCCCGCTGCCCCCGTGCTCCATGGCTTTGTTCCGGATGCCTGTGGTACAGCATCTGGGGCGCTGCCAGTTGGTCCCGTAGCGCCGCTCTGGGCGCTACTGGACCAACCCGGCAGCACCCCAGCTGTTCTGCCCCAGGCGTCCTGATTCAGCCACTGCTGGTCAGATTCAGCAGCGGCTGAATCAGGACGCCTGGGGCAGAGCAGCTGGGGTGCTGCTGGGTTGGTCCAGTAGCGCCGAGGAGCGGCGGCGCTACTGGACCAACCCAGCAGCACCCCAGCTGCTCTGCCCCAGGCGTCCCCAAGTCAGCCGCTGCTGAAACGGACCAGTGGCTGACTACAGGAAGCCCCTACCCCGGGCTTCCTGGAGTCAGCCACTGATCAGTTTCAGCAGCGGCTGAATCCGGACGCCAGTTCCGACCTACATACAGATTCAACTTAAGAACAAACCTACAGTCCCTATCTTGTACGTAACCCGGGGACTGCCTGTACGCTATGGCTGATGCAAGTCCTTGCTCATTTAAATTTTTTCTCGTCTAAAACGGCACTGAATAGTTCTATATTCCATGAAAACAATTACAGTAAAACTCCAGTGGTCCGGCATCCAATGGTCTGGCACTCCTGATGGTCCGGCACCATCAGGAACCCGGAAGTGCTCCGGGCAGCTGGACAGTTGGAGCTACTCTGCCCCCTGCTTCTCCAAGTCAGCTGCTGGTCAGTTTCAGCACCGGTTCACTTGGGGACACCTGGGGCAGAGCAGCTGGGGTGCTGCCGAGTTGGTCCCGTACCGCCACCCCTCAGCGCTGCGGAACCAACCCGGCAGCACCCAAGCTGCTCTGCCCCAGACTTCCCCAAGTCAGCCTCTGCTGAAACTGACTAGCAGCTGACTCCGGGAAGCCCGGGGCACAGCAGACTCTTTCCCAGGCTTCCCGGAGTCAGCTGCTGATCAGTTTCAGCAGTGGCTGACTTGGGGAAGTCTGAGGCAGAGCAGCTGGGGTGCTGCCGGGTTGGTTCCGCAGCGCTGAGGGGCGCATCCCCCCCGCTCCACCCCAGACTCCTCATAGCCCCCCCCCCCCTATAGTCCGGCATATTTGATAATCCGGCACCCTCTGGGTCCTAAATGTGCTGGATTATTGGAAGTTTACTGTATTTAGTTTTACTTGAGAGAACAAGTTATTTTGTTAGTTGTGACTATGGGCCATGTTGTCCATAAATGACTTATTTTTAAAAACGGCTTATTTCTGTAAATTAATTCTGTAAAAAATTTCATGTTAGATGTTTTTCTGAATTTCTTCAGAAGTTTTTTGAATTTCTTCAGAAGTTATTTGAAGTTTGAATTTAGTAATGCAGGTCAAGATTTTCAAAAATAGATGTCTAAAGTTAGGCTCCTAAATCTATATTTAGGAGTTGTCTTCATTTGGCATCCATTTTTTAAAATCTGTCTCAATTCTTGCAGCTCTGTAGGAAATGAATTTTGTCCTGAATAAAAATTATAATTAAAAGTTTGATACAAGTAGGGCTTTTCACTTTATAAATTGCTAACCATACTAAATGCCACACAGCAGAACTGTCTTATGCCTCATGGGATGAAATATTAACATGACCTCTTGCAACCTGTTTCCAAACTCCTTAGAATACCCAATAAAATATACAGGCAGTCTTCGAGTTACGCGGATCTGACTTATGTCGGATCTGCAGTTACGAACGGGGCCCGTCTCCAGCAGACCAGGGAGAGGAAGCAAAGCGGCGGAGCATGTGGGCAGTGGACAGCCCAGACATGTCTGGGCTGTCAGCTTCCCGCGTGCTCCGCGGCTTTGCTCTGCTTTGCTCCCTGTCTCCCTGGTCTGCAGACCAGGGGGACGGGGAGCAAAGATGCGGAACACGTGGGCAGCGGACAGCCCAGACACGTCTGGGCTGTCCGCTGCCCGCATGCTCCTTGGCTTTGCTCTGCTTTGCTCCCCGTCTCCCTGGTCTAAAAGCATATTTTTATTACTCCTTTATAGTAGATTTACTTAAGTCTTATGAAATTAATTTTTTTACCTTTTTGTTTTGTTCCAGTTTAAATTCTTGCATAGTTTCAAATTATCTACAGACCAGGGAGACGGGGAGCAAAGCAGAGCAAAGCCAAGGAGCCAGAGGGCAGCAGGACAGCCACGGCGCGTCTGGGCTGTCCCGCTGCCCCCATGCTCCGCGGCTTTGCTCCGGACGCCTGTGGTACAGCAGCTGGGGCGCTGCCGGTTGGTCCCGTAGCGCCGCTCTGGGCGCTACTGGACCAACCCAGCTGCTCTGCCCCAGGCGTCCCCAAGTCAGCCGCTGCTGAAACTGACCAGTGGCTGACTACAGGAAGCCCTTTCCCCGGGCTTCCTGGAATCAGCTGAAACAAAATACAGGACTATGTAGCACTTTAAAGACTAACAAGATGGTTTATTAGATGATGAGCTTTCGTGGGCCAGACCCACTTCCTCAGATCAAATAGTGGAAGAAAATAGTCACAACCATATATACCAAAGGATACAATTTAAAAAAATGAACACACATGAAAAGGACAAATCACATTACAGAACAGAAGGGGGATTTGGCGGGGGGGGGGGAGGGGGAAGGAAGGTGAATGCCAGTGAGTTAATTATATTAGAGGTGGGGAAGGGGAAATGTCTGTGAGTTAATAGAATTAGAGGTGATAATTGGGGAAGCTATCTTTGTAATGTGTAAGATAGCCGGGGTCTTTGTTAAGTCCGGTGCGGAGAGTGTCGAATTTTAGCATGAATGCCAGTTCAGAGGATTCCCTTTCAAGTGCAGATTTGAATGTCTTCTGAAGTAGGATGCAGGTTAGCAGGTCATTGAGACTGTGTCCTTTCTGGTTGAAATGACAAGCAACTGTTTTTTCTTTGTGATCCTGTCTAATGTCTGTTTTGTGGGCATTGATTCTTTGGCGAAGTGTCTGAGACGTTTGTCCAATGTACATAGCAGAAGGACACTTTCTGCACATGATAGCATAGATTATATTTCTGGAGGCGCAGGAATATGTATGCTGATCAGTTTCAGCAGCGGCTGAATCTGGATGCCAGTTCTGACTTACATACAGATTCAACTTAAGAACAAACCACCAGTCCCTATCTTGTACGTAACCCGGGGACTGCCTGTAGTAGAAAGAGACTCTCAGCGCCATAAGATGACTTCTTTTTCTGGGCTGGGCAGCTGCTTGGCACTGAGCAACATTGTCATTCAGGGAGGCCAAGCCCTGTGCAAGTCCCACACCATGTAAAGGGCAGAAGCTCCTTATTCAAGATTTTAGATAAATGTGAAGTAGCTTCTGAAGTTGTGGTTGCGTTCTCCCTTACGAAAACAGAGACAGTGCTGTTATTTGAATAGAGGGAGGAGCAATGAGGTACAGATAGGAAAAAATGAAAGTGGTGTGGCTCTTGGAGCTAGAAGAATAGCAACTCTAGTTTATTGACCTACGTTCCGTAACTTTGAGGGAGTGGAAGGTTTTGGTGGGAAAATCTTTAAAGAAATTAAGTATATGTTCTGTTGCTGAGTTATTGGCAGTTTTGCATATCCAGTGGCTGAACAATATATTTCAGGTGGGAATTTTAAAATTAACAATTAGTGGCCAAAGTAACAGAGAGATGGTTCTTTTTCATGGAAGGAGGTGAAAATATAAATATATGACCAATCCACAAGTTGCTACCATATATTGAAAATTCACAAGGAATCTGGAACAGAGAAAGAGGGTGCAGCAGCACACTGAGGGTCTGAGGCAGGGAGGATACAGGGAAGGGTGGGATGCAGGGGGCTGGCAGGGAGGATGTAGTAGAATGGTTGGGTCTTGGCAGGAGGGGGCAGAGGATGAGGATGCCTATGTAGTGCAGTTACTGAGGGGGTGCGGGACAGGTGGCACCCCATGGTCTGCACACTGCAAGAAGTTGTTCCCTGCAGCATGCAGAAATTCTTCCTTCCCCCTGCTAGACAGAGCACACAGCCCCAATCCAGCCCATGGCTTCCTTTGATGGGGTCTCTGAGGCTGCCCCCGCCCTATCCATGTGAGTGAGCTGGCACTCCATCCACAGCTCTCCATGTGTGGCTGGAGCACCAGTGCGGGCTCTCACCACTGTGGAAGAGGGTGAAGTGAGCCCCAAGCTTCGCAATCTGTATCAAGGCAGGCTGCATGTCGGATACGGCTCATGGTCCATAGTTTCCCCATCTCTGTGCTGAGGCTTCAGCTTCAGCCCTGGATAGTGGGGCTCGGGACACCGGACTTCAGCCCCGTACATTTTGTCTTCAGCTTTCTACCTTTAACCCCAACAAGTCTAATGCTGACCCTCCTTGTTGAACAACCTGAAACCAGATTGTGCCCCTGCCCGCTGGGGCCCTAGAACCTGACTGGGAACCACTGGCCTAGGCAACCTTGTGTATATGCATTATGATAGTCTTTAAATATAGAAAAATGCTATACTACCTCTGCCTTATGTATTTTCTAGGATGTACAGTACTCAAGAAATGATGCTGTTCAATATTTTTTTCCTCCAGTATGTGGCTCCATACCTCACTTAAGGCACATGTTCCATATTCAGTGAAGGCCTCGGAACTTGTAATTTCCTTATGGGCTTTTCTGTGATGCTGATCTTGGTATCTTTGCAATGCGTCTGTTTTTTCAGAGATGGAGAATTTACAAGGTTCCACTAATCTTGTGTGCATGAGTGTTTGTTTGGGCATCCAATTCAAAACATGAAGAACCTTACTTTTTCAGAATATTTATTACTTTGTACAACTCTGTATATTTAAAGCATTCGCTTACCTAAGAGATCTAAAGTCTGTAATTTGTTCAAGGCCACACTGTGGGAGAGTCAGTATTAAAACTCACTTAGGTCCTTTTGTCTCTCAATCCAAACATATTCCTCATGACCATACTACCTTACTGCAAAAGGTGCTGAACACAATCCATTCGATCTACTGAATGAAGCTGGTGTCTTGTGGAAAAAATGAATTGGACATTGTCCCAATATGATTGTGCACTAGGAGTCAGGATTAAAGTTTCGTGAGAGTCCTTGAATCTGGTGTTTCCAAGTGTGTGTGTGTGTGTGTGTGTTTGAATTTGCAGTATTAACATTTTTTATGTATACCTTGTAAGTACTTCTCTAAGGTTTTTTAAAAGACAGATTTTGTGTAACTTGTTACACCCTCTTACCACACACTCCATCAGCAGGGCTTTAACCCCATAGTCTGTTCAACGCAAACACTAGCACTTAACTTAAAATGTGCATTACTCTAGTAGGAAGTACCAGTAGACTGTTACTCCTTGTGGACATGTGAGTAGAGGAGCGTGCATAATACAGTTAATGCATTGTATATTTGAGTAGCCACATTTTGCAGACAAGACAATTGTGTAGCGAACTTCACTGCCCATCAGAAATAACCTGCCAAATTTTAATATGAGAGACTTGCATCTACCCGGTTAGAGATCTTGGTTACATCCAGACTTGGTTTTACATCTCAGCAGAGTAAGAAGCCTTATTCTGTAGAGTTGGGCATTGTATGAATAGAACTGATAAAATGTTCCAGAGTTTCCATGTCCCTCTGGGAATAAACTGTATAAAGGGGGAAGGGAGGAATGATTGAGAGGGTTGAATCATAATGGAAAATATAGAGGTTGTTAATGTGCCCTCTACAACTAAGTATTATATAGAATGCAACTACTGTTGGGATCAAGGCTTGACAATTAATGTAATCTACTTGCCCATGACGAGTAGATTACAAACCGGCACAGCTGCGCAGCGCGCTGAACCACGCAGCTGGCAAGCCTGAGAGGCTAGTCTTTCAGTATTTTGGTGATAACGGTAGTTTAATCATATTTGTAGACTCATCTTAAATAGTTAGCTGCAAGTACAGAATGTGCCTTGCCTGTAAAGTCTCTTTATGGCAGAACTTAATAGGCAGCTCTTTTTGTGAAATAGCTTCATATTAAGCTGCATGTGATATTGATTTAATGACAACTTACAACAAGAAATTCATCTTAAGCTTTCCTGAGGTCTACATATGTTCTCTCAGGTTCATTCCAGATTAAGTGGCTCTATAAACTCTTTATGGTAAAAGGTCACGTGTTCCTGATGAAAGTGATTTTTTTTGATAAGATGATGAAGAACATGTAAGTACAACTCGTTCCCTGTCACTCTGTGCTGAGGTGATCCGCCTCTGGAACTGATGCATCTGCCACAGTATCACCCTAAAGGCTCACACTTACCTAGAATAAACAATGTTTGGGCAGACGCTCTGATTCGCGATTTCAATTCCGACCACAAATGGGAGTTACATCCTGCGATATTCACATCCATCTTTCGCTGATGGGGAATCCAAACCATAGACCTTCTTGCGACTCCCAACAATACCAAGTGCCCCCGATTCTGTTTGAGAGCTGGACTATGCAGAGGATCTCGGGTCAATGCATTCCTCATCTGTTGGAACAAACCTCTTCACTATGCCTTCCCACCCATTCCGCTCATACCCAGAGTTTTATGCAAAGTCCGTACTGACAAAGCTCTAGTCATACTGATAGCGCCATCATGGGCCAGACAAACCTGGTTCCCATTCTTGCACGTGATGTCCACAACCACACCATATTGTCTTCCATCCTGTAATGACATCCTATCTCAGGAAAGGAGCAAACTACTTCACCCCCAACCACACACGCTTCACCTACATGCGTGGCTCATGTCTGGTTCCAGGGTATGGAGTCCCTATGCTCAGAACGAGTAAAAGCAATCCTTCTACAAAGCAGTAGGCCATCCATCAGGGTTACCTACCCACAAAAATGGAAAAGATTCTCGGCCTGGTGTCACCTGTTGCACGTGGACCCTCACACCATTCCACCAGATCCTTGAGTATCTACATCATCTTAAAAATGGTGGTCTGTCAGACTCCTCCGTGAGGGTACACCTTGCAGCAATATTGACTCTTCATGAATGCATAGATGGCTCATCCGTATTTGCACACTGTACAACAAGAGGATTTTTGAAGGGTCTCCAAAACTTTTTTCCTCCTGTTAGGGCTCCTGCCTCTATGAGGGATCTGAATCTGGTCTTGGACTGTCGCATGAGGCCCCCTTTTGAATACTTGGGTACTTGCCCAGTTCACTTTCTACTAATGAAGGTGCTATTTATCACAGCCATGACCTCTGCGAGGAGGGTTACTGAAATAGGGGCCCTTGTGGTAGACCCACCATATACCATCTTCACTAAGGACAGTCACTTTACATCCACATCCAACATTTTTACCCAAATCATGCACATCCTTCCACATCAATGAACCTATAGTGCTACCAGTGTTCTTTCCTAAGCCCACACATCCCCCAAGTATGCTATGCTTCACACACTTGACATCTGCTGAGCTCTGGCTTTTTATATAGACAAAATGCGACCATTCCATAAATCTCTGCACCTGTTCATATCCATCGCACCACACTTGAAGGGCGTGCCTATCTCAACAGAATGTATTTCCAAATGGGTTTCATCCTGTGTTCTACGATGCCATTACCTCCACAACAGACCTTTGCCAGTTCCATCAAGGGCGCATTCTACTTGTGCAGCTGCAGCTTCCACTGCTTTTCTTAGCAAGGTAGCAATTAAAGACATTTACAGGGCAGCCACTTGGTCCTCAGACCATACCTTTGCTTAGCACTATGCCATTCTATCTGCAGCCTTTAAGCAGTGACTCCAATTCTCACCATCCTATCAGATACTGCTTGGTAGTCACCTTGTGTGGCGCACCCATAGAGACATTACCCAAAGAGGAAAAGGGAGTATTCACCTTGTGCAATAACAACTGTTTTTCAAGGTGTGTCCCTCCATGGATGCTCCACAACCCTTCCTTCCTCCCCTCTGTTTGGAGTCCCAGTTGGTTGGATGGAGAAGAGGAACTAAAGGGGGGGCAGGCTGCGCGCACAAAGCACCAAGCTGAGCACAGCGCGAGGCTCCCTTCACACATGTGTGGCCCTCAGACAACTGCTCAAAAAGTTGTGCTCTAGGATGTTCCTATGCCTTGCGTTAAGACCCATAGAGGGACGCACCTCGAAGAACAGTCATTACTGCACAAAGTGAGTAACTCCCTTATGTCTGTCTTTGTAATCAAGGCTGGCAATAGCATCACAAGCTACAGTATTCTGTCTTTGTGGTTACTAGAAGAAGGTAACGGCTGAATCGGGGACCCCTGGGGCAGAGCAGCTGGGGTCCTGCCGGGTTGGTCCCGCAGCGCTGTCCTTTAGCGCTACAGGACCAACCCGGCAGCACTCCAGCTGCTCTGTCCCAGGCATCCCCAAGAGCAGCTGGAGTGCTGCTGGGTTGGTGCCGTAGCGCCACCCCTCGGCGCTGCGGGACCAACCCGGCAGCATCCCAGCTTCTCTATTGCAGGCATCCCTGATTCAGCTACTGGTGAAACTGACCATCAGCGGCTGAATCAGGGACGCCTGGGGCAGAGCCGGACTATCGTAAGGGGGGGCTATGAGGGTCTGGGGTGGCATCCCCTCCCACCCCACTCCAGACCCCTCATAGCCCCCCCTTCTGATAGTCCAGCATATCTGATAGTCCGGCACCCCCTGGGTCCTAAAGGTGCCGGATTATCGGAAGTTTACTGTATTATAAATTGTTCTGGCAGATCTTTATCACAGATGGCCAGAGTCTTGGCAACATAGACTTGCTTGAAATGTAAAACCGACAGCACAGTGCGTCAATGTTGTATTGGTGCATTGGTTCAATAGTATTTGAAAGGAAAGAATACTGACTACTGAATCAAAACAAGATCCTGCTACCCCCTGCATTTTATTTTGCATTGTGCAAACATGGTAAAACTTCTCAACTATTTCCTTAATGCAAAGAATCCGTAACAAAATTAATACATTCATCTTTGACCTGAGTAATTTCGTGACAAACTTCACCCCAAGGATAACTTTATGAATAAAGTTTATCAGTTCTGTAATATGTATATACATGTACAGTATATAAATATTCAAAAGATCCCCATCTATGCTACAGTTTCTTACATCAACATCAGTAGGTTGATATTCTTCATACAATCTGGATTCCAGTTATTTTTGACCAAATATTACAGTAGTTTGTCTATGATGTCATGACATGAAAGATTTCTTGTGCCGTATGGATGACACCTAAATCTTTTAACTATCTTGGTTGTAGCCACCCATGTGCAGTCTCATTTCTGATTACTTTTTTACATCTTTTTACAGTTGTTCCACTATGAAATAGTAAGAAACCAGAATTTAATGTCTTCTACCCCAATCCTTCACAAATAAATACTGTAGAATATCATATGGAGTAAAAATGCAGCAGTCTTTACCTAATTCACTGTTGATATGGTGTTCATGGGCTCCATTTCTCCCTCACCACAGAGAATCTACTATTTGTACTATAATCTAAATGCACCAGATTGGCAATTTAGATAGCCATGATTAAGGAATAAGATGTAGCTAAATTGCCCCAGAACAGCCAAGGAAAAAAATTTTACTTGTGACTGTCAGAGGCACAATTACTTCCTTGTTTCCCTTTATCCTGGAGGGTAGTAATTTTTCAGGGGTATTTTTTTAATACTACTAAGTGATTAAAATCTCACTTGTTTTATATAAAAACTAAAGTTAATTGTGCTGTCTCTTGTAGCGTTCATGTTTCCTGCCTTATAAATGTAGTGTTTTCGAAGGTGCTTTCTTTATAGAATAGGAAAATGTGTGTTTATGTGAAAATTTCTATACATTTGAATTTAGATTAAAACCAGTCCTCAAACACTCACACACATGTGTACCTTGAAACATGTGCAACTGTCATAGATTTCAGTGGGACTGGTCACATGTTTAAAGTAAGGCAGATGTGCAGTACTGGGCCTAAATCATAAAACAATTAAATATGTGGTATAAAAAGTTGAAGATCTGTATGGGATCCATGCTTTAGAGAGCAGACTCATTAGGGCAAGAGTTAAGGCTTCCTCTGTACAGTATAGTGCACATGAGAACTCAAAAATAACCTATTTAATATGATCTTGAGGCTTTATAGCAGTGGTCCCCAATGTGGTGTCCACGGGTGCCATGGTGCCCGCTGGGGCATTTATGTGTGCTTGCCAAAATACCTGGGCTGGTCCCGGCGTGCGGCACATGTGTGGTGCTGGCCCTGGGCTCAGTGTGCGTGGGCGGCTCCCACCCCCAGAAACGTGGTGCGTGAGTGGCCCCGCCCCTGGGCGCCCTACAGCCACGAAAGGTTGGGGACCACTGCTTTATAGCAAACAATTTAGAACTGTCAGTATCCAGCTAGTAAGAAATAGAAAATTGTTCATGCTTTTCTTTTTCCTTGTGTGATGATACTTTTTATAAAAAAGTCAAAAGTGCATTTTCGAGAACATCTAGTAATGTGCATTGCTGTCCTTCTTCTGCATTGCTATGGCTATCTTAAAAGAAAATACAAAACATGAAAAGAAAAGTTACAGAATTTAGTCAATAGTTAACATTTTATTTATAATTTTACAGTACTTTTGGTATAACAGTGTTTCCCCTCCCTCCCCCTACTTTATTATACATTGGTATAAATTTTAACATACAAGGGTGCTTTAAAAATAAAACCCTCCTTTGCTTCTCATTTTCTGGGCTTACCTATGCAAAATGTATCATCACAAACCTATAGAAAGCATCATAGGATAGAAATAAATAAGGTGTGTGTGTGTGTGTGTGTGTGTGTGTGTGTGTGTGTGTGTGTAAATATAAATTAAAAAATCTACATTCTTCATGAAAACATTTATGGTGCAGTTGTCTTCATTTTACATAGATTGTGTCCTGAATGTTCACTGATAGGAAAGCAATCTGTATTTCCAATATTAGAGCTTCATCCTTCACCAATGAGAAGTTGAATACTGTCAATATGTATTTACATAATGTAGTGCTCCTCACTAGACTTACCGATGCATTTCACAGTCATTGATGCAGTACCCTGAGCCGGATACTTTGCTCTGGAATGTGTTTGATAATCTTTGAGGCTGTGTTTCCTATTGCTTTGCATTTTAAAATCCTTCTTGCCATAGATGGTCTTCACGCTGTACACTGTACAACTGATGCTGGAAAATGTCATCAAAGTGTAGTGTAGACATACACAAAAACAATAACAAAGAGATTGAGCACTGTCCCAATTATCCCCAGCATGGCTAAAATAGATTCTTCTTTTTCTTCATTCTCCTCTTGCTTTTTTACATCTTCTAGTGTTGTGATAGCAGAGGTCCCCATTTTTTCTGCAATTATCTTTACTGGTATTCTGACAGCTAGCTAGAAAGAAGAAAGATAAATCTAGCTCTTTTAAACAGGTAGTTTTGAGATTTTCAAAAAAAAAAAAAATTGTGCACCACAGCTGTGTATACTAAAGATCTCTTGATTTTATAATACTCTGTCAGACTCATTTTTGTTTTCTTTGTGTGGCTATATTCATATCTAAGTAGTATTTATTTTGTAGCTGTGGAATTAGGCTCGACATAAAATGGTTCTGGTTTATTGTTGGAAGCCAGTTAATGTTGTGTCATAAACACTATTTTTAACTTGGCCTTACCTTATTTAGCTTACTCCTTATTAAATAAAAATCGGACAAAACAAGTGATGATTGTATAATTGAAAATGATTGAAATAGCATTTGTGACTTCTCAGCTATTGTTGACCATTGAATGTCACAGTACAATAACTGAAGATACTCTTTTATTTGTTTAATGATTTGTAGCGTTGATATGTCATAATATAATTCTGCAGTCTTTATAGCTATTTGTACAGCTAGCAGTTGAAGGTGAGGCAACTGCTTTTTTAAATCTGCTAGTTTTTCACCATTTGTGCCGCAGTAAATATTTAACAAAAAAAGCAGATCTGAGCATGTTGAGAGATACAGTTCTTATTGTAATGTACCCAGAGACCATAATATTTTACATTATCAAAAATAAGGATTTGAGGGGATATATAGATATAGTTAATATACAATCTTTTTCTTTTTTATTTCAAGAATAAGATTGACAGGTAATCCCTGCGGTCTTGTTCTGCTTGCGTTCTTAATGTATGTACAAGCAAGTACCTTCTTTAAGCATTTTCCTAAAAGATTACTTCCCTTTTGGGATTAGAAACTGTATGTTGTTTGCTATTTGATATGATTTAGCATTCCTATGAGGAATTTCTGCTCTTACTAAAATGTGGGTTTAATCTTTCTAGTAGTCTAAAGGATCCTTATTTACTTAACATTCAGAATCACATTTTAGAGTAATTCAATTTACCTCTGAAGATGATTTTATTAAAGATTAACACAGTGCTGCTGCGACTAAATCAAGTCATCAACCCATAACACAACATTGCTTAGATAGTGGTAAAAAATAAAATGTTCCTTACCCTACATTGCATCAGGAATAAAATGTCATCAGACATGCTTCTTAGTCCTCAATTCAGTCGCAAAGCAACCTTTTATCTTCATGGAGAGCTGCTCTTTTCATTTAAAACAGAAGAGAGAGATCCTATATGATCATGAACAATTTTTTTGTATAAAGAAGTTAAGCTGTGGAAGTGATGATGTTACAAAATCTTCCAAAAATACTGTCAAGCTTTATCTTTCTGTAATCCATTGAAGCCATACATAATTTCAAGCAAGCAAAAAAACCTTTCAGCAATGACACAAACTGTACATGATTAACTTACTAAATCTGATTTTTTTCCATAGATGCCGTATCTTTTAGTCACAAAATAATTACTATATGCCCTTTGGGTTTATTTTAAAAAATCGGTTAAGCTCCTGCTCTTGTTCAGGTGTATGTAGTTATTTCTTGACTTTCCCTTCAAAAATCAGCCTTTATTCGAGTCTGCTTCTTGCTAGCCATCTGAAGATGTTTTTTCACATTGACACACTAAAACTCCAAATTCAGTAAACTGGATCTTCAATTGCACTATATAATTTTAGTCCAGACTTCGAAAAAGAATGAAAAAAATCTGTTTTATTGACAGTAGCATTAAGACTGTCACACCTGCACTGAAAGCATCTGAAAATAATTCCACAATATTCTTCAGATCATTGCATAATTTAGCAGCCAGTCAAATCTGAGAAGTGGAAAGACAGTGGTTTTGGTTGCATACTGTAGTGAGCTGTGACAGTGATTAAACATGCACTTGGCACTTGCTGAATAAAGAAGGAACTACAAACCACCCTTGCAGAAAGTGAGTTGCATAACAATGTGATGGCTCTGCTGCTTCATTGTCAGGCCAGGCACATTTTAATCCTGTAACAGTGGAAGTGTGCTGCTGTATAGAGGAGAGCAGAAGCAGAGTTAACTGTGCTTCATGGTTTTCTGATGAAATGCTGCATGGCATGGTAAGGCATTCATGCTGAGACAGAGTGTCTACCTTTTGCATTTCTGTGCTTTGTTTGAAGGGCTGTTTGTTTCAAACAGTAATGACTACTTTTAATGTGCTCCTCTATTTATTCACTACTTAAAAAAATGGAGGTCACAACGTGTAAGCTATCAAGACTGTTCAGTAAGAAAATGTTCCAATACTTAGAATCCTTTTTATGAGTTTGGCATACTAAGAAGTCTGGGCCGTCTCATCTTAGAAAAGAAGTAACTAAGAGTAGTCATGATAGACAGCTATAAAATCATAACTGGTGTGGAGAAAGTAAATAAGGAAGTGTTATTTAAGAATGAGGGGTCACCAAATGAAATTAATAGGCAGGAGGTTTAAACAAATAAAATTATTTATTCACACAACCCCAGGTCAACCTGTGGAACTCTTTGTCAAAGGATGTTGTAAAATCCAAGACTATAACAGGTTCAAAAAAGAAATAAATTAATGGAGGATAGGTCAATCTATGGCAAGTAGCCAAGGTGGGTAAGGATTGTGTCCCTAGCCTCTTGGGTTTTTCTTTTTTTGTGTGTGTGTGTTCTTGTTTTTGTTTGTTTTTGCCAGAGAGTGTTAAGGGCAACAGGGGTTGATCATTTCATTACTTGTTCTTTTCATCGCCTCTGAGGAACCTGTCATTAGGGACGTTAAATCCCATTTTAATTAATTAACCAGTTAAACATTAACTGATTAAATGGGGCAGGCTGGAGCAGCTTCTGCACCATGGACAAGGGCTTCTCCAGCCTGGCTGCTTCTGGCTCTGCGTGGGCTGGAAATCAGCAGTCTTGCATAGGGCTGTAAGTGGCATTCGAGGGAGGGGCTGCCAGCTCCCAGCCAGCCTCCCCTCTTCCCGACTGCCTCTAAGATGATGCTTAAAGGTGATGCTTCCCAGGTAACTAGTTGTCGAAGACAGGGTACTCGGCTAGACGGACCATTGGTCTAATACAGTACGTAAAGCTATTCTTGCATTACTTTCAGCTGTTGCATTTTAGAAGCACTTCAAAGTCTTATTGCCACCAATTTGGGGGGGGGGGGGGAAACCTTCAATATTTTAGCTGCTTTTGCAAGTGGCCTCAGTTGAGAAGTATTTGATTATTCACTTACATGGTATGTTGAAGACAATGTAAAAATAAATGTGTTTTGGCTCATGTGATAAGTATCCATGTTTGTGACTGGATAAAAGTGTATTTTATTTTTACTGTAAATATGATTTATTTGAAGGTTTTGCCCAGAAAAATGTTTTTCTAAAAATGAACATTTTCAAGTTTGACTTGTAGACTAAAATGTATAGCTAAAAATCAGAAGTCTTATGCAGCATACACAGAAAATAATTCTAATTTTTAGGATGAATATTATAATATTTTGGAAACAAGAAGTTGTCTTGTAGAACCTTAGAGACTAGGAATAATATAACTAGAAATCTCCATATACTTTAGTTTCCTTCTCCTAAAGCAACATGTAGAAATTACTGAACAGGAATTTATCCTCCAGTTTTCATTTGCATTCCTAAGAATTTTATTCTTTACTTCTTAAAAATCATTTTTCATTTTAAATGCACCATTTTATTTACATGCTGAGGGTAGTTTACTTTCTCTACATTTTGTAATCTTAAAATGCTGCCATGCATGTTTACTTGTTTTATTAATTTCTGATTTTACATAAAGGTTCTTTTTAAGAAATTTCACACTATAGTTGTTCACCTAAACTATGGGGGGGGGGAAATCCTTTGGGGCCTCATTTGTATCCTTTCTATAAGAAAACACAATCTCAGGTGAAAAACTGATAGACAGACAGGATACATTTTTGTAGCCAACACTAGTTTCCAGAATTGAATTTCCTCAGGTCAGAACATACTTTAACTACCGATAGGCTTCACGAGGATTTGCAGTTTGAAGTCAGTAGGAGTTGTACTTTTAAATCATACAGGTGATTCTGAAAATCTCACCCTATGGTTCCTACAACTGTATTTAACTGTCTAACTTTAAGCTTCTAACTTGGAAAAGTTTGATCTGTATGCGTGTTGGGGGGGGGGAAGAGTTATACACTCTCTCAAATTTTCATAAATACTCTGCAACTAGCATGACCCCTGCCACTGAAGGCCTCCTCCAGCTCCAGTGCTGGGAAGGTGGCATTGGCCAGAACAGCCCCAGTGCTGGAAGGACGAACAACATGAGTGGCATAGCCCCAAGCCTGCCTTCCACAGCCTCTGACAGGGAACAGCAAGCAGGAAGAAAGCCTGAAGCATGCGTGGAGACGTATTAGACATGACACTGTGGTAGTGCTTCAGTTGAAGACGCTACCACACATGGTTTCTACTATCAACCTATATACTCCACTGCCCCATCAATCTAGTGTTGTCTACACTGGAGGTCAGGTCAATTTGACTGCAATGCTTAGGATGTGGATTTTTCACACCCTGGAGTGATATAATTACCCCCAGCCTAATTTCCTCATGCAGACAAGGCTAAAGATTTTATGCCATTGAGATAAATATTAATAAAATGTTACCTCCCCCTCCCCAATTCAGCGAATGTCTGAGTGCCATATGTTTAACTCTAAGCCAGAGAAGATCCAGTAACTAAACTTTAATCTGAGATTGTAATAATACAGAATTTCAAACAGTTTTACAAAATGCCAAGTGAATTCAACACCCTGACGTTTTAGAAGGTTATTAACCTGTCATAATCTAATTTGACAACCATTACTAGATCTCAGTCTTTTTGTATGGTGGTGTCTGTTTAAATCAGACCTTGATAATTAATCCTTCTAATTAAATGTTCCAGTAAGATTTGCATTTATTTCGATACATAATAAGCACATATCAATAGTCCTTGAAATTTTTACATTAAAGAGCTATTGACAAATGTGGTTTTAAAAAGACAGTAAGTTGAATGAAGAGATTTCAACTTGCAGTCTTAATGTTTAAATTTTTCATTTGTGAGCTAAGTGCTTGACTTCTCAATCCTAATGTTTTGTTAATGAATGTTACATTTTTCTTGATGATGTCTGTGTTGCTCTCCTTCACTGATGACCCTGCTGCTTTCTGAGTATACAAGGAAATGCTTGCTATTGTGCAGCACCAGTGTTAATGCTCTTCTTTTTTTTAAGCAGTAGTCTCCTACCATTCACTGTAATTGTGTCAAAATAATGTTCTTGGGAGGAATCCCAATAAAAGAACAATCTCAATTCAGGATACAGGCAGTCCACGGGTTACGTACAAGATAGGGACTGTAGGTTTGTTCTTAAGTTGAATCTGTATGTAAGTCGGAACTGGTACATATTGTAGGGGAAACTCTAGCCAAACATTTCTCCAGAGCTCAGTTTTATTCTCCCACACCTCACTTCCCTTAGTCCTTTATTCTTAAGCTGAGGTGTCTGCTGAGAAAAGCCGCTCCGCATCTCCCTGGTCTGCTGGGGGAGGGGGGGTGCTAGCTTCGCATCTCTCTGGTCTGCTGGGGGGAAGCAGCTAGTGCGGGGTTGCCTCACCCCGTTTGTAAGTAGGGATCCAATGTAAGTCGGATCCATGTAACCCGGGGACTGTCTGTATTCTAATACAGGATTTTTCATTCTTAATTGTTTTACAATTATAGATAGGATAACACCAAACTGGAGTTCGTTCTGCTATGAAGTATAGCTATAGGAAGACCCAGAGCATAATATACAAAAATACATGTTTTTAAGACACATTGTACCTTAAAGCCAGAATAAATCTTTAATCTGAAAAAATGCAGCGTGGATTTATTAGCATCCGTTGGGGATTGATTTAAAACAATTGCTTAAAGAATCAGTTTTATTTTTGTTTGTATTTTTTAGTTACTTGTGTGAAAAAAGATGATTGATTGGTAGTTAACCATTTAAATGTTGCTGTGCACCAACATGTAGCCTTCACACAAAACTTTATATTTTTTCCTAAATAGGAGGATACACAAAATGAGTGTGTATTTATTTAAGCAGTTATGTTATTAACATACATTTACTTAGATGGTTAATGTTTGCATTTGTTATGTTGGAAAATGGCGAATGATACTTATTTACTGGAGGCTAAAATTTTTACTCATGGTTTCTATTAAACTCTTTGGAAACTGGAATTAAATTAAATGTACAAAAAGCATTTTAAAATTGGTTTTCATAGTTAAATATACTTTATCTATGCAGAATACACAAGGAAAAAAGTTTATCAAAACGTGGTATATTTAAAACTTTTTTAAGCAAAGGAAATATTATCTGTAATGAATTGAATGGATTATTTGTTCTCAAATCCTTCAAGATATTAAAACTAGTAAATATCATTCTCTCTGACCCAGTTTTTATATTTTTGGAAGAAGAAAAAAACTGCTACTTTAACATATCCCACTGTGTTTCAATGAAATAGTTAAACTGAACTAGCTAAATTGAAATAAAGGAAATATTCTCTCTGAACCTGCAAAAGAGGCTGCTGCTATGTAAAGCTAATTTATTGTTTCAACAAACGCTGCTTGCATGTGCTTAGCCAGTGACTTCCACTAGTTCAGTGATTTGACTTTCTTCAAAACTTCAATGCCAGATAGGTACAGCTTTAAATATTTGTATTTAAATTATTTTAATAGATTATAGTATATTTGAGTCATGACAGTCGTAATTTCAAATTTAGTATTAAATACATTATTTTTAATTAAACCAATTGGATATATATTAAAAGGATTTTTTATTTTTAAAAATCCCCCATTTTTATTTCTACTGTGAACATCCATATAAACTTTAACCCTTAAGGTTTTGTGAGAAAAATCAACATAGTAAACTGCATAGTAGTTATGGTACTGGATAAAGGGCTAAAACATCATTACCTAAATGTGAACATATGAGTCCAGAAGAAGCAAGTATTTTAAACCTAATGGTTGGGCCTCTAAGCGATCTCTTTTTGTATAGGACAGAACTTACTTTGCTGCTATGTAATAACTTTCTTTTCCGCTTGTTCCTTTATTCTCAAAGTGCTTCTGACAGTTTATTACTGTTTTCTCCAGTTCCAGTTCCCTTATATGCCCAGAGATTCTCCTTCTCCATCTCTCACATGACATTGTCATCATGAAGCCTTTTGAAACCATAGAGCTAGGATAGAAGGGAAGTATCTTGATAAACCTGTGTGATACAGCTTTCTGGTCATCCAAGCTACTTGAGGGTACCTTATTATACTTTGTTTTCAAAGCCCTGTACTAAGAACATTTTTCACTATGCTGATTTAACATAGTCTATACAAAAGATTCAAAGTCAGCAGCAGAAATTCATGCAATACTGTCAAGTAAAAACGAAGATAGAAAAATTAATCCATCAGCTACAGAACAAATAAACAGCTATTAGAATGTATTGATAGAAAGCAGCAAAGGACTAACAGAATAATCCCTTAGTATGTTACTGTGTGTGAGCTCTCACAGTAGTCATTTTTCATTTTCGCACTTGTGCTGAAACTGAGATACAGTGAATTCTGATTAACACTGGAAAATGTAAATTTAATTTAGAGAGACTTGGATTTATATGTTTACATTTGTTGACATTTAAAACAAGAAACATGTTCTTACTGATATTTATATATAATAAAGACAGTGAATTTGGGAGTGTTTTGTAAGGAACAAGAATAAAAATCACTATTTTAAATGCACAAGTTACACAGTGGAACACCTTTTTTGACACAGGTATCAAAAACGTCATAATTTTTCTGTTGGGACTTGACTATACTGCCACTTTACTGCACTGTAACTTTCTCACTTAGGGATCTGAAAAAAACATGCCACTAAACGCAGTAAAGTTATAGCTCTATGAAGTGCCCATGTAAATAAGCTCCCAGCGCTGATTGCGCTCCCCTTTTGGAAGTGGTTTACCTACCTGTGGTGATCACTGCATTGCATTAAAGCACTGCCACAGTAGTGCTTCAAATTCAGCAGTGTAGACAAAGCCTTATTTCTATACAAAAAGTAAAAGCCTCTAAGAAAAAGTTTTAAAATTAAACACGGCTTGATTTATATAACGTTCCAAGAGTCTTGTAAATCTCAGAGATTGCTTTGTCCATTATTGCTGGCATTTGAGCATCAGTAGTACATGGGAGTGAACCTCCAGCAGTACAAATGCATAAATGTTGTCATTTAAAATAATTCATATTTCAAAGAGTTACATCATTTGTACGGAATCAAAGATTTATTTGCACTGAATTATAGTCCACCTGATATGTGCAATATATAAAAGTGTTTTGACTAGTAAATTGTTCAGTCATACACTTACAATATTTAAAGAAATGAAGTATAATATGGCAAGTAACAAGGGCTCATTCTTTCTTAACAGATGCTTATGGGTCAATGTAGAAGTGTAAGTAAAGGTTTGGTTTGAGATAAAGGTATATGATAAAATCACTGCATACACAACAGAATGTCATAGAAGACTGACTGAACAATGTTGAGTTCCTGAACTTTGATTCCACAAGGAGAGTAAATGCTAAAATTCTGAAAACGTTTCATGTCTTCTATTTATAAAGGCTGTTAGCACCTTATTTTTTTCTATTTTCTCTAGAATGCAATGAAGTGCTTGAATTAAATGGACAAATGCAATGTTAGGTAACTGTAGCAAAATATATTCTTCAGTATTATCCTTTTTTCCCTTCCAAGGGCCTCTGTGCTGTCCCACTTTTGGGATTTTGCATCTCTACTGACAATTTGTATAATAAGCTTGTGTGCACTGTGAGGTGCATTTGCACTCTACAATGACATCTTCAGTTTAGTTCATATAAGAAAGGATGCATTCACTAGGATGTTTGAGTCACATGCCTCTCCTTCAGCATATCAGATCATGTCACTGACTGTTCTACAATTATTGGGGTGAGATGACCTCAGATTATGGGGGATTAGACCCCTTTGAAAATAGTCCTTGATTGAATTTTGCAACAGCCCTCTTAACTTCCCTTACATGTGAGGAGAGAAGCTCTTCTGCAAGAGATCTGCTCTCTGTTCCTTTTCTTTTAAAAGTTGAATACAGATACGTTGTATATATGCTTTATATTAGTAGATTTCAGTGCAAGTTTATGCTTGCTTGATTTCAATAGAAGTATCATTTGTGTATACTCTGATGCTTGAATTGCTTTTTATTATAACTGCTGGATAAACCTTTTAAAATATTTTCATTATCAGTTATATGTCCTTAACTATATCAGGGCCTCGTGTACTTGGCACAATGGGATCAAATTCTGCAGCAGTGTTAATTTATTATGTCACGATGAAATAGCCTTCATTGAAATATTTTCCACACCCAAATGCACAGAATTTATGCGTTGACAGTTATATTCATTAATCAATATTACTGATTGGTTTTTATCTTTGTTCTCTAGTGTCATGTCTGTATGTTCTTCAGCAGTTATGAATATATCTGGGCAGTCCAGCTTAGAATACAGTATCTTAGAATATTAGAACTTCAGGGGACTTTGAGATATCTCCAGATTCCACAGTGTCCCTAGGCAGTTTATTCCAGTATTTAACCATCATGACAGTTAGGAAGTTTTTCCTAATGTCCAATCTAAAACTCCCTTGCTGTAATTTAAACCCATTGCTTCTTATCCTATCATCAGAGATCAAGGCGAACAATTTTTCTTCCTCCTTCTTGTAATTCCCTTTTAGGTACTTGAAAGCTCTTATCATGTCCCCTCTGTTTTCTCTTTTACAAACTAAACAAACCCAATTCTTCTGGTCTTCCCTCATAGGTTATCCTTTCTAGATCTTTGATAGTTTTTGTTGCGCTTCTCTGAACGTTCTTCAACATCTTTCTTGAAATGCGCTGCCCGGAACTTGTACACAATACTCCAGTTGAGGTCTAATCAGTAATTTAGTTGAGGTCTAATCAGTGCAGAGTAGAACTAAGAATCACTTCTCGTGTCTGTCTTACAGCACTCTGATTAATTCATCTGAGAGTGTTTGCTTTTTTTGTAAAAATGTCACACTATTGACTCAGGTAGCTTGTGGTCCACTGTGACCCCTATATCACTTCCTGTGTTCTTCCATTTTGTACGTACTTCCATTTTGTACGTGTGAACCTGATTGTTCCTCCTTAAGTGGAGTACTTTACATTTGTCTTCATTGAACTCTACCCTATTTACCTCTGACCATTTCTCCAGTTTGTCCAGATTATTTTGAATTATGATCCTATCCTCCAAACACTTGTACAACCCCTCCCAACTTGGTTTCATTCACCAACTTTGTAAGTGTATTCTTTATGCCATTATGTAAATTGTTGATGAAGATATTGAACAGAACTGATCCCTGCAGAACCCCACTTGTTATGCCCTTCCAGATGATTGTGAACCATTCATAACTATTCTCTGAGAATGGTCATTCAACCACTTATGCACCCACCTTATTGTGGCCCATCTGGGTAGTATTTCCCTAGTAAAGTTTATAAGATTGTCATGCAAGACTGTATCAAATGCTTTGCTCAAGGTTAGGTATACCACACCTACTACTTCTACCTTATCCACAAGACTTGTTATCCTATCAAAGAAAGCTGTCAAGTTGATGTGACACCATTTCTTCATGACAAATCCAGGCTGACAGTTACTTATCACTCATCTTCCAGATGATTTCAGATGAATTCCTTAATTATTTCTTCCGTTATGTTTCCTGGAGCAAATGTAATGGGGAAGTAATAGAGAGAGTATAATCACCTTCTCAGCTTCCCTGCTTCACTTACTATTGTGTTCTCTTGGCCACCTAGTTAGTCCAGCTGCATTTTTGTCTCCCTTACCCCATCTTGCTTTTTTTATGGAACAGTGAAGGGAACACGCACAGTGGTTTAATTAACCTCCCCTCCCCCCTCCTCGTGGGCAAAGTGCAGAGTAAAAGGCAACTTCAGGCAGATCCCAGCAGGTTAGGGTAAAAGAAACAAATGTTGGGTACATGGCTGCATCAAAACAACTAATTTTGCAGCAAAAACAATTCTAGAAAAATGGCAAATTCCTTGACAGCACAGTCATTGAGTTCGTAGGTCCTCTAGTGAGGTGAGGGTTGCCATTCATCCCTGTCTCACACATTGCTTCGGGCTCTTTTAGATTAGGGATCTCAAACTAAATTTATTTTTACTACCAGTGTCAGTAGTCAAATCCTCGTAGTGGCCAGTGGCACCCCCCTCTGGAAGAGCTCCAAAGGGGTGAGGGTCTCCATGCATTCATCCAGCCTGAGTACTCCAGCCCCGCCTGCTGCCCTGGGCAATGTGAAACCACAGAGGCCCCTGATGCCATCACTGGCAGCACAGTGAGGCTAGAGGAGCTAGCTCCATGCCATGGCCAACTTATCCCTGTGGCCTGGGAAGGGGTGCGTGGAGCCATTCTATCCATAGGTGCAAGTTGTAAAACTGTTCAATCCTTTTGTGAAACTGACTAGATGTCAGTGATTCCAACTCTCCTGATCTGATCACAAGTCTCATTGGAGATTTTTTTGTCCTGGAAAGCACTTCATTAGAATTAAGCCTGATCTGGGAACTTTACTACCTGATGTCACATGCACCTCTGTAGTGGTAACTGTACTATTATCATACACTACCCATTTTTTAAAATTTTATTAGTTTGTTTCAGTTGTTCTACTTTTGCAATTATCTCCCCAGATAATGTGATCTTTCCCATCCCATAAAGAACTCATATGTTTTCCCTCACACATTCTGCTTTAAGGTTTGATGCCTAAAACACGCAATAGATCATTCCAATCATCGATGTACAGTTTGAGTTGCATGAATGACCAAACAAAAAAAAAAGTTGCTAAAGAGTGAATACTGTGTGTATGCTTTACTGCAGTTCAGGAAACTCCCCCAAAGCATGCTGACTATACAAAAAAGACACGTTTTAAAAACATTGTCTGGAAATGAAGAATTGCAGCCATATATAGCTCCATATGATCTTCAGAATTCATTACCACGCTGCACAGTCAGCTTTACCTATGCACCCTTGTTTTCTGCTGTAATTGAAATGTGATTTTGGATGTAGAACATTCCTATTATATCTTTGGGAGGTTTTTCCCCCAAATTTTCCTGAAAAATCCTACCATCGGCTATGATATGACATGGGATTGATTTTACTTTTGGGAAATTTAGGCAGGTGTTGAAAATTAGGATTTAGGTTAAATTTGCTCTAAGATGCTGATAATGCTATAATTAACGTCCATTTCTGAAATTTAAAATGCACAAAATAAGAGCCTCAGATTTGTACACTAAAAATGTGTGATTATCCCTTGTTTTCAGAACACGAATACTTGAGTAGTTTTCTAAAGACAAGCCTTGCATCACTGAAAGCATGAATTTCTACCCATACCATGTAATAGAAAATTAATGATGCAAATGTATTGTTGTCTACTTAAAATGTTCAGAGCCTTCAGACATCAAATACAAAAGCTGTTGATCTATTTTTGTTTTCATTGAGACAATTATTTTAACAATTAAAATCCTAGTATATCATGACAGGTAGCTTTTGGTGCCTTTTTATTAACACCCAATACCTTGAAAAAAAAATCCTGTATTTGTATTTTCTAAAACCTAAAAAGTGTAATAGCAGCAGCATCTCGCATTTAGGAGCAATTTGAAAGCTATTTATTCTAATTTTGAGCACACCAGTCTTTTCTGATGCATTATATTTTTATATTCAGATAGTATTATGAGAGAGCTCTCTGTTCATCCCTATAAAAAGAATAACTGAAAAATCAGGTTAACTATAAAGACTAAGGGATAAGCATTTGAGTTCACTTATATTTAAAGCTAAGTGCATTTCCTACAGGCGTTTGAATGTAAAGTATACTTGGGTGAACACTGCCCACAAAACTTAATAGAATGTAAAGTGTTAATTAGACATATTATAAAGCAAGCTTGCCCCAGGTTGTTTCTGTAATAGAAAATCAAAGGTCTGTAGAGCATTTGGAACTGACACCATAGCCTGCAGCATGGACTGTGTTCATAGATCATATGTTTGGAGAGGGGCAGTAAAGAAGCTGATCTGGGGAAAGCCTGCAGCTGTAAATTATTTAGCAACAGTGGAAACACAAGATGAGTCCTTTAGGAAATGTTCTACATAATTAAATGTTTGGCTGTGTCCATAGCAACAAGAATATGTTTAATAGACAGAACACTAATGCTTGGCTGTTTCGTTGATGAAACCTTTCCAGTGCCCTTTCCCCACCTGAAATGAATATTCATGTTAAAAAAAATTAATATCATTACATCTTTAAACTAATTCTTGACATACAGTTGTTGAGCTGTAATTGCTGTAGTAAATCTCAAGAAGGTGTATGTGATTGCACTGTTTTTTTCTGGAGTTAGTTGGAGATTTTTTTTATCGTAGCATCACAAGGCTCCAGTCAGGATGAGGGTGAAGGGCTTTTGTGCTAGCTGCTGTGTATTCCCAAAGAAAAATATAGTCCTTCGCAGAGGATGTGGTGGTGGTTTTTTTTAAGTACACAATTGCATTAAATTACTGAGAGATGCATGCACAGAAAGACTGGATTTGGTGGATAGTTATGAATGGTTTGCTGTCAGATGGGAAGAATGTATCTAGAGGGATCACACAGGTCTATCTTGGTTCTAGTTGTTGTCAATATTTTCATTAATGATTTAGATAAGCGAGTGGCTAGAGAGCTTACAACATTTGGGAATGACACCAAGCTAAAAGGGTTTCCAAATATTTTGGAGGACGGGTTTAGAACAAAAACTTAACAAGCTGAAGAACTGGTCTGAAATCAACCAGATTCATGATTGCAGCCTTCAGCTTCCTGAACGAAGGTTCCAAAGAGGACGGAGAGAGGCTGATCACAGTAGTGACGGATGGCAGAACAAGGAGCAATGGTCTCAAGTTACAGTGGGAGAGGTCTAGGTTGGATATTAGGAAAAACTATTTCACTAGGAAGGTGGTGAAGCACTGGAATGGGTTACCTAGGGAGGTGGTGGAATCTCCATCCCTAGGGGTTTTTTAAGTCTCAGCTTGTCAAAGCCTTGTCAAAGGCTGGGTTGATTTAGTTGGGATTGGTCCTGCCTTGGGCAGAGGGCTGGACTTGATGACCTTCTGAGTTTTCTTCCAGCTCGATGATTCTATGATAGGTGGTAGCAAAATGGGTGATATGTGTTTAGATGCTAGTATGGCGTTACTTAAGATATTGGAGGTAATTGTCAGTCTACTTGGCACTAGGGATATAAGCTGTTCTCCCTCTCTGCCCCCACCCCCCCCCCCCCCCCCCCCCACCGTCTCTGCAGTGCTCCCTGAATCAGAGGCAGCAGTGCAGAGTGGGGTATGGAGTGAAGGAAGGCAGCTGGGAAGCAGCCGCAAGCTGCTACAGCAGCAACCTCTGTCTGCAGCGGCTGCTCCCACAGCAAACTGGGATGGGGCCCCCCCCATAGACAGGGGCTGCTACTGGAGCAGCCTCTGCCTGCAGCCAGCCCAAGTCACTGTGGACAGGGGCTGCTCCAGCCGGGCGGGCAGGCAGCCTGGCTCAGTTTCGGCTCGTGCCGGGTCCAGGACTGACCCCCGCTGCAGCTTTGCAGTTTAAATGTAGCAGGAGCCAGGTGGCCTGCCCACCTGGCTCTGACTACATTTAAACTGCAGAGCTGCAGCGAGGGTCAGTCCTGGACCTGGCGTGAGCTGGACTTAGCGCATCTTTGCTTACTGAGTAATCATGTAGACGATAGAATTTTTTACTTAAACAATTAGTGAGTTACCCTCCTCTTAACATCCTTATTTGGCACTGGAGAGGCCTCAGTTGGAGTATTGTGTCTCCAATACAGTATTGGGCCCCAGTGTTTCCTGTAAGCTGTGCACTAGAGTGACCACCCAAAGAAGATTCTAAAGACACCCAGCTGATAAGCAGAGTGCCCACAGCCAGCAGCATGTGTTTATATTGGTAGTACACATCCACACGTGCCTTGGTGCAAAAAATAAAATTTATTCTTTACTTGGAAAAAAGTTGAGGGAACATTGCTGGGTACCACTCTTTAGGAAAGGTGTGGAAAAATTTGAGAGATTCCAGCAAAAATGATTAAATGGGTTAACATACGTGACCTATGAAAAAAAGATTGGAAAAAATACTGGGCATGTTTAGTCTTGAGAGAAAATGACAATGGAGGAGGGGTATCTGATAAGTCTACAAATGTGTTAAGGACTGTTACAAAGAGGACTGTGTTCAATTATTCTTTGTCCCCTAGAGGTAGGTCAAGTAATGGCCTTAATCTGCAGCAAGGGAGATTTAGGATACATATTAGGAAAAACTTAAACTATAAGAATAGATAAGCACTGGAATATACTTCAAAGGAAGGTCGTGGAACCCCCGTCAATGGATAATTTTAAGCATCAAAATGCTTGCGAGGAGAGGTGGTACAGGGGAGTCATCCAGAGGAAGCAGGAGAGAGGGCATGTGGGAGCACCCTATTTAGCAATTAAAATGTTGTTGTTGGCACAGAAGGGGAGTGTACCTCTGGTGTGCTACCATTTTTAAGAACCTTAGACATCTGTCAGGGTCTCTCTCTTAGTGCTACGTTTCTATTATGTTGATTAATTTTAAAATACTATTGAATTCTTATAAAATCAATGCATCTACTCTTTTTGAATTATCAAACATTTTTGTTGATTCATAATGTGCTAGAAATATAAACCTGTGCCTCTAGCCATTTTAAGTATTACCTATTTTTATGTTTTGAAATTTTAATGCTGAGTTTTCTTTTATTACTCCTTTTATGCCCTGGTTATTTCCTTTTTGTTGTCCAGACATTGCCATCTCCCACATATGCAGTAAAAGGTCCATTTTACAAAACAAAAACAACAAATGCTTTCAGTTTTAAAAAGGATATTTTAAGTGGGGCTCTTGAAATAAGATAGAAATATCTTCTGCCATTGCAGCTTTTTCTGAAGAGGGCAGGCAGCATGATGGCAGATGAAATTCTGTGTTGATAAATTCCAAGTAATGCACACGGAAATCATTTGAATTATTTATGCATCTAGGTTAACTGTAATATCTTAGGAAAATAGACCTAGACAGCATAGTGGGCAGCTCATTGGAGATCTCTATGTAGTATGTAGTAACAGTCAAAAAAAGAAATGAAAATATTATGTTGCACCTCCATTTTTGAGATGGGGAATAATATTTAAATATGATTTTATATATGAATGATATGCACTCATTTGGAATACTGTTTAGTTCTGGTTCCCAAGTATAAAGATAAAACTTCCCACCCTCCCCCAAAAGCAAAGATGGGTCAGTCAATGAGAATGAGTTAAGGGTATGGGGAAAATTTATTAAAAATCACTTTAACTGGTTAGTTGAGAAGAAATCAGTAAGAGGAGATTTGATAAAAATATACAGGCTGATTAGTGGTGTAGAAAAGATAGATTGGGAATCTCAGTTCATCCTTTGTTATACAAGAGGAATTAAAATTGAAATGTTGCAAATGTATAACTAAAAAAAGGAAATGTTTTTTCATATCAGGTACAGGTAGCCCGTGAAATTTATTGCCACAAGATATCACTCAGGTCAATTGGAAGAGGATTGGCTGCTTATGGATAATAAGAAAATCCAGAGTTGTTGTAAAAGATTTTTTTAAAAACCAAGTTTCAGAAATAATATACAAGTCATGAGTTAGTACATGAGCAAGTTGATTAATTTTCAGGCAGTTGTGGGCCATTTACTATAAATGCCTCCAGCAAGATGTCTTAACTCTTCCTCTGAAACAGTTTAGCCACTGCCATGGACAAGATACTGGATTAGTTAGAGGTGAGAGTTCTGACTTAGTATGACAGTTCTTTTTATATCAGTACTGCTGCCTGCTTGCTAGTATATTACACTAATTTAACTGTCAGTGTAAAAATATAGTTAAATGTGTACAAAAACGGTATATAGACCATTTTTTTATAAACATGAATAGTGAACATTACCAGGGCTCTGCACGAGACCCTTGGTTTACTTACTGCATATGTCATAGTGCAAAAGCTGTGCAGTTTCTAAAGCTCATGAGAGGCTCCTTTCTATGGGCTTCAAGGAGTTTGCAAAACGGAGCTTTCCTTTGGGAAATTTTGCTGTAAGACCCTTTTAATGTTCCATCCTTTCTCTTGACATTTTTTTCTTGTTTTTACGCTAACTATTTTGGAATTGATGCTGTTGCTGCATATTGTTGGCTTCTCTTTTTAAATTATGTTGGCGTGTGCTCTCTATGTTCAGTATTTTTAAAATACATTATCACAGAAAAGTAAAATATTAGTTGTTGATTATCCTTATCCATATAAGCTACATTAAGAATGATAAATGAAATTGGAAAAATAATTTAATGCTGCTCAATATTATCTACTTAGTGGACCATTAGGCCCATCTCTTCTTGATATGAATATCTTGGAATATTAAAGGAAATCAAAATAGTCATTGAGTAGTGTTGAGCTTGAGTAGTGTTATTCCTTTATATCATTTTACATATAGGTTACTATCATCTTGAGAGATTTTGGGTGCATTATTTTTTGGTGGTGGTACTTGAAAAAGGCCTGCTTTTTCAGTATGGCTTGTTTAGTGTTTCTGAAAATTAAACCTTGATATCAAAATGGACTCGCAGAATTGGTGACACACACAGTTACTAGTCAGTTCTGAAAACCTTCATCTATAGCAGCATTTCCCAAACTACTGTGGTATCTGGCTGTGGGAAAAAAATACCGGGCCTAGGCATGGCTGCCAGGGTGTTCCGGGCTTCCAGACTGCCTGTGCAGTACTGGGTTCCCCAAGCCCTCAGCCGGGCTGGGCGGATGCAGCCGTATGTTTCAGGCTCCCGGCAGAGGCATAGTGAGGGTTACCAGGTGAGCTCTTATTGCTGGCTGTGGAGGGGGAAGAGAGGGTTGGATATGGGCCGCAGGGAAGCAGGGTCGGGGCAGTGGAGCTGCTCTGGGGAGATAGGGAGGGGAACTGGCTGGTGGAAGCAGGGCTGGCCGGGGGGGGGGGGGGGAGGACAATGGGGCTGTCCAGGGGAGATCATGGGGCGGGGGGGACTGGCTGGCAGAAGCAGGGCTGGCTGGGGGGGGAGCAGTGGGGCTGGCCAGGGGAGATGGTGGGGGGAAAGGGGGAGACCAGCTGGCGGGGGCAGTGAGGTTGGCTGGGGGAGATCACAGGGCTGGTTGGAGAACTGGCCGGAGAAGAAGCAGGGCTAGCGGGGGCAGCAGGGCTTGCCAGGGAAGATCGGGAGACAATTGGCTGGCGGGGACAGGGGGGCTGGCCCACGGTAGGGGAGGAGGAGGGAGAGAATCGACCAGTGGGGCGTGGGACAGTTCAGGGCGCACAGAGATCCTGAATAAAAATGTAAAAGCAGTGCCTTTTAAATATCCCCGCTGCTGACAGTGAGGTTTAAAGGCACTACGATGTGTCAGAATGGAGAGAACCTGGTGCATTCACCATCCGGAATGAGAAGATGGATACAAAATTCCAAAGATGGTGTCAGCTTTCTGAAAATAAATGAGCCCCATTTCAATACATGATGTGGTGGTGCAGGGTTTTATTGGATTACAGTCTATTTTTCCAATCCATATTCCCTTAACTTTCTGGTAAGAATGTTGTGGGTGGCCGTATCAAAAGCTTTGCTAAAGCTGGCCCTGAGGGCTTTAGGAGGACCAAAACTAACGTATTTACATATTTGTCATTTGCTTAATGAATATGCAAATGAATATTACCGGTCCTCCAAAAGCTTATGAATGGATTTACTGGTCCCTGTGTCAAAAAGTTTGGGAACCCCTGATCTATAGTATTTCTTTGCTGGCAGGAGGCCTTCCTATCAGAATTGTTTTTAATTGCTACTATTTCAGCAGTGAAATAAACACACTTCCACTTTGAATAGTGTTGATTCAGAGCAGTAGCTGAAGTAGACATTTTAGAGTTGTGAAAATAGATTGAGACATTATGCCACTGCAGTTATAAGTTTCCAGAAATGTTTATATTTATCAACCACATATACCTGTGGTCACCAACCGGTCGATCACGAGGCCTCGACCAGTCGATGGCGAGGCGTTCGGGCACCCCTACGCCTCATTTTCCCCCCGCCTCCGAGAAGCCCCACTACCTACCTCGAGCGTAGTGCCGGCTTCCTGCAGGGTGGACGGAAGTCCTGCCTGCAATTTTGTGCCACTTCCAAAGGTTCCGGAAGTGTGCTGGCTGCGCCCCTCCCACAGCTCTGTGGGAGTGCTGGGCACGCTGCGAGAGGAGGTGTTGGCCTTGGAGGAGGAGTCTGGTGGCTTCCTTGCGCCTCAGGAGGGGTGAGTTGAGCGAAGAGATTTCCCTGCGCCGCGGGAATGGAGGTCGGCCCCGGGGCAGGCGCCTGTGGGGGTTTGCCTGCGGCGGGGGGGGGGGGTTGGCCCCAGGGCAGGCACCCGCGGGTGTTTGGCTGCAGCGGCCCCGGAGGAGGCACACGCTGGCTTCCCTCTGCTGGGGGAGAATCCTGGGAGGAGGCGGGTGCAAGGGACTCTCTGCCCCCGCTGCCCCCCTATTCCCTCGCCCCCTGTCTCCTCTTCTCTGTCCCCACTGGCACTCCTGTCCCCTGTCCCACCATCCCCTGCCGAAGCACCCACTAGTGCCCTTCCCCAGTACTGTCCCCTGCTCCCACCAACACAGTTGGGGCCACATTAGTGAAACTTGAGGGGGGTGATTGGAGGAGGGTTTTTTGACATCTCACTTGTGTGGCCACAGCTGACTTTTCTGTGGGTCAGTGACCCCTGACTCAAAACAGGTTCCCTGCCCTTCTCATAAATAAAGACAATGCAGAAACTTTTTGTGTTTGCCATAGTATTTTATTTGAAAATGAAGCCTGGCCAACAAACCCCCAAATGGGGCCAAGCCCCCATCTGGCCACAGCATCATGACACTCCTGCATTCCCCTTTCCCCCAGAGTCTACATCTGAGCCTATCATACACTGGAACCACCTGCCCTGAGCCCCTCACATACCCTGACCCAAATTCCTGAACCCTCACATCCAGAAGTCTGTAGCTTGTTTAGTACCCTAATCCTATGTCTGACCCCAACACTGCCCGGCCTGAAGCCCCCTCCCCGACCCAGCGTCCTCTTCTCCATCTCCTGCTGCATCCAGATTTCCTCCCAGAGCTTGCACCTCTCACCCCTTCCCACACCCAAATCCCTCATTTCCACCCCGGAGCCTACACATCCTATCTCAACCCAGCGAGGGTAAGGCTAGAGTGCAGGAGTCTTTCAGGATTCCAGAGATATCCCAGAAAAACTCTTCCACATCTAGGGATGCGTTTGTTCTTCCGCTTCTTTTAGTGGAAGAGCAAACATGATCTTTCGGTCACCCCTATGTTCCTCTTTCCACGAGGAATTAAGGGGGCTTCCAAAAGAAGGTTTTTTTTCTGACATTTGGTCCAATCTAGACAGGCCAAATGTTGGAGAAACCTCTTCCTACAGAAGAATTGGGAAAAAAGTAGCAGTGTTAAGGGTTGGGGATAGCAAGTGATGGAGAGGAGGAGAATAGAGAAGGCAGGGCTTCAAGGAAGGGGCAGGGCGGTAGATCTTGGCTTATTCTGTCATTTAAAAAGTGACCTTGGGTGTAAAAAGGTTGGAGACCACTGACCTACACCTTTCATTCAGCAGATGTGACCTCAGTTGTTTGTCATATATTATTAAAGATTGTGTTTTCCCTGTCTACATTGTGACACACAATAAAGAGCACAAGAAGTTGTTAAGACTAACAGTTATGCACCTTCTATAAATAAATAGCACATGTTGCATGAAGGCTTGGATTCTTTCCAGTAGTGTTACAAGAACTGGAGACAGACACCCATAATTTTTTAATTTCAGGTTTTGACTTCTTAGTTAATAACTAAGAATTCTGGATAATGAATAATATGTGTCATTTCCTGCTAAGCTAGAAACTTTCCAATATGCCCTTTGCATTTGCTTAAAAAGAATGGTTTGTGGTGGTGGTTTAATTATTTGCATATTTGTACACACATCTATCCATGTGCTTGAGGTACCCTTGACGTTACTTTAAATATTCATCTCAGACATTTCTGTGTTCATCGAGAATGCCAGCTTTTTCTGTGTTCCCCTTAAATTTTTCATTTTAAACACCTGACAAACTCAAATTGATCAGACTCATAGACTTTAAGGTCAGAAGGGACCATTATGATCATATAGTCTGACCCCCTGCACAGTGCAGGCCACAGAATCCCTCTTAGAATAATCCTCTCACCTATGTCTCAGATATTGAAGCCTTCAAATACTTTGAAGGCCCCAAGATGCAGAGAATCCTCCAGCTGTGATCTGTGCCCCATGCTACAGAGGAAGGCAAAAAACCTCCAGGGTCTCTGCCAATCTACCCTGGAGGAAAATTTCTTCCCGACCCCAAATATGGCGATCAGCTAAACCCTGAGCATGTGGGCAAGACTCACCAGCCAGATACCCAGAAAGTTCTCTATAGTAACTCCATTGACCTATTTCCCACTGATAATGAATGGTCAATTAGTTACCAAGATCATGTTCTCAAACCATCCCCTTATCATAGAACTGGAAGAGACATCAGAAGGTCATCAAGTCCAGCCCCCTGCTCTAGGCAGGACCAATCCCATCTAAATCAACCCGGCCAGGGCTTTGTCAAGCCGGGACTTAAACACCTCTAGGGATGGAGACTCCACTACTTCCCTAGGTAACCCATTCCAGTGCTTCACCACCCTCCTAGTGAAATAGTTTTTCCTAATATCCAACCTGGACCTCTTCCACCATAACTTGAGACCATTGCTCCCTGTTCTGCCATCTGTCACTACTGAGAACAGCCTCTCTCCATCCTCTTTGGAACCTCCCTTCAGGAAGTTGAAGGCTGCTATCATATCCCCCCTCACTCTACGCTTTTCCAGACTAAACAGACCCAACTCCCTCAGCTTCTCCTCATAAGTCATGTGCTCCAGCCCCCTAATCATTTTGGTTGCCCTCTGCTGGACCCTCTCCAATGCGTCCACATCCTTTGTAGTGGGGGGCCCAGAACTGGACACAATACTCCAGATGTGGCCTCACCAATGCCGAATAAAGGAGAATAATGACATCTCTGGATCTGCTGGCAATGCTCCTCTTAATGCAACCTAATATGCCATTAGCTTTCTTAGCTACAAGGGCACACTGTTGACTCATATCCAGCTTCTCATCCACTGTAACCCCCAGGTCCTTTTCTGCAGAACTACTACTTAGCTGGTTGGTCCCCAGCTTGTAACTATGCTTGGGATTCTTCCGTCCCAAGTGCAGAACTCTACACTTGTCCTTGTTGAACCTCATCAGATTTCTTGTGGCCCAATCCTCCAATTTGTCTAAGTCACTCTGGACCCTATCTCTGCCCTTAAGCATATCTACCTCTCCCCCCAGCTTAGTGTCATCTGCAAACTTGCTGAGGGTGCAATCCATCCCCTCATCCAGATCATTAATAAAGATGTTGAACAAAACCGGTCCTAGAACCGAACCTTGGGGCACTCCACTAGAAACCGACTGCCATCCTGACATCGAGCCATTGATCACTACCCGCTGGGCTCGGCCTTCTAGCCATCTTTCTATCCATCTTACGCTCCAGTAATAGTTCAGTATCAAATATATATTTTGTTGTCCCTTTGTACTTAAGAATGACGGTAGAATAAAGGTTCCTAATTAGATAATAGTTATGATCTAATCAACTGTATATATTTTTAATGACTCAGTGATAGTGTGTGTATGTTTATGATGTAAATAAAGGAATGGTGTAAGAAATGTTTCCTGGTAATTTTATCCCAGTTCCCCATTCTTTCATATTATTAAATTTTAAAAATATATTTATAATATCCACAGAATTTACTTAAGTCATGCAGTAACTACAGAATTTGTAAAAAATCAAGTCTGGTCACTTTTCATCTTGCAGCCTGTGAAATTTGTATTTTAAGATGGAACTTCTAATTGTCATCAAGTCAGTGGCAAAACTCCTATTGACTTTCATAGAGTGAGGATTTCATTTTAAGTGTTCAGTGAACTATCTAAAAATTGAAAGTAAACCACTTCTGACAATGGGAAAACATATTTTGCTATTAAAATCCAGAGGCTACAATATATGGATGATGCTGATTTTTAATGGAATTATTTAAGGCCCTGTTCTACAAAGCACTTGATTATGTACTAAATAAATCAGCATGCTTTGCCGAACTTTAAATTTAAAGTTGTGTTATTGCTGGATATGGTCCTTAATGTATAATTTGTTTTCATTCATGTTGCAAGATACTCATAGATAGATAAAATAACCCTAAGGCTTTCTAATATCTATTTCCTACTTGATGGAAATAATTGGATTATTTGTATTCATTAATGTGTATACAGTATATACCTCTGAAGTCTACAAAAGGGGACTTGAAGTACATTTCCTGGGGCCAATGAGATTGTTTGTAATGCTAATGGATGGAGCTATACTAATAGAATGAAAGAGGTTTTGATAATTTTTTGTCCTATATTGCAGCTGATTTGGGTATAAAGCCAATGCAGATATTTTAACTTTTTTTTTTTCTGTCAGATGTACCACTTTTGGCACAAAAACAATTTATTGATTTTAACTACATGACTTGATAGAATACACAGAAACTTGTACAGGTCATCACCTTGAATATACAAGAAAAAAATCTTAAAACAAAAAATAAAAAAACATTTTAACAAAACCATTTAGGATACTTACTCTAGACTAGATATCTGCTTAAAAGAAAAATATAAGTGACATATGAGGTAAAAGATATCAGTTGTCATACCCTGAAACAATCTTTTGTGATAGATACTTATAACTAGATTAAGATTAAACTTGGAATAGTGATTATTTCAAGGCTGGGCAAAATGTGGGCCAAATCTAGCCTGCCAAGCTATTGGATCCTGCCTGTGGGAGCATCAGTCAGGTTCCCTGCCTTCCCCGCCACTGCCCAGTGCTTAGAAAAGCTGGCTGCAAGATTGCAACCCCATCTTCCACACAAACTCCCTCTCGGGTCCCATACCCCCTTCTCCACTCCAACCCCTTACCCCGAGCTCCATTCTGCAACCAATTCAATCCCAGACCCTGCACCTCCCTCCATTAATAGCATGAAAGAGTGCAGCATTTTATCATGTACCAAATTCTTCAAGTGCCCCCCATCAAAAACTAATGCCCACCCCTGGCTTATTTCATACAAGTAACTACATAGCAACATACCAATAGTTTAAATCTTTTTTAAATGGAAAATGCTATCTTTCAAAAATGGTATGATACAATGATAAACACAAAGCAATCACCCAGAAGTTAAACTTCCTGTCCACAACAGCAATGCAGCAAAGAAAACATGCAGGCATTCAAAGGACTTAAAATTATAATTAGGGATGTCAATGAATTGCAATTAATTTGTGTGGTTAACTAAAAAAAATTAATCACACTGTTCAATAATAGAATAACAATTGACATTTATTAAATATTTTGGATTTTTTTGTTTTCAAATGGATTGATTTCTATTAACATAGAATACCAAGTGTACAGTGCTCAGTGACGTTTTATTACAAATATTTGCACTGTAAAATGAGAAACAAAAGAAATAATATTTTTCATCTCCCCTCATACAAGTACACTAGTGCAATCTCTTCTGTAAGATTGTGAAAGTACAATATTTTTGTTGCATGACTTCACACACACACACAAAACAATGTACAATTTTAGAGCCTACAAATCCACTCGGTCCTACTTCTTGTTCAATTAATTGCTAAGGCACATGAGTTTCTTAACATTTATGTAAGATAATGCTGCCAGCTTATTTTCAATGTCTCCTGAAAGTGAAAATGAGCATTTGCTTGGTACTTTTGTAGTAGGCTTTCCAGGATATTTGTGTCAGATATGCTAAACATTTGTGTGCCCCTTAATGCTTTGGACATCATTCCAGAGGATATGCTTCCATGATGATAATGCTTGTTTTAAAAAAAAAAAAAAGGAATTAAAATTATGACTGAACTTCTTCCGGGGGGGGGGGAAGAGAACTGGTTGTCTCCTATTCAGCTTTACCTGCATTCTGTTGCAATTTAATGTTAAAGCAATCTCTGGTTCATACCCAGCACAGTTCATTTTAGGAACAATTTCACAGCAGATTTGACAAAACATAAAGGTGTGGAGCTTGTTTTCAGGAGTCTTAAAAGAGCAGCACTCAGATGTGGAAACTATAGAACCTGAACCATCAAAAAAAGAAGAAAAGAAAATCAGCTTACAGCTGATGGCATCTGACTCAGATGATGAAAATGAGTATGTCTTGGATCATTATCAAGCAGAACTTATCAACATGGATGCTTGTCCTCTGGAATGGTGGGTGAAGCATGAAGGGACATATAAATCTTCAGAACATCTAGCATTTAAATATCTTATGATGCTGGCTACAACAGTGCCATGTGAATGCCTGTTGTCGTGTTTGCGTGACATTATAAATAAGAACTGGGTAGTATTATCTCCTTCAAACTGTAACCAAACTTGTCTCTCTGAGCGATTAACTGAACAGTAAGTAGGACTGAGTAGACTTGTGGGTTCTAAAGTTGTACGTTATTTTGTTTTTGCATGTGGTTATGTACAAGTATTAGAAAATATAGGATAGTCTGGAAACAAAATAATTTGGTTATATGAGAGATCTTATTTCTCTGTGTTGAACTCTGTTCCCTCCATATAAATAAAATGAAGCTGTTAGCTGGGCATTCTGCAAGGAGTCCTTGGTTTTGGAACTTCCTCCTTCAGTTCATGATCTCCTGAATTTGTCAATCATCCAGGCGGGTTTTTTCTCTCCTAAGCAGCCTAGGGTGCCTCTCAGTGGCTTACTCCTTTAACTCCTAATCTAGGCTCTTTACAAACAGCCTGAGGTGCAGGTTTCACTCTTGAGTGGCTGTGTATAGTCATAGCCAGTGTTCCCTCTAAGCTGCTTGACAGCACAGTTTCACAGATGATTAATCAGTCCCACTCAGTCAGTCAGTGCCAGCAAGGAGCCCTGAGCTTCTGGCTGGGCAGAGCTCATTAATCACCTGTGAAACTGTACTGCCAAGTACCTTAGAGGGAACACTGGCCACAGCCCTGGTCCAGTCACTCTAATCCCCAATAGCCTGGTTTGAGTATTTCCAGCAATCTTGATTGCTCCTTGCAGAGTAACCCCAATACATGTCCAGTCCCATATTCCCCTCCCTCCCCCCCCCAAAAAAAGTCTATTCTGTACTATCCAGCCCTTTCCTGGACATTCTCAATCTGTTTTTTCAATGACCATCTAAGGGGATTGATATTCAATTGACTGCTTTATAGGAAGTTAATCAAATAATTCAGAACACTTGATTTGTTTTAATTGAAGAATAAAACATTAATTTAACTACAAGGAAATAGGTTTTAAATTAGTACAAATATAAGGTCTTAAAGTCTCAAGAAAAATACAGACAAAACACTTTCTAAACTTAACTACCTAGACTTGCTTAAGGTGAAATTCTTACCACATTCTCCCAGCAACAGATCTGGCCAAATTTAGATCAGATCTACTCCTAAAGTTCAGAGGTTGTTTCTTTTGTTCTCTTATGGAAGAGAGAGAAATGGCTAGGGAGAGAGAACTTGGATTTTTTTTTTTATTCTTACTGTAGTTCAGTCACTGCCTGAAATATATAGTTTGCAAGTGTTATCGCTTCCAGCTATGGGGATAGATACATGGGATCTTATGAAAGAGGTTTCATGCTGTTCCTAAAATGCAAATTTGTTTTGTTTCCCTCTTTGTTTCACTTATTTACAATGATACGTAAATTGAAGCAAATACCCATTCCTTTGTTTAAGACCTGCTTGACCAATCCCACAAATAGGGGCTATATAGGTTTGAACATGGGCCACCATCATCATTCAGAGCAATTTGTCCTCACATATAATGTTGCTGCACACATTGTATCATGATGATATTGACCAGAAAGTGATTAGTTTTCACTTTGTTACAGTATAAAGAATATTCTGTACAAAAATTACCACAATGTGGAGGGTGTTAATACCGGGATAATACCTAAACACAGGAGAGTTGCCTAGTGCAAAGGGTGTTCTTATAATTACACTTTCAAAAAATAGAGATTTTATTTAAAAACAGGGAAACTGTGATATTGATGGTTTTTTAAAGAAATAGGATTAAAAGCACTGTGCGCTATGAATACATTTACTGAGTATCCTGTGGTGAAATACTGCCAGAGCTAGCACACAAGATGGACTAATGTTCTGTTCCGAGATGACAATTCCTTTGTTCAGTTTACAGTGTACTGCCCAGTGTAAGCACTTACAATGAGCTTGTGCTATCCTAGTGGTTTCAAAATATGAATGGCAAACTCTAAAGTAAAATATTTGGGTAGAAATAAACCTGGCATTAAAAATGTATAGTGAGCAAACTGAGCAAAATATGGCCTAGATCAGTGTTTCTCAACCAGTGGTGCAAGTACCCTTAAGGGTACTCGAGAGAAATCTGGGGGGTACGTCAACTGAAATTTGGAGAGAACTGAATTTTTGTTTTAAAGTTTTACAGCGATTTATTTTTGTACTTTTTACACCCAAAAATGTCATGGCCCGCCTTGCTACAATTAAGTTGATTAAACTAATGTGTTGCAATAGTAGAAAATAAAAATGTATCTGAAAACTGTAGGCACTTGGGGTACTTTTTTTGGGGGGGGAGGAGGGGCTGTTAGAAAGAGGATGGTTATCTCTGTGGTCATCTCTGTGTCCGTGTTTGTTTATTAATAGACTTGTTTTATTTTAATTTAAAGCAACTCAGTGCTGTATTTGAATTAAAGTGATTGTTATCCAACAGCCAGCCATATTAACTGGAGTTATTTATCTCTTTAAGACAGCAAATCTTCTGTATTATTTCCCTTAGTGGTCCAGAAGAGGGATGGACACTTCAGGGTAGAAGATATTTGGGAAATTCAGACCTGGGAGTGTGTTGGGGGTCACTTGGTTAATAGTAGTGTATCAGAGATAGCAAGGTGGGGAAGGAGGAGCCGGTGCTGGTGGGGGGGAGCCTCTACAGATGGGCTGCTTCGCGGGCAGCAACTCCTCTTTGTGGCGGTCCCAGAGGGGATCCCCAGAGGGATGGGGCTGCTACCAGTTGGGCAGGCAGCACTGCTCGGTCCTGGCTGCTAGGCTCCTACTGTCTTTTAAATTGCAGAGCTGCAGTAGGGTTTGGTCCCAGCGTGAGCTGGAAATGTGCGGGGCTGCCTTCCTCAATCCAATAGTCGATAAAAGTTCTATGAACTACTCGATTTACTAAAATAACCTCAATTTAACATCCCTAGTCAGTATTCCACCGCAAAACATGACACCAACCTTAGAGGTTTTAAAGAAGAGGTTAAACACCTTTTAGTGATGGCATAATCATGTTTAACCTTGCCTCAGAGATCCACTAGATAATCTCTGGGGCTCTCTTTGGCTATGTCTAGACTACATGGCTCCATCGACGAAGCCATGTAAATTAGTTTTATTCGGCTTCATTAAAATAAACATGGCTCCTGCACTTGCCGATGATCAGCTGATCCAGCACAGTGCGGCAGTCTAGACGCGGATCTGTCAGCTGGGAAAGCCTTTGCCGACCGAGCCTGTAAACCTCGTTTCACGAGGCATAAGGGATTGGTTGGGAAAGGCTTCTCCAGCTGACAGATCCGCGTTTAGGCTGCTGCGCTGTGCAGGATCACCTGTTCATCTGCACAGCGCGGCGGCCATGTTTATTTTAATGAGGCGGGGATTATTTAAATCCCCGTTTCATTGACTATGCCGGGTAAACTAGTTTACATGGCTCCATCGACGGAGCCATGTAGTCGAGACATACCCTTTCAGACTTAATTCTATGACTTTTGATGGATGCTTGTCTCATCTTCTCCTATTCAGAGTTAAGGGACTGTTAATGAGAAATGAAATGTTGTAGTATGTCTTAGCTCCAAGGGTAAGATGTGCTAAATGAAACATTAAAGTGTTCCCGTGTGGTTCAACCTTTTACTAACGTGAGTTGTCAGTTAATTTTTATTTTTTTTGCTAGAGAAGACAAATTTTATTTTTTCATAAACTCATTCATTTGTAAATACTCTGAAGTAGAGCAATAGTTTTCCTCTGCAATGTTGTTAAAAATAGTATATCCTAGGGGCAGAGGAAGCAGCTGGGTAATGTGTCTCAGTATTGCTCCATTTTGAGAATTTCTGTTGTGATACAAAATTCATTTGGGAAATGACATTCATTAGATATTTGAACTCATAAGTAGAAAAGAAAAAAAATACGAGGTGAGATCTTTTATAATGTATACATTTATTTTAATTATTTGGAAGTTGTTGGTTTTTAATGAAATATTTTATTTCTACCTACCGTTGCATTTATAATTCATGCATGCACTAAAATTTACATCACATACAATGTCAGTTTTGATAAAATACACTAGTTAATGAAATCTAATGTTGGGGTAAATTTAAAACAGGTTAGCATTTTTTTTCCTGTTCATTTTGCTCCTTTAACTCTCTGTTTTGGGATTTAGCTTTGCCTACTGTGTTTTGTCACTTTTGTATTACATTGAGGTTTTTCCCCTACTTCCTCTGTGCACTCTTGCACTGACACATCTAAAAGATTGACTCTCATTGAATGAGGAGATAAAGGGGAAGGGGGGGAATCAGATCATTCATTTCAGCCATTTAAGGTCAGATTGGAACGTGTATTATTTTTACCTGTTGTTGATCTTATAACATTTCTTTCTTGTAGTTTTGGATATGGCGAGGCATGTTCCCCTCTACAGAGCTTTGCTAGAGTTGCTGCGTGCTATTGCCTCATGCACCTCTATGGTGCCACTGTTGCTGCCTCTGTCTGGGGAAAATGGTGAAGAGGAGGAAGAGCAGTTGGAATCTCAAGCTTCTGTTGGCACTTTATTGGCTAAAATGAAGACGTGTGTGGATACCTACACCAACCGATTGAGGTACAGTGAACATTTTAATCTCCCCAACCTTACCTTAAAGTGGTTTTGGTGCATTTATGACTATACATTGTAGAAAAAAATGTAACATGCTTTTTTATGGTCCAAAGCTATAAAACAGTATGCCATTTAATTGCCTCTGCTAGGTTCTAAGGTTGCTTTCCATAACACCTTTTATGTCATTGTTCAGTTGATTTTTTTTTTACCTATTTATACCATGGTTTATAGACTACAGATTGCACCTTACTGAACTGAGACTCCCTGGTACGGCTACATTGGATCAGGATGTTTTTGGACTAGAGAGTCCTGGGGCCAGGCTCCCAGACTTCCCCTGGCCTAGCAAATTCCCTCGTTCAGGACTGGCCCTGAGGGTTGTGGACCTGGAAGGTCCAATTTATAGTCTTAGCAATTTAGTTGAGATTTAGGTTTCATCTTTATGTATTTTGTTTTACTGTGCCTTCCTCTTACCAGAAGTTAAATAATACATTTGAAATTTCCAAGTAAGTTGGCCTGCTTAGATAATTCCCTGCTTCAGTGTTAGTTACTCACCTTCCATTTTCCCTAACTTTATTCCCACTGGATTTCAAAAAGACAAACTTAACTCTCACAGATTAATGGATGCCCTGTTGCCAAGATGGTGGGAACTGCTAGATAAGCTCACTTGCTCAAATGTGGGAGTGGTGCAGTCAAGAGGTAGAACAAATGAGGGGGCAGCACTGGCTCAGTAGCTTTTGAAAGAAAGACCCGCTTTCTTTCCCTGCTGCTTGTAGGTGGAGGATGCATTTTATCAGTGGGCTCCCCCAGAAGTTTCAGTACTGAAGGAAGCTTGTCCATAAGGATGAGATCCACAGGGAATACTGAATTGTTTACAGACTTCTTATTGTGGATTCCACTACAAATGTACATGCACCATACCATGTTCACAGGACTCGAAATGTTTGAGTAGCAATGGCCATTGGGGTCACACAGCAACCTGTGCTGCCTTGTACTCTTATGGATATGCAAATGTATATGAGGGTGTTTTATGCCATGGTTGGCATGGAGGTATGTGACACCATTTGCCAGATTTAATCTTCAGCCCATACAATGACTGAGGTTTGTGTACATCCTAGCCAGGTGCCCCTTAGACAAAAAGGTCAGTCCTGCTCCAAGTCCTAAGAGAGCTAAGGGGGCTGGAACTTGTGGGCATATGGAAAGAAACCCCATTCTGTCTCCTCTCTGGTGCATAAACTCATGGAATTTAAGACCAGTGGCACTTGAACAATGAAAGAGAAAGTACTTACCAGTTATTGAAGGTCTTCAAAATGTTGCTGCTTCAAGTGGTTGCTCATGTCCGTTCAAATCAGGTGTGCGCACCGCGTCTTCTGGAACGTTTTCCCTAGTGGTACCGATAGCGCCGGCAGGGCGCCCCCTGGAGTGGCGCCGCTATGGCAGAGCATAAGTAGCCCTGCCAGCGCTCCCCCTCCTCAGTTCCTTCTTACCTCCTGTGACAGTCGTTGGAGCGTGTCTCTCTGTTAGAGTAGTTAATTGTTCCCATTTCTCTTAGTGTTGTAGATAGTTGTAAATAGTTCAAATTAGTTAGATAGATGGCAGTTCGGAGGTGAGGAATGCCTGGGCCGCAAGGCTTTAACTCTTGCGCTGTATGTGCTAAATTCATGCCCAAGGGAGACCCTCATGATAGCTGTTTAAAGTGTTTGGGTGAGGGTCACCTAGCAGACGCCTATAAGATCTGCAGGTCGTTTAAGCTGCACACGAAGAGCGAGCGGGACTCTTGTTTGAAGCTTCTCCTCATGGAGGCGGCTTTACAGCCGGTACTGACTGGACATTCCACGGTGCACAGTGGGCCAGTGTCAACACGCGACGCGACGCTCTGTTCTGTGCACAGACTTTGATACCGACACCTCGGCACCGCTCTCACTCCCCGGTGCCGAAGAAGTCAAGGTCATCGCGGGGTAGGTCTCCGAGCCGGAAGTCCAGGTCTGGCCTACACTGTCACCTCAAATCCCCGGTGCAGGCTTCTCCGAATGCTGTGGTGCGGCGTAAAAGAGCTGGACGACCATTAAGTCCAGGTCAGCTACCCTCACATTGTCCTTCGATGCCAGACACTTTTGAGGCAGCGCAGGACCTGATTAGCCTCACTACCACCCCTCTGTCATTGGTTGAGGCGGAGAGGTCGAGGTCTTTGATGCCGGGAGCCATGTTGGCACTGGCTTCTCCTCCGTACCGGTTGGATCGGTCTGCACCAGTCACATATGCAGCGGGACCGTCCCCTGTGGGACCAGTACTGCTTGCCTCTGCCTCGGTGCCAGCCTTGACACAGGCCGCCAGGCCTCACGTGGTGCCCGACTGGCCTCGACCCCCGTCGGTGCTGGGACTTCTCCCGGAACCGGTCTTGGCTGCCCCAGTGCCGTATTACTCAGGCCTTGTGGCATTGTCAACGGCACTGTCAACGGCACCGTATTACTCAAGCCTTGTGGCACCGTCAGCGGCACTGGCACCGACCCTATTGACTGGGGTGCCACTTCAGTCTTCGGCACCAGTACAAGTGCACGCACCGGGCTCTTCAGCACCGCTGTAGGTACTGGCATCGGCCCCGTGGGCCATGCCGGTACCACCTACGCCGATAACGTCGATCTCTTCGAGGGCGACTACTACGGCTCCAGTGCCTTCTGTCCTGCCTGCTGTGGTGTCCACAGGGGCAACGATGGGGGGCTGTCTTTGGGGCAACTGGACTTGGGAGTTCCACGCCCACAACCAGCACTGCAGTCCACATGCTCTGCGTAGACGCTGCATGCGGCACAGGGACCTGTCTTCTTAGCACCGGTACGCCCTTGCCGCACGCACATGGGCAAGCCAGAATCTATGGCCAGGTTCGCCCCTCCGATGGTGGCAGAGCACTCGTCATCGGCACCACCCTGGCCTGAGTCTGACTACTCTTCAGATTCTGATGTGCGATCTTTCAGGTCAGAGTCCTTGAGAGCTTCGTCACATCGTAGATCCCGTTTCCGGCATCGGCGTGACGGTTCACGCGTGCAGCAGACTTGACCGTCTTAGCCGCATTGGCCTTTTTGGAAGCTGTGGGCATACCACCAATGGCAAGGGCCTGTGCCCCCCTCCGCGGTGTCGAGTGTCTCCGGGCACCTCCGTCGATGTCGCTGTCATGACCCCCTCCCTCGCCCCAGAGGTCTGCTACTGTCAATGCCCCTAGAGATCCGCAGACTTCGGTGCCGGACCCACTTCCACACGCACCCCCTCCATCGGGCCCTACGCTGAATCCGGTGCCGCTCCAGAAGTTGTCGTCGTACTCATCTCCTGACGAAGCTTTAGCGTATCCCGCACCGGCGATGCCGATGATGGATGCTCAGTCGCATCAGGATCTGCTCCGGCATCTGGCTTCCAACCTGGGTGACCCGGTGGAGCCAGTAGTGCAGGACATGGATCCCATGATAGACATCCTGTCCGATGTGCTGGCCCGTTTAGCTTTGCCGCTCAACAAAACTGTCGCTAAGATCACTAACGCCCTGTGGCAGACTCCGGCTTCTCTAACCCATACCTTAAAGGGAGTCGAGAGGCGCTATTATGTCCTGCAGTCGGGGCACGAGCAACTATATTCCCAGCCTGTCCTGGGTTCCCTGGTAGTCCAAGCCGCAGCCCAGAAGGAGAGACTTCCGCAGCCGGGGCCGTCCCCGAAGGCTAGAGAGCCCAAACGCCTCGACCTGACGGGGCGTAAGGTGTATGCCACTGGTGGGATACAGCTGCGCATTGCTAACCAGCAGGCAATGCTGAGCCGATACACCTATAACACATGGCAGGCAATGAATAAGTTTAAAGATAGGCTTCCCACCAAGGCATGTCAGGAGTTTGTGGCTATGACCACAGAGGGCAGGACTATCACCCGTACAGCTCTTCAGGCTTCCTTGGACGCTATTGACTCTGCAGCCCGCACCGTGGCATCAGGTGTAGTTATGCGCCGTGGTGCCTGGCTGCAGATATCTGGAATACTTCCTGATGTCCAGACTACTATTCAGGATCTGCCTTTTGATGGCAAGGCATTATTCTCGGAGCATACGGATTCGAGGCTCCATATGCTCAAGGACACGAGGTCTACTTTCTGGTCCTTGGGGATCCACACACCAGTTCCTCAGCGACGTCAGCTTCCCTACAGACAGCAGGGGAGAACGCAGTCCCAGGTCCCCCTTGGGGATTACTGGAGACGCCATCCTCGTGCTCCCAGTGGAGGTGCGGGGGCGGCTGCGGTCCCGTCATCGGCCAGAGGTTATCATCGCTGCCCAAGAGGGGACAACCCCCGTGGGGTTGGACAGGGCCCCTCTCAACAGTTCAAGCACCAGTTTTGACGGTCCTCTAGAGCATTGCGCACCAGTTTTCCCCCCTGGTCCCCTGTTTGGTGCCAGGTTATCCCATTTTGCCTGTGCCTGGGCAGGAATCACCACCGACGCCGGGGTTCTGAGAATAGTCAGAGATGGCTATACTATACCCTTCCTGGGTTCACCCCCTTGCAACCCGCCCGCCCCATCCCTTTTCAGGGACACCTCTCACAAAGGCATTCTCTGTCAAGAGGTGTCGGCGCGCCTCCAAAAGGGAGCGGTGGAGAGGGTCCCTCCACATTTAAGGGGCAAGGGGTTTTATTCCCGGTATTTTATTGTCCCAAAACCCAAGGGCGGGGTTCGTCCCATCCTAGACCTCAGGGACCTCAACAAGACGGTGGTAAAATCCAAATTCAGAATGGTAACCCTGGCTTCTGTTATCCCGGTATTATAGTTATGATACTGGTACGCAACTCTTGATCTCAAGGACGCTTACTTCCATGTGGCAGTAAGACCCAGTCACAGGAGGTTTCTCCGCTTTATTGTATCCCGTTTTCACTTCCACTTTACGGTGCTCCCATTTGGTCTCTTGACAGCACCCAGGGTCTTCATGAAATGCATGTCGATCGTAGCAGCTTTCCTCCACAAAAAAGGGGTACACGTCTTTCCGTACCTAGATGACTAGCTGATTAATGGTCGATCCTACGAAAAAGTGGAGGCTCAGGTTTCCCTTACAAGGGGACTCTTTGTAAAACTGGGCCTCATGCTCAACAAGGGAAAGTCATTGTTGACTCCCTCTCAGCACCTCGAGTTCATGGGGGCTCTCTTGGATGCTAGGGTGGCAAGAGCATTCCTCCCCAGAAACAGATTTCTGGCCATAGTGGAGCTGGTCTCCGAGGTAACCTGGTTCCCCATTATGACCACTCGAGTCTGCTCAAGACTGCTGGGCCACATGGCAGCGTGCACATATGTGGTACGCCATGCTCAATTGAGGCTCAGACCCCTGCAGGCCTGGTTAGCAATGTCATTCGACTAGTCCAGGGGTCTCTGGGACATGGTTCTCATGGTGCCTCCAGAGGTAATCGCCTCCTTACAGTGGTAGACTCAGGAGGCTGTGGAATGCAGCGGGATTCCGTTTACTGTGCTTCCCCCCTCGATCACTCTGGTGACAGATGCCTCGGACCTGGGTTGGAGAGCGCACCTGGGGCATCGCAGGACCCAGGGCTTGTGGTCTCCTGCAGAGCGAGCCCTGCACATAAATGTCCGGGAGCTCAGGGTGGTCAGGAAAGCCTGTGAGACCTTCCTGTCAAAGCTGTCCCTCCGCTCCATCCTGGTGCGCCTGGACAACACTGCCACAGTTTTTTATCTCAACAGGCAGGGAGGAGCCCGGTCGCCTCCCCTCTGTTGCGAGGCTTTGTGCCTGTGGGACTTGTGCATAGCTCACGAAATAGCATTGCAGGCAGAGTACCTGCCGGGGTGCAAGAACTTGCAAGCCAGTGCTCTGAGCCAGTCCTTCAGAGCCCACGAATGGTCCCTCAAGGAATCGGCCCTTTGTCCAGTCTTCCACAAGTGGGGTTGTCCCCTACGAGACTTGTTTGCCTCGGCACACAACACCAAGTGCCAGAATTACTGCTCCCTGTTGGGCCTGGGGGACCACTCCAGGGGAGATGCCATGACCATACTGTGGCTGGTGGGCATCCTCTGTGCATTCCCTCCGTTTTCCCTAATTTCCAGGGTTCTGACCAGGGTCAAGACCTTCAGGTCTACGGTCATCCTGATAGCCCCTCGGTGGCCCAGGCAGTTCTGGTTCCTGATCCTGATGGATATGCTCACCAAGGAGCCTGTAACGCTCCCACCAGTTCAGGATCTCCTCACCCAACCTTGGGATGGGGGGCTCATGGTTCACCCAAATCTCAGCTCTCTCTACCTGACGGCCTGTTTTATCCGTGGCTGACCCAATCAGAAAGGGAATGTTCCCAGGAGGTGCAGATGGTGCTCCTAGGTAGCAGGAAGCCATCCATCAGGTGGTCCTATGCAGCCAAGTGGCGGTGGTTCTTGTCTTGGGCGTCCAGAAGGGGAGTACACCCATCCTGTGCACCTGTCTCGTCCATTCTGGACTACCTTTTCGAGCTCAGGTCCAGTGGGCTCTTTACCTCTTTTATCAAAGTCCATGTGGCATCACTCTCCACCTTCCATGTTGGATCGGCAGGAGTCTCTCTGTTCTTTGACCCTGTGGTCAAAAGATTCCTTAAGGGTTTGGATAAGTTATATCCCTTGGTTAGACCCTCTCTCCCCGCTTGGGACCTTAACCTTGTGTTGTCTAGACTTGTGTCACCCCCCTTTGAGCCGCTGGCCACGTGTTCTTTGAAGCACCTCTCTATGAAGGTTGTGTTCATTGTGGCCATTAAGTCGGCTCGCAGGGTCTCCGAGCTGAGGGCGCTAACTGTAAATCCGCCCTACCTAGTGTTCTTGGACAATAATGTGAGGCTCCACCCTCACCCGGCTTTTCTCCCCAAGGTGGTATCACCATTCCATCTGTCCCAAGAAATTTACCTTCCGATTTTCTTTCCAAAGCCCCATGCCTCTCCTAGAGAGCAAGTGCTCCATTCCCTAGATGCTAGGCTGGCGTTAGCCTTTTATGTTGATAGAACGAAACCCTTTCGTAAGTCCACACAACTGTTCGTTGCTTTTGCTGACAGAATGAAATCGTTCCCTATCTCGACCCAGAGGTTGTCCAATTGGGTCGTGGGGTGTATCAGGGAGTGTTATGTCCTGGCCGGGAAGGTCCCACCCCGGGTTTCAGCACATTCCACCAGGGCACAGGCGTCCTCTGTAGCTTTTGGGGCACAGGTTCCAATTACGGAAATCTGCAGGGTGGCCACCAGTGCATACCTTTACGGCGCACTATGTGCTGACACAGCAGGCCAGGGAAGACGCAGGGTTGGGCTCTGCGGTCCTCAGCTCTGTGTTGTAAATGTGTTGTTTTTTTTCTCTGTACCACATTGCACTTTATTCAACAGTTCTGTGTTATGTTACTTGAATAAATATGTTTGGGTTGTTCAACTTTCGTGGACTTCTCTTTCTGGGTGCTCTGACCCCTCCTCGGTGAAGTGGGGTTGGCTTGGAAGTCACCTGATTCGAATGGACATGAGCAACCACTCAAAGAAGAAAAGAACGGTTACTTACCTGTAACTGTTGTTCTTCGAGATGTGTTGCTCATGTCCATTCAATTCCCCCCCCCCCCCCCCACCTTCCCTTCGTCAGAGCGTCTGGCAAGAAGGAACTGAGGAAGGGGAGCACCAGCAGGGGTACTTATGCTCCGCCATAGCGGCGCCACTCCAGGGGGCGCCCTGCCGGCGCTACGGATACCACTAGGGAAAACACTCCAGAAGATGCAGTGCACACACCTGATTCAAATGGACATGAAGAACACATCTTGAAGAACAACAGTTACAGGTAAGTAACCGTTCTTTTCTCCATATTCACACTGCCTGCCTCTATCTTATGAAGAACACTTGAGCCCACTCCTCCTTTTTACGCCTATGGAGACATATATAAATTAAGGAGACGTGGGAGACTGAATGGCCCCAATACTGCTGTCTCTGGAAGATTCTGAGATTGCATGCCTATGACAGTTTTATTCCAATAACGTGCATGTTGATTTATTGCTTTCCAAGAACACCATTACTGGTTAGTAACTTCTCTGTAACAAAGAGCAGAAAGGTTTAGTGGCTTTATTGTGTCTACACTTTTGATACACTTACTGTTCAGTGTGATCAAGTTTGCCTCTGAAATTTTCAGTTTGGATATGTCTCAGTAAAGGCTTTAAAAATTAAAATAGTCTCCAGAATGTAGCATCATTCATTATTTATTTAGCACAGTGTGAAAGGTAAGGATGTCATCTTCTGGCAAAAACTAAATTAACAATTTAAATTATTAGCATGTAATCTGCTGTCGTGTGTAACACATATATCATTGAAATATTGTTCAGTTTCCTTTGAGTGTCAATTCTTTAAATGTGAGCTGAGATGATTTTGTCCTCTTTTCCCCAACATTTGTAAAACTCTAAATGTAAGCTTGAGAATCTAAATGAAATTTTTAATTTGATCTCCTCCCTATTCTACTACTTTTGTCTACCACAAAGTTAGATTAATTATGGCATGTCCTGTATCTAACTGTGATGCACTATAATTTTTGCCTTAGAGAAAAATCACAAACGGGAATAGAATTTTACAGTTAATATATATAGGGTGTTTTTTAATGTTTGGGTAAAACAGAGAATGAATGGGTTAATGTTAATATGGATTATTTATTCTTGACTGTATCATGATAATTAATTATTGATGTATTTTGTTACTGGGCTTGTTGATTCCTAAGTGATTTCAATGGAATAATCTTAAATAAATCTCCATAATCAGTGTTCAGAAGCAATCATCACACCTAGTATGTGCATTTACATGCACACAAATGCAGATTTATACTCTGGCTGTGGGAATGTAGGCTGTCTGTTGTCTTTCCTGCTTCAAATTGAGTACAGGCAGTCCCCTAGTTACGCGGATCCGACTTATGTCGGATCCGCAGTTACAAACGGGGCCCGTCTCCCTGGTCTCCAGCAGACCAGGGAGAGGAAGCAAAGCGGCGGAGCACGCGGGCAGCGGACAGCCAAGACACGTCTGGGCTGTCCGCTGCCCGCGTGCTCCACGGCTTTGCTCTGGACGCCTGTGGTACAGCAGCTGGGGCGCTGCCGGTTGGTCCCGTAGCGCCGCTCTGGGCGCTACTGGACCAACCCAGCAGCACCCCAACTGCTCTGCCCCAGGTGTCTTGATTCAGCCACTGCTGGTCAGTTTCAGCAGCGGCTGACTTGGGGACGCCTGGGGCAGAGCAGGTTGGGTGCTGCTGGGTTGGTCCAGTAGAGCCGAGGAGCGGCGGCGCTACTGGACCAACCCAGCAGCACCCCAGCTGCTCTGCCCCAGGCGTCCCCAAGTCAGCCGCTGCTGAAACTGACCAGTGACTGACTACAGGAAGCCCCTGCCCCGGGCTTCCTGGAATCAGCCGCTGATCAGTTTCAGCAGCAGCTGACTTGGGGATGCCTGGGGTTCTTAAGTTGAATCTGTATGTAAGTCAGAACTGGCGTCCAGATTCATCCACTGTTGAAACTGATCAGTTTCAGCAGCGGCTGAATCTGGACGCCAGTTCCGACTTACATACAGATTCAACTTAAGAACAAACCTACAGTCCCTATCTTGTACGTAACCCGGGGACTGCCTGTAGTTCATTTGCCTTTCTTTGACTTTCCAAAAGGGCTTCTGAGTCTGTCACCATTTTCCTCTCTCCCACATAGTATGTGGTACAGTCTTCACCTGGGCATAAAGAATAGTATACAATGGGAAACAATCAGAACAGATTTGTGTAACTGCTTCCATGTTTACTGTAAAAGAGTGTACAACACAAGCTGTGCATGTTATACCTGCAATCAAAAATACAACTTTTCAGAATTTTAAAATACCTTGTAGCTGATTGCAGTGGAATCAGATCACCTGATCTTAAAATAAAAAACTAAGTAGGCACAAAACAAGCTTATGTGGCAAAGACACACTTGTAATTACTGTGTCACATATGTCATTTCTGACCCCACCCTGAACCTGCACCCTCTGCTTCAGCCTGGTAAAATGAGCGAGCGAGTGAGGGTCGGGGAATGCAATGAGCAGGGGGATAAAGAGGAGGGGCATGGTGTTTAGTTGTATGGAATTTGAAAGTTGGCAACTCTATACAGCAGCTGTGCTAAGATGTATCAACTTATAAGACCCCTGTTTGATCATAACACCAATTTGTGAGAAGGCAGATGTAGGTTGGGGCGAGGCTGCCAACCCTAAACCAACTGGGGAAATTGTCTTCTATGGAAAGATTATCCAATGGGACTGGTTCTGCTTTCTCTCTTTATCCCCCTGGAGCAGAATAAAAATCACAGGGCACTATTCTCTAAGTCTGTGTAAGTATACCTTTTTAAATTTTCTTTCTTGCTTTGTTAGCTAGATAATAAATAGTTAATAAATAGGTGTTGAACTGTTTTCAGAGTTCTCTGTATGACCTTTTGGGCTTTGATTCTTCCTTCGTCCTCAAGCATGTGCTTCAATACTTTGCTGAATTAGGGCCTGATCATTTATTTAAAATTTACTTTAACATTAAAATTGGAGAAAGAAGTTGGGATTTTCTTAATATAAAGTAAAATATGAGATTTATCATGTGGAATAGAGGCCCTACAAAAGTGTTTTGAATAAATATTTTGGAATATTTTTCTAAAATTTTCTTCCTCAATAGCTTGACTAACCACATTTTCTTCATTGTTAGTATATTTTTCTTTCATATAAACCTTGAGGGTTTTTGGCTTCAGCCAGAAAAGTAGAGGGGTGGTTTTTGTTTCAAGCAAACAACTTGAGAATTCTGAATTCAAAAGCCCATTTGTGATTGTCTACACCAGGGGTCTCCAAACTACGGCCCGGGGGCCGGATGCGGCCCGCGAGGCCCTCTCATCCGGCCCGTGGAGACCTTTTTGGATTCAAAGGCAGAAGAAGTGAGATTGTTTCAAAACCCATTTGAAGCAGATGTGGCCAGTTGCCCAGATGAACTGCAGCTGGAAGTCATTGAGTTGCAAGCAAATGACCTCCTTAGGGACAAGTTCAAAATAGGACTGGTGGGTTTTTACCAGTTTTTGCCCAAGGAAGACTTTCCTAATGTCAAAACTTTTGCATCAAGGTACCTTTCAATCTTTGGAACAACATACCTGTGTGAACAAACATTTTCAAGAATGAAATATGTGAAGAACAATTTGAGAACAAACTTGTCCGATGATAATCTCAGGTCACTGTTGATGTTAGGGACAACAAATCTAAAGCCAGAAATGTCTGCTATTTTGGCATCCAGGAAACAATTTCACCGTTCACACTAATACAGGTGTTCATGTGTAGTGTATGAATGTGTTATTAAATAATAACTGAATAAAATAATATTAAATACATAATTAAAAACAACATCCATGTTTTGATTGTTTTTTATTTGGACCTCAAGTGTGTAGTCGGCCCCCGAACTGCTGTTTGATAGTTAATGCGGCCCTCGGGCTGAAAAGTTTGGAGACCCCTGGTCTACACTGATACTTCATCGCACTGCAACTTTCTGTCTCAGGATTCTAACGTCCTCCTCTCCTTCCCCCGGCGCATAAAGAGCTCTCCCAGTGCTTGAGCAATGGCCATATTTTCACTACAAAGCCTGTGCCCTTCACTTGGTTTTGATAGGGCTTAGCACTTTTTTGAAAATCTCTTCCCTATTTCATATACCAAAATAAAGATTTAGGAACCTAACTTTAGGTTCCTTTTTAAAAAAAAAATTGGTCTATATCTCTACAAACAACAAGTCTGTGCTGGAGATTTTGGAAGGCATAAATGGTGGGAGTTAGGTATCCCAACCATCTTTTGTGCATTTAAAAATATCTTCTTGTGATGTTAATACAGTGTGTTGCCTACCTCTCCTCTTTCCCCACACTAATACTCCTTAAAACCCATTATTTCTTATAAGAAAACAATGGGCCAGGATCATTTTTTTTGGGGGGGGGGGAATCAATGTTGCTACAATAATTAACTTTTTCTAACATACTCTAGGTATAGTTTTATTTGAGGAGGTTCAAAGACATTTAAATATCACCATAATGTCCTCTGTTTTGAATGGTTTAGAAACAGTAATATGATTTTACCCTATTTTAAAATATACAGAAGGTCTGAAGTATTCAGTATTCCTCTCCCTGCCCCATACATGCAAAGTTTACAATTTCAAAGCATTAAATTGCTCTTTTCTATATACTTAAACAGCTTTTTGTTATGCTGATTCATTTGATAATAGAAAAATGAGAAACCGGTTTGGCTACTAATCTTGTTTGAATCTTAACATGAACAGCTGCTGCTTTTAAAACACAGAAGGAGAGAGAGAGAGAGAGAGAGAGAGACATTAAAATCTGGAATAGCTTATGTAGTCTTTAATACACATGCATATGAGAATTTAATTTACAAATAAACTTTGAAAGTATGCACGCTAAGCAATTTATCATTGTTAATCTCAATTTTTCATTTGAAGTGTTGAATTTATTTACAGTAGACGTGTCTAATTTTTTTCATTCTGAAACTTATAAGTCGATCATTTTAATTCACATCAGGATGAAATAGATATAAAACCTTCATTAATAAGTTTTACTATATTGCCTTTATTGTATTACTTTAAGAAAATGTTGAGAGAACATTATAATGTTTAAAGAAATAAAGTACTCCAAAAGTGAAAAATATTGTATAGTTTGATAGAAACAGCTTTACTGCTTGAGCAAGGAATTTATTTCAATATTTTTTGTGTTTCTTGAAACTGTACTTTGCTTACTGCACCCCAGATGCACATTTTTTTGGTCCAATCAAGACAATACGCTAATGTTTGTAATATTTAAAGGAAACTATTCAGTTTTTACCATCTTTCATGGTAGATGTGGAGACACGTATTTTAAAAAGGCTTCCTTTTTTGAATTCTAATGTCTTTGCCCACTATCAACAATAGCTAATCTGGGCCTGATCATAGTCCTATAACCTTCCCCATCCCCTCACTTTCTTTTTGTTCTTTTCAATACAGGTCTAAAAAAGAAAAAGCTAAAGCAGGAGTAAAAGCAGATGCTTCTGATCAAGAACCAGAGGGGCTGACGCTTTTGGTGCCAGACATCCAGAAGACTGCTGAGATAGTTTATGCTGCTACCACCAGTTTGCGCCAAGCAAATCAAGGTAAAATAAGATAATCAGTATATTTGACTACTGTACATGGGATATTTAGCATGCTTTACACACATTTCAGAGGCCAAAATTTCTAAAAATGGATGCCTTAAGAAGTTAGAATCCTAGGACTTACATCTCCAGTCGACATTTAAGGTGTCTTAAGTCCAATACTTAAGTACTACCGAGAACCTTAAATTCTCTGCTCAGAGGCCATATAACCCTGCAGAAGCTTCAAGTTCCTAGCCCCCTACAGTTCCGCTGTTAAACTTTCCCAAGTTTCAAACCGAGACTTGCCACTGTCTAGTACCCTGGTGCCAATCTCATGCATATGCCTCTCAGAGATCCTCGAAGTAGATATTCCCCCTGCCTGTCTCAACAGGAGTGCTCACTCCAATAGGCATGCTCAGTTCACACATAACCTCATACAAAATAGGAGGATGAAGCAGCGTCTTTTCATTCAAAATGTGGGAGATCCAAAACACATTCTCCCCTCTGTGGAGAAGGGAAACCCATGTTCAAATCCTAACTCTCAGGTGAGTCTGTAAACCACTGAGCTATGGGATATTCTGAGATGAGTCTTTCTCAGAATTTCCAACTGAAGCTGTGTAATAATCATGTATTGGACAAGTAAGAGAGAATGAGTCTCTACTCTATGGCTAGAGTACTCACCTGAAAATCAGTTCAAATCCCTTCTCCACATCCGGCAGAAGCGGGGATTTGTACCTGGGTATCCCACGTTCTGTGAGTGCCCTAACCACTGGGCTAAAGGATGTCACATCCTACATTTCTTGCCAAAAAAACCAAACAAAACAAAAACCAAGCTTAAGCACCCAGTCCCTTTGAAGGTCAGGGCTTAGGATTTACCGCCGTCTTTGGAATTTCCTATTGACTAGCTTCGGCTGCACCCTGTTCAGTGTAGAGGCTTATACAGATCCCATTCTTAGGCATCTGTCTTTCCCATTCCTTGTATAGGGGGCCTAGGTGCCTAATTCAGGGCTATGAATTCTGCTTGGTGTCAAAGTACTGTGACAGTCGGATCAGAAGGCTATACAAAAGTACCTCACTTTCTTGGAGGTACACAGGCCTATTACAATATACTGTTCTCTCTTTGGGACTACATGGGGCACCTGCCACCTTCCAAAGTTGGATGGATAAGCTTCTATGTCCCAATACCAGTTACACAGCATCATATCTCAACGATGTAATAATATATACCCCCAATTGGGAGACTCATCTACAGAAAGTGGAAGTTGAGCTGGATACCGTAAGACAGGCTGACCTTGCGGCTGAGCCAGCCAAGTGTGCTATAGGACTTGCCAAGGCTAAATACCTCCGCTATCTCGTAGGAAGAGGAGTGGTAAAACCCCAAGTAAATAAGCTGGAAGCCATCCAGAATTGGCCCCAGCCAGATAGAAAAAAACAAGTCCGAGCATTCCTGTATGTGGTGGGTATTACAGACAGTTCATCCCCCATTTTGCTACCAAAGCAAATCCTGTGATAGATTTGATAAAAGCCTGTGATCCTGACATGGTAAAGTGAACCGACGCAGCAGAGGAAGCATTCTTGGATTTATGTACGGCTCTCTGCAGTAATCCTGTACTCATAGCTCCTAACTTGACAAAGAATTCATCCTTCAGGCAGACGTGTCTGAAGTAAGCTTGGGTGCTGTCTTGTCACAGATAGTCAGAGATGATGAGCACCCTGTCGTCTATCTCAGTAGAAAACTCCTACCAGGAGAGCAGAAATATGCAGTGGTGGAAAGAGAATCTCGCCATCAAGTGGGCTATGGAGACGCTTTGTTACTTTCTATTGGGCCAACGATTTACCCTTGTGACTGACCATGCACCCCTTCAGTGGATGCAGCACAACAAAGAAAAAAATGAAAGGATGACCAGATTAGTTTCTGTCCCTACAACACTTCCAATTCTCCATACAACACGAGGCCGGAAACCGTTATGTCAATGCAGATGGTCTGTCTCAAGTATATTGCACAACAACCTGAGTTGCCCAATTCCAGGGTATTAAGCCAGATGTGCGCGCGTGTGTGTGTTTATGGGGGGATATGACAGGGTCAGATCAGAAGACTATAAACGTAGTGGAGGGGAGATGTACAAGTCTCAGACTGAGGAAATCTCTGTTCCCTAAGTAACAGGGAGGGGCTGGTTTAGAATCAGCAGAAGCAATCAGGGCAGTTGAACATCTGGAGCTAATTGACCAGGCCTGCCGTCAGACTAGCCTGAGCTGATTAGGATACCTGGAGTTAATTAAGGAAAAGAAGTTGAGACTGGCTATAAAAGGAGCTTGCCTACAGTTGGTGGGGCATGTGTGTAGCTGAGAGGATGGAGGAATGCACCACTGGGAATAGGAGGAACAGAGACAAGTGGACAATAGGAGGATGAACTGGAGAGAAGGAAGGTGTGGGGGAAGTAGCCCAGGGGTCTTGGAGCTGTCTTATAGCAGGTGTCCGGTTAAAAGAAGCAGTGAAGGATCATAGGATAGCAATTAGAGAGGAAGGGTACTAACACAAGAATCTGCATAGACCTATGATCCGTATCTGCTTCTTTTAACTATCCAATTTTTAGGTGCTTATAGATGACCAGTTTTGTCTGCTTGGCTTTCCCTTTGATATTTACATACCCTCTGCTTCTTGTTTCCTGCTCCCTTCCATTTTTTTTCCTTCTTCCCTATTTATTTTGGTTCTGGACATCTCAAACTCAAAACACCAGTCATTTGAAGAAGTGGGTTTTGCCAACAAAAGCTCATGATACCATCTACATGTTTTGTTAGTCTATAAAGTGCTACCAGACAATTTGTTGTTTAAGTTTATACTGTACAGACTAACTCAGATGCCCCCTGAAGCTTCTTACTTATAAGACTTATGCTTATCAGTTAACATTTTATATCCCTAACTCCTACAATAAGGTTGATTTTACCATCTGTCTGGTCTTCTACCCATAGGTTGTCTATAGTGTATGGAAACATGGAATTTTAAAAGAAGTTAAGAAAACTGTCTTAAATTCACAGTGCAAGATGATAGATTGAGCGTTATAGTTATATTTGTAAAGCAAAATTTACTCTGGATTAAATTACAAAGATGATGTTGTCATCAGTGATGTGGAATATTTGTTCATTATCCTCATCAAACCACTATCAGAAAATTAGAAAACATCAGGTTTTAATCTTGTTTGAAAAAATATATATCACTTAATTTTTATATCACAGAAAAGAAGTTGGCTGAATACTCCAGAAAGACTTCCATGAAGCCCAAACCTTTGTCTATTTTAAGGTCCCTTGAAGAAAAATATGTGGCTGTCATGAGAAAACTCCAGTTTGGTAAGTTAAAAATTATTTGATTATGCAATATGGTCTTGTAGAAAGCAAAATTCTAAAAATATATTTTGAGACTTCAGTCCAGGAAAGATTTGCATATGTGAATAACTTTGACATTAGAGTACTCACATGCAGAAATTTACCCAGGTTGTGGTAAGTAACATTTTCAGGTTGTAATAAGTTGTATTGATTAAAAAAGGTGAAAATGCATTAAGTACTGAATGTTTCAAATACAGGTTACAAAATGATGTGTTTGTCTTAGTTGTCAGAGATTACTGACCAACATTGTCTCCTTTCCTTGTGCTTCTGCCATCTATTTTCCTGTATCCTTCTGTTGTCTTATATTTCAATTGGAAACTGTATAGAGTAGGAACAATCTTTAGTCTGTGTCTGCACAACACCTAACATGATGGGATCCTGGTCCATGAGTAGGCTCTTAGATGTCATGATAATATAGGTTGAAACTCTCTTACCCTGGCTGCTCTGGTCCGGCAACGTCCATGGTCCAGCACGGATGTTGCAGGACCATAGAGTCCCAGTGGAGGGCCAGTGGCAAGGATCCCTGTAGAGCCACCCAGAATGGGGCAGTGGGGATTGGGAGACCCATTAAGTGGCTGCCTGGTGGGACTGGGAACTATAGTAGCTGGGGTGGTGGCTCAGTGGGGCAATGAGCTGCAGCATGTGGCTGCCTGGTGGGGCCAGGAGCCAGGCAGCAATGGCTACCCAGTGGGGCCAGCAGGAGGTGAGGTGCCGGCCAAGAGACCTGCAGGCCAAGCCAGGGAAGCTGATAGAGGGGTCAAGAAATGACCTCTCCTGGCTGGGCAAAATCACTCATCCAGGACCAGTCAGGTCCCAAGGGTGCTGGACCAGGGAGGTCTAACTTGTATAGATTATCCTTTCTCAAATATTGGGGTTATAAATTCTGCAAAAGCAAATGTTTAACCCAACTTATTTGCTTCCATAAATAACAGACAGTATTTTGTCCAGAGATAGATATGTGGAGAGACTATCATGGCTATTTGTGTTACTGTGTAATCTTACCAGAAATTTTTGTGGGCCTGCTTGAAAGTTCTCTGTGTTAACATGAAGCACAATAACATGGGACTTGAGAAACTAAAAATTAGGATACAATTCAGTAGGGACAAATGCAAAGTACAACACTTAGGCTGGATTAATCAGTTTTGCAAATACAAAATTGGAAATGACTGCCTAGGAAAAAGTACTTCAGAAAAGGCTCTGAGAGTTACAGTGGATCACAAATTAAATGAGTCAACAATGTAATGTTCTTGCCAAAACACGAGCATAATTCTGGGATGTATTAGAGCTATTGTAAGGAAGACAAAAGAAATAATTCTTCCACTTTGTAAAATACTGTTAAGGCCTCAGTTGGAATATTGTGTCCAGCTCTCTAGGCATCAGCTTTTGGAAGAGGTGAGAACAGACTGGAGAATATCCAGAGGGGAGAAGCAACAAAAATGATAAATGGTCTAGAAAACACAACCTAAGAGGAAAGATTCGGGGGGTGGGGGTGAATCTGAGAAGAGAAGATTGAGGGGGAAACATGGTCTTCTCAAGTATGTTAAAAGTTTTTACAAAGAAGAGGTTGATAAATTGTTCTCCTTATCCCCTGAAGACCAAACCAAAAGCAGTGGGCTTAAATTGCAGCAGAAGAGATTTAATTTATACATTAGGAAAATCTTTCTGACTGTAAAGGAAGGTAAGCACTAGAACAGTGGTTCTTCTTCGAGAGGTGTCCTTGGGAGTGCTTCACATTAGGTGTAGAGTGTCCTAGCACCTCTGGATGGAGTTTTTTGAAGCAGTGTCTCAGGGGGCTGTGCATGCATGGCGTGGCCTCCCTCAGTAGCTATGCGCGCGTGCGGTCCTCCCTCCCCCCTTCAGTTCCTTTCTACCGTCCCCAGCTGTGGACAGAACACGGCAGTGTTCTCTCCTCTCACAAACCTATTGTTAAAATAGTTAGTTAGTGTTCTTACTGTTTCTGTTGTTTTCACTTAGATTAGTAGTACTTAAAAAAAAAAAAAAAAGGCAGCACAAGTCTTGAACTGCTGCCACAGCTACAAGCCGGTATGAGTTCTCCCGGCTTGAAACACTGCGCTCTCTGCAAAGACGCGATGTCTGCCTCTGACGGACATGACGCCTGTCTCAAATGCTTGGGGACCTCTCACACTGAGAGCTTGTCCCAATTGTACTAAAACGAAAGCGAGTTCTCACAAAGACAAGGAGCTTAAACTGAAAATGCTCCTCAACAACAGCAGCAAATGACATGCCTCTGACCCAGGCTCTGGGCAGAATATTAAATCCAACAAGGATAAACTTAAGCCCTCTAAGAGAAGGGCAAGCTCATTACCTCAGCAACCCACCAAGAGGCATTCTGAGGTAAAAATGTCAGACCACTCAGATAAGAACTGTCTGAGCATGTTTGACTGCCAAGGTATTTCGGGCGAGCAGCGTAACAAGCCAGTAAGTGCTTCAAATGCTGCCCTTACTCCGTGCCAGCCTCTGAAACCCCGGTAATGCTGACCGTTATAGCAGCTCCACTGGTACCTCAGCCTCTCACGGTGGCACCTAGAGAAGGGATAGAGCATTCAGTCAATACTGCCCCTTCCTCTCAACTATTAGAGGCGATAGCTCTCCCTCTCAGCTCTGCGGTAAAAACAGGCTCCTCTGAACTAGCGCAGGCCCCCGCATCACAAACTCTCCTGATCACCTACAGGGAGAATAAAGACTTGCAGATTGAGCCAACTCTTCACTCCCCTATTTTGAATGAAGACAAATACATTCAGTCACTGCTTTCTGATGACTCTTACCTGCCATCTCTTCTCTCACACGAGAGGATTTTGATGCTTTTTCACCACAACTGTCCCCTGATTCAGAAAGGTCATTGGGGACACAGTCACATGCAACCAGACCTTATCAGAGCACAAATGACCCCCTGGGCTCCCTATCTGTGGATGCCCCCTCCTGTGGCATTCCCCTCACAGTGGCAGATGTGGAACCAACCTCCATCACTCACATCTACCTCCTTCCGCTAACACTTCGGAGGTCGTCTCCTCTTTCCAAGACTTATTTAAAAGAGTAGCACAAGATCTAAATATCCCTGTGGAGAAACAGAAGACAGGACTATGCAGCACTTTAAAGACTAACAAGATGGTTTACTAGGTGATAAGTTTTCGTGAGCCAGACCCATTTCCTCAGATCAAATTGTGGAAGCAAATTGGCATGACCATATATACCAAAGGGATACAATCCAAAAAAAGTGAACACACATAAAATAGACAAATCAGATTTTAGAACAGAGAGGGGATGAGGGGGGGAGGTTAATGTCTTTGAGGTAATATTAGAGGTGATAATTGGGGAAGCTCTCTTTGTAATGGGTGAGATAATTAGCATCTTTAAGGCCCATTTGTAAAGTGTCAAATTTAAGCATGAAAGACAGTTCAGAGGCTTCGCTTCGAAGTCTTGTGTTAAAGCCTCTTTGAAGGAGGATGCAGGTAGTAAGGTTGTTGAGACAATTCTCTTAAGGGGACCAATCTTATTTAATCTTTTTATTACTGACCTCGGCACCAGAAGTGGGAGTGTGCTAATAAAGTTTGCAGATGACACAAAGTTGGGAGGTACTGCCAATTCAGAAAAGGATTGGGATATCATACAGGAAGATCTGGATGATCTTGTAAGTTGGAGTTATAGCAATAGGATGAAATTTAATAGTGAGAAATGTAAGGCTATTCATTTAGGGATTAATAACAGGAATTTTAGTTATAAGCTGAGGGACACATCAGTTGGAAGTAATGGAAGAAAAGAAGGACCTTGGAGTCCTGGTTGATCACAGGATATCTGAGCCGCCATTGTGACATGGCCGTGAAAAAGGCTAATACGGTCTTGGGATGCGTTAGGTGAGGTAATTCCAGTAGAAGTAAGGAGGTGTTAGTACCGTTATGCTAGGCATTGGTGAGACCTCATTGGGAATAGTGTGTGTAGTTCTGGTCTCCCATGTTTAAGAAGGATGAATTCAAACTGGAACAGGTACAAAGAAGGGCCGTGAGGATGATCCGAGGAATGGAAAATCTGTCTTATGAAAGGAGACTCAAGGAGCTTGGCTTGTTTACCTTAACCAAAAGAAGGCTGAGGGGAGACACGATTGCTCTCCTTAAATATATTAGAGGGATAAATACCAGGGAGGGAGATGAATTATTTAAACTCAATATCAATGTGGACACAAGAACAAATGGATATAAACTGGCTATTAAGAAGTTTTGACTCGAAATTAGACAAAGGTTTCTAACCATTAGAGGAGTGAAGTTCTGGAACAGCCTTCCAAGGGAAGTAGTGGGGGCAAAAGATTTACCTGGCTTCAAGATTAAGCTAGATGGGTTTATGAAGGGGAAGGTTTGATGGGATAACATGATCTTGGCAACTAAGTGACTTTTCACTATCGGTGGTAACTAGGCCAATGGTGGGATGATAGGAATTACTATAGAGAACTTTTTCCTGGGAGTCTGGCTGGTGAGTCTTGCCCACATGCTCAGGGTTTAGCTGATCGCCATATTTGGGGTCGGGAAGGCATTTTCCTCCAGAATAGATTGGCAGAGCCCCTGGAGGTTTTTCGCCTTCCTCTGTAGCATGGGGCACGGATCACTTGCTGGAGGAGTCTCTGCATCTTGGGGTCCTTAAACCATTTGAGGACTTCAATATCTGAGATACAGGTGAGAGGATTATGCTAGGAGAGGGTGGGTGAGATTCTGTGGCCTGCATTGTGCCAGACTAGATGTTCATAATGGTCCCTTCTGACCTTAAAGTCTATGACTCTCTACAGCTCCGAGAGTATTTTCCAAGATCCTAGCGGCAGTCACTGCCCACCTCAGGAGACAAGGAGTTACTATAGATCCCTACCTGGATGACTGCCTTGTCAAAGCAAGGTCCAGACACAAGTGCGACCAACACACTCATATGGTGCTAGACGGTTTTTACACTCTGAGACTCCTAGTGAACCACCCTAAGTCAATGCTTACATACTCTCAGTCCATCCAATTTATTGGGGCACACTTCAACTTTGTCACAACCAGAGTCTCTCTCCCACCCGACAGATCCACTCACATCAGGCATCTGGCACCTCCAGGACATGCCTACAGTCACTGCACTTGACTGCCTCTGACTTCTGGGCCATATGGCTTCCTGCAACCCGGTAGTGCCCAACATGAGATTATTTATCCTTCAAGGCTGGCTCCTAACTCAATACAATCCAAGCATCCATTCAGTGACAAAAAGACTAACAATACCTCCATCAGTCAAGGCACGGTTAAAATGGTGGACAAAAACGTCCAACCTAACTATAGGAACACACTTCCAATCCACAGAGCCCACAGTGGTCATCACCACAGATGCCTCACTCACAGGCTGGGGTGCTCACATGGAAGGAAGAACAGCTCAAGGCCTAAGGTCTTCTGCGGAATGTGCTCTGCATGTAAATATTTTAGAACTCAAAGCTGTCTGCCTAGCATGTCAAAAACTGCTCCCTCAAGTAAAAGGGATACAGGTCTGTGTCTATATGGACAACACGGCATGCATGTTCTATGTAAACCGACAAGGCGGAGCACGATCACAGCCCCTGTGCAAAGAAGCCAGAGCCCTTTGGAACTGGGCCATAGCACAAGATATCCGCTTATCTGCATGTCATCTGCCCAGGGCTCTCAGTACGACAGCAGATGCCCTAAGCAGAGCCCTTTCCCATTAACATGAATGGGAGATGGACCACACAACCCTGATGGGAATATTCAACCAGTGGGGCCACCCCTGCATAGATCTGTTTGCCACCAGATCCAACAGAAAATGCACAATGTATTGCTCCATAGTGGGCATAGGCAAACAATCCTTAGGGGACACTCTAACATGGAATGCATCCCTGCTATATATATATCCCTCCTCCTTTCCTCTCCTCAACAGAGTCATCATAAAGATATGGAGGGACAAAGCAAATATCATCCTCATAGCCCCATGTTGGCCGTGCCAACCTTGGTTTCCCCTACTACTCAGGATGAGACACAGCCATCCAGTCTCGCTACCGCAAGTACCTCACATCCGCTATCACCCACAAATCAGGATGCCTCACCCTCAACTCCCGATGCTCCATCTAAAAGCATGGTGCTTCGGTGGTTCACTAGCATAGAGCTCCAGTGTTCTCACCAAGTCCGTGAGATTCTCCTGCACAGCAGAGCTCCTGCAACAAGTAAAACATACATCAGTATATGGACATGTTTTACACACTGGGCCAGCGAGCGCAGTATATCGCCTCAAACAGCCCCACTTCTGGTAATCCTGGAATATTTACTGCACCTAGAACAGTCTCAACTCTCCTTAGTACACCTAGCAGCTATTACAACATTCCATGCACCACTGGATGACATGACTTTATTTGCGCACCCCACAACTAAACGCTTTTCGAAGCATCTACAAGCTCTATACCCTGATATGTTACCCCTACAAGAACCATGGGACAACCACCTAGTATTGACAGCATTAATAAAACCACCCTTTGAACCTATGGCCACATGCTCCTTGCTCCACTTAATGCTCAAAACAGCGTTCCTAGTGGCTATTACCTCAGCACGCCCAGTAAGTGAACTGGCCGTGCTCATGTCCGGTCCACCCTTTACCATTTTTCTTAAAGACACAATATCTAGGAGGCCGCACCCCAAATTTTTACCTAAGGTCCACACAGAGTTTCACATCAACCAGACAATACACCTACCCGTGTTTTTCCCAAAGCCCCATCCATGCCAACGCCTTTAAAGCACAGATGCACATTCTCAATGTCAAGAGCTCTCTCCTTCTATATCTTCAGAACAAAGTCATTCAGATCCTCCCTACATCTGTTTGTTTTCATCGCAAACCATAACATGGGGAAGAAAATATTATCACAAAGACTATCCCATTGGATCTCAAAATGCATCAATATATGCTACTCACTTAATGACTTACCTCCACCTGCTCCAATCGGAGCGCACTCTACAAGAGTAGTGGCAACCTCGGTCGCATACCTCAGGCAAGTTCCACTGGAGGACATTGGTACAGCAGCAACATGGTCCTTGGATCACTCTTTCGCAAAACATTACTCCCTTGCTTCCGGTCCTTTACAACACACTTAAGTAGCAAAAGCTGTCCTCCAAACAACATGCTTACCTGATCCAAAGTCCCTACCTCCATAAGATAGATTGCTTGTAGTCACCTGATGTGGAGTACCCCCAGGGACGCCTCTCGAAGAAGATGAGATGATTCACTTTCTGTAACTGATGTTCTTCGACATGAGCATCTCTGGGGTTGCTCCACTACCATCCTTCCTCCCCTCTGTTTTTTTTTTTTTAAGGTTTCCAAAGTATTCGTGTAAATTACGCTTCTCTACTGGGTTCCGGATAGAGAAGGAACTGAAGGGTGGGGGGAGGGGACCTTGCGCATAGCTACCGAGGGAGCACTCGCGCTCCGCGCATGCACAGCCCCTGAGACACTGCTTCAAGAGCCACCATCCAGAGGCGCTGGGATGCTCTACAGTTGATGTGGAACATCCCCAGGGACGCTTATCTCGAATGTCAGTTACAGGAGGTGAGTAACCTCTTCTTACCAACTTTTTCAATTATATGGACTCCTTTTCAATCTACTAAAATTTCATGGACCCCCCCCCCCACCCCAACCCCCAGGGAAAGGGGGGGAAGAAGTAAGGATTGGGCCCACTGTGGTGGACCCGATCCTTATGTTAAAATTTTCCATGGATCCCCTGCAGTACTGTTACAGACCACCAAGCTGTTGTCTACGTGTGCAGTGGAGAACATATCCTACACAAGCGTAGAAAGGCCAATTAACGGAGTTCCCTGAAAGGTGAGCCAGATTTAATTGAAGAGAAAGCCCGGCTGTGGTAGGGTCTGCGAGAGGACTATAAACAGAGGAAGCTGGCAACTGAAAATTTTTCATTATTGATTTTCTTTTTATTTGACTGGATAGTAAATAAATATTAAAGTCTTGCACCTTGTTAATTATCCCTTGTTTTAGTACAGTATTCTTCCATAACAGTTTAAAAAAAAAAAAAGTATGTATAAGACATTTGTTAATAATTTGGGTGTCATGATGACACACATCCGAACAAGCGCACATGACCTCAATATTGGTGCACAAGACAAAACTCACTCCGCTGATGGGTGGAAAATCTTAGTGGGAACACTGGTTGTAGACTCTCAGTAACTGGAGGATTTTAAGAACAGCAAACAGCTGTCAGGGGTTTCTAGATAAAACTTAGATCTTGTCTAAACTTGAAAGACAATTGTAGCATTCAAATGTAAATACAGTCTAGGCTAACGTTAGAACATCTCCCATCTGCATAGGTAATTCATCTCCCTGAGAAGCAGTATCTAGGTTAATGGAAGAATTCTTTAGTTGCTCTTGTGATGACTGCACCAAGGGTTAAGTTGGTTTATCGATGCCACTTCGGGATGTGGATGTTTCATATTCCTGAATTATATAACTGGGTGATGTAACTTTTTAGTGTAGACAAGGCCTTCGCCCTGCCTCAGTGCAGCAGATTGTACTAGAAACTAGATCTATTAAGGTACATTGCTGTAACTGCATTTCTGTGGTTTTTATGAATCATGAGTAGTCAGCAATAATCGTGTGACTAGTTTCTGAATTGTCTTTAGGTTGATATTTTCACATAAACTACTTTCCTAATAATGAAAGAAAAATGAGCAAAATCAGTCTTTGAGGGATAATTAATTAACAGGAGAAGGGGCTAAACGCATTCATTTTTCAGTATTGATTTCCTTTTTATTTGACTGGATAGTAAATAAATATTTAAAGGCTTGTTAATTATCCCTTGTTTTAGTACAGTTCATCACATTCTCACATCAAGCTTTCAGTGGCAAATAAGACATGGGTGCATGTCAGAGATCACAACTCTAGGCTTTGCAAAAACCTAAACCTCAGGCCCTTATTGACTTCAGTGGGGCTCCACTCTAGCACAGAGATCTGCCCATTGGATCCAGTTGCAGGATCCAACCCCGAGTTAGCAAAATCAACCGTAACTCTTTGTCTTAGTCCCCTCTCATAGCATGGGGATCAGATTGTATGAACTATCTTATAATTGAAGTAGATTAAAAATATTCCCCCAAGGGGAATTAGTCCTTTGATTGGGCAAGATGGGGAAGGCCAAATTCTGGCCATATGAGACCAAGACTCAAGTACTATATGACTGAGTATTCCTTAAGTATTTCAACCTATAAAATATCAAGTACTGGAAATTTTGCAGGATATTTGTTCTTGTAAAATTTCTAATTCAGTATTTACAAGATCCTTTATGGAACTTATAATAATCACATAAACCTTGAATTTCCCAGGATTCAAAACTTGGTATCCTAAATCCAAAAGTTGTCACCAGTCCCTGAGAAAAACAGTACAGCAATCCATGGTTCAAAACAAAGCTGTAGTCCTTCTCTAAGCTGTACTACTGGACTAAGTTACTTTGTCCGAAAACAACCCCCAAACCAAACACACACACAATTCCTCAAAACCAACACCTCTTTCAGAAGTGAAGAAGCTCTAAGTCCCTTGTCTCAAAAATACATTTTAAAGATTGAACTCAGCGTTTCCTAATAATTTACCTGTTGTCTCAGAACACTTAAATGGTGGGTTAAAGTAAGGCTGAAAGTCAGGCTTACAGTGAGGCTTACTCTCCTAGTTATAATTATGGAGTTCACTGCTATGCCTCTGTTACACAACATATAAGTTTTGGGTGTACAGGGATTCAGAAAAAGAAGCCAGGACGAGTGTTGAAGATGGCCTGTCCGTGGCAGGCCTGGGCGCCCCATAGGCAGGGGCAGCTCTGGCATCCAGAGCCGCCCCTGTCCATGGTGGACCCCCCCCCCATAAGCAGCAGCAGCTCCAGCCTTCAGGCCACCATGCCTGCCCTCCCTTGATTCAGTTAAACAATATACTTAACTAGTTAACCAACTGAACAGGATTTTGTGTCTTAATAGAGGCCTTGTGATTTTGGCTAAATTACCTTTTATGTTAATATCAACTTCATTTTCAGCTTCTTGCCAATGAAAACAGAGACTGTAGGGGGAAGGATTAGTAGTCCTAGTTTTTCAGCTTTGGTATCAAGTATCAAATTTCATTTAATGACAAGCGATAAAAAAAATTGGTACCATTTTGACCTTTTATGAATACTTATCCACATTAAACAGAATTGGCAGTCTGTTCCCTTTTGACCCGTGACTAGAATTATTATTCACTCTTTAGGACCACAAAGTGCTTGATCTGGAACAACAGGGAGTTACATAGATCAACAATGAAGCACATTAACATGGTTGTGCATGGAAGCTTATAAACCTGCTGAACTACACTTGATTCTACCCAGTACTGCTTATGCTTCTTTTTCTGCGGTCACTATATTAACTCACAAAACTGCCTACAAAAGAGGATTGAAAGGGCAGTATATTTTTGTATTATACGATACATACGTTTTCAGTGTATATTTTTTTGGCCCTTTATTCAGGATTTATACATTAGTAACATTATTTTTTCTTATACAATAAAAATACTATTTTCATTATTTTAGATACATTTGAAATGGTTTCTGAAGATGATGATGGAAAACTAGTTTTTAAAGTAAATTACCACTACATGTCTCAGGTGAAAAATGCAAGTGATGCAAACAGTGCTGCCAGGGCCCGACGTCTTGCTCAAGAAGCTGTGACTCTTTCAACATCACTGCCACTTTCATCTTCATCCAGTGTCTTTGTACGCTGTGATGAGGAACGGCTTGATATAATGAAGGTAAGAAACAAAGGCACTGTGCACAGTAGGGTAAACATTTAGGCGAACGTTTAAATACTGATGAGAAACAAGACTATTTAGCTTACTATTTTAATTTTTGTCAGTTATAACTTCTAATAAACATTAGTTCTCTGCTCCGAAAAGTGAATATAAACATGGTGTCTTGCAGTTCTATAACAATTTCTCGGTGCCATATAAAGGAGCTCAATTTGCAAGTAAAACAATCTCTTTTCTTATTAACCCTTGACACTTAGTCCAGGATTTGAAAGTCAAACCAAACTTTTCCTCCTTTTTATCACTAGCAATAGATTCTGCAGGCGAAAATCAGCCCATATGCCATTAGTGGCTCCTGTTCAATCCCACTGTCTTACCTAGACTTGCAGAGTTGTAAATGGTAGCATATCTACACGACAGTTAAACTCCTATGGCTGGCTCATGTCAGCTGACTCAGGCTCTCAGGGCTCAGGTCATGGGCTGCTTAACTAAGGTGCAGACATTTGGACTCTGGCTGGACCCCAGACCCAGGGAACCTGTACCTCATGTGCAAGCCTGAACATCTACGTCAGCCCTGTAGTCTAAGAACATTGGCCCTGTATTCTAAGCCCTGCGAACCCGAGTAGCTCACATTCACCAACTAAAGGTTTTAATGGCACTGTAGACCCACTCAGAATGTCCCTGTAATTGGTATTTAGTAAACAGTCTATTAGTGATGTACAAAAAGGAGTAGATTTAGCTTTCTCTAAATTGCTTTGTCTCTGTAGTGGTGCCAGCAAAGAGAGGCATTAACAACTTAGTCACTAATGCAACCAGTTAGACAGTTATGTAAGTAAGATGGTGACAGTTTCATATGCATGCTATTTTCAGAGTGGAATTGCAGGTGAAAAATCAAGCTTCTCATGTAACCTGTCCAATATTTTATAACTGGAATCTTAAAACTGCAATTAGTCAACTTTCTTTTTGTGATAGGTGCTCATAACTGGTCCAGCAGATACCCCGTATGCAAATGGTTGCTTTGAATTTGACGTATATTTTCCACAAGACTATCCTAATTCACCTCCTCTTGTAAATCTGGAAACAACCGGAGGCCATAGTGTGAGATTTAATCCAAACCTTTACAATGATGGCAAGGTAATGTGCATTGAACTTAGTTACCATGATGAAATGTGGATTTAAGTATATTTCTTGCTAAGTCTGTCTGTTCTGCTGCCCTATTTTGTGTTGTGCTAACATCAAAGTGAAATGGATAAGAATCTTGTTTGTGCCTGTGCTCACTAGTGCTGTCTCAACCATGTTTAACCTGCACGTTAGAGATCAAGGTAATTTTAAATGTCTCTGCTGTAACTCTCAGCAATTACACAGAGGAGGAACAAACCAGGAATGGATGTGTGACATTTGCAATTTTCATAGAGCCAGAATTTCTAGTAAGCCTTTGCATGAGAGAAGTTAATTCATATTAGTAAATGTGTAGTTTATCATTAATGGTACTATGAATATATTAGTATATTTTCTTTTTTATTTTATGAACTGCATATGCCCTTCTTGAAGCCAAAAATTTTCCCTTCTTGAAGCCAAAAATTTTAACTGTTCTTGATTAATTATATGTTGGTGACAGTTTTCAAAGGTTCCCAGAAGGGTCTTGTTAAAATTTGCCTTCCAAACTGAAAGGAAATTCCCTGTTAATAAGGGAATTCACCCCCTCTTTGGATACTGCCAGAGATGATATAAAAATAAAAAAACAGTCCTAAAAACTGGAAACTGGGTCAAATTACAAAGGATGAATATAAACAACACAAGTATGGAGAGACAAAATTATAAAGGTGAAGGCATAAAACAAGCTCAATCTAGCAAAAGGCATAAAGGATAACTAACAAGAAAACATTCTACAAATACATTAAAAGCAAAAGGAAGACCAAGAATAAAGAGTAGGCCCTTTATTCAATGAAGAGGGAGAAACAATAACATATAATGTGGAAGTGGCACAGGCATTGAATGACTTCTTCGTTTCGATTTTCACCAAGAGGTTGGTGGTGATTGGACACCTAACATAGTGAATGTCAGTGAAAATGTGGTAGGTTCAGAGCTAAAATAGGGAAAGAACAAGTTAAAAATTACACACAAATTGCTATGAATGGTGTCTGGTCTATCCATTTGGGAGAGATGGCAACCCTAAACAGACTCGAGACCTGTCATAAGCATTCAAGAATATTCATGCTCTCAATATAAGCATGTATGATAGCATTACCTATTGTGTTTGGCTTAATAGTTTCATTTTTCTCTTTTTAAAAACATACATATGTTTAAAGGGAAGGCATTACATTCTCAGAGAAATTAAATTTGTGTGATGCATACATTTTGGAGCCTTGAGAGTTTGGTTATTTCTGTGTTTTTTTTTTTTTTAAATCTATGATTTATTCATTTGCCGGCACACTAATCTAGTTGAACTTGGTCTATACTGTGTGTAGTTTAATTTGGTTACCACTTCAAAGTATGATTTTTTCAAAAAGGGCTAATCTGCCATAATTTGCAATATATTTTAATGCCCTAAAAATTCCTGTTTGTTTAATACTGTTGTTTTAAGTCTAAATGCTAAGTTAATTTTACTATGCAGAGTGTGTCCCTGAGCATTTTATGTCCTATCTTATTTAAAAAATCTTCCACAGGTCTGTTTAAGCATACTTAACACATGGCATGGAAGACCAGAAGAGAAGTGGAATCCTCAGACTTCAAGTTTTTTACAAGTAAGCATTTTTCCTCATCTTCAAAACGTGTTCTGTAAGAAGAAATAAAACATCAGATAATGTCTGCTCTTTCCTTAGCTTTTCTGCCTTTTCTTTTTTTCTTCACAAAATACTACGGACAATAGAAAATACTTAGTTAGTTTTCCATTTTGCCTTTGGGAATAGATGACTAATCACTAGTCCCTCACTGAACAATGAAAGGACCGTGTAGGAGGTTTAACAGCTGCTGTTTAATTCAATTTCTTATTATTTTGGGATAGAATTAATATGCTGTATATGTCCTGTATTTAATCAGAACTTCTTACCGTTGATTTCTTCTATGTAAGCACTCAATTACTGAAACGAGAACCTGTAAGCGAAACTATAACCATCTTTATGTACTTATTTCCGGCTAGCAGCTACAGCCTCAAAAGTAAAATACGAATATGGATTTAGCAAAACCTAAATTGCAAAATCTTGTAGCTGGTCATAGTACGACTTTTGTTTTGGTATCTCTTAGCAGCTGAAAATAACCAAAGAAAATAGCTCGTTGAATTATACCACTCTAACCAATAATGTGAATACTCGTGTATCCAAAATTGATGATGCTAGCACCTTTGAAAAGAGAATCTAAATCTGTATATTTATTTTTATAAATATCAGGACTTGACAAAGTTTGTTACCCTTGGGAAATCCTGACTTTTTGTGTTCAAGTTCAATGTAAAATACAGGCCACCTTGTTTAGTAGCTCTTTTAATTCAATGTACATTGCGGGGCTTATCTTCATGTACAGCACAACCATGGCAGAGCTGCATCAATTTGACTGCACCACTGTAGTACTTAAGTTGCCATGCTACTAGGCCAACAGGAGAGCTTCTTCCATTGACACAGTTACTACAACTCCGGAAGAGGCAGTACTTGTGCCCATGGAAGAAGTTCTCCCACTGATATAGTGCTGTATACGTGGGGGAGGAAGCTAGGTCAGTGTAACTACATCTCTCAGGAGTGTGACTTTTTCACACCTCTGAGTGACCTCATTTTACCAATATAGGTCTGTAGGTTAGACCTGACCTCAGAAGATGCAGGAGCAGCATAATCAAGGACAATTATTACTCAAGAGCTATCCCTTACCCATTCACTGACAGGTTTTGGAAGTGGTCCCAACTCATTCCTCCTTGGCTGCAAGAAAGATGTCAGTTATGGCCTTTGAGGTTGGAAGTGTGGAAATCAGGTAGAAGTAGGGGGAGATGTCTGGACCCTGAAAGAGTGAACTGCTACCCATTAAGCATGGAAATACTATAGTTTGTGTTAGTTTTTGTCTCTGAAGTTAAGCTCTGTCTGCGAAAGCAGCCAGAAGGGCGGGGGGAAGGGGGGGTTGGCAAGTGTAGCAAGCAGTGAGCGCAGCCCCCTAGTGATAGTTAACATACAATGTTATGTGGCAAAAGTCATTGTGAGAATGACTAAGATTCAGCACAGAGCAAGCTGACTTATATTCAAGTATTTACTCAGCTTCCCTCATACAGATTTATGGAGGTACTTTCCCTTCTAGGATCAAAGGTTTGAAATTAGGCCCCAATCCTGCAAAGATTTACACAAATGTATAATTTGCATACTGTAATTTAGATGCATATTAAAATTCTTTGAAATAAAATTATGCTAGTTATGGAGTGCTGTAAACTGAAAATAAGACCATTTCAAAATTTAAGCTAAAGTAATTTCATGCACTTCAATAACCTCTTCATATTTTCCAGTCTTTTTTGTTACTCTCTAAGGCCGTGGTCACCAACCCGTCGCTCGCGATCAATTGGTCGATCGCAAGGCCTCAACCAGTCGTTCGCGAAGCGTTTGGGCACCCCCACCTTCTATTTTCTCCCCATCCCTGAGAAACCCCACTACCTACCTCTAGGGTAATGCCGGCTTCCTGCGGAGTGGACAGAAGTCCTGTCTGAAGCCCGCGTCACTTCCGGGGGTTCCGGAAGTGCGCAGGCTGCTCGCCTCCCACAGCTCTGTTGTGTGCTGGGGGAGGGGGTGTCGGCCCTAGGGGAGAAGTGCGGTGGCTTCCCTGCACCGCCAGCACTGGAGGGGTGAGTTGAGCGCAGGGGTTTTCCTGCACTGCGGGAGTGGGGGTCAGCCCCGTGGTTTGGCAGGAGGGGAGGGGGTTGGCTGGGCCGGGCCGCACCGTGGGAGGGGGATTTGGCCCAGGGGCAGGGCCCCGAGGGGGTTGGCAGTGCTGCAGCAGGAGAGATGGGGGGGTTGGCCGGGTCGCACCGCACCGTGAGGGTGGGGGTTTGACCCCGGGGCAGGCGCCGTGGGGGTTGCCCATGCTGCGGGAGAGGGTTTGACCCGTGGCAGGCGCCCATGGGGGTTGGCTGTGCAATGGGGGGGGGGGTTGCCCCCAGGGGCAGGCATGTGCTGGGTGGGGAGGAGTTAGTCCTGGAGGAGGCATGTGCTGGCTTCCCCTGGGGGGGGGGGGGGGGGGGGGGAGGGAATCCTGGGAGGAGGCAGTAAACTTACGATAATCTGGCACCTTTAGGACCCAGGGGGTGCCGGATTATCAAATAGGCTGGACTATTGGAAGGGGGGGCTATGAGGGGTCTGGGGTGGGGTGGGGGAGATGCCACCCAAGACCCCTCATAGCCCCCCCTTCCAATAGTCCGGCTCTGCCCCAGGCGTCCCCGATTCAGCCGCTGCTGGTCAGTTTCGGCAGCGGCTGAATCAGGGACACCTGGGGCAGAGCAGCTGGGGTGCTGCTGAGTTGGTCCGGTAGCTCCGCCCTTCGGCGCTGTGGGACCAACCCGGCAGCATCCCAGCTGCTCTTGGGGATGCCTGGGACAGAGCAGCTGGGGTGCTGCCGGGTTGGTCCCGCTGTGCTGAGGTGCGGCGCTACAGGACCAACCTGGCAGCACCCCAGCTGCTCTGCCCCAGGCGTCCCCAAGTCAGCTGCTGGTCAGTTTCAGCAGCGGCTGAATCGGGGAAGCCGGGTGCAGAGCAGCTCCAATTGTCCGGCAGCTGGAGCACTTCTGGGTTCCTGATGGTCCGGACCATCAGGAGTGCTGGACCATTGGATGCTGGACTAATGGAGTTTTACTGTAGTTAGGAGAAAGTGAGAAATGAGATGCCCGGGGAATCAAGCACTCTAACAAGAAACAGCATTCTATGAAACAGAGGAGGGACCAGTCCTTGGTGCTGGAAGTTTTGGATGTAAATGTTCTCTTCAGTGCAGATGCTGAAGACACCATTTGCTTCTTCTCTTGGGGGTAGTTCTAGACTGCGGTGCTATTTCAGGATACCTCCAATATCCCAAAATAGCTGAATCAGCCCATTATTTCAAAATAAATTTTGAAATAATGGGCTCACTATTCCAATGTCCTTGTAACACTTGTTCCATGAGGGTTAAAGGACATTTCAAAATAGCTGTTTATTTCGAAATTCGGTGCTGTGTAGACAATGCCAAATTTCAAAATAAACTATTTAGAATTTAGATTGAGATAAGATATGCAATTTGCATAGCTCAAATTGGGTATCTTATTTTGATCTATGGGTGCGCTGTAGATGCACTGTATATGCTGATGTAATTTCCCTAGTGCTAATGCCTAGATTTATCAACTCTGAGGGTCAGTTTCTATGTGGATAGGTCCAGAAGTATCCAGGTAGTTGGTCCTCCATTATGGGCTTTTGGCTTCAGTGACAGTTTGATTGGGCACAATGTCATCTGAGATGTACTTTGCAGCCTCTGTCTCTAGGCAGCTCTTAGAACAAGAGTGCTACAGCCCTAAGGTACAAGGTTCTTGGTTTATGCTCATAGAACAGGGATGAGGAATAATTTTTGAAGGAGAGCCACTTTACAAATTTTGGAAGTGGTCACAAGCTTCCCCGAAAGGGGGCAAGGCCTTGGGCGGAAGGGGTGGGTCTTGAACTTCAAATCAAGGTAGGAATAGAAAGGGCCAGTAATCTGAAACAAGCAAAACACTGATAAAAAGTCTATTTCGGGGTTCTCAAATTGGAGGCTGTTTACTCTTAGGGGGTTGTAAGGTTTCTCCATGAAGGGTCAGAGGAGCTGTCAGCTTCCATCCCCCAGCCTCAGTATTTATAATAGCATTATATAATATAATAGTGTTAAATTTAAAATGTTTGTTTTAATTTACAAAGGGGGTCACACAGAATTGCTGAGTGAAAGGGATCACCAATACAGCAATTAATTCTCTGGGGATTTTGAAGAATGTTAGTTTCCATGCAGAGCCCTTCTAACTACACACTGGCTTCTACTACCCTCTTCCTGCAGCAGACTGCTCCAGATCAACTTGACATTAACACAGTCTTCATCCATAAACCTCATTTCTTCGAGAGAGATCCCTGTGGGTGCTCCACATTAGGTCGGTGCACCGCCTCCGAGCCGAGATTTTTGTAGCAGTGTCCCTGGGGCTGTGCACGCACACACCAGCAGCAGCTGCATGCTGTTAGGCTGTAGTCATCACACATGCGTGAGCCCCCCCCCCCCCCCCCGACTCAGTTCCTTCTCAACCACCTCTGGCTACAGATGGACTCAGCAGCGCTCCCTAGCGTCTTTGTGTCAAGATGCTTATACTTAAAACCAGTTAAATTTATTATAGTAGTTAGTGAGTTTAAATACTTAGTTAATTACTTAGTTAGTTTAAAAAAAATCTAGATTAGTATAAGGATTTTTTTCTTTTTCTCCCAGTTAATCCTTTCCATGCCTGGCTCACCGGGGTTTAAGCGCTGCACCTGCACCTCACGTAAAGAGCCTATCCCGATATCGGATGATCACTCACAATGCGTCTGCTGCCTCAGAAAATGCCCTCATTGTGCAAAGCTAAAACTGTGGGCACAGAAAGACAGAGACCTCCACGCAAATTACTTTTATTAGAAAACTCGCTTAAACCAGCCTCTGATCTGGGCCAGCAACCTGAGAATCTTAAGCAGCGGGGATCCAGAATGCCCGCCAAAAAGTGAGCCACTTCTAGGGGCTACTGCACTGAAACAGCTGTCTCCCTCACGGCCGGTGCTAAGAGCAGCAGTGTCACTGCACCACAGCATGTATGACACCGCTGGTGTCTCTGGAACCCCCAACAGAGACGAACAGCGCATGTGCACTAAATCACGCTCTGAAGTAACAGGCTTTAACTTGCCTGCCTCATTAGCTGCAGCATCATTGGCAATCATACAGTCTTGCCGATGCACCATGAGAGCACAGTGCCAATCATGTTAAGAGGCGCCTTGGCTGCCACCACAGAGGTGCCTGATGCAGCACAATTGCCCTTGGCACTCATCCTCTGTGCCTCCCATGACAACACCAACAGCACCTGTTGGGCATTACACCCACCACAGAGACTTACTAGTCTCATCCACTTCCAACTCACCATTTTTACATGTTGAGTGCTCTCTGCTATGTTCACATCAGAGATCACTCTCTCAGGGAAAAAATTTCATCCAAATCTGATGATGACTTCTGTAGGGGTTTTCCACCAGAGAATTCTCCTTACACAGCTCAGAATATTTACTCTTCCAGATTTGGGAATATACCTTCATAATCTCTGTGTACCTCCACCTGAGCCTTACCCCTACTGGCAATACTGGGACAAATGGCAATATTATCACTAACACCATCATGGCCAGAAATGACAGAGTGCAATATTCCCCCTCCAAATAAATACAAAAAGGGGACCCACTCACACAGGAGGCAGCGGCCCCTTCTGGTTCAAATAACCTCCCTCCAGTGGAGGGAAGGTCTCTGGCCCCAGCTTCAACGACTTCAGACCATGATGCACATTTCCAAGACCTGTTTAAATGTGTAGATGCTGAATTGAACGTTCCTCCTCATGAAGTTATGGAACATAAGAACAGCCATACTTGGGTCAGACCAAATGTCTATCTAGCCCAGTATCCTGTCTGTCAGTAGTGGCCAATACCAGATGCTCCAGAGGGAGGGATCGAAACAGGTAATCCTCCTGTGATCCTTCCCGTCACCCACCTCCAGAGAAACAGAGGCTAGGGATACCATTTCTGCCCGCTCTGGCTAATAACTCATTGAGGGACCTAACCTCCATGAATCTATCTAGCTCTTTTTTGAACCCTGTTAAAGTTCTAGCCTTCACCGCATCCTCTGGCAAGGAATTCCACAGGTTGACTGTGCGCTGAGTCAAGAAAAACTTCCTTTTGTTTGTTTTAAACCTGTTGCCTATTAATTTCATTTGGTAACTCCTAGTACACCTTTATTGTGGGAATAAGTAAATAACTTTTGCTTCTTTACTTTTTCCATACCAGACATGATTTTGTAGACCTGTATCATGTACCCCCTTAGTCTCCTCCTTTCTAAGTTGAAAAGTCCAAGTCTTTTTAATCTCTCATAGGGGTTTGGAACGGATCCCATAATCATTTTCCTTGCCCTTTTCTGAACCTTTTCCAATGCCAGTATGATGGTGTTTTGTTTTTTTTAAGATAAGGTGATTTGTACGCAGTATTCAAGATATGGACGTACCATGGTTTTATATAGCGGCAATAAGATATTTTCTGTCTTATCTTCTATCTCTCTTTTAATGACTCCTAACATTCTATTTGCTTGTTTGACTGTTGCTGCACACTGAGTGGATGTTTTCAGAGAACTATCCACAATGACTCCAAGATCTCTCTCTTGAGTAGCTGTAGCCAAATTAGTCCCCATCATATTGTGTATTGTGCATTACTTTACAGTCATCAACATTAAATTTCATTTGGAAATGTTTGGCAAATCAGCACGAGCGAACAGTCATACTGCATTAACACCATAAAAAATGCCATTTCCAGTTAATCCAGCAGTAATTGAACTGTCAAAGATGGTGTGGCAATCTGCGGCTTGAATCTCTTCTATGACTGAGGGAACTGATAGGAAATATTATGTACTACCCAAAGGTTCTGAATTTTTTTCTCACCCGGCACCAAATTCCCTCGTGGTGGAAGCAACACAACTAAAATCCAAGCAGCAACAATACCAGACCTCATCAGACTGTGATAGCAAAAGGCTTGATACATTTGGGTGCAAAATATATGTGTTCTACTTTACAATGTCACATTTTGAATTACTCAGCTTAGTTGAGAAAATATGATTACAGAAATTACACCAAACTATATTTGCAGACATTCTTGAGGCTAAGAGGCGATACTACAAAGCCCTGGTATCCGAGGGTCACACAATTGCAAGAACAGTATTACAGGCTACCTTAGAAGCTTCTGATGTGACTGCACATTCTACAGCAACAGTGGTACTAATGGAGGGCATCATGGTTTAGCTCCACTCCATTTCCCAAGGAGATTCAATCTACAGTAGAAGATCTGCCTTTCGACAGCCAGAATGTATTTGCAGCTAACACCGATTACATTCTCCACTCCAGGAAAGATTCCAGAGTGACATTTTGCTCTTTGGAGTTCCACAACCAAGTACATAAAAGAAGGCAATATAGGTATCGGCTCTACCCGAGACCTCGATATTTCCCCCCTCCCCCATATGCACAACGCTACAATAGACAAGACCAGCAGCAACAGAACTGAGGCAGAGGCAGAAACCAACATCGCCGCCCTTCCTCCACCAATTTCCAACAGTCACAGCAGTCCAACAAGCAAATTTGATCATCAGGTGAGGGTCTGGAGAGCCTCTCTCCTATTCTAACACCATGGATGCAAGCAAATCTCTTCCATCATTGGGTGTTGCCCTTCTTCAACAACTGGCAACGTATAACCTCTCATAGATGGCTCCTGCAGATAATTGAAAAAAGCTATCTTATTCCCTTTGTGTCCATACCCCCTTCTCCCTGCCACTTCCCTGTTCCTTTTCAGGGACCAGTCTCACGAGATTGTTCTTCAAGAAGTAGAGCACCTCTTAGGCATAGGAGTGATTGAACCAATCCCCACACAGTTTAGGGGCAAGAGGTTCTACTCCCATTACTTCTTGACTGAAAAGAGGTCGGGGGGCTAGAGGCCCATTCTAGACTGTTGAGCCCTCAAAGTTGTTCAGAAAGAAATTTGAAGATGGTAACGCTTGCTACTATATTATTTAAGTTGAAACAGGATGGTTGGTTCTCGTTCCTCAACTTGCAAGATGTATACTTTGACATTTCCATCCACCCTGCTCACAGGTGTTTTCTTTGTTTTGTTCTACTGTCCTGAGGGTCTTCTCAAATGCGTTGGTGGTTGTCACAGCGTACCAGGGGAAATAGTTATATTTCCTTACTTAGATGACTGCCCCCTCAAGTTGCACTCACACAACAATTCCTGCTGTTCTCTATCGGTCACACAACACCTATTCCTACACCTGGGCCTTCAGGTGAACGAAACCAAATTGATGCTCTCTCCTACAAAAAAAGTGGCCTTAATTCGACAATGGCCACTGCATCCCTGCCTACAGACCATTTCTAAAAAATTGTGGCCTCGGTAAATACCTTACAATCCAGCCCCCCTGCACAACAGCACTCAAATGCCTTCGGCTGTTGGGGCACATGGCAGCGTGCAACTTCATAGTCAATAATGCGCATCTACACATGAGATGTATACAAACCCAATGTCCATCCACTATCCAAATTCCTACCCTTTCCAGGGATAGTGAAGGAATCCTTATGCTGGTGGCTAAGCCCACGGAACCTTGGTTTCAGAGTCCCCTTCCACCCACCAGCACCATCTGTCTCCATGACGACAGATGCATTTCATACAGGATTGGGCACCCACTTACGACATCATACCTGGTAGGGCCTGTGGTCCAACACCGACAAGAACTTGCACATAAACATCCTAGTTAAATCCACCAGTGCAACTATGGGACCTGCATTTAGTACTGTGTCAAATTCCTCCCATTCATCGCCAGCAGGCACATACATAGACAATGTCACAGCAATGTTTTACATAAATCATCATGGCTGAGCCTGATCTCAAGCACTTTGCAACACAACACAATTATCACCTCAGTGCATCTTCCAGGTGCCCTGAATACAACGGCAGATGCACTCAGCAGAGCCCTCCCAGTCAAACAAGAGTGGCAAATGAACCTGCACGTATTGGTGGACATCTTCTGCCTGTGGGTCACCCTACCATAAAGCTGTATGCCACGCAGTCTGACGGCCAATGTCCCCTATTCTGTTCCAGGGAGGGAATAGGCAAAGGATCAATGGGAGATGCCTTCCTCGTCGCATGGACATGCCACCCATTCTACACGTTTCCTCCCATCCCCCTATTGAAGAGGGTAGTTCACAAGATAAGGAGGGACCGGGCTCATCTCATACTTATAGCACCAGCATGGCCATGCCAGCCATGGTTTCCCTTCCTAGTGGCAATGTCCCGGGCCCCACCGATGCACTTAGCTTACATCGGGAATCTCCTTCTTTACCTGGGCTCCCACAATGGCCATCTGAATATCCACTTGCTATACCTGAAGGTGTGGCTCCTGGATGGTTCTCTGACCTAGAGTTGACCTGCTCACAAATACAAATGGTCCTTCTAGACAGTAGGGCACAGAGCATCCACAAGACTTACCTTCAGAAATGGGAAAATGTCTCGACGTTGTGTGTTTGTCACCACCTGGTTCCTTCAACATCCTCCCTATCTACCATCCTCAACTATCTTCTGCACCTTAAATTATCAGGCCTTGCAATAAGCTCCATTAAAATTCACCTTGCAGCTACTACTACATTCCACTCCAAGATAGACGACTTGTCCGTATTTGCTCATCCACTGTTGTTTGTTCTTAAAGGGCCTGCAGGCACTTTATCCAGATATCAATCCACCAATGCAACCGTGGGACCTGCATTTAGTAGTGAATGCTCTAACTCGGCTGCCTTTTGAACCAATGGCGACCACCTTATTACACTTGGCTATGAAAACTATTTTCCTGGTAGCCATTACCTCAGCTAGACGGGTAGGAGAGATCACAGCCTTAATGGCGGATCTCCCATACACCACCTTTTTTAAAGGCAAGGTCACTTTATGTACCCATCCCAAATTCCTCCCCAAAGTATACTCATCCTTCCACCTCAACCAGACAATACACCTTCCCACCTTCATCCCCAAACCACATGCCAACTCTTCCGAGATGAAAATGCACCTTGACCTCCGCAGAGCGCTTTGCTTTTACCTGCAATGAACAAGACCGTTCCGGACATCTCCCAGACTTTTTGTTTCAATAGCAAACCACAATAAGAGCCAGGCCATCTCACTACAGAGACCCTCCCATTGGCATAAGGGCACATTCAACCACAGCCATGGTTACCTCGATAGCATTTCTCTGTAAAGTATCCATAGGAGACATCTGCGCAGCTGCCACGTGGCCCTCTGACCACACATTTGCAAAGCACTATGCACTTACGCAGGGACCTCTTTCCAACCTGAAAGTAGCTAAGGTGGTTCTTTCCACCACTTTTCTGCCAGACCTGAAGTCTCTACCTCCTTAAAGGGAAATTGGTTTGTAGTCGCCTAATGTGGAGCACCCATGGGGACATCTCTCAAGAAAGAGGAGGAGGTTACTTACCTCAAAGTAATATGTTGTTTGAGATGAGTGACTCTGTGGGTGCTCCATAACCCTCTTTTCCTCCTCTCTACTTTGGGATCCTGGCCTTCTCAAAAGCGGCAAGGAGTCCTGTGGCACCTTATAGACTACGAGATGTATTGGAGCAAAAGCTTTCATGGGCAAAGATGCATGCATCTGACAAAGTGGGTCTCTGCCCATGAATGCTTATGCTTCAATACATCTGGTAGTCTATAAGGTGCCACAAGACTCCTTGTCGCATTTTCGGATCGAGACTAACACAGCTACCCCTCTGATATTTTGGAGTGGGAAAGGGGGTTCGCTCATGCATGATGCCTGCAGCCTAACAGTGTGCGGCTACTGGTGCGTGCATGTGTGGCCCAGGGGCACTGCTACAAATCTGCTCTGAAGCGGTGCTCCGACCTAATGTGGAGCACCCACAGGGACACTCATTTCGAAGAACATTAGTTACTATTAAGGTAAGTAACCTCCTCCTCTATCAGCCAATGGCTACTCTGAGCCATACATATGAGAATCTGGAGAAAAAAAACCCCTACAATGAATTTCCAATGAACAACGAAAAAGGCAACAAATAAAATCTGTATGAGAAAACTAAACTAACCCTTCATTTTGAGCAATGGCAAGTTTTCAACCAAGTGTTTGTGTATAAAAGTTAGAGGTAAGAGGAAAACATGGAAAGGGAAATTTGCCCTTTGTAACAACTGCTTCTACTTAAAGGCTTGCACAGCAGGCATGAGCCCTTCAAATAGAAGCAGTTGAAAGGACTTGTGCATACCCAGCTCCCATGCAATGCACTAGTGATGGGGCCAGGAGCTGCAAAACCTTTAACTGCTTCTATTTAAAGGGCTCGCGCCTTCTCCACAGTTGCTAAAGTGCTGCCCAACAGCTGTGGGGTAGGCGCAAGCCCTTTAAATAGAAGCAGTTGAAAGAGCTCGCGCTTCCCTGGCTCCCAATCAATGCATTAGGGGGCAGAGGTGGGAGCTGCTGTATGGACAGGATGAAAAAGTTAGGCGGGCCGGATCTGGCTCACTGATAGGCTCATGCACACTCTGTCATAGAAGCTTTTTGGTCTCAATCCTTTGAAGACTCATGGTATGATCTTGTGCCTTAGTATGTTTTGGCAAGTTCCTTGTTTCTGTCGTTAGACTTCTAACTGATGAAGGAAAAAGCCTAAATCTCCAACTTCGTCTCACTTATTTCCTTCCCCAGAGCTCATGGGGTCATTTTTCTTGAACTTGCTTCTATAGTCCGGATTTTTTAACTCTTATTTCTTGGTAGTGTATGTGTTGTACATTCACTTCTGAATATACAAAAAGTCTTTTTACAAGCAGCATAAATTATGAGAATGTGTAAGTAAGCCTGAATTTATATATCTATTGCTAAATGTTTGGGTTCCCCTTTTTCATATATTGTGGGAAGACATGCAGACTGTGTGTAACAAATTATACAAGACATAGCACAAATCATTATTGGTACAGAGTAGATAATCCAAATGTAGCTGGTTGATTACACAGCAATAGGCAATTCCTATTTTTAAAAGATTAGTACAATTCTCTAATATAGTTATTAGTTGTCACAATGCTAAAGGCAGCTTTGGTTATCTCATTTTAGAACACTCTTAAAGGCTACTATAATTGGACATTTATTAAATAATACTGGCTTGTGATTATGCGGAGTAAACTAGATTCACAGCCAGTATTGTTTTTAAATAAGTCTTTGTTAATGCTTTGGCTAATACATTCTCCCTAGAACATTCCTTTTGTAGGAAAGATGTAATTGCCGTGTTGCTTGGGAAGCTGAGTTTTCCACAGAGCCATCTAATTAGCATTTTGAAATGACTGCAAAGCATAGCACCAGTTAAGAGATGTTTTTTACATGGACATAGTTGCTTCAAAATGCCATTGTTTGCTGCAAATTACCTTTTTTAAGCATCCTGATATGCTAATGAAATGAATTTTTTTTCCTCTGCAAGAATCCTTTTGTGTTCATTGTGGTTTTTGTTTTTGTTTTTGTTTTGTTCTGTGTATGCAATTGGACAGTAAAATAGCATGGCAGATAAAAGATTTACTTAGAAAGTTGAAATTTAATTTAAGAACACATTCTGTAAATATCTGAGAGGAAAAATCCAGTTAGGGATGTGTGTGTGTTTGTTTTTTAACAGTTAAGGCTTAAGATCCCTCTGATACCAGGAGAGCACTGCCCTGTATTCTGCACTGTCCATAATATTTTTATTGAAACATAGGGTTCTGCTGGCTGCTTCAATGAAATCTGTGTTCTATTTTGATTTTGGAAGTTTTCTGACAGTATCAAAATTAGGGATGTCAGTGTGTAGTCCACTACAGGATTAACAGATAAGCCTTGGCTTATCGATTAATCTTCTCAGCTATACACACTCTCTCATCTCCCACCCCTGCTGCCTCTGTATCAGAGGCAGTGGGTGAGGGGGGACCAGAATTCATGCCTGTGAGGAGCTGGCTTTAAGCTGCTGGATGTGCCTGCCTTCCCCACCCTCCATACTGCTGCCTCTGATAGCGAGGCAGCAACACAGCAGGTAGAGGGCTGGTGGCACCGTGGAGCTGGTGGTGGGGGGAACTGGCTTTTAAGCTGATTCTCCCTAGCACCGGCTCCTGCCTCTGACCCATCTCGCTGCCTTTGTTGGATGCAGCAGCGCGGCAGGTGACAAGGACAGGCAGGAGTCAATATGCACGGGAAGCTGGCTTTGGCTCTCCACACAGTGCTGGCTCCATGGGCCTGCCTTCCCCCCACCCCTCTACCACAGAGGCAGTGAGGCAGTGATGGGAGGGTAGGCAGGAGCTGGTGCTGGTGGGGCCAGCTTAAAAGCTGGTTCCCCCTAGCACCAGCTCCTGCGGTGGTGCCTGCTCCCTCTTTCAAGAGGCAGCAGCAACGGGAGAGGGCAGGACGGCTGCCACAAAGCAGCCTCTGTTGACGGCAGCCCAGACTCACCACTAACAGAGGCTGTTCTGTGGGAGGCAAATGAGCCTTTATCTGCAGGCAGCTCAGACCCCTGTGGACAGGGGCTACTGCCACCCTACACTGATGCCTCTGATATAGAGGTAGCAGGCAACCGGTCTGTGCAAGGAGCTGGTTTTTAAACTGGCTCCCCTCACAGACTGGCTCCCGCCTGCCACCCTGCGCTGCTGCCTCTGATACGGAGGCAGCAGTGTGGGATGGCAGGGGGCTCCCTGGGAGCAGGGCCAGGAGTAGTGCACTGGTTGCTGGCCCTGCCCCCGGGACTATTGCATTGTCATGTAACTTACAAGATTTTATTCAGTTACATTATATCTAACAAAAAATGTGACTACATAAGAAAATATAGGGGGTAGAAAATCATTTTGATTTGAAAGTTATTTCTGATTGTCACCATATTCTTTCTCAAAATAGTAAATTTGACTGAACATATGGTAGTAACTATGGGGCAACATACAATTGTTACACATTATCTGGAAGTGTCACACGGGGACAGGTAGTAAAGTGTTAAATGTACAGTAAAGTTTATTAGAGGAGAAACTATCCTAACTAAGAAGCATAAGAGTTTTTCCATGTAAAATACACAAATAGATAATGACTGTCAATATGTAATTGTCATAGTTATCTTAAGTGCTATTATAGTATTTGTGATCAGCTTTTATGTCCTATTTTAGCCACAAGTAGAATGTTTTCTCCTAGAAATTAAACAAATCTGAAAAATAGATTTAAATTATTAACTAGCCTCAAAGTGTGATTATTTTGCTAAAATGTTAACACAAGCAGGTGAAGAGCTTACTGAACTCCTGGAACATTATCAACCTAATGACACATGAAGTTTGCAATACCCTATGGGTGCTGTTCATGCTAATAAATGATACATGACTATGTCTTTTTTAGGCTGCTGAATAATTCCTGAATTTGAGGCCGCTGTCATAATAGATACAGAATATCCACAATCTGTCAAATACTCTTTATATGACTTGGAATAACAGAAAAATCTTGAAAATGAACATACTTGTAAAACTTAATACTTTATGTAAATAAATTCTTCGGTGTGTTACTCTCTCTCCTCCCCAAAAAAAACCTCCCAAAAATGAGAGACCTGTCAAGGCACAATATAGGTACTTAAATTGCTCCCGTCACTGGTAATGTCTTATTGTCCCCAAACTCTACAATAATAGAAGTTGCAATTTCTCTCTCTCTTCCACATCTGTTGAAAAAATACATATTGTTTCTTTGCTTGTTTATGATTGTATCTAGTTGGGTGGGTGCAGAAATTATAGAGGAAAAGTAAAGCCAGATAAATAAATTTTACATTTAGTTCTGAAACTAGTAACTCATCGGTCATTCTCATTTCTTGTGGCGGTAAGGTCTATAGTCTAGGAGCAGGGTCTGTGAAAGTTCTGTCTCCTGCATGTGCAAGCCTCCCCCTCTGTCGGTCAACAGTCTCATCTTAGCTGCCATGGGAGCTCATGGTCTCAGGGAGAAGCAATTTCTCAGGTAGTGAGAGCCAATTCCATTCAAGGGTTTTGAATATTTGGACAAACCATGGTCTGGGCTCTATCCCCAGTAGGGAGTCAGCACTGAAAGGAGAGCACTGGAGTGATTGCTTACAGTCTGTTGTGTTTTTAAGCTGATTGACGATTTATACCAGCGGGAGCTTATTCAAAATGTATGGCTTCACTCCAATATTTGAGTTTCAGTAATCAAGCCTGGAGATGGTACAGGAGTGTTATAGTTTGGTCTCCACCAGAAAGTTGGCAGCAGTTGCTGCAGAGGCTTATTGGACATCTGGTAGTACTGAGAAGTCTAAAGGGGCACTTAGACTGCACACAGAACCATTTGAAGACAAATGCGCTCTCTAGTAAGAAGCATTGTAGAGGAGATCAATTCTTCAAAATGCTTCTCTCTTCCTACCTGCATTATTGCAACCTTTCTTGGTGTAGATAGATGCTTTTCATCCAGGTGGTGATTTTGACTAGGCACTTAAAAGCTGAGACATTGAAATGTTATCTTGCAGGAATCATTTAATATCTATATTGTGGTGTTAATGTTGAACACAAAGCAGCCTCCAAAGTGCATACTACCATAAACAGCCAGAAATGGATGGGGAAAAGAAGTGTGTTATCCATAACTATAAGGAAGCTTTTCCAAAACCTGATGGGTAAATGAAGTGAATAAAATTGAGAATCAAAATGTGTGGTGTTATGCTGGCCACAGCAATGAATGGGAATTAAAAATAACCCAGCTACAGGTTGGACCTCGCTGGTCCAGCACCCTTGGGACCTGACTGGATCCCGCATGAGGGGATTTGCTGGACCAGGAGAGATCCCTTGCCTCCATTGCCCATGATGCTTCCAGGCTAGGGCTCTAGCCTGCCCCTGCTGCTGCCTTAGCCCCCTGGGGCTCCTGGGGCCAGAGCACCACTGCTAGAGCTGCGGATCTGGGCCAGAGCTCCCTGGCTTCTGCTGGGGCTGGAGTTCCCCGGCTGCTGGAGCCAGAACGTGACTGGAGTTCCACAACCAGGGTTGGAACCTGAGCTGCTGGCGTTGGAGCACCCTGGTTAGGGCCAGAGTTCCACTGCCACTGCCAGGCTGGAGCTCCCCAGCCACTGGAGCTTATGGAGCTCTGCTGGGGCCAGAACTCCCTGCCATGCCATCCTTCCCCTCCCCCTCCCTCTCTCTGGGCTCCTGGCTGAGTCGCCAGTGCCCTTTACAGAACTCCCTTTTCATAAGCTCTGTGGTCCAGGAACATCCGTGATCCATGCCAGACTATAGTTGTTGCAGGACCAGGAAGTCCTGGTTAAGGGAGGTACAACCTGTATTGGGATTTTGCAGTTGATTAACATAAAATAGTAAATTACACAGAACATTATGCAAATTTAATTCAAAGTCTGTAAATTCCCCAGTTGTTGCACAAATTCAAAATAAAAGCTACAGCGGAGCCGGTTCATGCATTCAAACGGCTTGTTTACGTTTCCTGGCACACTCTTGATTCCTTCCTTACCTCAGAGATTTTTCTCTAGTACAGGTAGTTTTATGACCCAGGACCTTCCCATTGGGGCTTGCTTTTTATTTCTATATACTGAGATAATCTTGTACTTTTAAACTAGCTTTTGCTGGACAAAATTGTTCTCCAGACTAGATTTTTCACACGCAGAGATGATGTGGGCCATAATTCTTTGGCTTTTCAAATTACTTTGTAAATGTTTATTGATTGGGTGAGGAGAGAATAAACTGAATACTAGTTTGGAAAACATTAACTAAAACTTAATGAATGAAGGTGCATGTGACAGAAACCCTTTGTTCACCAGAGGCCTTTTACCCTGGTTTGGTTTAGGTTGATGTAGTTCAAAAGATGTTTTCTTTATTCATTTAGGTAATTACAGATTACATCTGCGAGAGGGAAGGGAATCATTAGTGATATTTCTGTAGAAAGTTAGGTTGCTCGTGACAAAGAAACCTAGTTTAGAAATTGTTTGTAATTTTATATTAAAATCTGTGATCTACTAGTCATGTTTTTATTTTATCTGTTTCATTTTGAAGGTAGTAAGAAAGCACTGCTGTAAAAGGTCTTCATTGTGAGGAATAAAAATACTTCATAGCTATTAAATGGAGAACAGCTGCAGGACTAAATACATTAGTTGGAAACAATTAGGCATTAAATGTTTCCCTTGTTCAAAGATTAAATTATTGTTAGACCTCCCAGAATGTTACAGGAATTTATAATTTTCTAACACAGATGAAAGTGGAGAATTCAGTTGAGAGATTTTAGGTATCTGAAAACATAATATGGAGCAACAGACCTGCTTTTTCATTAAGACTAATTAAGACTCTGCACAGTATTCAAAGCCATGAATAGCTAATATTTTAATACTGTATTCAGTGTCTACTACGTTTAATACCCAGAATGCAAAAGGTTTGAGTAGTAAATATGGCAATGCTTATGTTCTGTATATACTGAATCCTATGAGCTCAACACTGTCGTTCTCTTTTTTTTACATGTAGTATTTTGGGGTGGGATTTTTCAAATGCATTTCAGAATTGGGAGAGCATAATTAGGCTGATAATAAGCATTTGTGAAAATTCCGCTTTTTTAGAACATAAGAACGGCCGTACTGGGTCAGATCAAAGGTCCATCTAGCCCAGTAGCTTGTCTGCAGACAGTGGCCAGCACCAGGTGCCCCAGAGAGGGTGGACCGAAGATAATGATCAAGTGATTTGTCTCCTGCCATCCTTCTCCAGCCTCTGACAAACAGAGGCCAGGGACACCATTTCTATCCCCTGGCTAATAGCCTTTTATGGACCTAACCTCTATGAAATTATCTAGCTTCTCTTTAAACTCTGTTATAGTCCTAACGTTCACAGCCTCCTCTGGCAAGGAGTTCCACAGGTTGACTACACGCTGTGTGAAGAAGAACTTTCTATTATTAGTTTTAAACCTGCTACCCATTAATTTCATTTGGTGTCCTTTAGTTCTTCTATTATGGGAACTAGTAAATAACTTTTCTTTATCCGCCCTCTCCACACCACTCATGATTTTATATACCTCTATCATATTCCCCCTCAGTCTCCTCTTCTCTAAACTGAAAAGTCACAGTCACTTTAATCTCTCTTCATATGGGACCCGTTCCAAACCCCTTAATCATTTTAGTTGCCCTTTTCTGAACCCTCTCCAAGGCCAAAATATCTTTTTTGGAGGTGAGACCACCACATCTGTACACAGTATTCAAGATGTGGGCGTACCATAGTTTTATACAGGGGCAGTTAGATACTCTGTGTCTTATTTTCTATCCCTTTCTTAATAATTCCTAGCATCCTATTTCCCTTTTTGACTGCCGCTGCACACTGTGTGGAAGTTTTTAGAGAACTATCCACGATAACTCCAAGATCTCTTTCCTGATTTGTCATAGCCAAATTAGCCCCCATCATACTGTACACATAGATGGGGTTATTTTTCCCGATGTGCATTACTTTACACTTATCCACATTAAATTTCATTTGCCATTTTGTTGCCCAATCATTCAGTTTGGTGAGATTTTTTTGCAGTCCCTCATAGTCTGTTTCTGTCTTGACTATGCTGAACAGTTTAGTATCATCTGCAAACTTTACTACCTCACTCCAGATCATTTATGAATATGTTGAAAAGGATTGGTCCCAGGAATGACCCTTGGGGGACACCACTAGTTACCCCTCTCCATTCTGAAAATTTACCATTTATTCCTACCCTTTGTTTCCTGTCTTTTAACCAGTTGTCAGTCCAAGAAAGGACCTTCCCTCTTATCCCATGGCAATGTAATTTACACAAGAGCCTTTGGTGAGGGACCTTGTCAAAGGCTTTCTGAAAATCTAAGTATACTGTATCTACTGGATCCCCCTTGTCTGCATGTTTGTTAACCCCTTCAAAGAACTCTAATAGATTAGTAAGACATGATTTCCCTTTACAGAAACCATGTTGACTTTTGTCCAACAAATTATGTTCTTCTACATGCCTCACAATTTTTTTCTTTACTATTGTTTTGACTAATTTGCCCGGTACTGAAGTTAGACTTACCGGTCTGTAATTGTCAGGATCGCCTCTAGAGCCCTTTTTAAATATTGGTGTCACGTTGGCTACCTACCAGTCATTAGGTACGGAAGCCGATTTAAAGGATAGGTTACAAACCTATGTATAGACAAATAATGTCTAGATAAACAAAACAGAAGATAAAAATAACTTTTTCTTTTGAATATGAAGCATGATATCCATTAGGTATGCCAACAATAAAGTGATTCGGCCTAAGATCTGATACTGAAAGAACTAGATAGTAAGACGACAGCCTTATTATAAACCTTATCTCTCCTCTCACATACACACACCGGCTACGTCTACACTGGCCCCAAATTCCAGAAAAGGCATGCAAAGCAGGTAAGTCAGAATAGGGAAATCCATTTAAATAAACATGTCCGCCGCTTTTTTTCCGGCTTGGGGAAAAGCCGGAAAAAAGCGTCTAGACTGGCGCGATCCTCCGGAATAAAGCCCTTTTCCGGAGGATCTCTTATTCCTACTTTCAGGGTCCACTTAATGTGGACATGCTAGTTCGAAATAGCAAAACGCTAATTCGAACTAGTTTTAGTTCTAGATGAGTTAGTTCGAATTAGCTTAGTTTGAATTAACGCTGTAGTGTAGACATATCCTTACAGACTATTTAAATATATATATGTATATCTACAGTTTTTGTTGGTACTAGTGGGTGCACATCCACTTATCTCAGTATTGGTGTTGCACATAAAAATTTTCAACCTGCCCAAGGATGGAAAATCTTAGAGGGAACACTGGTTGTGTCATGTAATAGTGAAGCAGTTGCATTTCAGCTATTTAATTTTAATGTGTACTTTGTAATGTTATATGCAGCTTCATTTATAAATATCCAGATTTTACTTGTTGTGCTTAGCTTTTAGCCTCAAAATCCCTGGGCTGCATCTGGACCTGAAATCTAGAATTTTTACCTCCATTCATTATGGATTTTAAGCAGTTTTCACAAAAACTTACAATATACTGTTCATTTCATGTTATAACTTATTTCTTATTTTACACATCTCTTGAATTCTGTAATTTTAAATAACTAAGGTTTTTCACTTGAGAGTTTTCTGTTGAAGTACTAGCGTTTTGTAAGAATTGTTTGTACCTTTTTAAAGTTCACAAATTAGTCTCACCTCTAGCTCATCTGAAGGCTGATTTTCAACCCTTTGAGATGATCCAATGGTTAGGGCAACAGCCTAAGACACCCAAATTTGATCCCTTATGCACCACCAACATTCAATGTGACTTTGGGATGTCATTTAGCCCCTCAGGGGATGTCTTTGCTGCAGTCAGGCATGTATAGCTGACTCATGACACCTAACTCATTCTGGGGGCTTAGACTAAGTGTCTGTATAATTGCAATGTGGCTACTTGGGCAGCAGCCCATGATCTGGGACTCCCACCTTGCAGGGTCTTGGAGCTCAGACTCGAGCCTTAGTCTAAACATCTGCACCATAGTTATAACAGCCCCGTATCCAAGCTCCAAAGGCCCGAGTCAGCTGGCCTAGACCAGTTATATGTGTCTAATTGCAGTGTGGACACTCTGCTTCAGTTCCTCACCTGTAAATGTGGATTTAATAGTATTTCAGACTTTACGGAAATGTTGATGATAAATACATTTAAAGATTGTAAAGCTCTCTGAGATCTACTGACAAGAGCTATGTAAGAGCTAGGATAGGAAGAATAATCGTCATGTACAATGTATTTGTAAATTTCTGGTTTTTTGCATGCAAATTGTTAGATATATGTCCTTGTAGCCATGTGTATGGACAGACTGGCATTTGTAGCCAGGTATATGGAGAGACTGGCATATATGTGGTAGCATATACGATATTTTTCAGGCCCTTGATATCTAAACAGTCTGGGTGCTATATTGGATAGCACATCATGTGGGGCCAGCTCAGTTTATTCAAAAAATGTTTAGCTGTGAAGGTAATATATAGCTAGATATTGATATTCTTATATTTTTCTAATTTATTTTTAGATTAGATTTACAGTTTTTTTGAATGATGGATTTTAGTTTTAGGTGTGGTAATTGTTTCAGATGGAATGGATATTTACCACAATTCCTCACTTGTATGAAATCTTCATATTTTGAGAGATAATTTAATGAATGTGAAATAAAAATATTGCTTTTAATGAAGACAAACTGAAATTTATAATTTTAAAAACAAGTGGTTATCACCATGTAATGAGCTGAATTTTTTATTTACTCATTTAATTGCTTCTCCTTATAGGTGTTGGTGTCTGTCCAGTCTCTCATCTTGGTAGCAGAACCCTATTTTAATGAGCCAGGATATGAAAGATCTAGAGGTACTCCCAGTGGTACACAGAGTTCTAGAGAATATGATGGAAACATACGACAGGCAACAGTCAAGTGGGCTATGCTCGAGCAAATCAGAAACCCTTCCCCGTGTTTTAAGGAGGTGAGTTTTATAAAATAAAGCAATATTGGCTTTTTGCATTTGACATACTGTTACCAAATTTCCAGTGACCTTTACTCATTTTAAGTTTACCTCTGAGGGCAAGTTTTCTAGATAAAGTCTCACCTGTGTCAAGCGGATTGGGACTAGGGTTGTCAGATGGTTTAACCAAAAATACCGACACCGCCCCCCTCCGCACCCCCTTCCCCGCCAAAAAAAAAATCAGGGAAAAATTTCTATTGAGGGGGAAAGAAGGGGAGGGAGGAGACCAAAGTTGTTGAGCAAAAAAAGGACCCCAAGAGTTAAGCCAAAAAAAAATATTTTTTTAAAAAAACAGCATGGCCCCTTTAAGAAATGCTTTTGAGGCTTTTTGGCCCTAACAGGCTGCCGGTGGCCGTCCACCATCTTGTTTTCCTGCTCCAGGCCAGACAGCTCCCCTGCAGAACCAGGTAAGCACCCCGTATTTTTGCCTCCTGGCTGGAAAAGAAGTCAGAAAGTACCAGACATTTTAGGTGTCCAGTATTTTCTGAATTTTTTTTACCAGACTCGAGGCGAAAATACCGAACTGTCTGGGTCAATACTGGACACCTGGCAACCCTAACTGGGATGTTACTTCCTGTATCTTAGGTATGACATTCCTGTTAGAACACAGAATACGGGAAGTCCCCAACTTAGGTTGTATTCCAAAAGTTCATGTGTAACTTGGTTGTTTTGAACCCGGAATGAAGTTTCCCATAGAAACAGTGTTAAAAATAGTAGCTCGATTCTCGGGCCACAAAAGCCTATTTAAGCCATGAAGTATCTGAAGTACTGTATATTTGCAATGAAAAATAATAGAAATGAGGTTTTTTATTTTACTGTGATTGTTGGTGCTTGAGGGAAAGGCAGATTTAATTAGAGGAGGATGAGGGAGGGAGAGAGATGGAAATTCTGAAGGGGACTTCTGGGCATCTCTGAGCTGCCTCCTCCAGCTCATGTGGTTAGCTCCATCCCCTGGCCCATCTCCCCATGGGCTTAGCACCACCTCTGGCAGCCCTTTGCCCCACCCATTCTCCCTGGGTTGCACCCACCCCCCACTCACCAGGAGGTAGTGAATGAGCTGGAGGAGTGGGGGGCAGCCATGTAACTGGAGAGAAGCAGCAGTTTCCCCTTCAAAATCCTGCTTCTTTCCAGCCATTTTCTGCCTACACTCGGCCTACTCCTCCAGAGTCTTGTGGCCAGCATGTGCACCGCTGTCTACCCCCACCTGTGCCTCTTCCCTGCTCCCCTGAGGCTGAGGTGAGCGTTTGTTTGTATGTGAAGATGCTCGTGAGCCCAATGTTTGTAACTTGGGGAGTGCCTCTGCTAATCTTTTTTGACACTGCACCATATTGTAGACTCATATGCAGTTTGTGATCCACTATAACTGAGATCCTTTTCAGCATTAATACTCCATAGCCAGTTGTTCAACTATAAAACGAGAAATATCTACTATTTTCCATTATTGATTTCATCTTACTTATTGCGGAACAAAGTTGTTTAATTTGTCAGTGTTGTTCTTCCAAAGTTCTTACAGCACTTCCTGGCTCAGTGTCATCCACAGATTTTTATAAGCATACTCTTCACTCCATTATGTAAGTCATTAATTAAAATATTGAATAGTGCTGGACCTTAGAAATGGCTCCTGTAGGACCCTACCAGACATGCTCTTCCAGTTGGACAGCAAACCATTGATAACTACTCTTAGGTGTGCAACTTTTTGAAAAGTGATACTCTTACAATGATTTAATCTAGACCCCATTTCCCTTGTTTTCATGTGAGAATGTTATATTGGACAAAAGGTTTCAAAAGGCTCACTAAAATCAAGATATATCTGCTGCTTTCTGCCTATCCCCCAGCCATTAATCCTGTTAAGAGAATGATAGTAGATTGGTTTGGCATGATTTATTCTTGAAAAAATCTGTGCTGGCTATTATCATAACCCTGTTATCCTGAAGATGCGTAACAAAATGATTGTTTAATAATTTATTGCAGTATCTTTCCAGGTATCAAAATCAGACTGACTGGTCTGTAATTCTCCAGATTCTCTTGGTTCTTATACTCTTTTATCTCATTTGGCTTGCATTCATTTGCCCTTGTTAATACTAATTTTGTTGAGGATCTGGTAACACTTACAATTTTTTTTCTTGATGACTGATGCAAAATAGACATTAAACACCTCAGTCAGCTTGATGTCATCAGTTATTAACTTTCCTTTCTTGCTAAACAGATTTACACTTTTTTTGTATTTTTCTTGTTTGTAATTTAAAGAACCCTTTTTATTGTCTTTATGCCCTTATCAGATGTAATGCATTTTCTGCCTTTAACCTTTCTGATTTTGTTCCTACATGCCTATGCTGTTCTTTTGTACTCTTATTTAGCTATTGGTACGTGTTTACACTCTTCATAGGATTCCTTTTTTATCTTCAGGTCATTACAGACTTTCTGATGCAGCCTTATTGGCCTTTTGTTTCTTCCTCTTTTTCCTTTCCATCAGGATGATTTGCAATTGTGCCTTTAATACTGCCCCCTTGAGAAACTGCAAGCTCTCCTCTACTCCATGTTCCTTAGATTTTCTTCTCATAGGAACTTACCTGCCAGTTCTCTGAGTTTGTCAAAGTATTTTTTCCCTATTCTGCTGCTCTCATTCGTTTCTTAACTTAAAATCATGAAAGCTATCCTTTCATGATCACTTCCCCCCAGATTGCCCTCCCTGTTGATCAGAATCAAGTGTAAGATGTGGCTGTCCCTCTGGTTACTTCCATCATTTTCTGAAATAAGAAGTTGTCCCCAATACATTCCAAGAACATTTTGGAGATTTTGTGTTTTACTTTATTCATTTTCCAACAGAAGTCTTGGTAATTAAATTCCCCCATTACCACCAGGTTTTACGTTTTGGATATTTACGAACATGAGAACGGCCATACTGGGTCAGACCAAAGGTCCATTTAGCCATTTTCCTACAGTGCCTAAGCCCAGATGCCCTAGAGGGAGTGAACAGAACAGGTAATTATCAAGTGATTCCTCTCCTGTTATCCCTTTCCAGCCCCTGACAAAGAGAGGCTAGGGACACCATTCCTACCTGTTTTGGCTAATAAGTATTGATGGACCTAATCTCCATGAATTTATCTAGTTCTTTTTTGAACCCTGTTGAAGTCCTGGTCTTCACAATGTCATCTGACAAAGAGTTCCACAGGTTGACTGTGTGCTGTGTGAACCAAAAGGTCCTTTTGTTTGTTTTAAACTTGTTACCTATTAATTTCATTTGGTGACCCCTAGTTCTTACATCATGGGAACAAGTAAATAACTTGTCCTTATTCATTTTCTCCATACCTGTCATGATTTTATAGACCTCTTATCATATCCCCCCTTAGAAGTCCCAGTCTTTTAATCTCTTCATATGGGACCTGTTCCAAATCCCTACTAATTTTTGTTAATCTTTTCTGAACTTTTGTTAATCTTTTTTAATCAAGGCGACTTCATCGATATGCAGTATTCAAGATGTGGGCATACTATGGATTTATATAGAGTCAATTAAATATTGTCTGTCTTACTCTCTCTTCCTTTTTTAATGATTCCTAACATCGTGTTTACTTTTTTGACTGCTGCTGCACATTGTGTGGATGTTTTCAGAGAACTATCCACAAAGACTATGAGATCTCTCTCTTGAGTGGGTATAGCTAAATTAGTCCCCATCATTTTGTATGTATAGTTGGGATTATTTTTCCACTGTGCATTACTTTTCATTTATCAAAATTAAAATTAATTTGTCATTTTGTTGCCCAGTCACCTAGTTTTATGAGATCCTTTTGAAGCGCTTTATAGCCTGCTTTATTCTTAACTATCTTGAGCAGCTTAGTATCATCTGCAAATTTTGCCACCCCACTGTTCACCCCTTTTTCCAGATGATTTATAAATAGATTAAATAGTATTGGTCGCAGGACAGACCCCTGGGGGACACCACTAGTTACTTCTCTCGATTCTGAAAACTTACAATTTATTCCTAGTCTTTGTTTCCTGTCTTTTAACCAGTTATCACTCCATGAAAGGACCTTCCCTCTTATCCCATAACTTACTTAAGAGCCTTTGGTGAGGGACCTTGTCAAAGGCTTTCTGGAAGACTATGTACACTATTTCCACTGGATCCCCCTTTATCCACATGCTTGTTAACCCCCTCAAAGAACTCTGGTAGATTAGTAAGGCGTGATTTCCCTTTACAGAATTCATCTTGACTTTTCCCGAACAAATTATGTTCATCTGTGTGTTTGACAATCCTATTCTTAACTATAGTTTCAACTAATTTGCCCGGTACTGACATTAAACTTACCTGTCTGTAAATACTAGGATCATCTCTAAAGCCCTTTTAAAATATTTACATCACATTAGCTACCTTCCAATCATTACGTGCAGAAGCTGATTAAAGGATAGGTTGTAAACCACAGTTAACAGATCTACAATTTCACATTTGAGTTCTTTCAGAACTCTTGGGTGAATGCCATCTGGTCCCAGTGATTTGTTACTGTTAAGTTTGTCAATTTGTTCCAAAGCCTCCTCAACACTTGAATCTGGGACAATTCCTCAGATTTGTCACCTAAAAAGAATGGCTCACATTTGGGAATGTCTGTAACGTCTTCAGCTGTGAAGACCGAAGCAAAGAATTCATTTAGTTTCTCTGCAATTACCTTATCATCTTTGAGTGCTTCTTTAGCATCTCGATCATCCAGTGGCCCCACTGGTTGTTTAGCTAGCTTCCTGCTTCTGATGTACTTGAAAAACATTTTGCTGTTACTTTGAGTTTTTTGCTAGCTGTTCTTCAGACTCCTTTTTGGCTTTCCTTACTACATTTTTACACTTAATTTGACAGAGTTTATGCTCCCTTATATTTTCCTCATTGGGATTTAGCTTCTGCTTCTTAAACAATTCCTTTTTATCTCTCTCTGCTTCTTTTACTTGGTTGTTAAGCCACAGTGGCACTTTTTCGGTTCTCTTTCTGTTTGTTGGGCCTCTATTATAGTGTCTTTGAAAAGTCTCCATGTAGTGATACTAATCCTCATCATGTAGCTTACAGACTAATACTTAAATTTCTTCCTGTTTATGCCCTATAGTCCTTGCATTTGTGTTATGAACATCTAAGATGTTGAGCAGGTTCCTTCACTGATTTCCTTCTTATTAAATGAGGATTTTAACTATACAAAAAGACTGAAAGAGAAATGATGGAAACATCAAGGTTCTTTCTATACTTATTAGGAAACAAGAAATGTCATGCCATGGTAGAGTTGAGCTTATTAGAACAGTTTGTTGAAATACAGAAACTTCAAGAATGGTGAGAGGAAAATCTGATAAAATGTGGTTCTATAAAGCTTAGCTAATTTATATTTTTAACTTCTCACCAATCAGATGCATTGTTCCTTCCTCTAACTACATGTGAAATCTGGTGGTCAAAACTGCATATAGATACTAAAGGTTTAGTGATTACCAAACATTAGTATATTCATTTATCTTGCTCAAGATGCTTATAGTCAGTCGAAGGAAGTGGTAGGAAACAAGTGAGTGGACTAGAATAATGAAAACAATTACCTTAAAAACAAATTATAAATGTTCTGTAGTTATTAATTAATATGCTACCTAAGATTTGTACTTATTACAAAAACCATAGAAAACAGGTTTCCAGCCCTGAACATCACTAGTTTGGTTTCAGAACATTCTGTCTTTGAAAGGCAAAGATAAATTGATGTAAAAATAATGAACCTGATAAGACCGTGTCAACCTTATTTTTTGCTAATGATATTGCCTTCAGTGTACTGCAGAATGAGATATTAAAGAAAAGATTTCAGCTTGGTTATACTCCTTCAGATAGATTGACACTTGCCACATCTAGTAACTAACTTGTAAGTGAAGAAATTGATAACAAATTTAAGAAAGAGGTAAAACAATTAGTATAGACATTAATGGAAACTACGAAGTTTCTTGTTTGACCAACCAATATCTGCCTATATCCACTGTGATCTTTTCATTCCAAAGATTATAGCTGCACATAGTGATGAGTAAAGTGATTCCAAGAACTGTGTAGAGTTTGTACATGAGTTGTAAAATATTTAGTGTATTTTTTCAGACTGAAAAATGTCATTAAAATGTGGATTGTTAAAATCAACATATTATAGGGCTATATGCAGGATTAGATTATGCCTCTATTTGACTGAGTTAATTTTCTTCAAAGAATATGTTAATAGATCTCCACTCGAATGCAAAGAGTTTGAGTGTTTTCAGGAACAAATTTTAATGTTCACCTGAATATGGAAAAAGTAATCCGACACAAGTGAATATCCAAGACACTTAACCACTTACACGAGACGGAACAGAATATTAAATCTTACATGGCTAGCAATGTACATGCAGAGTATTCTGGCTAGGGATCTTAAATTTTGATTAACTAGTCGATGGGATTTTCATCGACTATTCGATTAGTTGATAAGAACTTCCATGTTCCACCTTTGAAATGTACAAGAGCCCCAGCAGGAGTTCTTGTGCATTTCAAAGATTGAAACACCGCATTGACCCTGGGCTCCAAGTTTTGATAGAGGCAGCAAGCAGGGGAAGCGACTAGTCAACTAGTGTGTCGACTATCTGATAAGCTTTTGCTTATAGTCTATTAGTCACTTACATCCCTAATTCTGGCTCTGTCAATTAAGATATAAATATAATGAGAGCACCTCTGCTATTCCCCTCAATCAGCTTTGACATTTTACATAATAGTTTACATAATAAGACCTTCACTGTGGCACTCAATTTTGCTAATAAACCCTTTTTTTTTTTTTTTTTTTTTTTAAGGATTTATAACGAATTTACTCTTCCAGGAAAAATATCAAATTGTAGTTAGTTACATAATTATATAGCAGGATGTGGTAGATTTTAGTCATTTGCCATATATATCTTACTGATATTTTCTGGAACCTACTGGACACAACACATCTTACTCTTCCAGAAAACAGCATAGAAAATAAAGATACTAAAATACGCCACCATAACCAGTCAGCCATCATAATTTGTAAATTAAAGCTATAAATTTGGATGTACTTTAAAGCTCAGTTTAGTTCCTAGGTACTATAATTCTTGTTTAGTACTTTTGACCTTTATATTGAAAGCACCCAGAATTTCATTTTGGTGTTTCTTTGTACGCTCACTGTATAGCTCAGTTTCTGCCAATGGCTTTTGTAAGGGAGATATCATGTAAGCCTATGGCCTATTCCTTTCTTAGGAACATGAAGGAATGAGATGCATCCAAGTGGCTTTATCCCAAAATACAGCAATCGTGCATGAGAGCAGCTGATGACTATTACTTTGTTTCTAGTGTCTGTCTTTTCAAAATGATGGCAACAGTACAGCAGTTCACTGCCCATAAGAGATTTGTAGCTAGGCCTGAATTACATTAAACCACAAAACAGCTGAGGTGAAAAGTAACATTGGGGGCTGATTTCATCCCACAAAAAACAAACATCCTGAGGTATAAACAATTAAGTAAACTTATTGGAGAGAAATGGCCTTTGAATTGAAAGCTATTTTCAGGTTTTAGATTAAAATGTATCCTTTGGCCTTCCTGTCTTCCAAACGACAGTCTTCCAACTGTCATCTTCTCTTCTTATAACGTTCCAATAGCCTCTAGCTCTTCCTTGATCTGGTCTCCAGTAGATTGTAGGTTCCATTTCCATAAACCTCCAAGAAGGTGTGCAAAATTTGAATTAAACATGGTTCTTCAGGTTATACTTCAAAGGGAAGTGCAAAAATGCTATTTAAAAATCCTCAAGGCGCTAACATTTTTGCTCCTGTTGAAAGTATTACTGGCTAAAAAATAGTGTAAAAATACCCCCAAAATACAATACTCCAGATGCCTTACCTTTGAAAAATTGCATTATTCCTTTTATAGACTCACACATAGATATGTGAAATAGGATTTTAGATGAAGAATTCCACTCATTTTTCCTGCATGTGCCCAGTGAACAGAATGTTTAGGTATAGTGTATAGAAAGAGAGATTCTGCCTAACCAACACATCCATGTACAGTGCCTGTGAAACAACAGGAGGAAAAACAGGGCAGGAGGGGGGAAAAAGTCAATCCTTATTGTATGTTACGTTTTGCATGCACAAGTTTCGTTTTAAAATCTTCATAACTTATCTGGATCTAAACAGGCTTTCGCCCCACAAGCTGCAAAGTACACTTCAGAGCCACCATACTGTACCCTTCAACCCCTTTCTACTAAAGCACTAGTGTGATCTGAAAAAGACACCATGACAAAAGTGTCACTTTTTACACAGTGAAGCATTAGTTCTGAAATAGTATGAACATTGTCACTTCTGGGGAGAGAGCAGATCTGGGAAATGTCAGTCTGAAAGATGAGCCAGACAAGGTGGGTGAGATAATAGCTTTTATTGGACCAACTTCTGTTAGTCAAAGACAAGCTTTCAAGCTCCATAGAGCTCTTAAGATCTGGGAAAGATAATCTGTGTGTGAAAGCTAAATTCAAGGTCAAACAGGTAAGCATAAGGAATTGACACGTTAAAATAAACCATTTAAAATGAAGTGGGCATTTATTATAGGACAAAAAGAGAGCTAGTGGGTTACTAATGTGGTGTTCTGAGTAATAAAACCAGTGTCTCTGTTCAGTTAGCCATTTAAGCTCCCAGCTTCCTCTTTTAAAGGTATGCAGTTTTCCTTTGAGGAAGAAGTCTGAAAGGTCAGATATGGAATGATAGTTTTGTGAAGAGTACACCCACAGGCAATAGGATGTTTGTCGTTTATAATTTTTCCGTGCAAGTTCATTCAAAAGCATAGTGATTGTTGAGTTTCTCCCAAGTACTTGTGATGGTGGCTGATGCACTGGATGAGGTCACATGTTGTTGTCATAGGCATCTGTAAGGACTCATGGATCTTGAAAGTTCTATTGCTGGGGGAGGAGTATTGATCATTGAAAAGGTGGAGTTGTCTGCAGATGTTGCATCTGTTGTTCTGGCAGAGTCTGGTGCTGCTTTGAGTTGGTGGATCCTGGTCTGTAGGGAGCTTGTGTCTGATACTGAGCTTGGCAAGGTTGAGAAACCTGAAAGATGAACAGTTTGTAGACTTGCAGTTAAATGGAAGTGACCCTTTATAAAAAGAAACACTCCTACAACCTTAACGGTACCTCTTAAAAAAAAAAAACAATGAAAAGTTTTGCAGTGCCTTAAAGATTAACAAAACCATGTAGATGGTATCATGAGCTTTTGTGGGCACAACCTACTCCTTCAGATGAATGGAGTTATTAAAGGTCCAGTTTCTACATAAATATGGGGTGTGAGGGAGAGAGAAGGAAAAGGGGAGTGGGGAAAGGAGGAAAGAAATAGTTAAGTGTTCATGCTATATGAAGCTGATAGAAAAGGTGCAAATTGTTCTTAAGTACCCATTGTTTGGGTTTTTTATGTCATTAGGATGTGGAATGTAGTGAGCAATCCAGCCAATGTCTTTATTCATTCATACCTCTTAGTTAATGCTAGCTGTAATTTTTCAATACATTATAAGTAATGTTTTGTAATATATTTTTCAAAATTAATGTAATTTTTATTTGAGATTTCACAGCAACATTAATTGGTCTTTGTCAAGAACTATAGTAAAGCTGCCATTTTGGGGAGCTAGCATATGCAAAGTAGTGAGGTACAAATTAACAAAGTGCACTTCAACTCTTTGCAAAGGATGAGTGTATCTGAAAGGAGACACATTTCTCTTTCATTTTTTAATTTTGTTTAAATAAAATTGTGTTCTTTCATGTGCAACTCAAAACTGAAAAAAATCCTATCAAGACAACTTCTAAAGGCTGATCATAAAACAAATCCAGTGAAAAACTAAGTGAGGCATGGGATGGCACAGGAGTGGATTTGACTCATAAAGGTTCCATGGAGTTTCAGTTCTTTAAAAATAGATTGTAATTGTTTTCCCTTGAAATACTAATATGGGAGGTCGGTCTTAGTAAATAAAATTTCACTGACAGTCTTTCATCATGAGAATAAATGTACATTGCTCGTGGCATGTAATTCATTTACTCTTCATTCAGTATTTTAATGATGATATCATATCAGACTATGATCTGTTCATTTATATTTGATGTTGCTAAGAAACTTGCTAATTATGTAGCTAAGCAAGAAATCTGATTTGTCATATATGGACAAATTTACATCTCTAATGAACTAAAGATGTGCATGACAAATTAACTTCCAATAGTGGAAATTGATGCTTTTACTAACTTCTAAGAAAAGCGGCATGATTAATGCCATATTAGCAGTCTGAATTTAATTTTTTAATCCCAGCTAGATTGTCTACCCCATGGCATATTATTTATGCTCTATTTATTTATTTATTTATTCTTGCTTTGTACTACTTATGTAAAAGGGGAAGGAAATTGCTTGTTGCTAATAGTCACTTGGAAGTGGTAGTAATAATGCATGGTTTTTACAACAGCAGGCTTAATACACTTCAGTTGATTGTAAGACTTCCCTGAAACATTGACTAGTACATTCTGACTATCAAAAGAACACTCACAATAAAAAGATTATCTTTGACAAATTGGGACCTTAGGGTTCTGGAATTAAATTAGTATTTTATTGTCCGGCCATTTTACAGAAACATTTTTACACTGAAAATAGCAAGCTTTTGTGGTCAAAGAATCACCGAAAGAATAAAATATATTTTGCTACTGACAAAATTAAGTTGAACTCACTGACTTCTCCCATGACTTTCTCCTCTTTCACTTTATTTGCTATGTTGCTACTTAGTAAGGCATTTTCTAATTTTTAGAGCTAGCAATGGAAGCTGAATAATTGATTTATTAGTAGAATAATTGAGTAGCTCAGTATAACACTGAAAATATATTTTGTCTGTCTGCAGTATAGTAAGGACATACCTAGCACTAGGTTTTTCTGTTTTCACTAAAAAGCCTTTAAAAGACACTATAATGGTTATATTTTGTTCTTAGTATTATCTGTACAGATCCTCACTTCTGGGAGTGCCTGTGTAAAGTAGAGATGTAAGCATCTAGTCGACTATCCTATAAGCAAAAGCTTAGGACAGTTAGCACACTAGTCAAATATCACAAAGAGGCAAGCAAAGGGCGGAGAAGAGGGGGTGCTAGAGGGAGCTGGCTTAAAAACTGATTCTATCCAGCTCCATGGGAGGGGGGAGAGGCACAGTGGCAGCCAACTTTGAAATGTACAAAAGCCCCAGTGGGTCTCTTACGCGTTTCCAAGTTGGAATGCAGTATGGAGCCCAGGGCCAGGGAGCAGTCCCGCTGACCCAGTGTTCCACAAGATGGCTTCAGTTTTGAAATTCACAAGAGCCCCACTGGCCCCGGGCTCCATGACGCATTTCCTACTGGGACCCTTTACATTTCAAAGACAGAATGCGGAAGTTCTTATTGACCAATTGAATAGTCAATGGAAATCCCATCCACTACTCGATTAGTTAATTAATTGAAATTTAACATCCCTAGTGTAACGTTAGATCTCTCTGTAGAGTAATTTTGGGGCTGTCTTAGATGAAAAATCCAACACTGAGTTCAGGAGAATATAAACTGCTGCTGTAGTCTCCTAGATTTCTACCAACCATCTTACTAACTTACTTTGTCACCACCATCATCAGTTTATCAACCATGTAAGTATAGTTTCTGTGTAAACAATGCAGTCACTGTTTTCAGATGTTATTGCAATTGTATTGTGGTTGGTTAGTAATTATAACTAAATCTATAGTCCAATTCCAATGGTCAGTTGTATTAGGTTCTGTATTATACAGTAATTACTCATTTAACGTGCCCGCTTAACATGTTTTCGCAGTAGCACAATTTTTTTGGGAGGGGGAATGTTTTTCAAGTAACACAACTGTCCCCAAAATAATATGAAAATAATCAAGTGGCAGACTACTTCACATGGCAGTATAAGTTGGTGAAAACTAGTAATACGCATGAGCGGATGAATACACATGGTCACAGCCCTCCTTCGCTCACTCATGTTTATCTTTGTGTTTTGACAAACCGCGGTGAATTGAGTTGCTAGATATCTAATTTTGACATTGACAACCCAGCACCAACAAAAAATTGACTTTGCCACCACCTGAAATGCAACCCCCACCTTTTCCATTATTTTTAATGGGAAAGTTGACCCCACATAGCATGTTTTCGCTTAGCATGAACATTTTCAGAAACGCATCTATAGTGTTAAATGAGGAATTACTGTACTACAGGGTTACCTGCTTCAGAATTCATGTGTTGTGCTCAGATTTAATCCAATCCAGTGGCTCAATATTGGAAGAAGTCTTATTGATGTGTATTGTTTGACCACACTTCTTCATTTTGTTATGGAGTATATTTGAGACCAAATAACCAGTGTCAGACAGGTTTATTAAAAGATCTTCAGGGAAAATATACAGGAAAAAGGCTCTATGTAATGCCAATCTCCGAAGAGTCCCATGCAATTATTGTTGCATCACAGATGGGCAACATACAGCCTACATGCTGAATGCAGCCAGCCATGATCCTCTGGGCTGCCAACATCTAGCAGCCCAGCAAGACCCTCATGTAGGCTCCTTGATTGCCACAGCTCCACGTGACACTCAAAGTGGTGCCAGCATGTGTATGACTGTATGGCACGCATGTCTTGGAGGAATAGGGTTTCTGTGTGCTGCCCCTGCCACCAGCATAATCCTCATAGCTCCCATTGCCCATGCTTGCAGGCAAAGCAACTCACAGAGCCCCTTACTTCCATGGTGAATGCTGCACGGTGTCTCGCTCTGGCTCCAGCAGTTGGCCACTTTGCGCAGCATGTGGCAACACAGCAGACAGGGAGCCTACCCAAGAGTCCTGCTGGGCTCCTGGCCAGGAACCATCTAGGGTGATTCCTGACCAGAGTCTGTGTCTGGCACTCTATCCCCTCCCACACTCCCACTCCAGGTCACAACCCCCCATCTCTCACATACCCCCTTTTGCACTTCTGCCCCAGGTCACAACTCAAACCCTTTGCACCCCCTTCCTTGCACTCCTGCCTGATGACAATTCCTTAGAGCCTGCACCGTATTCTATACCTTTCCACCAGGTCAGAATCCACTCCTGCACCTAACCCCCCCTTCAAGCCCCCCAAAACCCTCCTGGATACCAGTCTCCTACTCTGAGTTCCTTTCTGCACCCAGACTTCTTCCTAGCTCCCATAGCCCATCCAGTAATATAACAGAAAACTGAAGCCCTTGATCACTTACCAAATTCTTGGAGTGGCCGCCATAAAAAATTGGCTAGCTCTGTGTTACATTCAATTTGTGCAGGTGCGCTCTCAAAAGTAACACATTTCTTTACACATCACTGATATCCAGACCATCATTTTGTTGCAGTTCCCCGACTTGTTCTGTTCCTATCTTGCCTTTGTTTAGGATATTAGCATTCCAGTTACTGGTCCATGAAGGTACTTCCCTAGCTTGTACTAACATTTGTTCTGCGTCTGTTTTGTTTTTGACAAGTTTCCTGTCTGCTTGTGCCAAATCCTTACTTAAGTAAACGGGATTGTAGTAAAAATGCAAGCCAATTTGAGCCATATAACACTATATTAATGCTTAAATATATTTAAATGCCTGCAATATACATGGTAAGTAGTAGTACCAGTATAATATATGTGTGTGCTAGCCTACATATATTAGTCATCAGACTAAATTCAGGTGATACCCTCTTCACAGCAAGTGCCTGGGCAGTTAGTTGAGAGATGCATTGTTTGTGCAATTCAGGACAGCATGTTAATTGTAGTTGCAGTTCTTCCTGATGAAAGAGACCTTGAAAAACTTTCCAGCAGAGTTGGTGCCAGTCCCCTCTTGAACCGCCTGACACAAAGGCAAGTCAAGGGATAGACTGATCTGTGTATACTAGATTCTGTTCTTTTAGTACTTAAGCACCTCAATCATTAAAGTAGTTACAAGGTAGGAAAGAACTTTTATCCTCATTTTATAGATGAGGACTGAGACATAGTGAGACTTAAGTGATTTGCCCAAGGTCATACTGGAAGTTTGACAGAAGGAGGGAATTGAACTTGGCTGTCCCAATCCCAAGCTAACACCCTTAACCACTAGACTATAGTTTCTATAGGATTTAAGGTGTAAAGGTATCCAGGAATCTTGGGAGGTCTAATAACCAGCAGCTCACATGACTCCTTTTTATGCAATATTGAGAAGGTGGAAAGAGGAGGTGCCATTATCTCTTGGCTCGAACTCTGGTTTCAAAAAGAAGTCAAAAGCCTTGATTATCAATAGGGATGTGAATGTTTAATTGGCTAAGCGTAAGGCTTACCGGTTATGGTTAACCAGTGAGGGAAGGGGGCTGCTCCAGTCCCACCGGGGGCCCACTGTAAACAGAGGCTGCTCTAGCCAGGGGTTCCCTCATCCCCTCTCCTTTAATTGGTTAACCAATACTTTTAAACAGTTAACCAATTAAACATGATTTTACATCCTTAATTGTCAAGGGGAAACCACACTGTGAGAGTCCCCAGAAATGAATAGTAGACAGAGGAGATGTCCCTCTTCCTTTGTGATAGATTTCCTCCCCCCCCCCCCCCCCCCCAAGCTTCATCCTGGATCTAGGGAATGCATTGGAAAGTGCAACCTTTACCTGCTTCTTGTTATCATTGATTTGTTTTAAGCAGAGCACTATCTTCTGAGACACCTATTAAATAGAATGGGAGTTTTTGTCATTTATATCCACTAGATTTACCCAGCACTGTTTGGGCCCTTAATTTTTTTTTTAATAAAATTAAAATGTACATGCTTCATTTAAATTATTGCTATGAGGTAGTGCTGGGGGTTAAGAGGTTCAATATGCAGGCAATCCCAGGAAGAGAGAACTATCCCAGCCCTCTCTCCCTGAAGCATCTTGGACCCAGGTTAGAAGTGCCCGTCCACATCCACTTCAGCTCCAGCAGGCACAGCCAGGAGAGAGATGCATGGCCCCCTGGGTGGAGGCCACAGAAGGATCCCCTATCTCAGGGCAGCAGCAGTTCTGGGGTAGTTCCAAGTTGGATGCTATGGCTGGGGAGGTGAGGCACCTCCTTACAGCTCCAGCACAGAGTTGCCACTACTATGGGGAAGTCACAACTCCCTGCTGGCCCAGAATGGAGTTGCCATGGCAGATCTGCTGGGGCTGGCACGTGGAGGTGGCACCCTGAGCCCCTGCCTACTCTGAGCTCTTTCTCAACATTCACTCAATTATGTCACCTTTGAGGTCTGTTCTTGATTTCATTATTCTGTCTCTCTTCTGTTTGGCTTTATGAAAAGCAATCCTATTCCAGACAGATCTCATGTTACTGGCACAACTAAACCCTACCTATGTTGCTTTAAATTATGATAAGAGGAAGCTGTATACCGCATTTAGTGGTCCTAGCTCTTACAGTTTCAGAGGAATCCTTTACCAAATAGAGAGACAGAAAGACAAACTCTCTCAAATATATAGTAGACAGTGGAACTAATTTGGGCCCTGTTTTGTTAGGCACTACACAGATTTTGGTGAATGTCAGTTTGGGTGTGTCTAAGCTACATGGCTCCATCGATGGAGCCATGTAGATTAGGCTGATCGGCAAAGGGAAATGAAGCCGCTATTTAAATAATCGCGGCTTCATTTAAATTTACATGGCTGCCGCGCTGAGCCGACAAACAGCTAATCAGCTGTTTTTCGGCTCAGCACGCTAGTCTGGACACTCCCACGCTGACCTGAAAGCCCTTTATCGACCTCCCCGTTATGCCTTGTAGGATGAGGTTTACCGGGGCGGTCGATAAAGGGCTTTCATGTCGGCAGGAGAGCGTCCAGATTGCCCCGATCTGCCAACAAACTGCTGATAGGCAGAGCGGGGCAGCCATTTAAATTTAAAGGAAGCCGAACCCTTTGCTGAACAAACACATCTACATGGCTCCGTCGACGGAGCCATGTAGTCTTTACATACCCTTTGTTACAAGTAGCGTCTTCATAAGGAAATGTTGGAGGCAAGTACTTCTGGGGTTGATCTCATTGCTAACTAGGGATACAGCCTGCACCTTTTTATCTCTGAAGCTATTATCATTCTCTCTCTGTCTAAAATACTGCTTGATCCTTCAGAAGACATTGGGATGAATATGTTGACAATATTGGCAGCTTTCCCAATCCTCTTTGTCATCGCTAAAGAAGCTAGCATTCAGGCTGTCCTCAAAGGACAAAGAATGTCTAAAATCTTATCTTAAATAGCTGAAATGTCAGGCAGTTTTTCTCAGTGAAAAAAAATGAGGTTTACAGGATCTTTTGAAAAAGCCTTCCCTTTTCAAAATAACCGCATCTAGACTGCAGTTTTACTTTCAAAATAGCGCTTTTTCGAAAGAGCACCATGATGCGATTATGCAAATGAAGCATGGGAAATTCAAATCCTGGCTTCATTTACAATTTTGAAGTGCCTAATTTACATCCCTCTATTGAAAGAGGGATGTAGTCTAGACACACCCTGAGAAAGAGTATGACTACCCCTATAAATTAGGGTCTGGACAAAGTAAACAACCTTTTCCCTAAATCAAACATCCATTTCACCTGATGAATAAGAAGGAAAATAGGCTTTACAAGGTTGCTACCTACAGAGTTAGCAGAGAGGAGGTAAGATAATTATGTATGCCAGACCCAGTTTACTCACGGTGTCAGCTATAAATGAGGAAAATCAAAACTCAGGGTAGAGTATTTACCCCATCAGAAATAAAAAGGAAAAGACACAAGCACTGGAGAATATGGCCCCACGTCTTCTGTATTGCAAAAATACTCAGCCTTGAAATAATGAATAATGTGCTTAATATACTTCTTTAGGAAGCAATTTCAGTGATGTTCTCTAGCTTTACATGTCTGTGACCCCACAGAGTTCAGAAATTTCTGACACAGTCATTGTTGACGTTCTTGTACTGTTAATGAAAGCTAGGACTATTTTGAGTGGTCTCTAAATTGTACATGAACATTAAAATCAGCATGTAGTCAAGAATCTGGCTCCCACTTGTGTAGGGGGCAGCTTTAATGCTGATGCTTAGATTCTAAAATTACAAGGGCATTAGAGGGATTTTTAGAACCACCAAAGGTGGTAACCACAAGGGGATGCAATTGGCCTTGTTCCCTTCCACACTAGGTGATGGTCCATGGCCAGCTACAGATTAGAGATGTGAATTAGTCAACTATCCGATAAGCAAATGCTTATCTGATAGTCAACACACTAGTCCCTTCCTCCTGCCTTGCTGCTTCTGTCAGAAAGAGGCAGCAAGTGGAGGTGGGGGGAAGGCGGTGGTTCAAAGCGACAGAGATGACTGCAGGCTCCATGCAGTGCTGCCGCTTGGAAATGCCAGGAGGAGCATGGGGCCAGTGGGGGACTACTTGAGTCCCTTGCTGGGCCTGTGCTCTCCACAGTGCTTTAGCCAATTAATCTAAATTTTAACATCCCTACTCCAGATACTGCACTTGATATTCTTCCTCTCGCTCATTAATACTAATTCTTCTCTCTACCTGCATATCGTTCACCAGAAAGTGGAACCGACTAGAGACAAATTGGTGCACTTCCTCCTTTCACTCAACCCTAAACACATTCTGCTCTAGTAGGGTAGTGGCTTTAAAACTCATGAAAAGGCCTTATGTTATAGACTAAAATACATGTGTAAAAATGTGTGCCCTCTGTTTAAAATGCATCTGGGATTTCTGTAGAGCAGTGGTGGGCAACCTGCTATTGTATCCCAGGAGCCAATCTGGTGGCCCCCCTGAACTGAAGGAAGGCTACTCATGCAACCCATTTGCTAGCTTTGGTTGCTCATCACTGCTGTAGAGTTAGGGAATTTGGCTACTATTTTATAAACTGTGAAATCTCTCAGCTTTCAGTTAGGTACTGTATTTTGGCTTTTGTTCAAACATCAGCCATATAACGCAAAATACCTAAATGACAATCTTCTCATCTGCATCGAGGTTCCTCAGTGTAGGGATCATGACTCAAAACTGGGTAGCCAGAATGCATAAAAGTGTCATGGGATTGACTTACCACTCCTTTTGGCCTTGCAATCCTGTGCACTAGGTTGTGATGGCACTTTCACAAATTTGATCCAGCCAGTCCAAACTTGAGTGCCATAGTTCCTAGATTACAGTGCCCAGAGCAGGATGCCAACCAGACCAATCACCCAGAGAGGACAAATAGTAGTGCGCTCAGATTCTGTGTTAAATACTGGTTGCCTAAATAACCCTCTGCCTTGCCGCACTATTAAGCCCCCTTCCACCTTAACCCCAGGATCCCAAATTTCTCCCCCAGACCACTTTGCCCCCCATTCCTTCCTTACCCCCCTCAAATCCGCCATCCCTCCCCTTACTAGGGTTGCTAGGTGTCTGGTATTGGACCAGTATTTGCAGCATGTGTCCGGTTTAAAAAAAACACACACACACAGAAAGTACTGGCTTGAGGCAAGAGGAGTGTGTGGGATTTTGGTCCCCAATTTGGTCAACCAATTTTTTTCCCACCGTGTTCAGTATTTTTTGTGAAACTATCTGGCAGCCCTACCCCTCCCTATGGACTCGGGGGGGGGGGGGCGCTGTATTTTGGGGGGAATCTTGCCTCACTGCCCTGTCCCCAGTTGCCAATAAGGGAGTTTCACAGCTGGCTTCAGTATCTAGAATCTTAGCTCCAAGGCCACCCATTCTTTGGTGCTATGCTGTAGAGGGCTTTGGGTGGAAGGAGAGGACTGGGTCTGAGAGCTTCTGGGGATGGGAGTATCTGTGGGTCATGATAGATTATCAAGGTTTGCAATTTAGCCCCAAGATCAAAACAGTTGAGAACCACTGAGATGCTTGACATTTTTAGTTCAAAACTCTCAGCCTTGCTGTACTTAAATGCATGTGGTTGTTGGGGAGCTAGTGACTTAATTTTTCTTCTTTTTATATTGTATATTTTCTTACAGGTCATACACAAACATTTTTACTTGAAAAGAATGGAGATTATGACCCAGTGTGAGGAGTGGATAGCAGATATACAGCAGTACAGCAGTGACAAACGGGTAGGCAGGACTATGTCTCACCATGCAGCAGCTCTTAAGGTAAGGCACGCTAATATAATCAAAAGTAACCCAAAGTAATAGTTCACTTCAGTGAAACTGTCCTGCATGTATGAGTCCAACAGGCAAAAATAGCAATAATACAAAAAAAAAGTTCAAACAGGATTGAAGCTTTAAAGTAAACTGTAAAATTAAGTAAAATTAAAAAATGCATTTTTGACAATTATTTATTAAATATTTTACAAATGGAATTTGTTCCCTTTGTATGTATTGTGTCCCATCCCCATAGAAATATGAGTTTTATTTTCTAATGTTCATAAGCAGCTTGATGTTACTTTGGGATGTATGTACATAGGATATGATAAAATTGTACTTGTAACCAATCTCCAGTACACATTTAAAGGGAAACATTCCAGAACACAAATTCCATTCAAACTCAGAACTTGATAGCAAAAACCTGTACGTTTAAGTGGCCCAGCACATCTAACATTCCAATACAACTGTACAATAACAATATATGAAAGTTGATATTTTTTATTTTTGCTCTGTGTAGTATGTGTACTGACAGTCCTTTGATAGCTACAGAATACTAATTATCCAAATATTTCTTGCTGTGCCCAGCACCACTATGACCATGGACAGTACACAATTGAGATGCACAGGACACTTGATTGCTGCCTTCCTGACCCCAAATGCCCTACTATTACAGTTCAGCATACTATTGTCCCCTTTACTTCACCCTCACTTGAACTCTGTGAGCATGTACATTTCTGCAACATTACGGTTGAACTGGTAGCAGAAATAATCATCAACTCATGGGACCCCATTTTTATAACATTTTTTCCTGGCTATTATATTGATAATATCCACATTATTCTCTTAGAAAAATTGTGGAAAGTAATGATATTTTAATTAATATCTGTACATATAGCGTCACACAGCTCAACTCCGGGAAGAGCTTTTAAAACTTCCCTGTCCTGAAGACTTGGATCCAGATGCTGACGATTGCACAGAAAAATGCTGTGCCACAACAAGTTCTGAGGAGATATTGCATGACCAGGATAAACCTAGCAGCAGTAAAGACATCGCCAGTGACTTCAAATTATGAGCAGCATTGACATGGACTTTTCAGACACAGAGGCTTTGAAGCACAAGCCAAATATGTCAATATTTGTATGTAAGAAGCTAATTATGTTATAGGTAATGGAATTGAAACTATACTATGCCCCTAAGGATATACAGTTTAATTCAAGATGATCTTTTATTTACCTGTACAACAGTGTAAACTTTTTTGTGCTTTTATTTTTCAATTGTGAGAACCACTGATTGGTATGTTTAAAAAAGTTATGTATACAAGAAATGGATAAATCACTGATATATAAGGGAAACTACCTTAGGAAAGAATGTTTACTGAATGTTTGTTTTTTTTTTTACCTTGTAGAGTGAGGGCGGATGTAATAAAGAATATATATTGGTCATTCTTACAACTACTATTTAAAGTCGGAAAATTTTCACTGAATTTGATAGATTTTATGTTTGGCCATATCTTCATGCTCATATTTGATTTCTAAAGAAAACCTCCTGTATACTTCAATAAAAGTTAAATGGACATGCTCCCTCTTTTATGATTTACTGGTACATTTTTTAAATGATCTGCCATAAAATACGTTATAGCTGGAGACTTGCACTTGTATGACTGAATTATTACAGTCAACGTATTTAATTTTATGCTTACTAATTCTAAAATGCAGATTAAATAAATGCACATGGTTTTACCTCATGCCAATATTTGGACTTCTGAATTAATCTTTTATTATTTTGTGCAAACTAATGGTATTCTAAAATTTGTCTGGACTGTTTTAAAAGGTTATTCTGGAAGTAAAGAATTTTTTAAAAAAACCTGAATTGTCTGATTTTACATAGTAAAGTCATAGGTATTTATTTGTAAGTATTGAAAAGCACTAAGGATATGACTGCTACATTCTACAGTTAATACTATTTAGATATATTTTCAATTTTTATACCTGTACACACTATAAAAATCAATTATGGGCTGGATTAATAATTATAAATTTTACTTTTAACACAAAATGCATTGCTATCGATTTCTTAATTTTCAGTAGCTCTTAAGGGACAAATTAAATCATTCTAGGGTTAGATAAAACATGAATTATTTCACTGATTAGAGAATGTACTTTGTTGCTTTTTTAATCTCTCCAGCCATCTTGCAAAAAGGTGAAAAGTTTGCACCAAGCATCTTCCATTTTCTTATCAATACACCGCTGGCAATTCATGTCCTATTTCCACAAACTTAATTCCAAGCTCTCTCATAACAGCCTAGAGTATCCATAAGACTAGCAGAAATGGATGAGCAGCCTACAACAGTTTGCTTCTTAAAAAGAAAAGCAATAATTTTATTTTGAGATTATTTTTTCATGAAACAAATATGCTCTACCTCATATTTACAGATATGGTGGTTTCCAACTATGTGTTTGAGTCCATCTTTTTCCTGATACCTTTCTACGACTCACTAGTTCACTTGTGAATTCTAGTCAATATACCGAATACAATGTGCAGAGCATCCTTTTCTACACCTATTCTACAGCTGCCAAGGTAAATAAGAAAAATACAGGTTGGAAATGGAGCCAGCAGCCTGGGAAGCCCATAGCAGATAGAAATTGGAGCCATGGATACTTGCAATACAATTGAACAGGTCAAAGTCTGTTTCACAACATTAGGTTTAGATGAAGCATACAACTCACAACTGACCGAAGCATAAAAATGCTGATTGTGCCAGGGTTTACATTAGCTTCTATTTTTCAGCTGTTAAATGTGAGCACTGGTGTAGATAAGATTCAGGCTTGCTCAGGTAAAAACTGAGTCCAAGTAAGTACTAGTACAGACAATAAGCATTTTGTAAGCACTACCCATTTGTACCTTCAAACAGCTATCATTACTGTTACCATAAGCAAGTTATAGTAAGTTCTGCTTATAAGCAGTAGCTCTCTGTAGTGGTTGGCAGCCTTCTCCTTTGCATGTGCTAAACTGCATTAAAAGAAGTTTAAAATATTTTGAATCCTTCCTAATGTTACTTTCCTATGTAAACAATTGCTATAGTTGTCAGAAGGGTGTTACTGATCATCAATGTAGGAGATGGTTTTTGCATGCACCTGTGGGGTGGGGGAGGGACACATTTTGTAACATTTCTGAGGTCCTCTGCAGCATGCTATTGTGTGACACTAACACCTCCATATTATTTTCAAAACACACACCTGCCTTTCAGTCATTAGTATTATTGCAGCAGTGCAAATCAACATAATTTAATGTCTCCAGTTGACATTGTTAGACTCAAGGAAACAAAACAACCGTAATCAGAAGCAGAAGGAAAAGCAGCTAAAGACAGTATCCTGTATATAGTTCATATAAAATGTCAGGTACATGTAGACTACAGATATATAGAAAAAAATTGAAGTATTCAAAAGATGAGCTACATGTGTGTGTCAATTTAGGTGGGCACAAATGAGAGCACTGCAAAACAATTTCAGTGGTTTTACAGAAACATGGCTCCACTATGCAATAGGTTTTAATCTATCAATTTCCAGGACCTTGTGTTTTCTCTGGCACAATGTCAATTAGGTCAAACATCCTGTTTCTGGCTGTTACCAATACCTGATGATTAACAAACAGGAAGAAGAAAAACATAATACATGTGCCTTCAGTTTCACAATGCAGCTGATGGGGGGGGGGGGGGGGAGACATGTTTCTGGTCCTCATAAGTGATCAATTTATCTCCTGAAATAGAGCCTTGATTAACCTTATCAACTTAGCCTGTGTCTCTATAAATAGCATTTGTGGTCTTAAAGCTATTCAAAGTTAATTTAAATCCAGCCTCAATGTGCTACTTATTGATTTCTCTGGCACCGGAATCCGAATTTCACTTTATTCTTTCTAGATCAGTATTTTTTGTCAATATTTTCTTCTATTGTGGTTGTTTCTTCCCCCATTTTTGTTTGTGGATTTTTCCCAGTATTCATATTCTTGCATATGAAACTTGTTCCCGTTTGGTGTGACTTTGATTTGATTTTTCCTTTTGGCTTTTTCTTATTTGTAAAGTCTTTTTTCTCTATTGGGAGGTTTTTCTCCAGCAGCCACTCAGTGGCACAGCAACATTTCATAGGACTGACAATTCATCTTCCTGGGATAATGTTTTCATGATTTTTAATAGAAATGAGAGATTTTTCCATATTTTAACACCTGGAGCAAACAGTAAGTGAAGCTGTTTCAGATAAGTGTTCATAATTTATTATTTCTCTTTTCACTGAAATAGCACTTATCCAGACAGATGAATAGTCATCATGCTTGAAACATAGTGGTGATTTGTTCTGACAAACTTCTGTGTTCTACTTAGCCTTTGTGATTTTCCATCAAAGGTATCAACACTGGCTGAAATCTGCTTGTGTCCGGATCTGACCTTACCAAAAGGTGACCCGTATACTAGGGATGTGAAAGTGTAAACATGTACACTGTTATCACTGGTTAACCTTCATGGTTACATGCAGGCTCCTCCCTGCCCCACCAAGCGGGAGCCAGTATGTACAGACAGACAGCTTTTAAGCTTCCCCCTGGCTGAAAATGTCAACGGTTACACATTTACCTAAACAAACACATTTAAACATCCCTAACGTATACACTTACACAACTGAAGATGTATTGGGGTAGTTAGAGCAGTGAAAACCAGAGCAAGGATAGCATTTTGAAGTACATGGCACATAATGCAGCACACGGTCAATTTTTATTAGAAGTACAGTTCAGAGAAAATTTAAGTCTGCATATGCAGTGCTCCATCTTCTGAAGAAAAAGCACTGCGGTTGTATGTAGACTAGCAAGTTTTTCCGCAAAAGCAACTGCTTTTGCGGAAAAACTTGCCAGCTGTCTACACTGGCCCCTTGAATTTCTGCAAGAACACTGACTTCCTACTGTAAGAAATCAGTGCTTCTTGCGGAAATACTATGCTGCTCCCATTCGGGCAAAAGCCCTCTTGCGCAAATCATTTGCGCAAGAGGGCCAGTGTATACAGCACAGTACTGTTTTGCGCAAAAAAGCCCCGATGGCTAAAATGGCGATCGGGGCTTTTTTGCAGAAAAACACGTCTAGATTGGCATGGACGCTTTTCCGCAAGAAGTGCTTTTGCAGAAAAGCATCCGTGCCAATCTAGATGCTCTGTTCCGAAAATGCTTTTAACGGAAAACTTTTCCGTTAAAAGCATTTCCGGAAAATCATGCCAGTCTAGACGTAGCCTGCATGTTGTTAGAAGTCGTATCTGCAGGCTCTACCTCCAAATACATATGGCAATCTTTTGTTTTCTATACTTTTTACAGGAGGAGCAGCCTTTTGTGTTCTTGGCAAACTGCAACCTGGCCCCTCTTATTGGGCAAAGACTAGATCTCACTACATTAGTGCTCTTTTCCCCACACCTTACATGTTGCAGGGATATTAAATAAGAGCCAATGCTACTAATAGTTCTGTAAATTGTGGTAAAATTTGACTCTATTTAAGGTTCTTTGATTAAAGTTGAAGCAAAGAGCAGGTTCTTCATTTTTACATCAGTGTTACAATCTTTTTTTTTTTTTTTTAGTTCTCCAAGTGTCCCATAACGGGGCAATAGCAGTGTTTGACACCAGAAAAATTGAAGCCCAAAGATGATCTGCCAATGGTGAATGAATAGGAGCATCTGTGCCCCATAAACCCAAAGCATTTGGCAGAGACAAGGATGGCACAAAAGAAACAAGATAACTGAAGCATTTTTTAAAAAGTAACTTAGGATAAATTTTTCAAGTCATGCAAGCATTTGAGAATTTAATGTTCTCTGTCACAAAAAAAGTCAATAGGACTCAGGATCGTTTGTATCAAAGTCACTTTTCAAAATGAAACTTAAAACTCTGGAAATTTTTACCTCAAATCAAATTCTAAGTAGAGACAGCAGCACTTCCGGATAAATATGGATGGGGTCTATGGTGTCAGGTATATTCTGCTGAGTCCTATGATACAGGCGTAGTAGCAAGAATGACTCTTAGCTCCCCCTTACTTTCTCTGTCCAGCTGGGTGTAGGCTCAGCACCTTACATATGGCCCACCCACTTTTACTCTTCTCTTGTTGGATTCTGTGATTTCCTGTTGGGAGGCAACTGCTGTGCAGTTGTGAACTTTCAAAGAGCGTTTTTCATTACTAAATTCTGGATTTCCTTTTGTATCCATTTCAGTGATCCCAGTTTCAGACATAACTAGAAGGTTGTTACAGATTGTACCACTCTAGTCCAGAACTCTCTGATCTGGAAACATCTGTCCTCTGGAATGATTTGAGTTAGCCAGGTGTTCACCTTTCATGGGTGTGGCCAAGTTTTTTATAGCCACCAGTCCTAGCTTTCAGGGTTCTGTGCTGTTATTTAGCTCTAATTTACCTCTAAATGTTCTCTAGCAGCCCAGTAACAGTGGAAGTGTGGTATACATGCCCAAAGTACAGAGTAGTGCAGGAATCCTTCACTGAATGGGCCACCTCATCCATCTTTGTGGCAAACAGATGGGTCTTATCAAAGGGAAGGTCCTTCAGTCTTGTCTGAAGTTCCTTCAGGATTCCTGAAGCCAGGAAGTGTGATGCATCACTATGACAGTGGCAGTTGCTCTGGCTGCTGTACCTGCAACATCCCTGGGGGCTTGCAAGGTGGTACAGGCAATTGACTAATCCTCCTGAATGATGAATTGCAATTGAGGCTGTTTTTGTTCTGGAAGATCATTAAGGAGTTTCTGTAGTTGCAAGCAACTGGAATGGTTATAATTGATGAGTAATGCCAAATAGTTGGAATTGTGAAGTTACAGATTAATAAACCTTTCATCCAAAAAAGTCCAGATTTTTGTGGTCTTTATCTTGGGGAGTGGTTCTATATTGTGACTGTGTCAAACAATGATGGACTGCATTGACCATTAATGAGTTGGGTTTGGGATGGGAAAAAAGGAAGTCCATGCCTTTGGCAAGTACAAAAAATTTCCTGTCTGCCCTTCTATTATTGGGGAGAGTAGAAGCTGGAGTTTGCCAAATAGCTTCTGATGGTTCCATTATGGCTTCATCAATAGGAAGGGCAATCTTTGTGGAGGAGGAAGGCTGCAGTATTTGAAGAAACTTGTGTTGTCTCTCCTGTACTTGTAAAGCAATGTCCTGAGAATTTGCAATCCTTTTAAAAAGTACTTGAAACTGGTTTAGGTTGTCTGTCATCCCATCTTTTTCACCTCCAGCAGTCTTGTCAAGTGAAGAGAGAGAGTTGCTGGCCAAAGAGGGATCATCGGTGTCAGACTGAAGTAAATCATCATCCTCTTCAATTGGGTCTTCTGCTATAACTGAAGTCCTATCAGCTGTGTGGGTTGATGATCAAATTGCCAGATGGGGCAGTGTGGAGGGTGCCATATGTTGCTGTTGATATTGAGACCATGGATCCCAAGGAGGCCATTGTGGAGAGTAGGATAGAGGTGAATAGAGACATGGGTGATTAAACCAGGGATATTGAAGAGTCTGCTAAGTAGTTTTCAGTTTCGCTGACTGCCAGGAGGATGCAGAATACACAGAGGATGAATATTGCAATGAGAATCTGATCCCCTGTTCAGTAACGATGGTGAAGGTGAGAGCTAAAAATGTTCCATATTAGGGATGTAAAATTTGGATTAATTGGCTAATGGAGCAGTCAATGCAATTTATTAAATTAGTCAATAAGGGTGCACCGATCTTTTAAGTATAGCAACAGCGTCAGGGCTGTTGCTACACTTCAAAATTGAAAGGGCTGCAGGGAGCATGGGGTGAGTGGGGGACTCGAGCAGTCCCCCCTCTAATCCCCATGCTCCCCATGGCCTTTCAAAGCAGCAGCGCCACATAAAGCCTGGGGTCAGGGACGGAGTCCCCTGCTAATTCTGGTCTCCATGCAGTGGTGCCACTTTGAAGTGAACTCTTCTTTCCCCGCCCCCTTGCCTCTTTCTGATAGAGGCAGCAAGGGGGTGAGGGGAAGCAACTAGTCGACTAGTTTGTTGACTATCTGTTAAACATTTGCTTTTCGGATAGTCGACTAGCCGTTCCCTAGTCCACATGGTGCTGGGGTGGACTGTGGGCATTGAGGACGGGAGTGTGGTAACAACGCACTCGTAGTATCCAAGACTGTCAAGGCTTGTGTCAGCGCATACCGGTGCTGAGGGTCAGCTTTCTTGTGTACAGTCTTGTCCACTGGATCCAATGCAGACTGGTGTCTACGTGTCAGAGCCGGGGCACGTTCCGATGCAGGAGTGTGCACTAGTGTGGTGTTACCAGCCGGTGCCAAGGGAGGTGGCATGTCCGGACTCTTGGCTTTCAGTACTAGACAGGTGGTTGTTGTGGACAGTGCAGAGAAGGCAGTTTACATTTCTACCCTGAAATGCTTTGGTGGTGCTGTTTGGCATTTGTCAGTGGTGCTGAAGGTGGACGGTGCCGGCAAATGAATGGTTTTTGCTGACATCGGCACTGCTAGTAGCTATCGAGGCGGAGATGAGAAGGCTCTCTTCCTCAGAGCAGAAGGTTCCACGAGTGGAGGCTGTTGAGGCTCTGAAGTGGGTTTTGGCAAGAGAAACTTTTCCCATAAGAACAAAAAACAGGACTATGTAGCACTTTAAAGACTAACAAGATGGTTTAATAGGTGATGAGCTTTCGTGGGCCAGACCCACTTCCTCAGATCAAATAGTGGAAGAAAATTGTCACAACCATATATACCAAAGGAGACAATTAAAAAAATGAACACATATGAAAAGGACAAATCAAATTTCAGAACAGAAGGGGGGATGGGGAGGGGAGGTAAATGTCTGTGAGCTAATGATATTAGAGGTGATAATTGGGGAAGCTATCTTTGTAATAGGTAAGATAATTAGCGTCTCTATTCAAACTTGAGTGCAAAGTGTTGAATTTAAGCATGAATGACAGTTCAGAGGATTCTCTTTCAAGTGAAGTCTTAAAAGGCCTTTGAAGCAGGATGCAGATAATCAAGTCGTTGAGACAATGTCCTTTCTGGTTGAAACAGCAAGAATGTCCAACACATTATCAATAAACTACAGCCTATACTGGAACACGATATTAAACTCCGAGAGGCTCTGGGAGATAGACCCATAGTCTCCTATAGACAACCTATAGTCTCCCCAATTCCCCCAACCCCCAAGAAGCCCTACTGCCTGCCTCCGAAAATGGAGGTAGTGCTGGCTTTCCGTGGGGTGGAGGGAAGTCCTGCAGCTGCGCGCCACTTCCAGGGTTTCCAGAAGTATACTGCCTACTCCCCTCCTCCAGGTCTGTGGCGTGCCGGGAGAAGGTGGAAGTCCCGGAAGAAGGAGTGCACTGGGGCTCCCCTCCTCTGTGGGGGAGAAGGTAGGAGTTCAGAGGGGAAGCGTGCACTGAGGAGGGAGGAGGAGTCCCAGGGGGAAGTGCGCACTAGGGCTTCCCTTCTGGGGGGAGGGAGGGAAGAGGGGAAGGGAGGTACGCACCGGGGCTCCACTCCTCTGCGGGGCAGAAGGTAGGAATCGTGGGGGGAAGTGCAGGCCGGGGAGGGAGGAGGAGTCCTGCGGGGAAATGCATGGTGGGGCTTTCCTCCTTTGCGGGGGACAGGGGAGAAGTCCCTTCTTGGGAGGGGAGGGAGAGGCGTGTGCCCAGAATTCTCTGCCCCAGCCAACACCCTGCCCCCTGTTCCCACTGGCACCCAGGCACCCTGTCCCTTGCCTCTATTGACACCCTGTCCTGGAACCTACTGGCCCTCTGTCCCTTGCCCCAGCACCCATTGGCACCCTGCCCTGGCACCCAGTCTCCTGTCCCAGCACCCATTGGCTCCCTACCCAGCACCCTGTCCCGGTACCCCCTGGCACCCTTCCCCAATACCATGTCCTCTGCTCCCACTAGCACAGTTGGGGCCACATTAGAATCATAGAACCATAGAACCGGAAGAGATCTCAGAAGGTCATCAAGTCCAGCCCCCTGCTCTAGGCAGGGCCAATTCCAACTAAATCAATCCGGCCAGGGCTTTGTCAAACCGAGACTTAAACACCTCTAGGGATGGAGACTCCACTACTTCCCTAGGTAACCCATTCCAGTGCTTCACCACCCTCCTAGTGAAATAGTTTTTCCTAATATCCAACCTGGACCACTGCTCCTTGTTCTGCCATCTATCACTACTGAGAACAGCCTCTCTCCATCCTCTTTGGAACCTCCCTTCAGGAAGTTGAAGGCTGCTATCAAATCCCCCCTCACTCTTCGCTTCTGCAGACTAAACAGACCCATCTCCCTCAGCCTCTCCTCATAAGTCATATGCTCCAGCCCCCTAATCATTTTGGTTGCCCTCTGCTGGACCCTCTCCAATGTGTCCACATCCTTTCTGTAGTGGGGGGCCCAGAACTGGACACACTACTCCAGATGTGGCCTCACCAGAGCCGAATAAAGGGGAATGATGACATCTCTGGATCTGCTGGCAATGCTCCTCTTAATGCAACCTAATATGCCATTAGCCTTCTTGGCTACAAGGGTACACTTCTCATCCACTGTAACTCCCAGGTCCTTTTCTGCAGAACTACTACTTAACTGGTTGGTCCCCAGCTTGTAACTATGCTTGAGATTATTCCGTCCCAAGTGCAGGACTCTGCACGTGTCCTTGTTGAACCTCATCAGATTTCTTGTGGCCCAATCCTCCAATTTGTCACTCTGGACCCTATCTCTGCCTTTAAGCGTATCTACCTCTCCCCCCAGCTTAGTGTCATCCGCAAACTTGCTGAGGGTGCAATCCATCCCCTCATCCAGGTCATTAATAAAGATATTGAACAAATGATTAGACCATGCAGTGGGTCGGAGAGGCTGCCTACTGACCATGAGGGGGAGCTGCTCCTCCCTGAGCCTTGGTGGGCAGCAGCTAGCCCTGACAAGACACCTGACCAGAAACCAAGGGGAGGGGCCAGCGATGCACAAGGTCTACCAAGGAGGCCAATGAGAGCCCAGTGGCTGAAGGAGCCAGAAGCTTTCCCCCTGCTCTCCCTGGAGGAGTGGGACCCAGGTGAAGCAAAGGACTAGCCAGGGCTCCCAGACGACATGGACGGACTATTTACCTGGCCCAGGAGCCAAAGCAAGGGAGCCCTGAGGACTGGCCTGGAACCCAGGTATAGCCACGGGGGGAGTTTGGAAGTAGCCCAGGGAAAGCTAACCACCTGTTGGCTGAGCCAGAGCTAAGGCAGCATTGTGGAGCAGATCTCCGCTGACCCACAGTAGACTGCTCTGCTGCTACCAGGGCCCTGGGGTAGGACACAGTGGAGTGCGAGAGCCTGCATCCCCCCTGCTACCCTACTCTTGGTGGCAGTCTCCCCCTTTGGCTGTGCCTGAATAACCGCCTGCACCCACTGTTGCCACGCCCTGAGCAAGGGTTTGGCTTTGAACTGTACATTTAACTGCTGCCATGCCCTGAGCAAGGGCTTGGCTCTGAACTGTTTGGTTAGTTACCGCCTGCCCTGAACTGAGGCCGGGCCAGTAAGACTGTTTGTTTGCCACTCACTCTGAACTAAAGGCGAGCTTTTGGACTCTTTAAGTTGCAGCTTGCCCAGTGAGAGGGCCTACACTTGGGACCTCTGCCATTGCTAATTCCCCAACTGACGACACAGCACATAGTGGGTCGGAGTGTCCGCCCACTAACCACGAGGGGGAGCCGCACCTCCCCAAGTGCAACCCATTTACAGACCAAAATATACTGGAAGAGTTTTTCTTTCAAGAACTTATACCCACCAGATTCAGTCCAAACCAAAATTATTAGTCCTTATTTAGGAACTTTAATCTTAAGCATGTAAAGTCTTTTACTGGTTTCTTACTAGACACTATAGTCCTTTATGAAACAGCTTGTTCTGCTATTGTTGTCTTAAATTTATTTGGAAGTACCATCATATAAAGTGAAATAAAACAAATTCTCATAAGTCTGAAGACTTTATTAGTAATACTATCCTAAGTAACAGATGCCTTTGTTACCTCTTAATAGTTTCTTCTCATCATTTCTACCTCTAAAGCCAGATAGACGCAAGGCATCTGAGATAAAAAATAGATCAAGCATTCACAGTCACTTGGAAGACTCCAAAAGTAACAGGTGTAATATCAAGTATATATCAGAAAGAATTATTTGCTTTTTGTTATCTACATAATACATCAGTGAATCCCAAATGTTTTAAAAGAACTTCTTCATACTTAATTATCATATCATATAATAAGCTTAATTCTGTCTGATTTTACAGAACTTTTGAAATTAATGCCAGCAATGCCCTTCTGCCCTGTATATTGGCCAAACTGGACAGTATCTACATGAAAGAATTAATGGACACACATCAGATATTCAAAAAGGTAACACACAGAAACCTTTTGGGGAACATTTTAACTTGCCCAGGCACTCATTAATGGATCTCAAAGTCACCATATTGTTTCAGGCCAATTTCACAAGCCAACTCCACAGGGAAGCCTTAGAACTTAACTTCATTTACAAGTTTGATTCCTCATAAAGACATTGGCTGGATGGCCCACTACATTCCACATTCTTATTATATAAAAAACCAAACAATGGGTACTTAAGAAAAGTTAGTACCTTCTCCATCAGCTTCATGTAGCATGGACACTCTACTTGACTATTTCTTTCCCCTTTTTTTCTTTTTTTTCCTTCTTTTTCTCGCTCCTCTCCCCCTCCACCTCTATTTACTTAGAAACTGGACCTTTAATAACTCCATTAATCTGAAGAAGTAGGTTGTGCCCACAAAAACTCATGATACTATGTGTTGTTCGTCTTTAAGGTGCTGCAAGACTATTAGTTGTTTAAGTTTTTCCAGTTACAGACTAACTCGGCGACCCCTCTGAAGCTTTTGAAATTTGTTAGTTTTTCCTCTTCTTTTTATAGCACTGGTTACTCAGTGATGGTGTAACTATGGTGACAGTATATTAACCTTGTTTCAGTTGTAAGTCATTCTTTGCTTATCTTACAATAAGAGAGTTATTTCTTGAATAAATGAAATTAAGAGAATAAGGAGGAAGAATGTAAAAATACAGGTCATTTTATGGTAAATGGCTACATCATTTTAATTTCCTCTTATAGTCGTGGTAAAACTATTAATCACAATAAACTCATTTTGTCTAAAAGCAAAGGTAATACACTGGTCCATGTAAATCACTTTATGGCCTTCATAGAATGATGTTAGAATACCTAAATAGGTGCTGTAATAAATTTCCTCTTTTGGAACACTGCTTGGCAATGAAGGTTACCTAGGGGTGGGTGTGATTAGTGCCAACTATTCAAAAGAACAGTCCACTTTAATTTCTGTAAAATGTACCTGAATACCATAAACATTGGTTCCATACATCCTGCCCCTCAGTCTGAATAGATATAGATATAGTGCTAACATATGTAATAATATGCTCAGGATACTTCTAGAAAAATTCCTAGCTCCAGTTCTTATAAGGTTTCCTGATATTTACAGAACTGAAACTAAACAAAAAATGAACACTGAAGGATTATTAATATATTGTACCTTTTAAAGGACTGTTTCTTTGAGCAGCAATTTTGGCATATTATATGCAGGTACATCAAATGTAAAAGACAGTAGGGTTGTACATATTCCATATTATGTCTCTTTTCCTAAATTTGGCTATGACTGTGATTTGGTAATATACATAGCTCTGCTTAAATGCAGCAATATATGATAGAAATTTCATTTTATTTCACATATAAATAAATTATGTTGTCTGGGGAAGTCTTACCCACTTATCCAAACATAAACCAATTACTGAAATCCCATAACAGTCCGGCAATATAGATATACATGTGTAGTCCCCTTACTAAAAGGGCCTCTGTTTTATTCTAAAAAGACCCTGTGTGCTACAATCCAGTCTACAATTCCCATGAGCCCTTGGAACAAAAGAGGTAGGAGGGACTCTTGTGAGAGAGAGAGAGAGAGAGAGGAGGCTCTCTCCATGTGCTTGAAGAAGAGGCCTAGCAGTCTGGGACTCTGCCTTGCAGTTTGGAACCAAAGGGGGAGCCAGGCTGCTGCCAAGGACATTGACCCAGTGGAGGAGGGGCTATTGGAGTGCAGCTACTACATGCCTGTTGGAACTGGGAGTTAACAAGCTGCTTCCCATAGGCACAGCATGAGGCAGTAAGTTTGGGCCTTGCTGAAAGAGTGCTGCCTGGGACAGAGCTGCTGTTTAGCCTGGACCAAATCCTCACTACAGCTGCAACATCAGTGCACCAACGCAAGCAAGTATCTGGGACTGAGTCTAGGGGTGTGCACACTCTGGGGTGGGGTCACTGTTGTCTAGCTATATAAGCTTCAGTTATTGTTATGTGTTTTGTTATGTGTTTTGTTAATGCTATTCCTTGCTAATCTGGAATTAGATCCAGCTTTATGTTGGAATGAGTATATTCCTGGAGGCTCTCAAGGCACCAGTGTGTGTACAAGGCCAGCCAGGTGGAGGCACCGCCACTTTACATTCATTGCCAGCAAGGGTCTGCAGCAAGGGGGTGGATAGGGCTTTCCCCAGCTAAACACCATCACCACTGGGGTACTCAGGATCTCTTTTGGGTTAAAACACCAGGCACACCTGTGAGTGTGACCTGCTCCCCAGTAACCCGGGGAGGAAAAAGGGGGTTACACATGTCATAGATACAATCTACATGTCAAAGGTACCTACCTCTCTCATTCCTCATAAAAGTGTTTTCATCAAGGCTTTAGCGAAAATTGGTGACTTCCCTTTTGTTTTATCTTTACAATAATTCTGTTTAGTTTATAGTTCAGTAACTAGCGTGTCTGACTCTAGAATGAATCAAAAATATGCACATTACAAATATATACAAGACCAATTTCTCTACTCAGTACACTCCGGTCATCTGAAGAAGTGGGCTGTGCTCACGAAAACTCATGATACCACCTACATGTTTTGTTAGTCTTTAAAGTGCTACCAAACTATTTGTTGTTTTTTAAGTTTTTCCTGTACAGACTAACTCAGCTACCCCCTTGAAGCTGTTTGTTTATGTTAAAATATTTGAATAAGTTTCACTGTACCTTAAACAGTTTCTTGTGTGTTGATTTCTCAGTGGCTTTGTAATTGGTGAAAAATGCTCTTGCAGATAGATCACAGCTTGTGTACTCCTGTAAGAAAGGATGGGAAAATCTAGTCTTAGTGTAGTGGAGTAACTGTTCTGTTCTACAGAAAATGTGAAGTTTGATACAGATTTTAACCATGTAATAATCTGACCCTGGTTCACAAGTAATGCAATTAAATGCAAACTGAAGAGCAGTCTCCATCAGCAAGACCCTGAGGTGCTGATTTTTATCTTCCAAAGTTCAAGACCAAAATGTCTTGCAGATGGCACAGCAATCCTTTTGATGGCCCTGTCCTATGCACTTCAAACACACAGTGTGAGGATTGCTTCTGGGCATACACTTGCTGCAGGTTTCACAGGCTTTGAAGCCTGGATATCCAGGTATGCCCTGGTGCTGAAGAAGCAGGAAACACTTTCCCTTCCCCTCAGAAAAGGAAACATAATCTAACATTAATTAATTGCTTAATTAACTGTTAATAAATGTTAACTACTGAGGAACTGTGTCAATAGACTGCTGCTTTGCTTTTCCAACAAGAGCACAAGGAAGTTCTAGCTAACTGTCACTGGTGGCAAGAAGGAACTGAAGAGGGTGTAGGTCAGCAGGGCTCTGTACTGGGCACCATGAAGGCGTGCTTACAGGGGGTGCCCGGGCTGACTTAGGACCACAAAATTTGGTATACACCTTCCTCTTATCATAACTTAAAGAAGCATAAGTAGGATTTGGTTGTGCAAGGAAAATGAGATGTACCTGGAATAGGATTACTTCTCATAAAACTATACAGAAGAGAGAATGAATCACCAGAGGCAGAAAGCTTCCCCCGCCCCCAGATCTACACGGGAACATTGCTGGCTGTTTCCCTTCATCAGGGAGCAATGGGAAAACGCTCAGTTTGCTGCATTACTCACTCTGATTGGAAAGTGCAGGGGGCAGATGAGCTGTGCACTTCAGTCTTGTTCCCTGACAGGGACACACAGGAGAAGAACAGGTAGCCCTGGTATGAATCTTGGGTATACCCACTGTCTTAGGGTATGTCTATGTTGCAATTAAAAATTGTGGCTGTCCTGAGCCGGCTGACTTGGGTTCACAGGGCTCGGACTGTGGTTCTATTTAATTCAAAGGTATACATTAGGGATGCGAAGGACTAGTTGACTGTCAGATAAGCAAATGCTTATCGGACACTTGACATGCTTCTCGATTAGTCGCTTCCCCTCTTCCTCCTTCCTCCCCCCTTTGCTGCCTCTATCAGAAAGAGGCAGCAAGGGCGGGGGGAAGGAGGTACTTCAAAGCGTCAGTGCCGTGTGGAGCCTCTTGTGCACTGGGGCACTGAAGCCCTGTACTCAGGGCCGGCCCGAGGTATTCTGGCGCCGCAAGTCCGCCCATGGGGAGCGGGCCCGCTCCCAGGGCACACGGCGCATGTGCGGCCCAGCTACGGCTGCTGGTGCGCAGCCCGAGGCCCGCCCCTAGGGCTCATGGGGCAAGTGCGGCCCAGTGTGGCCTGGCTGTTGCTGCTGGCATGCACGCCGGGCAGTGTAGGAGTGTAGGGCCCTGCTGCCGTGGGGGGAAGGGCATTGCTGGCTGGCGCCATGGGGATGCGGGCAGCCCAGCGCTGCGGGTGCCGGGCGCACAGTGTCTGATGGCAGCTGTAAGGGACGCTATGCGCCCCTTACATCTGCCATCAGGTGCCCCCCATCGGTTGGCGCCCCCGGGCAGCTGCCCGGCTCGCCCATGCTTCCATCCGGCCCTGCCTGTACTTACCTACTCTTCCCTCGGTCTCCCAGCACTTTTGGGGCACTGCAAATCAGCTGATCCACGGCATTCAAGCTCTGGGAGGGAAGAAAAGCTGGGATGGAGCACAAATCAGGTGATTCACAGCACTCTGAAACTGCTGGAAGGGAAGGGGAGGAGTAAGTGCGGGGCTCCAGTGTCCCAGAGTAAGGGGCACAGAGAGGGAGTACGCAGGCCACAGGTTGCCCACCAATTATATGGATGGTATAAAGCCATCTTACTGCCTCCTTCCCAACACTGTGACTTCTGTGATGTCTCAGAAGACACAACACAGAATCTGCCCTGCAAACTTCAGAGTATGGATGGCATCAACTGCTCTTGCTCAGATATATAAAAGATGGTTGTTTAACCATTTTGTTAACAGATCCTGTCTTCCAGAGCTTTTTTTGTGATGGTACACAGCACACCGGCACCTTTTTTGGGGATCACTCGCACCGCACCACTTTCCCTCGGGCACAGCCCCCTGCCGCCCCTGGGAGCACTCGCACTGGGCTGCTTTCTCTCAGCACAGCCCCCAGCCTGACTGACTCCTCCTTTTCGCTTATGCGCATCAATATGTTGACATGTTATAAGAAGAAGGGTGGGAGAGGCATTTTTTCAAATTTACTTTCCTCAAGAAATGAGTACCAGCACACTTTTTTTTTTTAACAAAAAAAGCACTGCTGTCTTCTTATGACACCTTCCCCTCTATCAGCTATGGATTTTCTATTCACTAATCCTCTTTATATCACCAGAAATAATTTATTAACATATCAAATATTACTTCCTGTATTCCCCATATCCTTGCCATGCTTCTCCCATATTTTAAGGAATGGTCGTCTTCTGTAACTGATTCCCATCATTCAAGACCATTTAGAACATGCAATAGTACTTACTTTTATTTTAAATCCTTCTTCTCATAGGGTACAACTACACAGCACCGTTATTTTGGAATAACTGACATTATTTCAAAATAACAAAACGCACATTTACACAGCAAGCCATTATTTTGAAATAACATTGAGATGGAGGACTTCTTACTCCGACTCGTGTAACCCTCATTTCACGAGGAGTAAGGGAAGTCGCCAACAGCCGAATTAAGCTATTTTGACTTCAGTTACACAATTGATGTAGCTGAAGTTTTGTATCTTAATTCAACTTTTGCCCTGCACCGTAGATGTGCCCTTAAACTCCTGGGCTACGTCTAGACTAGCATGACTTTCCGCAAATGCTTTTAATGGAAAAATTTTCCGTTAAAAGCATTTGCAGAAAAGAGCGTCTAGATTGGCATGGACGCTTTTCCGCAAAAGCACTTTTTGCAGAAAAGCGTCCGTGCCAATCTAGACGCGCTTTTGCGCAAAAAAGCCCCGATCGCCATTTTCGTGATCGGGACTTTTTTGCGCAAATCTCAGCTGTCTACACTGGCCCTTTTGCACAAAAGCTGTTGCACAAAAGGACTTTTGCCCGAACAGGAGCAGCATAGTATTTCTGCAAGAAGCACTGATTTCTTACATGAGATCATCAGTGTTCTTGTGGAAATTCAAGCGGCCAGTGTAGACAGAGCTGCTGCGGCCCTTTAAAATCGGCAAGGCCATGTCACACCAGCGTCCTAGCTTCTGCTGGCACTCCACCTCCTTGCGCCGCAGCTGCACACAGGCAGCCCGGCACTGAGAATCACCACAGTTCCCCCTCCCTGGCAGTGCTCTGCTCCTCTGCCAGCTGGCGAATTGGATGGGGCCGCACTGCCCGTAGTGCAGGCTTCAGCCAGCCCGTTACAACAGCCCACCGGGCCAGTCCACTCCTGCACTCGCCAGCTGGCAAAATCTACTCACCGTGGGCGAGTGTATTTGTCGAGCCCTGCTGATTAGGGCCTTCCACACTCTATTGTAATAGCCAATGATAATAATTGTTCTTCATGATAGGAAAATAAGGCAGTCATGTTCAGTCATCACTGAACTTCAGAAATTTTCCTTAATTTCTAAACTTGTCACCTAAGCAACAACTTTTAATAAAGGATTCCAGAATACAATAAAACTCCAGTGGTCCAGCATCCAATGGTCCAGCACTCCTGATAGTCCGGCACCATCTGGAACCCGAAAGGGCTCCGGGCAGCCGGACAATTGGAGCTGCTCTGCCCCAGGCTTCCCCGAGTTAGCCGCTGGTCAGTTTCAGCAGCAGCTGACTTGGGGAAGTCTGGGACAGAGCAGCTGGGGTGCTGTCGGGTTGGTCCCACAGCACCGAGGGGCGCAGCCCCCCCCCACTCCACCCCAGAGCCCTCATAGCCCCCCCATCCGATAGTCCGGCATATCTGATAATCTGGCACCCCCTGGATCCTAAAGGTGCCGGATTATCGGAAGTTTACTGTACATCGCAAGTTTTAAATGTAGAAGACTCACTTTGGATTTTTCCAAGGACACTTGCTTGATTCTTGAAGCACTGAAGCATGTTTGCCACAAAGAATTTAGGGACTGCTGCTGCTGCATTAGCATTAAGCTTAGCATTAGCTTTATTTAAAGTTCAATTTAATTTTACTTCTCTTTGTTTGAAAAGTCCTGTACAGTACAGATGTTATGGATTCACTCATGCCCAGAGAGATTTGAGACTATTTGGGAAGGTATGTAGAGATTAATATTTGTAGGAACGGATCCATTTTGCGTGACAATCCATCTTAGATTGTGTTCAGATAGATTCGTGGCAATGAATCCATCTCACTTTAGTCACTTGCAAACAGAGTAAATATAATTAGATTGAAAAATTCAAGAACGTGGATAACTATTTAAAACAACATTGTCACCTAGCTCAGCTTATAATCATATTCAGAAAAAAAAATCTCTTTAATCTCCAAGAGTCTGGAGTTTTCCATAGTATCCTATCCTTATGTTCTACTGTTGCTGTTCTCCAGACAAGGAGATGAGGTCAAGAGGGCCTGGTGCCTCGGGTAAGTTCCTCTGGTACAGTGATCCCCAACCTTTCGTGGCTGCCGGGTGCCAAGGGGCGGGGCCATTCACGTGCCAGGTGTCCGGGGGCGGGGCCGCTCACGCTCTGCGCTTCCGGGGATGGGGCCACGCATGCGCTGCATGCCCGGGGGTGGAGGCTACCCACGCGCCCTGCGCCCAGGGCCGGCACCACGCATGTGCTGCATGCCTGGGACAGGGACTGCCCATGCGCCACGCGCCCGGAGCTGGCACCATGCATTTGCCGCGCGGTGGGGGGGGGTGGGCCAGCCCAGATGTTTTGGCGGGTGCGCATAAATGCCCCAGCGGGTGCCATGGCACCCGCAGGCACCGCATTGAGGACCACTGCTCTGGAAAATAAGACCTTCTCATGTGTCACACGCAAAAGGAGGTTACTCACCTGCCTGTAACTGACATTCTTCGAGATGAGCGTCCCTGCGGGTGCTCCATATCAGGTGTTGAGTGCCCAGCATTTCGTCGGATTTTTCTGAGCAATGTATCTGGGGCTGCGCATGCACGAGCCTCCCTCAGTACTATCACTGCGCCCCCCTTCAGTTTACCCCACCTTCAGTTTCTTCTCTATCCGGAACCCAGCAAATAATATATAATTAAGATATCATAGGGGCATTCCAAAGTAGAGGGGAGGAAGAAAGGGTAATGGAGCACATCCAGGGATGCTCATCTTGAAGAACGTCAGTTACAGTAAGGTGAGTAACCTCCTTTTCTTCATCGAGAGGTGTCCCTGCGGTTGTTCCACATCAGGTGACTACAAGCAATATTTTCTTACGGAGGCAGGGACTTCGGATCAGGTAAGTATGCCATTTGTAGTACAGCTTTTGCTAGTTTGGTATGCTGGAGGGGTCCTGAGGTAAGTGCCTAATGTTTTGCAAAGGTGTTTTCTGACGACATGCAGTGGGATTTTCCTCAGGTAAGAAACGGACGTGGCAACTGCCCTTGTGGAGTGTGCCTGAATCGGAATTGGTGAAGGTATGGGTTCAAATGGTGGTTTTGTGAGGGTTGTTAATACCAAGTATAAGTCACAAGGCCCTTGAGGGGGTGCCACCTATGGTTATAGAGCCTGGAGACCTTTCAAAAATCGCTTGGTTACTGGGTGTGCAAAGACTGTAGCGTCTTTCACTGTTATGTGGAAGGTTGCAACGGCTGCTAGGTGGACCCTGATTGAGCTGAGGGAGAGATGTGAGTGTTTGAGGTGTAGCACGTATTCCAGTAGATCAGGAAGTGGAGTGTCTTGTGGTCATATGTTACGAGAGGTTGCCCAGTGAACAAATCGAATCCATTTGCTCATGTATGTTTTTCTTGTTGCAGGTGCTCTGCTTTGTAAGAGAACATCACAGACTTGTTGAAAGCACTGCAGTTCTATGCCCGTGAACCATCTAGGTACCACACCTTGAGATGGAGTGTGCGAAACTGTGGGTGAGGATACATAATCCCTTGTTGACAGATAACGTTGGGATCATTCGGAAGAGTGATTGGTTGATATATTGCTAGCCTGTGTAGGAGGGGAAACTATGGCTGTTGGGACCAGCAGGGTGCAATGAGGATAACTTTTGCTTTGTTGTTCAGAATCTTTACGAGAACTCTGTTGAGGAGAGGAAACAGAGGAAAATCATAATGTAGGAGTGCATTCCAGGTTATAACAAGAGCATCCCTGGAGGACTCTTTCCCCATGCCCACCCTGGAGCAATAACCTGGGCATTTTTGTTGATTGAGGTGGCAAATACATCTATATCTGTGAAACCCCATTGGTTGAAGATGTCGGTGAGGAGTGCATAGTCGAGTTCCCATTTGTGCTCTTGAGGCAGGGCTCTGCTGAGGGCATCTGCTGTTGAACTGAGGAGTCCAGGAAGGTGGCAAGCGGGTATGCGAATGTCTCAGGCTAGACACCAATTCCAAAGTGCTATTGCTTCCAGGCATAGTGTGAGAGATTGGGCACCACCCTGCCTGTTTATATAGAACATGCATGCGGTGTTGCCTGTGTATGTTTTTACGTGTATTCCCGTGACATTGGGTAACAGTTCTTGGAATGCCAGGTGAACTGCCCTGAGATTGAGGGCATTGAGATTGAGGGCATTGATATGGAGCATGCGGTCTGCTGGAGACCATAGGCTGTGTGCTGTGCAGCATTCTGTATGAGCACACCAGCCCGTAAGGGATGCATCTGTGGTGACAGTTACAGGGGGTCCAGGATTCCAAAGGGGATGCCTATGCACATGTTGCATGATTTTGTCCACCAGTGTAGGGATGTGGTAGTGTGAGCACTTTGTTCATATGATGGACGTTTATACTTGCGTCGGAGCCAGCCTTGGAGGTTTCTCATAAAGAGACGTGCATTTGGGACCACAGAATTGCATGATGCCATGTGACCTAATAGTTGAAGAAAGTTGTAAACCCTTACTACTGGTATCTCTTGGAGCAATTCTGCGAGTTGACTGATGCGAGTGAATCCATCTATTGGTAGAGAGGCTCTGGCTGTGATTTGAATTGAGCTGAGCTCCGATGAATTGGATTGTTTGGGTTGGTGTGAGTGTTTATTTCCCGTAATTTATTAGGAAGCCTAATGACTGAAAGCAGGTTATCACAGTGATGGTATCTTGATAACAGTCTTGACTGGTCCTTGCTTTGATAAGGCAGGCGTCTTAAGTACAGGTAAATTGAGACTCCTTGTTTTCTGAAGTGAGCAGCGACAGCTGCTAACATCTTTGTGAATACCCTTGGTGCAGTGCAGAGACCAAAGGGCAGTACCGTGTAGTGTAGTGTTGGAGACCTAAAGTGAAATGAAGAAAATGTCTATGAGGGGGCAAATGGATACATGAAAATATGCATCCTGCAGGTCGAGAGAAGAAAACCAGTCACTAGACTCCAGAGCTGAGATATTATTTAGCGTGACCATTTTGAATTTCTGTTTCCTTATGTATTTATTTAGTAACTGAAGATCAAGGATTGGCCTCCGACCGCCTGTCTTCTTCTCTACAAGAAAATAATGTGAGTAGAAATCGGTTCCGTGGAACTCTTGAGGTACTGGTTCTATGGCTCCTAATTTGAGAAGGTGGTCAATTTCTTGTTGTAAAATGATTTCGTGAGAGGGGTCCCTGAAGAAGGACAGAGTGGGTGGTTGGGGGGGAGGGGAGAGAAAAGGGATGGTATAACCTAGAGAGATGGCTTGAGTTACCCACTTATCAGTGGTAATAGATACCCAATTTGAAAGTAAAGGTAATAAACGAAATAGGAAAGGTTTGGAACCAAACTCAAGCTCTGGTGCATGTGGTGTAGTTGTACATCTCTCGACTGTTGTTTCAAATTTGCTTGCTGGGTTGGGATGAGCGGTTGGGGTTATTAGTCTGAGGGTGCTGTCTGTGTTGCCTGCTGTGCCCCCTCTGTTGATATGGGGCATGGTCTTGTCTCTGGTACTGGTAAGTGAATTGTGGGTACCTAGGTCTCTGATATGGTTGGTACCTGTACTGTCTCTGTCTCGTCATAGGGGTTTGGATACCAAGTGACTGCAATATGGATCTGGAATCTTTCATCGATTGGAGCAGTTCATTGGTCTTTGCAGAAAATAGCTTTTCTCCATCGAACAGAAGGTCTTCAACTGATGGTTGTGCTTGGCAGGGAAAAGCAGAAGAGTTGAACCAAGAGGCTCATCTCATAGTGACTGCTGTTGCCATAGTCCTTGTAGCTGTGTCTGTTGCATCAAGTGCAGCTTGCAGGGCTATTTGTGGTATCTGGCCTTCTGAAACAAGAGCCTGAAACTGTGCCTTTTTGCTGTCAGGGATATCTTCAATAAAAGTATTGAACTTTGTATAATTATTGAAGTCATATTTACTTAATAAAGCCGCATAGTTCGCCACTCTCATCTGAAGAGTGGCAGAGGCATAAACCTTCTTTCCGAACATGTCCATACGTTTATTGTCCTTTTTGGATGGGATGGAATGATTTTGGCTTTTTGTTTCTCTGCTATGAGGGAGTTGAGTGGAGGGTGAGAAAAGAGGAATTGAGAACCCTTGGGGGGAACATAGTATTTTCGATCAGCTTTCTTGCATGTTGGTGGGATGGATGCAGGTGTTTGCCATAGGGTTTTAGCGGGCTCCAAGATAGCTGGATTAATAGGAAGTGCCATCTTTGTTGCTGTACTGGCCTGGAGGATGTTAGTGAGTTCATGTTGAGAAACCTGAATTTCTTCCATAGATATATTCAAATCAATAGCAACTCTTTTAAATAAATCTTGGAAAGAGGAAATCATCATCGGTGGTATGAGTAGCAGGTGATAACAAAGCCAACTCTATGGCTGAGGCTGCGTTTGAATGTTATGTAGAAGCCAACATCGGAGAGCAGTGGCTTTCACTGTCAGTTCCCTTCATAGAGGTGTGGGGTGACAGGTTTAAAAGAGAGCAGGGTTTCGCCATATGCTTCGTCTTACATGGTCTCTTTTTATATTGTTGAGGTGGTTGATTGAACATTTTCCACTATGGGAGGAAAAGCATAGGCGGTGGCTCAAAAAATAAGGAGCCCAGGGAGCCATTTGTGCTCTAAGAAAATCTGGTTGCTGCTGATCAGCAGACCATGTAGAGCCCTCCATATATGGCTGAGGTGAAAAAGCAGGTAAATATTCCTCATCGTCCTGGGGGGGAGGAGGAGAAGTCAGAGTAATCAGAGAATGGAGATTGAGGATGTATGTTATCAAATTATGCGAATGTAAAGTGGGAGAGATTGCCAGGTCTTTGTGGTCCTTGTGGCTAATGAGGGGAGTATGCAGCATGGATAGCTCTGCTGACTGTAAACAAAAGTTGCCCTGCTCATCTGAGGTGTTGCCCCTGGTAACACGAGAGGGGGGCCAGCACCCAGCAGCTGGTCTATGAGGGGATTCCTCGATGCTGTGATAGGAGCGGGAAGATCTCCTATGGCCCGCGTGAGGCAGGCACTGGAAGACCTGTTGCCAGTAAGGATAGACTTTTTTGCATTTTTATTGCCCTTTCTGTGCTCACCCAAAGTGCCAGGGATGTCAAACCTGCTCAAGCTGTTATTGCCTGAGCACTGTGTATTTCTCCCCTCAGTGTGCAGCTTTCTGGGCTGCTGATTCAGAGAGCTCATCCCTGCCTTTGATGGCTTAGGGGATGTTTGCCTCATAGGTGTATTGCTCAGACCCAAGCCCGGGTCAGAGGTATGGTGTTTGTCCTTGTCAAAGAAGGACATTTTAAGTTGCAGCTGTCTGTCTTTGCGTGTTTTTGTCTTAGCACAGTTGGTGAGAGGCATTAATTTCTTGCAGAGCCTGCAGCTTTCAAAGCTGGGTGGCTGGAGATCGCAGTTCAGGACTGCGGGCGGTTGGATTTTTCTTTTAACTAACTCTAAACAAGTAACTACTAACAGGAACTGTGGAAATAAAATAACTCTAAACAATTATTTGAAGAAAGAAGTTTGTGAGGAGAAATCTTTGCAAGAGCAGGAGAGTTCCATCTGAAGCCGGGGGCCGTTGCATGCACAAGAGTACTGCGGGAGGCTTGTGCACGCTACACATGCACAGCCCCCGATACATTGCTCAGAAAAATCCATGGAGAAGCGCTGGAATGCTCAACACCTGATGTGGAGCACCCTTAGGGACGCCTCTCGACGAAGAAGCCACATTTTCTACTTTCTCAGTTCACATGAGAATCCTGAAAGTTATATGCAATAAGCAGGGCTCGCCAAGCGGCGGCGAGCCCCACTCGTCAGCCACATGGTTTTGCGCCATTCTGCGCATGCACAGATAGCTCTGAGCCAGCTCTTCCGGGTTGTAATCTACTCACCACGGGCGAGTAGATTACATTATTTGTCGAGCCCTGGCAATAAGTAAACTAAAAATTAAATTGTGGTGTTACTTTCTGCTTTGCTCTTTACTGCAAAGCATCAATATGAAATAATTTTACACTTAATCCTTGGCTGCTTATACCAGTTCAATGCCCAAAAGATGGGTTTGAGAATGAGCATTCAGAAGAAACTCCTTTTTTAAAGGCTTTGGTTATTTCTGATTTATTTAAATCAGCCTCAAACTGTAGCAAATTGTATTCCAGACTTTTTGGTGAAAAAATTATTTGACAACAACTGGAATTTTTAAAACTCAAAATATCGTTTTGGTCTCATTCTAATAATCTTTGTCAGCACTTTGGGGTATTTTTGTATACAGGTTGAACCCTAGTCCGGCAACATCCGTGAGCCAGCATGATTTTAGTTAGCTGGATGTCCACTTACCATGGATGTGATCAAATTTTAGCTCTAATTTACCCCTCAATGTCTTCTAAAATCCCAGTAAGCAGTGGAAGTGTTCATAATGCTGCTAGACAATATTGACCTCCTGTGACCCGGTAAATTCTCTAAATCTGGACTAGAGAGGTTCAACCTATATTTAATGCCTTTAATACATGGTGAAGAACGAGGAAGCTACAGCTAACCTCACATCCGCAATCCTCAGGGCTATCACCAGTGATGAGGCAGTTGTTATAACTATTTCCCTGTATCAAGAGCAGACAGCAATGAGTAGCATTCCTCTCAGCAGGACAACATGCTCTCCATATGAAGCAGCTACATGAGAGCAGCTGCAGCTCCCACAGGAGAGCCTGAAAGGTAGTCAATGCTATATCATTGACAAAACTAGACTGGAACTCAGCCTCAGATAGGGTAGCCCGAGGCTCATGAAAATTTTCAGGCAACCTGACAATCTTAGGTCTGAAAAATACTGAAAATGCTCAACATCACAATAAAGGTATGTCTAAAAAGCAGCGTTATTTTGGAATAACTGATGTCATTTCAAAATAACAGTGTGCGTCTACACAGCAAGCTGTTATTTCGAAATAATTTCAAGATGTAGGACTTCTTACTCCAACTCCTGTAACCCACATTTCACAAGGAGTAAGGGAAGTGGAAGGAAGAGTGTTTTTCCTCTGACTACCTGCTGTATGGACAGCGCCAAAAGCTGAATAAAGCTATTTCAATTTCAGCTATGCAATTGACATAGCTGAAATATCTTAAATTCAACTTTTTCCCTGCAGTGTAGATGTGCCCTAAGAGACCAAGTAAAGTTATGCAAAGAAAATAATATTTTACTGAACAGGAACAAATGCCAGATTGAACTCAATGAGGCTTATTATTTTGGATATGTGCAGCAACCAGAGAGTTCAGTTAGATCCAAGAAAGATGGTGGCAACTGCACAAAAGGAAAGATCCAAAACCAAGATCTTAATAGAGGTTTTGGGGCATGTTAATATTTATAAAAAAGGAATCCTAATTAAGTTTTCCAGTAACAACACTACTTGAAGACAGACCAAAAAGGCAATGCTAACTGGTAAGGAAAACACTGAGAACAATTTTAGAAGTTTGTCACCTAAGTTGCAATAATGCAATATTTTGAGTAACAGAGTGTAAAAGATTGGTAGATACAAACTGGAAACAGTCCTACAAGATCATTCAATGTCATATGCTAAAACACAGCAGAAGTAAGCTCAGATTGGAAAAAAAGAAACATTAGCAATTTATATGTTCATAGGCAGAAGTGGATAAGATATAAAATAGACCATAAACCAGTGGAAGCCAGATCACAGAAACCATTGTTACCATTACTTCAAAAATATTCAAGAAGTTACAGAAGTATTTGTTCAATGTTAAATACCAGACCTTAAGGCTATTTGATGGTAGTCATGTTTTCCAGTGTGCCTACAGAAAACAAGGAGATTAGGAACAGAAGTTTGAAGAAAATATGACTCAATTTCCACCCATTTTTTGAAACAAAAATTAAGAAATTCCACCAAGAAACACAAAATGACCCAAACTTATTATTATACAGCATAATTTTAAGTAGAGAGCCAATAGAAATAAATCATCTTTCCACTGCTAAGATTGTGGAGCCAGACAATAGCCACAATGGATTAAAGATGCTCTTCTACTTCCTCCATCCAAATACTAAATGTGAGCTTGGTGCAGTTGAGATCTCTGTCCCAAGAACCTAAATCTGAAGAATATGGACTATTAATTCTTACTAGTAAAGAGAATACTTGAATTGATCTCTTACAGATTTTTCCATATTACAAAAGGAAATGATACAGTTTAAATAGAAATATGGAACCATTTCATGCTATCATTGATGATGGCTGTCAGGGATAGAAGAACTGGGCTTGCACTGGTTACTATGGTAAGGAATCCACAGATTTGTAAGAGTACAGATTAAAACATGAGGAATAAATAGATTTGGGGAAAGCTGGTTAATGCAGAGTAATAACATATGGGGGAACGTTACTCGGAAAAATCAAAGATTTGCTAATGTGTGTCCTGAAAATAAAAGAATTCAGAGGATCTGTGAAAAAGCAAGCAGGATTTATAATTGCAATGACTAAAAAAAAATAGCAGGAATATTGGGTCTGAATAACTTCTTCCTGTTTCTAAAATTTCTTATGTTCTTTGTTACTTAGCTATCAGTCACATATGTTGATATATTGTTGATATAACATTATAGCAATGTGATGTAAATATATTTTTATAAATTATTAAATAGCTAAATAGAGTATGAAGGCTATTTAGTTAGGCTGTGATCTTGCACTCTGTAATTCATCCAGGCCTCTGAGAAGAACTTTTCCTGGGGGTAAAAAATGACATCTTCCAAACTGTACCTTGGCAGAGATTTTTCTCCATTTTGTATAGCCATTAAGGGGACAATAAAAATGGTTAATGCATGAAATATTATACTGATTATTTTCATGGTTTCATTGTAAGTGTTTTATGGCACCTTTTAAAAACTTCTATAAGCTGCAAAGCATTTGTCTGTAATTACAAGGTTTCATGCCTTTATTGCAGGGATTTAGTAGACACCCCAACTGTGCAGAAATCTCTTACCAACTTGGGGACTCTAATACAGAGATGGGGAATCTAAGGCCCGGAGGCTGTTTGCAGCACCTGGGCATGCCTGGATCTGGTCCCCAAGGCTCAGGGCTCTCCACCCAACTTTGGGGAGCCCATGAGGCACTCAACATCTACTAGCCTGGGCCTCCCAGGCACTGGTGTTCAAGAGGAATGTAGGGAATATCTCTTCCCTTCTCAGTCAGGGTTTTTTGTTTCTTACTTGTGTGTGGCCCCCAGCTGATTTTTCTGTGTTAGTGGAACCTGATCCAAAAAAGATTCCTCACCCCTGATCTAATACACAAGAGGAGTATATGTAAAAATATCTGACAGAACACGTGCACTAGATTTAAAAAAAAAATAAGTTTCCTGAAATTGAAACCAAGTAATATTTAGATGGGCGGCCAGTGACCCAGTCACCCTGGGAAGCTAGCCCCTGGCTCCTCCCCTTGTGCCCCCCCCTTTACCCTCCTCACTCCCACAAGAGCCCAAAGTACACCCACCACAGCCCACAACCCCAGTACTGCTTGGCTGCAGGCTGGGAGGCAAGACCTCAACTCTGGTGTGCCATAGCTTCAGCACCCACAGCTCCTAGATGGTACAGCCGCTGGACCCACAGCCTTAGGGTTCCGGGTCCAGAGTGCTGGGTAAGCAATAGGTCCAACCTTGACTCCCTGTGGGAAGTGAACTGGACGGGGGGGATGGGCTACAATAGGCTGTTTGGGGATGCTCAGTCTCTCCCTACCTACAGTACCTGCCACCCATGCTATTCTATCAATATTTTATTGACCCATAAATGAGCCAGACTGATTCCAGTGATGTCTGTCAGTGTCCCACTGAGAGACAGAGACCTTGGCACGAGCTGGCAACTAGTCTGCCAACATCACAGCATCTATTTGAGAGATTTTCAGCTTATATAAATAAGATAAAAAGTACTATAAGCATACACAATGGAGCACTATAGGAGTTTCTGTGATCTCGTTGTATAAGAGCCTTCAAAACAGGCCAGAACTTGAGCCAATGCTTATTCAGTAAGGAAAGGAATATGCATGCATATATACATTTTACCTTATATTTCATATTAGAATTAATCCACGATATCAAACCAAATTTAGATGAAATACTGAAACTGTCTGGAAATGGGAGGATTTTATGTGGTTCTTATATAAAGCCTTAAAACAACTCAGGCTTGCTTGAAAGTTCTATGAGGACTCTTTCATAAGAACAGTAGGCTTGGCAGCGGGTACATAGTGTTGAATGTCCATGGCCACATTGTATGGCTTTGTTCCAGGTATTTAAAAGCTCCACAAAGTTATTACTCATCTGGTACAGCCAAAGCAATCATGGATGACCACAAGGCTGCCACCTGTCTAAGGCTGGGCAACATTTTCTCCGTACCTTAAATCCTATCTTCAGAGCACAGTGAAGGGACTTTAGCTCTGAGGCAGGCTATATTACTAAAAAGTGTCAGATGGTAGTGACCAAGGAGGACTTCAACCCTCTTGAGGCCAGTTCCATGTGCATAACTGTTGGAAGGTTCTTCCCTCAGCAGTAGCCATTGGGCCAGCAGGGGAGCCTCCTGGAGTGGTGCCTCCATGGTGTCATATATATACTCCTCCTGGCCCTCTGTCCCCTCAGTTCCTTATCACCCGTGACAGCTATTGGAATGCTCTTGTCTTGCTACTGCAAGAGCTTCCCTTAGCAGTTCTTAGTTGAAAGTTTAGTTAGCTATAGTTGTAGTCAGTGCCTTTTTAGAAGGAAAAAAAAAGGTGCTGGTACTCTTGAGGAAAGTAAATTTGAAAAATGTCTGTTGACTATCATGCCTTGGTGAACATAACAAAATGTATTCTGCACATGAATGGAAACAATCTAAAGATTAGAGAAAACATTGGTGTGCAGCAGAGTGCTCTTCACAAGACCATACACTTTAGTCCAGCTCATGATGGATGTCCAAGATGGAATGGGAATCACACTCAAGGAATGTGATCCCATGAGGAGTTATCACGGCACACAAAAGTCAGGGAGCTAAAGGCAGCATGTCTCGCACGTCAGATGTTCCTAGCCCATGTGTTTCTCCATTCTGATGAACAACACAACAGTGATGTTTTATATAAACAGACAAGGTGGTGTTCACTCCTCTCCCCTCTATTAGGAAGTCGTATGTCGGTGCGAGTTTTGTATCCAGCAGTCCATACATCTGTAAGCCACGTACATCCCAGGAATTCAGAACATGCTGGCAGACTGGCTCAGCTGATCTTTCAATATGCACAAGTGGTCCCTCAGGATGGATATAGCCCTACGCATTTTTTGCAAGTAGGAATGTCCGCACTTAGACCTATTTGCAACCAAAAGCAACAGAAAGTATCAGCAGTTTTGCTCTTTCCTAAACCACAGCCCAGGCTCTATAAGGGACACGTTTCAGGTATCCTGGATGTGCCACCTGCTGTACACCTTTCCTCCTCATACACAGGATTCTCCTCAGGGTGTGGCAGTAGAGAACTTCTCTGATCCTGGTGGCACCAGCCTGGCCCCGCAAACACTGGTTCACCTTGCTCCTGGAGCTCTCTGGAAGAGCCCATAGCTCATCTCGGGTGCCCAGACTTAGTTACTGCTTTGTGAACAGGGGCAGCTAACAGGGAGTTTCAAGAGGGAGTTCTCCAGGTGGAGAAGCAAATACGGGACACTTGAGGTACATGACTGTCTGTAATGTGTGTTTGTGGGTTACTTGCTATGTGCTGAGCTTGTGTTTGTCTGTCTGTCTCTCTTTGTTTTTGTTCGTTTGTTTGAAGGACCATGTGCTGTGGCCGGCAGTTGGAAGCTGTGAACTTCTAAACAAGGTTTGAAATCTAGAACACTCTGTTCATTAGTTAAGCCTTAGTCAGGGGTCTGGGCTTTATAAAGCAGTGAGTCAGTGACCAAGGAGCTTTGTGAACAGGGGCAGCCAACCGAGTTTCGAGAGGGAGTTATGAAGGGGGTAGGGTACACTTGCCATTCTTTAAAACCTTTAAACTAAACTATAACCAAAGCTTCCTGATTTAAATAAAAACCCTAATAATAACCTAGGTTACTGTAGGAGAGAATGCAGGCAGAAGCCCAGCAGCAGAGTGGGGGCTATCCTGTTTATTGCGCTCAGTGGCTATGTCTACACAGGCGGCTTCTTGCACAAGAACATCTTGCACAAAGGTTCTCGCGCAATAACTCTTGCACAAGAAAAAATCCACACTGCCATGTGCGAGCTGTGCTTTTGCGCAAGAGCATCCATGGCAGTGTGGACGCCCTCTTGCGCAAGAAAGCCCTGATGGCCATTTTAGCCATTGGACTTTCTTGCACAAGAAATCCCTGTCAAGCGTTCACACTGTCCTCTTGCACAAGAGCTCCTGCACAAGAGGGCTTACACCTGTTAAAGAACAGCGTAGCTCTTGCACAAGAAGCCCTCTCTTACCACGCCTTACTGTAAATTTTCTTCTGCAAGAGCGGGCGGGCAGTGTGGACACTGCGGATTCTTGCACAAGAATGGCAGTACTAGTGCAAGAAGCCGCGAGTGTAGACATAACCAGTGTGGCATGTACGATTACCTGCCCTGAGGGCGGGTGGCATATGTGCATTTGGTGCAAGGAACTCCTGGCACCCGGACTGTGTACAGGCTTTGGAGGCCAGGGTGGCTGAACTACAAGAGCTAAGGGAGGCAGAAAGGTATGTTGATGAGACTTTCTGGGACATTGTAGAATTGTCCCACCTCCAGTCAGACACCCCTGCCCTGTTAAGGAGAATGAAAGGCTCAGGGTAGGAGAGCAGCAGCACAGGGAAACCTTCCCATAGTTGGGACCCTCCTTTCACATGATGTTGGGATATCCTCTTGTACTGAGGTTACTTCTCCACGGGAGGGAACTCCAATCATTAGGAAAAGGCAGATGTTAATAATGGGAGATTTGATCATTAGAAAAATAAATAGTTAGGTTTGCGATGACCGCGAGAACTGTATAGTGACTTGCCTCCTGGTGCAAAGGTTGCAGATCTCTTGAGGCATCTAGATAGACTTCTGTGTAGTGCTGGGGAGGACCCAGTGGTCATGGTACATGTAGGTACCAATAATACAGGGAAGGATAGGAGAGGCATCCTGGAGGCCAAATTTAGGCTGCTAGAAAAGAGACTGAAATCCAGGACTTTTATATGGTGGCTTGCTCAGAAATGCTTCCAGTTCCACGCACAGAGCCAGGTAGGCAGGCAGAGCTTCAGTGTCTCAATGCGTGGATGAGACGATGGTATAGGGAGGAGGGGTTTAGATTTATAAGGAACTGGAGAAACTTTTGGGATGGGGGAGCCTGTACAGGAAGGATGGACTCCACTTAAACCAAAGTGGATCCAGACTGTTGGCACTTAACATTAAAAAGGCTGCAAAGCAGTTTTTAAACTAAGAAATGGGGAAAACCAACTGGTGTAGAGGAGCATGTGGATCAGACAGAAGCGCTCTGCCGCGCACCGGGGAAGGCGGAGCCAGGAGCGCCCGCGACAAGCCAGCAGGGAGCCTGAACGGCAGCCGGCCAGGGCTGCGCAGGGGCGGGGGGCCGAGCCCCGGCCCGCACGTCGCAGAGCGTGAGGACACCCGAGGGGGCGGGCCCAACATCCCTGGCGTCCTTGCCCGGGTTGCTTGAAACGACGACGACCCAGCAGGCAGGCGGAGATTCCCCCCCCGCCGCCGGAGGGCAGGAGGACTGACACCGGAGCCACCAGGACGGCAATGGGACGGGGCCAACGCGCTGGGCGAGGTAAGCTCCTCCGGCAGGCACGCCAGTGGGGCGGACGGGAACGGGGAGTGGAAGGAGCCCGGGGCGGGGCCCTTCTGGCGCCCGTGGACAGGTGCGTTACAGGGTTAGTCCCCACCTGTTGTGGGAGGAATGTCTCCACTGTTCCCCCACTTAGGGCCCCGGGCTGGGACCCAGTGGAGAGGGTGGGCCCGGGTCCCCCACACCCCACCTCTCCTCACCTAGCCTCAACCCGCCTACAAGTCCCGTCGGAGTCACCCACAGCTCGGTGGGCGACGGGCAACTGAAACTGCGCAGTAACACGCTAAATACCTTTTTCCCCGCTCCCAGCGAGGACCTTGGCCCCGGATAGGCCGCCAGGCGCTCCTCTTCCCTTCCCCCTTTATTCTACGGTCGGACTGGACCCAGCGACCCCCAAAAGGGGCCAGGACAGTGAGTTCGCTGAACCCCGGTCCGGACATCCAGCCGGGTGCTCGCACTCAAACTCGGGACAGTAACGGGTAACCATAGGAAGTGGGTCCACTGAACCCCCCTGCTCTGCCGGGAGGGGGCGCTCGCACCCATAAGGAGCCGTCACAAGGTCATACAGGTGGGGGAGTGGCACTATATGTGAAAGAAAATGTAGAATCAAACGAAGTAAAAATCTTAAATGAATCAAAATATTCCACAGAATCTCTGTGGATAGTAATTCCATGCTCCAATAATAAGAATATAGCATTAAGGATATATTATGGACCACCTGACCAGGACAATGATAGTGACTATGAAATGCTAAGGAAGATTAGAGAGGCTATCAAATAAAAAAACTCAGTAACAGAAAGGAATTTCAATTATCCCCATAATGACTGAATACATGTCACCTCAGGACAAAATGCAGACAAAATATTTCTTGATACCTTAAATGACTGCTTCTTGGAGCAGCTGGTACAGAAACCCACAAGGGGAGAGGCAATTCTTGATTTAGTCCTGAGTGGAGTGCATGATCTGGTCCAACAGATATAACAGGACCGCTTGGAAATAGTGACCATAAAGTAATAACATTTAACATCCCTGTGGTGGGGAAAAATACCTCAGCAGCCCAACACTGGCATTTAATTTCAGAAAGGGCAACTATGCAAAAATGAGGAGGCTAGTTAAGAAAAGGACCAGGAGGTATGAGGCTTGGTGAACAAGCTCACCCTCCTTACCAAATTAATAGTAGACAAACCTGTGTCATTGGGAAAAGTCATTTAGCAGGAATTAGGATGGACCATAAGAAGGAAAAAGCATGTGAAAGGGGAAGGCAAAAAGTTTGGAGCCCTATGGGCATAGTTGAAGGAATAAGGAAAGTAGCTTTGAAAGGACAAAGCAAATGATCTGAGGGAATGTGAAGATAAAAGGTGGACTCCATGGGAGTGTGGAAGGAATTAAGTGATGGTTGTAATATGTAAAGGGAAATCTTGTTTTAAAATGACACCTTGTTTCTTTGCAGCCTCTTCCTTAAGCACTGTGCAAACCATCTAGGCAAAGAAACAATCGAATATAAACATTTTGTCTATGGACACCTTTGTTAAATCTGCAAAGGAAAATTAGGGATTCTACTGAAACTTAATTGATTAAGTGCATAAAGGAATGAGCTCTATATATTGTAACACTATTTTGTAGGTTTCAAATGAACTAGTTTTATTTTGTTTTGGATAATGTCCCCTTGCTTAAAATTGCAAACAGACAAGGCACAAATTGGTTAGTGCTTCTGTTGGGCATTCAACTCTTAAGGTTAAATTTAACTTTCTAAAAACCAAATTATTAGTTTAGAAATTCAAGCTTTGAAACTTAACTGTCTCTTTTCAAGGCTCAGTTGATAACACTTTTGGCTTGCTTTTAAATTCAACATTATATGTGAATATAGGCTGCCTGGCTATTTCAAAGGAAAGTGGACAGGGAAGGCTGCTGCTGTCTCAGTAGACACATCCACTGCACCTCTGACCACAAACATAGAAGGAACAGCTCAGCTTGCAGAGCTGGCAGCAATTAAATTAGCTTGAGAGGCAGGTACCAGTACCATGTACACTAACTCCTATGCTATATGGGCTGGAGCCACCCAGTGGATAACTAACTGGGAAATAGGAGGAAAGTCTGTTTGGAGATTGGAATATTGGAAATGGATATACCAGCATGCAACCCAACATGTCTTAAGCATAAGTTATGTGTCCAAAAGAATAACACTCTAGCTGCACAGCTAAATAACCTAGCAGATGCAGCAGTACAAATTTTTGCTGCCCAGGTGGATTGGGAACGCCTGTACATTTGGCTACATGAAACCTTGGGACACATAGAAAGCGATGAGCTGGTGCAGCAGGCACATGCCAGGGGGTGGCCTATCACTCACAAACAAGCCAAAGATCTGGTACAAGCTTGCACCCTATGTACTGAACTCGGGAAACATATAGCAGAAGGGCAACGGTTTGCCAGGCTAAGAGATGGTTGGGCAACCTGGCAAGTATATTATATTGGTCCACCACCCACCAGTAAGCAAGGGTGGAAGTATGTTTTAACTGGAGTAGAAATTGTTTAAGGAATTGGTTTTGCTTACCCAACCCGATGGACAACAGGGTTGTTTATGCTCATGGGACTAAACCGCTCAATAGCCCTTGTCCCAACACCCCAGTTTGGGAACACAAACCCATGTACTGCACTCCTACAAGGGAAAAGGAGTCTGGACCACTGCAGACGCTGGGCTAACACCAATAACCATTACTGAGGCTTGGATTGTATCCAAGACCGGCGAACCTTATGTTTTATCACAGGAAACTGAGGCAATGACCCCAAATGCTCCAGTGGGATGAATCCCTCCCAATGCTGGTGTGGATCCAGGAAACCACCATGAACTTTTTGTATATATTTACCACTTGCTGTTGTAGCGCTTGCAACTACTGTTGTTAGTTACAGACTATTGAAATGAGACATGGCACTCCAACTCGCCATGGTGTTCTTCCTCATCCCAACTGCCACTGCTGTACCAGAACACCTTACTTGACTCCTCTACTGGACTGGGAATAGAGTTTGTCCCTTTCAGCCCAAATGACTGGTGAAACAAGAGTGACATCTTCTGATGGGGACCGGTATGGTTCGATGACAGCGACTACCACAATCCTCAAAATAACTTTGGGGGGAGGCAAGGGAAGTGGCAACGAACGGTATGGGATAAGACATGCTGTAACTAAGAATGTAAACAACTCATGGCTAAATTGGTTAGCCCAACAGCTAAAACTTTCCTTAACTCCTTTCCTACACTCTATTATAACCACTGTTTTAATTGTTTTGATTGTTATACTTATTTTCTGCATAAACCTATGCATTGTGCAATGCCTAATTAATGTAGCTATCTCTTGTGTGCACATTTGATATGGAGCACTAGGAAAGGACCCTAGTCAATTCCTAGATCCTGAACCCTCTAATCAGGCCATTGGGTACTTTTAGATTCCTCCAAGGTGAGGTGCTGGCAAACCACCATCTTGCATTCCTGGGACGTGGTGTGTCGTATCAGGGGATGGAATGTAGCCAGACAGCCCCCCCCCCCCATCTCATCCATTTTATTTTTGCCTCTCTGAGGTTCCTGAAGCATACAGGACAGAGAAGGAGCAATAAAATCAGCATAGTCTATGCTGGCTCATCTGATCCTGAGAAGCTGAAAACATAGATATGAGGAGAGAGCAATTAAGGCAATAAGCTGGCCTCGAGGCTGCGAGAAGTGCCCGGCTGGCACCCATGTTGATACGAACACACAGCCGTCCCTGGGAGAGGAATCCTCCACTGAGAAAAGAATCTCCAGTACTTCCAATTTAATCCTCTCAACTCTCTCTTACAAGTGTAAATTAAGTTCACAACTCCCTTGTAAGAACTGGTCTCACAAAAGGCAGACCAGCACTATTTGGCATCACAGATAAGAAAGAGAAATACGTGACCCCATGGGTATAAAGATGGGTACAGCAGCACACTCACTTTTGAGTGTCAATCTACCCTCTACCTGCTGGTCGGGTTAGGTGTTTGACCTCCCGAGGTTCTATGGGGACGCCCACCTCGTATTTTCATCTTTCCTAGGAATTGAGGGACCGGCCCTGGCCTGACACGCTGGCGTCGAGAGGCACAGAAGGGGGTAAAAATTGTACCTGGATGTCGTCCTCTGTCTTAAGTGTACACAGACTTAGAGCTCTTTAAAGATTAAACTGTTACTTGGTACTATTATTTCTGTTTTCCTATCTTTATCTTCTTTGTAACCATTTTTAAGATCTATATTTTGCTAGCAGTTAAGAAATAGAACAATAGCCATTGCAACCATATGATTTATAAGCTTCCTCAATAAACCTGTAAGGCTACGTCTACATTGGCCCCTTTTCCGGAAGGGGCATGTTAATTTCAGCGATCGTAATAGGGAAATCCGGGATTTAAATATCCCCCGCGGCATTTAAATAAAAATGTCCGCCGCTTTTTTCTGGCTTTTAGAAAAGCCGGAAAAGAGCGTCTACACTGGCCCCGATCCTCCGGAAAAAGCGCCCTTTTCCGGAGGATCTTATTCCTACTTCACAGAGCCAGAGGGACGCAGGGATCGGGGGGAGTAGGGTGCAGTGGAGGCACGGAGAATGGGACCCGGGGAATGGGAAGGGTAGAGGGATCGGGGTCTAGGGCAGTGCAGGGAATGGGCAGCACGGGGGTAGGGATCGGGGGGAGCAGAGTGCGGGGTGCAAGGGTGGCGCAGAGCCAAAGGGTCGTAGGGAAGAGGGAGAGCAGAGGGTGTGGGGGAGCAGGGGCAGCATGGGGAATGGGCGGTGCGGAGACAAAGGGGGGCTGGAGCCGTGGCAGAATTGGAGTCGGCGGGGCGGGGCTTGGCTGCGCCACACACTGCAGCCAGCTTCCAAGGACATGCGGCCAGAGATGAGCTGCCGTGGCTCTTTAAAATCAGCGGGGCCATGTCACGCCAGCGTCCTGGCATCCCGCCCCGCATCCTTGCGCCAGAGCTGCACGCCGGCAGCCCAGTGGCAAGAATCACCGCACTTCCTCCTTCCCAGCAGCGCTCTGCTCCTCAGCCAGCCGGCGGATTGGATGGGGCCGCGCCACCCGTTGTGCAGACTTCCGCCAGCCCGTCACAATGGCCCACCGGGCCAGTCTGCCCCTGCATTCGCCAGCTGGTAAAATCTACTTGCCACAGGTGAACGGGCTAGTGTATTTGTCGAGCCCTGCACATTGGAAAAAATAATCCCAACTATATATACAATATGATGGGAGCTAATTTAGCTACAACTAATCAGGAAAGAGATCTTGGAGTCATCGTGAATCGTTATCTGAAGATGTCCATGCAGTGTGCAGCAGCAGTCAAAAAAGCAAATAGAATGTTAGGAATCATTTAAAAAGGGATAGAGTACAAGACAGAAAAGATCTTAATGCCTCTATATAAAACCATAGTATGTCCACATCTTGAATACTGCACACAGATGTGGTTGCCTCATCTCAAAAAAGATATATTGGCATTGGAAAAGGTTCAGAAATGGGCAACAAAAATGATAAGGGGTTTGGAACGGGTCCCATATGAAGAGAGGTTAAAGAGACTTAGACTTTTCAGTTCAGAGGCAGCAAGGGGGTGGAAAGTAGGACCAGTGCTGGAGGGAGCCAGCTTAAAAGTTGGTTCCTCCCAGCACCATCTCAGCAGGGGCACAGAGGAGTCAGAGGCACAGAGAAGGACCTGGCGCGAGCTGGGACAGAGCAGTCCCAACTCGTGCTAGGACCCAGATACTGTGCCTCTGCTTTTTAAATGTACTAAGAGACACCAATATGATTAGCTTACTAACTGCTATTTAACATCCCTAGTGTGGTCCATGACTGATGTTTTTTCTGATGGCCAGTGGCCCCTGATAGGAAAAGGTTCTCCACTCCAGATCTACACACTGTCGGTGCATTAGCTTTCTTTACTGTGACTCCTGACATCTGGAACATTCCTTAGTTTTCTCTCTCATACATAGTTTTAATTGAAATCACAGTTGAAAATATGGTTCAAAATTCATTTCTCATTTACACTGGTGAAATCCAGACTAGCTGAATTGAAGTAATTGGATTTACATCTCTTTTGTCCTGCGAATCTGACCTCTCTCCTCTATTTTACTCATGCCCCAATATTTTTCCCCTTCCATTACTATTATGGCTATAGCACACACAAAACCACATTAAAAAATTGATTGCAAAATCAAGCCTTCAAAAGGTAAGAAATGCCTGAGTTAAGGCTGCCTCTACAAATCTTAATTCAGCTCCCTTACACAGATGCATTATTGTAATCTTTAATTTCATCTATCTATCTATTTGTCTGAGTGTCTGTCTGTCTGTTCACGAATGCCTCCTCAGCAGTAAGCGCTAGGACCACCCAATCGGTCCGCAGCTGCTGCTTCTCCTAATTTAAGGTAAGTTCAAGGTTGGGTTGTGCCAGGAAAATGGAAAGTGCCTCTAAGGGGAGCGTATTCCGTAACATGGACTGGGAAGGTCTGTTCGAGGGATGCTTTACTTACACTGGCCTTGCCCCTATCGCTCCCTGAGGGGCGGGGGACACCGGGTAAGACCGTAACCCCCCTCACTCATCCCCTCGCACTTCAACCTGCGGCCCCGCAAGGCGCGCTGCGCAGTGTCTCTGCAGGGAGGCCGAGGCCAGCAGCGGGGGCGCCTCCACTACCGCGCCCGCCCCCCTCCCCGCGCTGGGGCCGCGCCCCCAAGCGCCACAGGGAGCGGCTCTAACAATTGGCTTTGCGGTTTGTTGGCGCCTCGCAAGGGGCGGGCGGGCTCGGGACAACGGCCCCTCAACGATACCTAGTTTACCGGCAGCCCGCCCCGGCCGCAGCCCCCGCGGAGAGTCCGAGCGAAAGACGCTTCGAGCCCAAGCGCCGCCGCACGCGGCGCCTCGCCGAACGTCACAGCACCGACCCCAATCCCCGCGCCTGTCCCCTCCCACCCCAATCACGAGCGCGTGCACTTCCGTGCGGAGATGAAAGAAGGCGAATTACACTTTGGGCGCCGCCTTGAACACTCTCGAGGAGGCGATTCAACCCCCGCGCGCGGGCGGAGGGATCCCCACGACGTTCCAAACTAGTGCCGACAAAGGTCGCTCTGTGGCACGCATGCGCTACCAGTACTTCTTCCGCCGAGGGGGGGCCGGCTAGGAGGAGGAGGAGGAAGAAAGATACTGTACGTTCCCTCTCCTACCTCTCAAAGCGATACGCTCGCAACCAGCTTAGCCGTAAGGCGCGTGCGCGAGACAGAGCCAACGGCAGTGGCGCCCACCGCGCGTGCGCCAACATTCTCCGCCTGTCCCGACGTGCTTCGCGCAGCTGTCATGGCGGCTCCCTGAGGCCGGTGGTGACACATGGGTCGGGAGTGAGGCGGCTGCGGTCAGTGAGGGAACCGCGCCTCAGCCGGGCTGGGGGTGAGGCAGGAGAGCGAGCGCGAGGCAGCGGACAAGTGGAGAATGTGGGCGCTGGAGTGGGCGCTCCTGAGGGGCTTCCCCAGCGCGGCGGAGTCCCGGCGGGCCAAGCAGAGCGAGGTGACCGCGGCAGGTGAGAGGCTGGGCCGGGCTGGGCCGGGGTACCTGCGGCTGGCCGGTGGGATGCCACGTGCAGGTGATGCTGCGCCTGCCCGGCTCTGCGGCGTGTCCTGTGGGGCAGGGTTACCGTCCCTGCCTTAGCGCAGCCTGCGGGACAGCGCGGGGTTACCTGTAACGGCAACAACGTCTCATGCACCTGAGCGCTGCAGGGCGTTACTGGCTCTGCCGCTGGTCTCCGGGGTAGTGGAGAATGGTCTCGTGTTGCTCTTGAACAGCGCTCAGGTAGCATCGCTTCACAGGGTTAGCCCGCTAGTTAAAACCCATAGGGCTGTGTCTGCATGGAAAGTATGTTAGTTCTGTGGAGCTTCATCTAGCCAGCATGGGTTAGATGGTGGCACGTATTGCTATGCCCGCTACCGTTGCTATCCGTGGTAGCTAGACTAGAGCTAATCACGGGTATGTTTGTTTCTGCTACAATCACACGTTCACTTTACAGTGGGAGGAGTTTGGGGTTGAACCGCTAACCAAGCTGTGTTACTGTGTCTTCAACTGTAGGAGCTTGAGTTAGACCCCACCTTTTTGCAGTGTTAACACATTCAAAGTGACAGATATTTTCCACAAAAGCTCATGATACTATAATTTTTAAGGTGCTACAGTACTACTCATTTTTGTGTGTGTTTTTTTTAAGTCACCAACTAACATGGCTATCCCTTTGAGACTTCAATATGACACAATTTAGCTTGTCCCAACAATAGCTTCCTGTATTTGATGCCAATGACTGGACTGTTTCAGCTGACTTGGGTTTGCATGGCTAGGGTTGTGGTGCTATGAAACTGCAGTGTAGACATTGGGCATTTGTGCTTCACCCTTATTATAAAGACTCAGAAGTGGAGTTGTCAACCATGGTCTTCATTCTCAAGCTTTAGGTGATTTTTCAGATACGGTGGTTCTAGTCTACTGAACACCTTGAAGTTAAGGCCCAAGATCTTGAACTTGATTTGATAGTACTGTATGTAAGTTAGTTTATTGAATGAGGGGCAGGTTTGATGGGTTCTCAGTAAGAGCTTATGTTTAGAGCCCTGCATGAATACAAAATTGGTATGCGCATCTGCAAAAATGATCTGTGGATTAGGAATGTAATAGTATAGTCCATAAACCGATAAGCAAAAGCTTATAGGTTAATGCTATAGAATACATGCATTCCTCTCCCTTCCCCACCCTCCTCCACACACACATACCCTTTGCCAGTAAATTGTTTTGCAGGCTGGCCAGCAGCCCTGCTCAGTCCTGGCTTGCTCTGGGTCCTGGAGTTACCCCCACTCTGCATTTAAAGCATATTAGGAGTCAGGTGGGCAGGCAGCCCAGCTCAGTTCCGGCTCATGCCGGGTCTGGGAGCTCAGATCCCTCCCTTCGGAAAGAATCTGACTAGGGATTATAGAATAGTTGACTAACCGATAAGAATTCAAGAGGTTACTTCACTATTCAGTTAACCAATATTTAACATCCCTACTACAGATATTTACATTCACATCCAAGGATATAAAGCAGGTTTGCTGGGTTCTAAATTTGTATACACAATTGCAAATATGAGCCACACATAACAGCATCCATGGATGTGGGTGCCTGAGCATATCTGTGGATTTTCAGGGATCTGCCTATGTTAAAACCAAGGTAGGGATGTAATAGTGTAGTCAATTAACCAATATGCAAAAGCTTATAGGTTAATGATATATACTACATGTGTTTCTCCCCCTTCCTCAACCCCCCTGTGCTCCAGCCAGTAAATATTTTAGCAGGCTGGCCAGCAGCCTGTCTCAGTTCTGGCTTGCAACAAGTCTGGGACCTATCCCTGCTGCAGTTCTGCATTTAAAGAGTATTAGAAGGTAGGCAGGCAGCCCATCTCAGTTCCAGCTCACGCTGGGGTCAGGAGCTCAGACACCCCTCCTCCCCCGAGAGGGGCTGTTGCCACCCCTGTGTCAGAGGCAGCAACACTGGGTCACAGGCAGCCTGTTTGTGTGGGGAGCTGGTTTTTAAATTGGCTCCCCTCATGGGCCAGCTCCCGCTTGGCACCCTCACGCTACAGAGGCAGCAGCGCAGAGTGGCAGGGAGCTCCTCAGGAATGGGGCAGGATCGCACTGACTGCTGGTCCAGTCCCTGAGGATTATGGAATACAGTCGCTCCCCGAGTTATGACCATCTGCACTTAGGACCAAAGCAGTCATAAATACGGATCCGAGTTATGAATGGCGATCTGCGCTTACGAACAGCGCAGTCGCCATGTAACTCTATGGGATCTGAGTTACAAACACTTCGAGTTACGGACCAAGTGTTCGTCCATAACTTGTTCATGGTAGTCAAGTAACCAATTCATGAGGTTACTGAACTTCAATTAACCATTATTTAACATTTCTAGTCCAAGGTGGATTTTTTCATTGCTGTGATGACACTATCACATGCCATCCCTGAACAGGGATAGGCTCTTTGGCTGAGTTACCACAATTTCTCCTGTCACTTTGCTCAGGAAGAATATGGGTCAGATTCAGAAATCTTGGGCCAAGTTTTGCTGTACTTACCAAGGTCCAATGCTTCTTTAGTATAAAGTGTACTGACTTGCAGTAAAGTAGGCATACTATTTTTTCCCTTATAAGGGGAATTAGACCAGTGCTGTTTGAGAAGCATTCCTAAATGTGTGTGAAGTTTTTTTGCATTGGAGGATAGTAGTTTTTTGCAGTGCTTCATTGAGAATAGATTTAGGCCTAGCGTGATCATTTCTGAAAACCTCATTTCATATACAAACTTCTTAATGATAAATGGGAAAGTTACAATGGTAAATACATTCTTATATAGAAAAGGAAACTATCTTGCTCATTCCTTATGAATATCCTTGGCGGCTACAAGAAAGGGGTGTGATATACACTGCGTAATGTGGAAACTTACTCTTTGAACTCCTTTTTATAAGTGAACTAATCCTTTCTCTTTTCTTGTTAGAAAATTATCTCATGAACTTTGAAAAGATTTTCTAGCTTGTGAAGCAGAGCTAGCATCTCAGTGATTTACTTATGGCATTTAAGACATTTTTGGACAAATTCTGGTCTCAAGACCATTACATCTTTCTATTTAGTTTTAATATGTAGGTCCAGTACATGTAAAATATTTTCTGGTCTTATTTCTGAAACTTGAGGCTTCCTTTGTGGTGTTGAGAAATATGATTGCTTGTGCTTGAACTCCATAGATCACTTATTTTAATTGGGAAAAGGTAGCATTGATTTGTTAAACTTAGCTTGAACATTAAGAAGGCAGTCTGCCAATGCTGATCTGTTTAAAGACCATGTTGTTTACATTTAATGTCAGGTGGATGAAGATTCTTTTTTCCCCTAGATGAATGGGAAATATTTGAAGGCATAGAAGACCTACTCAAACCAAAACTTTAACCATCTGTTGTTTTACATGTTGCTGTCAACACACTCTATTTTTTCTTTTTAATTCTAGGAAGCGAATCCTTACTGCAATTGCATTTTGAATGCAACTATGAAGCTATTTTATTAAGTGAAGTGATCCAGGATGTTTTCACTACATTCACAATGACAGAAGACAAGATTGACACCTACTTGGAGAAGCAGATTGTAGCATACCTGAACTGTTCTGCTGCTGATGCTGATAATGTGGAAAGGTGGAAATAAATGATTTATTAATATATGAGACTAGTAGAGACTATGTTAGTATTATTAGAGGTAATTTTATTTTCTGTAAAAAATGACCACTACATTTTTTTGATTCAGGAAAACAAATCTGAGGTAAAACCTAAGAACATCTATTTAGAAACTTTAATTCTTTATTGATTTCTTTCACTATGGTATTTTGACATAGCTGTTCATGGTGGTGTTTTTGAAGTCGCGCTCATAGTTGGCAGTATGTTTGTCTAAAGCAACTGGAATCAAGAATTGTAATCAGTTTTAAATGAATTTCCGCTTTCCTCTCCATCCACAAGCAATTGATTTTTTTGTAACTTTGTAAACATCAGATGATATATATGTCAATAATTAAAGTACCACAAAAAATGACAAACACAATGTTTACATTACATAATATGAGAAGATGGTGACACACTTTAACTTAAGGACTATTTCCTATGAGTAAGAACTATTTTCTTCTCCTGTCTTTCTGTAGAGCATTTACTACAATTTCTTTGTACAGTACATTTAAGTTCTCTAACAGTAGATGTTAATCTATCTGGATTTAATGTTTGTAATTTGTCACAAGTAATATATAGTTGAAAGATTCCTAATTGAATCGAGTTATGAAAATGGTTTTATTTTGTTTAGTTTTTTTAAGAGAAAGTGGCGGCAAGAGGAGCAGACCCAGCATAGTTGGTGTAGTGGGGAGTAGAGGCTGTCCCGGCTCACACCTGGTCCCAGACGCTGTGCCTCTGCTTTTTAAATGTATTAAGAGCCACCGGGCTCAATGGGCTACAAAGGGAGGCAAGCATGAAATTGATTGAATCTACAGGGCCACAGACTTCAGATGTCCCTGTGCAACCCTTTCGCCTTTTCCCTCTCCACTCTTTTCTGCTCCAGGCTGTCTGCAGTGTTCACAGTCCAGTGCAGTACTGGATTTCAGGATCTTATTGAACACATCATCCTGAGTCTGCCAAAGTTACTGCAGTACAGAGACTAGCATGGAAAGTACCCTACAGCACAAGACAGAGTAACACCTAACTCTCTAAGGCAGTGTTTCTCAACCTTTTTTTGCTCATGGCCTCCTTCTGAGCCTCGTTTACCTTTGTGGCCCCCCTCATAGCCACTGTTAGTTGGAAAAAAGGTATGTAATTTACCTAATGTTCCGTTTTTTCCATGGGGCCCCTAGAGGTAGGGCATGGCCCCTGGGGAGCCATATGGCCCACGATTGTGAACCACTGCTCTAAGGGAATGAAAAGCAGATAGCATCTCTATCTCTCTTGGTTGTATCACTTCCTACTCTAGCACAAGTAAATTAATGAAAAATCGAAGGACATGGTTCTTCTTTTGGGAATGCTGTTGCTTTGTTACGGTCTATGCAAGTACCCTGCATTAGGCTGGAATGGAGTCAAAAACAGGTCTTGGTTTGCTGTGCGATTGGATCCCTCATGCACCTGTTCGCCCATACTTTTTGGTCCTCTTTCACATCCTTCTTGCTGTTCTTGGCAGAGGCCTGTGACTTGAACTTCTTGGAGGTATCCGTGGAGGGAGAGATGGCACACCTGGTATTCTTGCATAGCTGCTGCAGCTCCTTAACTTTCACAGGATACTGCTTGTAGTCCCTGTTGTACCCCCTTCTGCATTCACCAAAGAATCTATTCATAGACGTTGACATTTCTAAGGCCAATTCAGAGCTGTGCCTGCACAGCCACTTCTCCCTACAGGCCCAGAAGATGCAAAAATCTGTCTGCTCCAGGCAGGATGTGCCTGGAGCATATAGATGGCATGATTTAGTTGGGGTTGGTCCTGTTTGAGCATAGGTTTAAACTAGATGACCTCCTGAGGTCTCGTTCAATCCTAATCTTCTATGATGCTATCGTTAGCTGGCCAGTTCCACTCAACAATGGCGAACTACTAAACGTGCTTGTCAAGTGGGGCAATCTGGAACAAACATTTCAAAATGTTGTGGTCTTTTAAAGGGCAGGGGGAATGACTCTGATCTATATGACTTCTTGGCAGTAGAATTCAGAATGGGGATCCAAGTGATCAGGGTGGGATAGTTTCTGGTGAACAGTTAGGGTGGACACAAGTAACACAGTGTTTGCATTCATGCTTCTTTAATGTAAGTACATTGACTATGGTTCTATGCCACTTGGGGAGGTGGTGTTACTGTGTTGGCACAATGGGGCACTTAAATCAATGGGAGACCCATTATAGCAAAGACATATGCACAAATAGGTCAATGTAATTTTGTGGAGTAGACCAGATCATATGAATGGACATACTGAATCACACCCAAAGGCCATGTAGTCTAGTATTCAGCCTCTTCCAAAAGCTACAGAAGAAGATATAAGAATCTTGTGGATTAATCTGCTCCCCACAGTAGGCTTTTCTCTGGATTCTAATAGAGATTGGCATACGCATGATACTTAATATTAGCGTTTTGGAAGCAATTATTAATTATGATTATTCTTTTCTTGATATCCATATTCTTTATTTTTCCTATACAGCTCTACAGTTTTGGGAGACTGAATTCATTTTTTTTTTGTTTCAGAAAAATAGCAAATTTTAAGGCTGCAAAGATTTTTAAATTAGTATGTCACTAAATATGTCCTAATATGTTTTTTGATGAAAAATATCTGTTGTAATTACGTTGATTACCTTTCTTGCAGACAAAGACTGATATTTCTTCTCGGAGTTGGCAGCTTACAGCTGTTTGTTCAGAGCAATTGGACTGGACCTCCTGTTCTCTTAGAGCCTCAGGATTTTTTGCCATCTTCATTGTTGCACCAGTTTTGTGAGGTACACTTACATTTTAAAAAGCTATATTTTGGTTAATTTGTCACTTCTGTTCACTGATACCACATGTCTCCTGAAACAACCATATGCAGGTGTTATATGACTTAATAGAAACTTGGTATTTATGTGTGGACTTAAAATAGAATGTGAGGAATCGCTTCAATTGCTGCAACTGTGGCGAATGTGAGAGTATCGTGGTATATTCTCATTTTTCTGCATGAGCCTCTTTCATGTATAGTTTCAAGAATATTTCAGAGAGCACATTCAGTGTTTGGAATACATAAGATACAGAAATGTTGTATTCAGAAAGCCTGTGGAAACTTGCATCTTGCAAACGCTTGAAGAAAAGCAGACTTCAGTGGCTCTGAGATTATGGCTTTCTTCAAAGATCTGATATATATCCAGAGCATTCCTATTTTCTCTCTTAAAACATTTTTCTTAAGCTTTTTAACTTCCAGGTAATCCCAGCCATTCTCCACAAGTGTATTTTAATGGGCTTCCATGGCCATACATTGGACTAAGGCACTGGATTCCAGGGAGGGAAATAATATCACAGTTGTGAAGTCTCTTGAGCAGCTTCAAAGCTGCCATCAGCTCTTCTCACATGGCATAGCAAGGATTCTGGAATCAGGGATTTCCCTTCCCCTCCGTTATAAATATTCTATTCCAGACATCTCAACCTGGCCAAACTGCTGAACAAAACATTGATTTTTTTTTTAAAGATATCAACATATCAGCTAGAGGCAGTGTCTAGGGCAGGGGTGGCCAAACTTACTGACTTCAGACATTCTCAGTGCTTCAGCCCTGCTGCATGCCCATGGCCATGCCCAGGGCTTAAGTCCTGCTCCTGCTGAAGCCTCGAGCCCCAGCAGGCAACTCCTGTCGGACTGAATCCCTGAGCACCCTAGTCTGCTAAGTGGAGGATGGAGGGCTCCGAGAGCTGCACTTGAAGTGCAAAAGAACCATATGTAGCTTGTGAGCCACAGCTGGGCCACTCATTGTCTAGGGCATCTCTCATTTTTTAAGGATGTGGCAAAGGCTTTAATTGCCTATGGTATTTTTGTAACAGCTGTGAGTATTTAGCCTATGCTGGTTTTGAGCCAGTTAAAATGATTTACAAAGATACTGTTTACAAGGTCATCAACAAGGTTGTCATACAGAAGGGAAAATGAAGGCTTGCTGTTCCCAAAACATGCTAAGCATCTATAGCTGAGGTAGGCTTCAGTAGGGGTTGTGGATGCTCAGCACTTTTTCAGTAACACTCTTAATAAACAGGATAACATTAAGCATATTTGTATTACTGAGACAAATGATACTCCTACAAGATAGTAAGGGGATTTTTGAAGTAAGTCATGGTTCGTAATTCTGTTTACTTTGGAATCTTCTCTTCATATACAACAGAGTAATACATTTATGTTTTAAGTCTTCTAGCTGTAGACTGAAGTATAATTGCCACTTTGCCCTAAAACTTCACTATATTTCCCTATCTTAACAGAAGTTGAAGTGGCTGCAAAGATCTAGTTATAAGAATATGATAGCTGATGCCTCTAGTTAAATATGAGTGGAGAGGAATCTTGACAAGTAAAAAATACATCATCGTTTTTTTCTTCTCTTGTAGTAGCTGGTGTAACCATGGCTTAAAACAGATCAGGGAGCCGCTTTGATTGCACCACTTCATTATATCAGTTGCATGGAAAACACAGAATTTTAGACAAGAATAGTTGTATCATAGCTACTATAACTCTGTCTGTTCTTTGTGTGTAATGAACACTTACCTTATTGAGTCATTGTGTGTGTCTATGCTTAGAGAATAGGAGTGGTCCAGTGCTGACTGCTGTCTTTTATAGTTTTTCCTCCTGACAGGATCCCAGCAAAGGGAGAGGTCCAGCCAGTACTGACGAGTGCTTCTGTATCTTTGGTTCAGCATAGTTTCTTTAGTATTAACTCTGTCCTGGAATACTGGAATGAAAGCAACAGAGAGATGCTGACTTTTTCCACCCTTTCTTTGGCCTACAGGCTTGGCTAGAGGTGGGGCAGAAAGCATTTGCTTAAATATGCTCCTTTCTCTCTTTCAACAATGTGACTGGAGTGAAGTGAGACTGAATGAAGCTGGGGGTGGAGTGATGGGAAGACTAAAGAACAAGAAGCAGACTACTGACAGTCTCCTATTTAGTCAAAAATCAATGTTAAAATTGCCTCTTGTACCCATCCCTCCAAAATGGTCCAGGGACCTTACGCTCTCATGCAACTCAGCACACAATAGATGTAAAAGCCAGGAAGAGAATCCCAGCTGTACTTCTAACATAGCCTCTGTGCAACTGGAGAGCTCCCACCAACCACTTCCATCTTGAAATTTATTCTAGACAGTAGGGTGCTCCGCCTTTTCTCCCTAAGGCATAATTCAGATGGTTAGTAGACTTTTTACCTTAGTAACACAATACTACGGCTGCTTCTGCCTTTGCCACAATTGTGCATTAAAAATTGGTTGCTGTTTTGTAATTCATGTCAGCAACTTGTTGAGCCATTAAGGAACTAAAACTGGATATGATTGTTAATGTATACACTCAGCTAGCTATAACCATACAAAAATAACATTAAGAGTAAGACACATGGCCTGAAAGTACTGATAAATGCGCTAAGCTGTTTACTTGAGAAGATAATTAAACATAGCAAATAGCAAAGACTTTAATGAATTTACAGCATGGAATATCTGCACTGAAAGCCTACTGGAGTAAAACTGAATTAACTTTATCTTTTAAAGGAATGGTCTGTGCTTCTGATGAATCCTCTGTTACCTGTGATTTTAATTAGACTTAATTAAAGCTCTAATATTAGTGGGCTCTGATAATAGTTCACTACCATAAACTTCATTTCTATTTAAGTATTCTCTGCTAATTTTACATCCATAGCTGACTTGCTTTGCATATAGAATTCAATTCTGAATAAGATTAAAGCAATATTAATGACTGATTTAAAACTACAGAATCAAGGTATGGTATAATAAGTACGATAAAAATGGAATATTAGAAAAAATATGCACGCAAGATTTTGTGTAATTAAAAAAAATCTTTACTTCATGTTCTGCTGGAAAGCTAATTAGGTTTGAATGGTGACATTAATCTGTTACAGTAGAGTCTGCAGGCATATATTTCTAAGTATATTTAAATTCAGATATGTTATTTTTCATATTAAAAGCAGACATATTTTATCATATTGCAGTTCAGTTATGGTGTCCTGACCAAAAAATATTGTGTTGGGTTTTTAGTTCGCTAGTCTCCAATATATAAAAAGAGTCTGAAATTTCCTGATTGTATTTAATATTAGAAGTTCAAATCTTGTTCAGGGTTCAAGAGTCCACTGTTAAATTAAGAGGATTATAACACTGGAAGCTGAAGATGTGAAACCTTATTGAGGAAGAAACAAATAGATGTTCAAAGTTATTTAAAACTAATGTATTTTGACATTTCTGCTTTTTGTAAGAGACTTTCTTGGGCTGCCTTTATACATCATAAAGAAGCAGAAAAGGCACAAACGCCTCTTGTTTTACAACTGTGTAGCTTTAGGAAGCTTGAGTTATATGCTTCTATAAATTTGAAGAGTTAGTGTATATGGACATTATTGTGTAAGATGCGTTTTTAACAACTCATTAATATCCAGCAGCAACTAATATTTAATTGCATTTATCTAATAGATTACTTTTTGAACTTCCCCGGAAAGATTGTAAAGTCCAGCATTTGTATCTTAAAACAGCTAATACTGAGGTCCCCAAACTCTTAAGGGATTGCAGCTTGGGCCTAGGCCATCTCCCACAGGTGCCATGGTGGAAGCCACCCAGCTCTGTTCCTTGCCCCACTCCTGCCTCCAGCTATGGCCTCAGCCTCCATCTCCTTGCCCTATCTGTGTCCTCCATTCCCAGAGCCTCACCAGTTGGAAGTTTTTCATGTTACAATTTGTATTCTTAAATGTCCTAAAAGGACTTTCATGTAGGTCTAAACTTTCTAATCTATCCATATATTCCCCAAGAAAAATGGGAGGAAACAGAAGAAGTAATCCAAATTAACAAAATAAGAGCCCTGTTGAAATGTTTTGTTTGTTTCTCTGAATTCATTCTCTCCACTCTGCATGTGCAACCTGTAGCAGAGATCAATAAAGAGTGCTGCTGAGACTATCTAGGCTAAGAAAGCTTTGCCTGTGTTTCTGTCTCGTGTCACTATAACTGATTTCAATGCCTTCTCCATACTACTTTGAGTCCCAACTTTCCATATTTAAGTATGCTGTTGCTTATTTGAAGAATAAAGAAACAACCATATCAGTTTACTTTAAATACCATAATAGGCTTTCGTTTTCCCCCCCGCCCCTTCATTTCAGGGTCATGTTCAACATTAACTTTCTTATTTTCAAAGTTCCTTATGAACTTGGTCTTACCGTTATACCGCTTGTCTTGTGTTCATTCTGTCTCCTCTCTTCATTAGCATAGCTTCACTTACAGGGTTGATGATAGATGCATCCTCCTACATCTAGGCATCAGTAATACCTGAAGGCATTTCTAATTATAATTTGTGCTATGAATGCCTTGATAACTGGGTCTGACCATAATTATTTCTGTCCCTTGGTAAATCGGGTAAAAGAACCGATTGTCAAGTAATACCATTTTTTACATCAACTGCAGATAGGATTCTTATAGATGACTTCCATGAGCAATGTGTTCATGAAGATGCATAAGTACAGTTCTTCCCCTTTGAATTAATCCTATCCCACTCAGTGTATGGGGAAATCGAACAATACTCCTATGAGATCTTTAACCGAATTGGATTGTACTTTGATGCTCATGAGTGCACATATTGACATAGTTTAATAAATTCCAAATGAGGAACAGCTGGGGGTTTAGTTGTAGGTATGTGTTCCATTTCCCCGAAGTAATCTCAGAATGCGTAATATCCATTAAGGAACTCAAGTGCTTAAATAGCATACCTAATATTGCCTCTGATTTTGTATGGGAAATAGGGAAAGCTGACATAATGGCTCTGAATAAAAGGGGAAAAAATTGTATCTTCCTTTTAGGTATGAATTTGCTAGGATGATATTATGTAATAATAGCTGATAGGTCTCTTTTCTCATAGTTTAAATAAATCATAATTAAATAAATCATAATTGTATTTATTCAGTCAAGGGGATGGATGGTACAGGAATATTAGAGGTGGAACTATTTTCCTGAAGAATTTATATCTTGGAGAAAAAGTGACTAAAAAGTGTGATTGACAGCTATTCAGATTAGCTGATTAGTTTGAAAAGAGAAATGAACTGGGGAAAATTACTTGGAAACTACTTAGGGCAGTCAGGGATCTTAAGCAAGATAAGGCATGTACAACAGTGAGTCTTATTAATAACAAAAATAAAAAAGTAGTCTCAAGGTTAACATCTGTTACCATAAGTTACCAAATCTACTAGTCAAGGATGCTAAAGTTACTTTAAGGAAAATTAATATTGTCCTGATAAATTTGATTTTTAAAAATAATTGAATTCTGATACTTCCCCAGGTTATAAGCTAAGACCACAGTCCTGTTATTCTAATTGTTTAAAAACTAAAAATAAAGTGACTAACGTTCCCTCTTAAGCTGCATGGCAGCACAGCCCCGCACCTGCTTAATGGGGCTCAGAGCAGCCTGGCTGGAGAGAGGCACTTCTCCCTTGGCTACAGCATCAGTTGTCTGCTGAGGACAGAGCAGCGGGTCTCTCCCAGGTGGTAGGAAGAGGATGTGTGTCTGTCTCTCCCCCAGCCAGGCAGCTCCATGTGTACACACCTCTCAGCCCCTGCGCGGGACTCAATAAGCAGCTGGGGGGCCATGATGCCTTGTAGGTGACCTCAGTAGGACCCCGCCCCAACGTTACTGTGGCAAGGATTTGGCCCCACTTAAAAACTGAGTTATTGGAGGAATTTCACTTAGCAAAAGTTTTCTTTAGTGTAAATTGACAGTCAAGGTTAGTGTTTAGATGCAGATAACCTTACTTCATTTGGAAACAAATTAATATTTAAATAGCCATATATATTGCACGGCTAATATTAAATCAGGGCTTAAGCAGTCTCCACTCACCCAAGATGATGATCTTTCTCAGGCAAGTACCTTCAACCTGTGCAGAATCTAAGCTGTTACTTTTGGAAATAAGTATATAACTTGCAGTTGTTAAGCCTTCCAAACATAAACTGAGTAAACTGCTGATGGCAAATATTTCCAGGTGCCACTCATTTTTAAAGGCAGAAGGCTGTCAGCACAGTTAAAATAGTTGAAGGGTTGCATGGACTCTGTTAAGAGTAGGATATGCTATGTGGGCTGCCACCCATACCCCATTAGTCAAAGGGACAGCCTTCCAGAAAGCTTCCTATATCAGGGAGCTATGGGGTGTAATTTCCCAACAGAGGTTTCTGCATGTACCTTGGGGACTGAGCTAATACTACCCCCAACAGAAGACTTTGCGTTGGAGGAGGAAGGAGGTAGCATGCAGTAACTGACTATATTTGAGGAACATCCAGCATTAATTTATTTGGACAATAGAAGGTTACACTAAATTGAATTAATTGGGTGGCAATAAGGTTACTTTATTAAATGACCGGCGGCTGCTTTGGTTAATATAGTTGGTAGGCATCATCATCAATTGACATGGAACTCTGATGTATTGGGGCTGCTATTAAGTGAAGGTGCAGATTTTAGCCAATAGGGAACGTGGATCTTTATGTTCCAATTTAGGGAGGCTACCCCACTAACAGGAGATGAAGCAAGAAGGGGAAGGGCTTGGGGTGGGGTTGTGACTTGAGGATACCAGTGTATGTCAGCCTGCTGAGCAAACTTCATCAGTGGGTGAGGTGTTGGGTAATCTTTTTGAAGCCCTATAATACGTTATTTCCTAGTAAAGCACTTTAATATTGTCTGGTGCAGATAATATATTATTTGTTCTTTTTTCTTTCAGCCCAAAGCATTGTGTACAGCTGTTCTGAGTATGCTGGTTCTGGATGGTGAATCAGTCTATAATTTGATTTCCCTTCCTATCTTGCTGATTTTAGCCAGAGTGATTCTCGTGCATTCAAGACACAAACTTGCATCTATTCAGGTATGAAACGTGTGTAAATAGTAATTGTGATTGCCAATCATGGATTGGTTCTCATTTTTTTTCCCTTTGATTCAGTCTTGTCTACTGTTTTCTTTCTCTTCCATTTCTTTTGTCTTTTCTCTATTTTGGGCGGGAGGTGGGGTCTCTGTTCTGCTTTTAGACATACTCTAAAGCAGGGGTCTCCCAACCTTTTTAAGCTTGAGATCACTTTTTGAATTTAAGTGCAATCCAAGATCTACCTCAGACCCAAATACCCTTGCCCCTTCTCTGAGGCCCCAACCCTGTTCTCTGCATCCTCACTCACTTCCATCAGACTGGGCAGAGGGTTAGGTGCAGGCTCTGGTCTTGGATGAAGGGATCTAGAGTGTGAGAGGGGCTCTGATCTGAGGGGTTCTAGGTGCAGGCTCTGGAAGGGTGTTTGGATACAGAGGTGCTCGGGGTTGGGGCAGGGACTTGGTGCGCAGAAGGGGATTCATGACTGGAATAGGATTTCGGGATGTGGGCTCCAGCTGGGCTCCTGGGTGGTGGTGCAGTGGAGCTAAGCAGGCTCTCCCCTGCCCTGACCCTGCACCACTCCCTAAAGCAGCCAGCAAACTCCATCCCAAGTCCTGTTGTGCCCCCTCTGTGCTTTGTGGAGAATGGATGTAGAGTGGGAGGGGAGCACCCTGACATCAGCACCCTCCTCTCCCTCCCTTGCCCAGCAAGAAGGAGGCTCCTGGGGTGGAGGGAAGCAGCTCCAAGGCAAAGGGCAGGAGAGGAGCAGCAGTGGGGGGAGGGGCAGCTGAAGTGCTGGCACTTGATAGCCTCTTGGCCAAACCAGTCAGGATCCCCTGCCAGAGGCTCCAAGATCTACCGGTAGATCCCGATCTATTGGTTGGTGACCACTGCTCTAAAGGAACAGTTTTACACAACAAAGCAGTGACTATAGTAATGAGGAAGTTAAAATCAAGGATCATCTTTATTTAAATACAAAATTATTTAAATTGATTTATCGTAGCTAAGCCAGAGAAGTTTCTATTGGGCTTTTTTTTCCCTTGAGGGATGAAGGCACCTCTGTTTCATGAAAATGATTTCAGAATGTTAGAATTGCCATTTTTCTTACATGTATAATTAGAATAACATGAGTGTATGTGTAAATGTACACCTGGGACAGTCCTGCTTCCATACAATGTGGCCTTTCTATTTCACAAACTTTTACTTACTATAAAGTGTAAAAATAATCTTTGGAAACCACTGCAGCACATTGTCTGGCCTGGATGCCTGTTCTTCTCATTCTGTCTGCCTTATTTCTGTTCATGGAAGGGGAGCTATGGGATTTCTCTTCTTGAATTTTGGATTGTCAGCTAGCTCCCCACCTTGGCAGCACACTACCAGCACTACACATCAATGGGCACCATATCCCTACCTTCCCTCCCCCCCATGATTTCACATGAAAAATAGAGAGGCTTCTTTGTGCTTCTCCTTTAAAATACAGTTTTCTAACTATTTTCCTCCTTTGCTTTAGCTTAGAAGCAGTCTGTGTGGTAGCGGAAAGTTTTGGAGGTGGGGAGGCCCTTAGCAACAGTGTCTTCTCTCAAGTGCTTTGTGGTTGAGCAGGCTTGAGATCCAGTGGCTTAAATGGTCCATCTTGGTGGTTGGACAGGCAATCGCGACTTCAAGCTGCATCTCCATATAGAACTGATATTCCTGGTTGTTTTGTATTGGAAACCAGGCACTCAATTTTTCTCCTCCTTCACTCAGAGGAGTGCTGTTAAGTTCCAGAAATCAGGTCAGAAGAGGAGAAAATGTACCTTGTGTACAAACAGACATGGTGCAGTGAGAAGGGGTCTACTCTAGTCCAAAGGCTTGTTTACACTCTTGAAAAGTAGTTCAACCAAGTCTTGATGCTAGTTCAGGAGTAATAACTGCCGAGAATCATTTTCTGCAAGTTTCCTGATGTGACCCAGCTCTTCTTTCTCATCTAAGTTTAAAACTAACAAAATCTTGCAGTATTTCATTTCTGTAATATTCATGTAAATGAACTTTAGAATAGGATAAATTCTGAGATCTATTTTTAAAAACATAAATATAGCCCTGTTTTCACAAACATGTGATAGACTGAGGACTTGACAGATTTTGAAGTCTTCCAAGACACAATCCTGAAACCACTTCTCAAAAAATAAACTTAATAAAAATAAGTACCATACACACACACAAGCGAATTAAAAAAAAATGTTCTTTGCTTCTCTGAGACATCTGCATGGCATGCTGCAGGCCAGAGGAAATTTTCATCACTGAGCATATAAACTCCATGTATATCCTTAGTTTATAGGGTTGTCTTCATTGCTCAACAAAGTCTTGTTTAAATTTCCTTTGGGTTTTTAAACAAAGTGATGGGGAAAAACGGATTTGACCTCTTTTACAAGGTCTCCTGTTTCTGAGCCATTGCTTTGTTCAGCTCGATATCGTAAGTCATATTTAATTGTGGTTTGAAATACTTAATATATTATCCTTTTTGATGGCTCCTCTCTAGGCAGATTATAATCAACTGAATGTAAATTGGTTTAGGCTTTTCCCCTGAATGCTGTGTGTGCAGTCCTCTGGGTTGATGTGCACTTACCTGTACAACTGAAGAGTGAATGAGTAAGTGTGTGTGTGCACAATATGATAATTTCTTGGCATTTAGAGACACTATCATTTTGTAACACTTGTTTACATGCACACACATACAGTGAAATAACTAAAATTAACCAAATCTGGTAGGTAGTAAGGACTTAGTGGCTTTCTGTAGAGCAAGGGTGGGAAACCTTTTTTCGGTCAGGGACCGCTGACCCATAGAAAAGCAGTCAGGGGCTGCAGACAAGTGAGAAGCTGAAAAAAACAAAACAAAAAAACCCTCCCTGATGTGGTCCCTGACTGAAAATGAGAAATACGCTCTCCACATTCCCCTTCCACACCAGAGCCTAGTAGGGATCAGACTGTTAGATTTTGTGTGCTCCAGTTTTGTAGTAGGCATCGCCCTTGCCGATGCTGAGTGGGAGCCCTGGGCCTTGAGGGGCTGGATCCAGGCAAGCTGGGGGCTGCATTCGGCTCCTGGGCCTGAGGTTCCCCAACTCTGCTATAGAGATTTAATTTATACTTAGCGATTATTAGTATAATATCTTATTGGCAAAATTACACTACTTGTCTCTAGTATCTTCAAGGCGTAGCCGAGTTAAAGTCTGTTACAGGAAAAAACAACAACAAATAGTCTGGTAGCACTTTATAGGCTAACAAAACGTGTAGATGGCATCATGAGCTTTTGCTTGTATGTGCACAGCTTTAATCAATTATAACTCTCCTTTGAGCTATGATCTGAGATACCTGTAGATTAGAACATCTCTAGTGTTACAGTTGTTTGTTTTGTTCAATTAGGTTTCATAAGCAAACACTTCATCATTGTCATCTGTTTTTATACTAAAGAAAGCCATTCATGCTTCCTACTATAGCTTCCAAAAAGCTCCTAAAACTCGTCCAGCTTCCACTAAAGACAATGGAAAGGCCTTTGTTGAAGCCAGTGTAAATTGGATAGTTCTTAGACTTTCTTCCATACATAAATGATAAATCATAACTGAATTTACATGTATGTGTTTGTATAAAAACCCGAGTTATATTTTTAAAAAGTACTATGCAAACATCAGATCAGAGGCAAGGCAGCTGAAAACTAAGCCTCAATCCCTGTACTCCTCTACTCCTAGACGCATCTTACCACTATTGCACCACGATCATATTAACTCTGCTCCTCTAGGGATGCTAGCCTCCAACCTTAGAATGCCAAAAATTGGCACCTCTGTAAACCAGTACTCTCGTGTCCAGCAACATCTGGACCATGGATGTTCCAGAACCGAAGAGTCCCGGTGAAGCACTGGTGCCTAGAAATCCTGCGAGCTGACAGGTCTACAGGCTGTGAGCTGCCAACAGGGCCAGGAGCCCAGCTGGGTGCAACTCAGCACCACAGTGGGGCTGCTTGGTGGTAGGGATGTCAGCGTGTAGAAGACTACATGATTAACCAATAATTATGGGTTTATAGGTTAATCCTGTGGACTGCACACAACCTGCCCCCCCCCCCCCCCCTCACGCTGTATCAGAGAGGCAGCAACGCAGAAGGTGACAGGGCCAGGTGGAAGCCAATATGTTCAGAGAGCCAGCTTTTAAGCCAGCTCTACATGCATTCCAGCTTCGTGGACCCACCTGCCCTCCCCCCTTGCTGCCTTCTACAGAAGCAGTGGGTGGGGGCAGGATCCGGTGCTGGGAAGAGCTGGCTTAGAAGCTGGTTCCCCTGCAGCACTGGCTGTGTGGTGCTGCCTTGCCCCTTCCCCAGCCCTACTGCTGCCGCTGTAGAAGCCAGCAGCATGGGGTAGAGGCAAAGAAGGTTGCCGTGAAGCAGCCTCTGTCTGTGGTGGGCCTAAGCTTGCTCCCCGTGAACAGAAGCTGCTCCACAGCAGCAACCCCTGTCCGTGGTTGGGGGGGAGGTTCATGCCAGAGTAGCCTCTGTCTGTGGGAAGCTCGGACACCCACAGACAGGGCTGCTGCTGTCCCCCTCTGCTGCCTTTATTAGAGGCAGCAGTGTGAGGCAGCAGCCGGGAGCTGGTCTGTGCAAGGAGCTCGTTTTTTAGCCGTCTGCCCTCGCGGACTAGTTCCCACCTGCCACCCTGTGCTGTTGCCCCTAATAGAGAGGCAGCAGCATAGCGTGACAGGGGGTTGGCTGGAAGAGGGACTGCCTGGGGGGACTATCCAGGGACTATCAAATAATTATGTAAGCACTAAAATTTGATGCAGTTACATAACTATTCAATTACATGCTATCTAACATCCCTACTTGGTAGAGCCCAAAGCACCCCAATGGGGCTGCCTGGCATGACAGGCAAGGGGGAATAGGGACCAGAAGGGCCTGTGGTGGGCCCTGGCTGGGGCACCAGTAGAAGAGAGAGCAGTTATGATTCCTGCTCCAGCAAAATTCCTCATCTGGGATTGGTCAAGGGAGTCCAACCTGTAATAAATCTCATAAATGAGATTATTTTTGTTAAATATAAAGGATCTACATTTCAACAAGAAAAAGATAAATTATTTTAGAAAATCTAGTTTATTTGTTGCTGTTTGGAAAGAAGTGAAGATGATTTCCTATTACTGGACAATTTCAGAAGAAAATTCTTTTCTCTCATAAGTATATTAATAGTTTTCTATTTATGAATAATAAACTGCACTTTTCAGATTTATTACATTAGCTCGTCTTTTGTGGAGTGTGCTCAGAATTATGTTTTTCTCAAATCCTAAAATATCCGAATACCATAGTTATTTTATGTACAGTAAAACTCCAGTTGTCCGGCATCCAGTGGTCCGGCACCAACTGGAACCTGGAAGTGCTCCGGCCAGCCAGACAACTGGAGCTGCTCCGCACAGCTTCCCCAAGTCCGCTGCTGAAACTGACCAGTAGCAGACTTGGGGAAGAGGTGCAGAGCAGCTGGGGTGCTACCTGGTGCTGAGCAGAGGGGTGAGGGGCGGCGCTGTGGGACCAACCCAGCTGCTCTGCCCTGCTGCTTCCCCAAGTCGCTGCTGCCGCTTGCAGCTCCAGTTGGCCTGTCTTTGGCAGCTGCGCGGGGCTTCCCCTGCCTCCCTGCAAAACGGCAGAGGGTTAGCCCCACACCGCGCCGTTTCCTTCCGATCTCCCCTCACAGCCTCCTTTCTGGAGTACCTCCAGATACTCCGGCATATCCGATAATCTGGCACCCCCTGGGTCCCAAAGGTGCCGGATTATCGGAAGTTTACTGTATGTTGCAGTGAGCTGTGCATGTTCTTGAGTCGAGGAATATACCTTGACAAGGTATGCTTTAAATTCTAACATCTAGAAACCTTCACTGCCAGTTTTGAACCTGTCACTACAAAGAGTGTCCAAAGAGATGAATGGTTGACATTTTTAACTGCAACCCTTAAAATAGAAAGCTGAAAGTGAGACAAGGCTGTAAGGAATTCAAATCAGAATTATATGTTTTCGATTTTATTGGGTGCCATCTTTTCTCTATTTTATTTAAAAAACCTGTGCAGTTATTTATATTGAGCTAGAAATCTGTCAAAGATGATAAAGTTGTCCTATTTGTGTGAGAGCTTCAAATTTTTATCATTCCACTGTCCAGAACAAAGGAGGGGATGTTTGGAAAGTAGCGTTGTTGATAGAGCCCATCAATTGAGGGGAGTAGAAAAGGAGAATATTGTTAACCATTTAGTGACTGATTGATTGTTATTTTATTTCGACTTTCAAGATTTATTCAAACTTGGTATAATTTGAGTGTACATTGTAGGAAACTTCCTACCTTAACCTGATCTCAAGTAGATTAGTTTTGTTACTGAAATTTTATAAAGCAACTATATTTCAATGTTTTTGAAGTTGTATTTTTAAAATGTTTATAAAAGAAAATCAGTTGTATTTATCATTAATGTAAAATAGTTTTATTCTCCCTTTTAGACATTGCCTTGGTGGACTTTGCGATATGTGAATATTCACCAGCAGTTGCTGGAAGAGCGATCACCTGAGCTCTTTGCTCTTGCCCAGACTTGTATAGAACAAAGTAAGTTTCAAAATATTTAATTATGTGGACATAAGTACCAGTCACTTGTCAGGAGAGCTTTGTAGATGTGTGTCTGCAGTATGGTGCTTATCACGTACTTTTGTAGCTGCAGAGAATAGAAATGTACCTTTAACATTTGTTGATTTAACCATTATCTTTTGTTTGTGTGCTCTGTTGATTAAGGCTTTGTAATCCTGATTACAGTAAACTTCCGATAATCCGGCACCTTTGGGACCCAGGGGGTGCCGGATTATCAGATATGCCGGACTATCGGAAGGGGGGGCTATGAGGTGTCTGGGGTTGGGGGGGATGCCACCTTAGAGCCCTCATAGCCCCCCCTTCCGATAGTCTGGCTCTTCCCCAGGCATCCCTGATTCAGCCGCTGCTGAAACTGACCTGCAGCGACTGAATCTGAGACGCCTGGGGCAGAGCAGCTGGAGTGCTGCCGGGTTGGTCCAGTAGCGCCGACCCTTGGCGCGGCGGGACCAACCTGGCAGCACCCCAGCTGCTCTGCCCCAGGTGTCCCCAAGTCAGACACTGCTGATACTGATCAGCAGCTGACTCCAGGAAGCCCGAGGCAGAGCTGCTCTGCCCCGGGCTTCCTGGAGTCAGCCGCTGGTCAGTTTCAGCAGCGGCTGAATCAGGACGCCTGGGGTAGAGCAGCTGGGGGGCTGCCGGGTTAGTCCCACAGCGCCGAGGTGTGGTGCTACTGGACCAACCCGGCAGCACCCCAGCTGCTCTGCCTCAGGCGTCCCCAGGTCAGCTGCTGCTGAAACTGATCAGCGACTGATTCCAGGAAGCCGGGGCAGAGCAGCTCTGCCTCGGGCTTTCTGTAGTCAGCCGCTGGTCAGTTTCAGCAGCGGCTGAATCGGGGACACCTGGGGTGCTGCCCGGTTGGTCCCGCAGCCCCGAGGGGCAGCGCTAGGGGACCTACCCAGCAGCGCCCCAGCTGCTCTGCCCCCGGCTTTCCCGATTCAACTGCTGGTCAGTTTTAGCAGCAGCTGAATAGGAGAAGCTGGGGGCAGAGAAGCTCCAATAGTCTGGCTGCCTGGAGCACTTCCGGGTTCCTGATGGTGCCGGACCATCAGGAGTGCCGGACTGTCAGATGCCAGACCATCGGAGTTTTATTGTATATTCTATCTGCTTGAAAACAAAGAGTTTTTCAGTGTATGTAAGGGACCAACAAAAGGAGGGTGTTCCCCCACCCCCCAAAACCCGGGGCTTGCATTTTGAGATACGGAGAGACTGCCTCAGTCAGATAATGGAAGAATCCCAGACTCAAGAGATACTGCAGCAGTTGCTGCTCCTGTGAAGGTTGTGCCAGAGACTTTTGCACCTCGCTCATGTAATGCCCTGGTCAGGACACCAGTGATGAGAAAAGACTCTCCAATGGGTGACAAGAAGATTCTTCTGGCCAGGGATTAATTCAGCAAGAGGTGAGGAATTATTGTGCATCATGCCCTGTCAGAGGACTGGTCCAAATGGAGAGGTGAAAGCACCCATAAGAATGGCCATGCTGGGTCAGACCAAAGGTCCATCTAGCCCAGTTTTCTGTCTGCTGACAGTGACCAATGCCAGGTGCCCCAGAAGGGGTGGACAGAAGACAATGATCAAACAATTTGTCTCCTGCCATCCTTCTCTAGCCTTTGACAAACAGAGGCCAGGGGCACCATTCCTTCCCCCTGGCTAACAGCCTTTTATGGACCTAACCTCCATGAACTTATCTAGCTTTTTTTAAAACTCTGTTATAGTCCTAGCCTTCACAGCCTCCTCTAGCAAGGAGTTCCACAGGTTGATTGTGCGCTGCGTGAAGAGGAACTTTCTACCCATTAATTTCATTTGGTATTGTCCACAAACTTTGCCACCTCACTGCTTACCCTTTTCTCTAGATTGTTTATGAATAAGTTGAATAGGATTTGTCGTAGGACTGACTCTTAGGGAACACCACTAGTTACAGCTCTCCATTCTGAAAATTTACTATTTATTCCTACCCTTTGTTTCCTGTCTTTTAACCAGTTCTCAATCCATGAAAGGATCTTCCCTCTTATCCCATGACAACCTAATTTACACAAGAGCCTTTGGTGAGGAACACTGTCAAAGGCTTTCTGGAAATCTAAGTACACTATATCCACTCAATCCGCCTTGTCCACATGTTTGTTAACCCTTTCAAAGAGCTCTAATAGGTTAGTAAGACATGATTTCCCTTTACAAAAACCATGTTGACTTTTGCCCAACAAATTATGATGTTCTACGTGTCTCTCAATTTTATTCTTTACTATTGTTTCCACTAATTTGCCCGGTACTGACGTTAGACTTAACGGTCTGTAATTGCCTGGGTCGCCTCTAGATCCCTTTTTAAATATTGATGTTATGTTAGCTGTCTCCTAATCATTGGGTACAGAAGCTGATTTAAAGGATAGGTTACAAACCACAGTTAATAGTTCCGCAATTTCACATTTGAGTTCTTTTCAGAATCCTTGGGTGAATGCCATTCAGTTCCGGCGATTTGTTACTGTTAAGTTTTTCAGTTTGTTCCAAAACCACCTCTAATGACACTTCAGTCCGGGACAATTCCTGAGATTTGTCACCTACAAAGGCCGGCTCAGGTTTGAGAATCTCCCTACCATCCTCAGCTGTGAAGACTGAAGCAAAGAAATCATTTAGTCTCTCAGCAATGACTTTATCATCCTTGATTGCTCCTTTTGTATCTCGATCGTCCAGGGGCCCCATTGGTTTTTTAGCAGGCTTCCTGCTTCTAATGTACTTAAAAAACATTTTGCTATTACTTTTTGAGTGTTTGGCTAACTGTTCCTCAAAATCTTTTTTGGCTTTTCTTCTTACATTTTTACACTTAATTCGGCAGTGTCTATATTCCTTTCTATTGACCTCACTAGGATTGAATTTCCACCTTTTAAATGATGCCTTTTTATCTCTCACTGCTTCTTTTACATGGTTGTTAAGCCACGGTGGCTCTTTTTTAGGTCTCTTACTGTGGTTTTTTAATTTGGGGTATACATTTAAATTGGGCCTCTATTATGGTGTCTTTAAAAAGTTTCCATGCAGCTTGAAGGGATTTTACTCTAATCACTGTACCTTTTAATTTCTGTTTAACCTCCTCATTTTTGCATAGTTCCCCTTTTTGAAAATAAATGCCAGTGTGTTGGACTGCTGAGGTGTTCTTCCACCACAGGAATGTTAAATGCTGTAATAATATGTCACTATTCCGAAGCAGTCCTGTAATAGATACCTCGTGGACCAGATCCTGAACTCCACTCAGGACTAAATCAAGAATTGCCTCTCCCCTTGTGGATTCCTGTACCAGGTGCTCCAAGAAGCAGTCATTTAAGGCATCAAGAAATTTTATCTCTGCATCTTGTCCTGAGGTGACATGTACCCAGTCAGTATGGGGATAATTGAAATCCCCCATTATATTATTGAGTTTATTTTGATAGCCTCTCTAATCTCCCTTAACATGTTAACGTCACTATGCTAACGTCTCCACGCATTGAAACTCTGAAGTTCTGCTTGCCTAGCTGCCCTTATACGTGGAACAGGAAGCATTTCTGAGAAAGGCACCATAGAGGTCATGGATTTCAGTCTCTTTCCTAGTAACCTAAATTTGGCTTCCAGGACATCTCTCCTACCCTTCCTTATGTCATTGGTACCTACATATACCGTGACCACTGGCTCCTCCCCAGCACTACACAGAAGTCTGTGTAGGTGCCTCGAGAGATCCGCAACCTAGGGTTAAAGCCCTAACTCAAATTAGCTGGTATTCTTCCTGCAATGAGGTTTACCTGCTAACTTGAATTGGGGCTTTAAATTGGAATCCCGTTTCACTGCCCCATGTAGACACGGGCAGTTACTTAGGGCTAGTCAATTTCTAAAATGGCGACTGGCTGGGAACATGCAAATCAAGCATGGGATATTTAAATATCCCGCGTCGCCCTTATTAGCCTCCCTAGATCGATCTGGGGGCTAGTGTAGACGTACCCTAAATTATCTTGGTTGTGGAAGAAAACATTGTCCTCACTCTGAGTTTGTAAGCAACAAGTAGCCAGAGGCAGTTTTATTACGAGCTGCAGCAAGGGAAAAACTGGTTCGGACAGGGAGGAAGCCCACTCCCCCCCTGCCCCCCGAGGCAGATCTTCGAATACAAGCAATTATGAAGCAGTTTATATACTGTCTATTAGATATAATAACAATAACAATTAGTCTCCTTCCCATTACAAACACCAATGGCTAACAGTTATTTAGTTCCACCCAGATGCTCCTTATCTCAAGGTCCCTGCCAGAGTCAGCATTCTGTCCTTATCTCCGTATGAAGGCGAGAGGCAAAGGCAGCGTCTAATTACAGATCTCGCGTAGTCAGGCCACAGACTTAGCCTGACTCTTGCTCTCTTGTTAACAAGACCAAGATGGCTGCACACAAATTCCCTTATTCCCTTTTCCTGCCTCCACAATCCCCCCTTATATGCTTACAGCACAACTACCTTTCTAAACCTTTATTTTCATTAAACATTACATAATTAGTACAAACATAAAAGCTATTTCTATTACTACATCTTTTACAACAACAATCAAATATGAAACCTTTAATAAGCAAAAGCAATATAATCATTAATATCCCCAATATAATTCTATGATGGGGCTGTTCTATAATTTTAGTAATATCATACAACATATTATAATTAATAACCAAATTAGGGAGGGCAGGTACATGCTGATGGTACCTGTCCATAAGCACAGAGTCCAGGTCAAAGAGAGAAACCCAAACCACTCCCACAAGTTTCTCCTTGGCAATATACAATACTTCGCTTCTTTCACCAAGGTCAGTTCTTAATGTCCTTTTGCAGTAAGAAATCTTTGGGCTTTGGCGATGTCAGAGGAGCAGACTTTTCCTCTCTTTTTTTTCTTGAAACAGTCGTGGTTCAGCATCATGCAGGGGAGAGGTTACCAGCACATCACCCTGTAATATTTTGGTTCTTCTGGTGTCCAGCAGGTAGGAAAGCAGGACCAGAAGAGAGAGGCTTATCAGCAATCGGGGTAGGATCATTTCGAGATGGAGGGATCTTTTTGCAGTGAGAAGCATTGGCCAACAGTCAGTTCTTGGCACTTCACTTTAGCAAAACTTGGTAAAGGTCTTTCTAGAGCAGTCTTTCGCTGATGGACATAAGAGTCTCTATACTCTGAGCTAAAAGCCAGCTAGCTTCTTTGGAACCAACGTTATTTCCTAGGAATAAAGCAAACCGTAAAAACAATCCCGCGCGGTTGTTTGGTACCAGCCTTATCAAAGTGAGGCCCTTTTGGAATGTGGTTGCCAGGGGAACCAGGGTCACAGTAACTATTGTAGTGTATGTTTCTCAGGCTGACCTAATGATTTGAGTTTGTCAGTTCTCAGCAAGATACCATGGACTGCCTCAATTTACTCCTATAGTTCCTTTCTCTTGACTTTGGGGTTTTCCTTAACCCACCAGGTTAAATACAACAATTTAAGGGGTTTTAATTTACTCTGGAAGTGCCAGTACAGCACCAGCACTATTATGAATGTTAAAATCAAAACTTCCCACATAATTTGGCAAACGCTATTCAAATCCATCCCCAAGATATTTCGTCGCCTTACTGGCGCTGCCCATGATTATAGGTTTGACCTCTACTGCCTGGTTGAGTGCTGCAGAGGTAGGTGTTTGGCATGGTCCATGGTGTTTCCCTATCTGTGTGTACCTCAGTCGGCCAGCCTCGATATATCTTTGGGCATTGGCCACCAACTCCTCGATCTTTGCCTGCAGGGCCAGTAAACCCTCCTCTAGGTACTTACTTCCGCCGTGCCACTCAGAATCTCATGTTAGGTTACTCATCACTGCCGAAGTGCGATAGAGCCACATTCCATTAACGGTCAGGATCATCCGGCGAGGGGCTGTTATGCACACAGACGGATATGTAGAGGGGCAGGATGGAGTGATCTGTCTAGGTAGTCAAACACCAGTAGGTACCGTTTATTTGGACCAGCTCGATGTTTTTGTTTCTCTGAGACAACCACATCAAACCTAGGCAGATTCGTCATGATGTTAAATGGGCAGGTACATAAAATTTCCTTATCTAAGTAGGTGCAACAATCCCTGGGTATAGGAAGGCTCCCACACCTTCAGAATAAGCAATGCCCTTGACTCTATATGCTCCTGCTTTGGTACAGGCAGGGAGGTTACCATTCTGATCTGATCTGAACAGCTTAATGGGAGTAAATCGGGGGGCCCAGATGGTCTTCATCCAAGAATATTAAAGGAACTGGCACATGAACTTGCAAGTCCATTAGCAAAAATTTTTAATAAATCTCTAAACTCAGGGGTTGTACCATTTGACTGGAGAATTGCTAATATAGTTCCGATTTTTAAGAAAGGGAAAAAAAGCGACCTGGGTAACTATAGGCCTGTTAGTTTGACATCTGTAGTATGTAAGATCCTGGAAAAAATTTTGAAGGAGAAAGAAGTTAGAGACATTGAGGCTAATGGCAATTGGGACAAATTACAACATGGTTTTACAAAAGGTAGATCGTGCCAAACCAACCTGATCTCCTTTTTTGAGAAAGTAACAGATTTTTTAGATAAAGGAAATGCAGTGGATCTAATCTACCTCGACTTTAGTAAGGCATTTGATACAGTACCACGTGGGGAATTATTGCTTAAATTGGAAAAGATAGGGATTAATATGAAAGTTGAGAGGTGGATAAGCAACTGGTTAAAGGGGAGACTACAGCAGGTCATACTGAAAGGTGAACTGTCAGGTTGGAGGAAGGTTACTAGCGGAGTTCCTCAGGGATCAGTTTTGGGGCCAATTTTATTTAATCTTTTTATCGCTGATCTTGGCACCAAAAGTGGAAGTGTCCTAATAAAATTTGCAGATGACACAAAGTTGGGAGCTATTGCCAATTCAGAAAAGGATCAGGATATCATACAGGAAGATCTGGATGATCTTGTAAATTGGAGTGATAGCAATAGGATGAAATTTAATAGTGAGAAGTGTAAGGTTATGCATTTAGGGATTAATAACAAGAATTTTAGTTACAAGCTGGGGACACATCAGTTGGAAGTAACGGAGGAGGAGAAGGACCTCGGAGTCCTGGTTGATTATAGAATGACTATGAGCCGCCATTGTGACATGGCCGTGAAAAAGGCTAATACGATCTTGGGATGTATTAGGCAAGGTATTTCCAGTAGGGATAAGGAGGTGTTAGTCCCATTATACTAGGCATTGGTGAGACCCCATTTGGAATACTGTGTGCAGTTCTGGCCTCCCGTGTTTAAGAAGGATGAATTCAAACTGGAACAGGTACAAAGAAGGGCCACTAGGATGATCCGAGGAATGGAAAACCTGTCTTATGAAAGGAGACTCAAGGAGCTTGGCTTGTTTACCTTAACCAAAAGAAGGCTGAGGGGGGACATGATTGCACTTTTTAAATATATTAGAGGGATAAATACCAGGGAGGGAGAGGAATTATTTAAGTTTAATACCAATGTGGACACAAGAACAAATGGATATAAGCTGGCTAGTAGGAAGCTTAGACTTGAGATTAGATGAAGGTTTCTAACCATTAGAGGAGTGAAGTTCTGGAACGGCCTTCCAAGGGAAGTAGTGGGGGCAAAAGATCTATCTAGTTTCAAGTTTAAACTAGATGGGTTTATGAAGGGAATGGTTTGATGAGATAACATGATCTTGGTAACTAATTGACCATTCATTATCAGTGGGAAATAGGTCAATGGAGGGATGATAGGAGTTACTATAGAGAACTTTCTGGGTGTCTGGCTGATGAGTCTTGCCCACATGCTCAGGGTTTAGCTGATCGCCATATTTGGGGTCGGGAAGGAATTTTCCTCCAGGGTAGATTGGCAGAGGCCCTGGAGGTTTTTCGCCTTCCTCTGTAGCATGGGGTACAGATCACAGCTAGAGGATTCTCTGCATCTTGGGGTCTTCAAAGTATTTGAAGGCTTCAATATCTGAGATATAGGTGAGAGGATTATTCTAGGAGGGGTGGGTGAGATTTTGTGGCCTGCACTGTGCAGGGGGTCAGACTAGATGATCATAATGGTCCCTTCTGACCTTAAAGTCTATGAGTCTATGAGTGAGGAATCCCCAGAGGGGCCAAAAACAAAAGGTTATACTATGGACTGACCAGGTGGGTCTTTGGGTCCTCATGGATTCTCTACTTTCCTACTCCCATGGGTAGGCACGGGGGAGATGGGGACTCACCACCATAAGGGCTGGGTGGTCAAAGCTATCCTATTCTTCAATACTGGCCTTCTAATTTCTTTAATTTAGTTCCATTAATTAGCAATCCAGTTAGTCTCTGGTCCAAATATCTGGAAGTGGACACAGAGCTGGACAGATCCTTCAAACTATTTAGGATCATTTGATTAACTTGGCTGGTGTCTAGGCCTTTACGGACACTGGATATTACTGCATCTACCAGCCTGGATTCTCATACAATTTCTGGGCTATGACATAAGTGTTGCTGACAGAGTTTCCAGGCCCAAACCAATCTGCGATGGTATCTGCTAGGCCCCTTCGTTGCCTTATCAGGCACTTGCCAATTTGGTTAGCCAGTCTAGCACACAGCTGGTCTATACCAGTGTGGAACATCACCAAGGTAAGGACCAGTGACAGTTGTCCTGGTTCTGAGATGGGTCTGTTCAGGGCATGATGCACAATTGGGAGGCTCTATTTTGTCCTTAAGGACCTGGTTAATAATATCCAAATGAGGGCAAATTAGCAATGGCCTTTGTTTAACAAATGACAGCCATGCCTCAGGGGTTACCTTTGTCTGGGCTTTAAGTGGTAAGCCCCAGTGGGAGTCAGTAGGTCCAACTTCAGTGGCCTGATGTCAGTGTTTAGCTTCTTTCCCACAATATTCCATACAAACTTTAACTCAGAGGACTGTGTATTCTTTGTCCTCGTAGTGTTCATGTTGTTACAATAAACAAAATAATTGTGTGAATGAGGGGTGGCCCAAGGCCATGTATTTCCCATTGCTATTAGCATGTATTTGTTCTATGTACATGACTTGAAGTCTGGTTACTTTGACTAGAGTCACTGTTTCTCTTATAGGACCAAGCATGGTTCACAGATGTTTAATTGTTAATAGGAACCCATGCAATTCCATAATTCTTGAGGCCTTTTAAGGCATCAGGCACCAATGAGTAGCAGGGCAAGTAGCTGTTATTGCAATGGTGAAGTTACTAGTTTCCTCATTGTTGTGGGCATTTTTACTTAAATATGCTGATGTCCCACTTGCCCGTGTTGTTACTTATAGATTTCTTATTATCTCTGGCCAAACCACTTTTATGGTTGGTGTGCAAATTTACAGAAGCTAAATATTTCATTTGTGTAGCCATTAAAGCAAAACCAATCCGGTGGGGGAGAGGGCTGGTACCCCACTCCCAGTCCTTCTGTTCATGTGATGCACCCCTTGCTTCCTTCCAGTTCCTTTTTTGTTCACCTGTTGAGACATTGTTAACATTCTCCTCGCCTAAACAATTACTAAACTATTATCCTTTCACTAAATTTTAAAGTTGTCAATTGACTAAGTTTAGAGTTGCCAATTTATTGGGCCCAATTATTAATTTTGTTGGTTTAAATTAATGCTTCTGCTTTACTCAAATTATCCTTTCATTAAAACAATATCCTACACACAACCATATTTGCAATACGTATTACAATTAAGACACACAAGACAAACTTGGACAGAACACAAACTTATTATGTCATGACACAGAACCATGGTTTTTTGTTGTTGTTGTTGTTTGTTGTTTTTCTTCAGCTGGCACCAGCGCTTTCTTATGATCTGAAAGACAAGAAAACATTTCTATCCCCGTCGGGGTGGCCCATTATATCTTAAAATACTGCCTAAGATCTGTTAGGGGAATCGGTTATAGCTAGTTCCTTACCACTTCCATGGGCGAGTGAGATACAACTTTACGAGAACAAGGGCGCTTCATCGGTACTCGTTACCTTTCACTCCCTCGAATTACCTCTGAGTTGCTAGCCCTCCCCAACAGTGGCATGCCTCAGTTTCCCTCTTGTACTACAGATCAGGCTTAATGTGTGAAGCTATAATGCTTTTCCTTAGCACAAGGTGTTGGTCAGTTATTGTTCCAGCAAGCAAAAAGCTTTTCTTTTCCTGAAAAGAATCATATACAGTGTTACTTATTAAGAATATAGTAATAATAACATTGACATTAAATTTTGTTAAATGGGCGCTTATAAATATTTTGTTTGTATTTGGACAATTTACTTGAGGGGACGGGTGTTTTATATTCCTTTGAAATAGCCAGGCAGCCTGTATTCACATATAATGTTTGATTTGAAGGCAAGCCAAAAGTGTTATCAACTCAGCCTTGAACAGAGACACAGTGAAGTTTCAGGGCTTGGATTCTTAAAACAATGATTTGTCCTGATTCCTGCTAAATGACCTTTTTTCAATGACACAGGTTTGTCCAGTATTAATTTGGTAAGGAGGGCGGGCTTTCCCATTAGTCCCCTCACCTCCTAATTCTTTTCAATAGGTAAATCCAAATGTGTATTATTGCAGTCAGCTATTACTAATTTTAAACTTCTCAGTATAGGGTTTTCATAACATCCATGCTGCAGCAGTTGATCTATGCTGCTGACTCTGGGGTGGATCGCTCGACCATGCTCTGTAAGGAGATTTATTTTGCAGAATGTGTCTCCTTGTTAGGGCAGATTTAGCTTCTAGTGATTACATCTTCAAATTCACTTTTAGGTTACCTCCTCCCATGCCCTCAAGCCTATTATAACAGTGTGTGAGGGAAAGGTTTTAACTGTTTTTTTTTTTTTTTTTTTTTTTCTGGACGGCCCCCACTTGTGCGTTGTGAAACATCCTTGGGTAGCCTGCGATTCCAGCCAGAGAGGCTGTAGTTATCTATTCGCTAACAAGTGCTTGAGAATCTCCTAAAGTTGCTTGGCACCCCTTTCCTACTCCTGCGTTGTGATCTGTGTATATGTTTCCAACCAAAATGCCTAGGGCCGGCCAGTATGGCTTGATGGTCGGCAGGCATTCCTTCCTTGAGAATTTGGAGGAATATTTCCCACAAGCTGTTACGTCTATTCCAAAACTCAGTGTTTTGCTTTGGATCGGACAGATTTGTAACTAGAACCCGTTCTTCCAAAGGGAAGATCTGATACCTTTCAATTATCTTCTGTGCCTCTTCTCTATCTTCAGTAATGTGTGGTAAGGGCCCATATAGGGCTGGGCATAGAGAGGAGTAGAGGGGGTAATGTTGGGCCAAATTCCCCCCTAAGCTTGGGAGAGGCTGTGCACTTGCGTGTAAGTTACATTTCTCACTGCAGGGCGGATTTTTGCTTTTCTGAGCTTCAATCTCATCCCTCAGGGCTTTAATTTCTTTCTCTGTCAATCTGTCAAATGCTTACAGGTCCTTGGACTATGATGCACGTACATGTAGTATGCAGGGGTCCCTTTCAGCAGTCCGGGGGGTATGCTTAGACTGATCCCCATCCATTTTAGTCATTCAGGGGAGTATCCTGTCCACTCCCCATCCGTTCAGTGGCTTATAGGAAACTAAATCTACACACTCCAAAGAAGGGGTCTGCTGGGTCTAGAGTGTCAGACCTTATCAGCAGCTCATGAAATAAGGGGAGTCGTCACTCCCTCACATATCTGCTCGGTCTCGAGGTTCGGCTGACCCCCTTGCATTCAGAACTCCCTTGTGGGAGAGCCCTGGTGTGGCTGGAATCAGCTTACTTTTCAGAGATCTGGGCAGTGGCATTCACACTCCACTCATTACATTCACACTCAGCATGCTTTTCACACAGAAATTTTCCCACTTTTAGATGCATCTCTCTTTATGGACCTCATCCATATTTGGGGCGGCAAACAACACTGTTCCCCCCAGAACCACAGCAGTTCCCAGCACTGAATAAACCCAGGTGCCTTATGTCCAGACGCAATACAATTTTCTTCCCGTACCAGGGGCGGCACCACCAAAACCACAGCAGTTCCCAGCACTGCATAAACTTAGGCCTACTCGGGGATAACAAAACAACCTCCCTGGAACCGTTTTGCGTCTGACCTTGTTGCAGATTCAAGAAGTTCGGATGGCGTGAGCCCACAAGAAGCAGGCGACCCTACAGGCAGTCCTCCTCCACACCCCAGTAGAGATTTCAAAAGGTCTCTTACCTTTCGTTTGGCGCCATGGGGGTGAAGGGAGACGGTCTGCAGCCACTGTCGCTGTCTTCAATCGGGCGTTGCCATCTGAGTCATGGCACCAAATTGTGGAAGAAAACATTGTTCTCACTCTGAGTTTGTAAGCAACAAGTAGCCAGAGGCAGTTTTATTACGAGCTGCAGTAAGGGAAAAACTGGTTCGGACAGGGGGGAAGACCCCCCCCCCCGAGGCAGATCTTCGAATACAAGCAATTATGAAGCAGTTTATATACTGTCTATTAGATATAATAACAATAACAATTAGTCTCCTTCCCATTACAAACACCAATGGCTAACAGTTATTTAGTTCCACCCAGATGCTCCTTATCTCAAGGTCCTTACCAGAGTCCGCATTCTGTCCTTATCTCCGTATGGAGGCGAGAGGCAAAGGCAGCGTCTAATTACAGATCTCGCGTTGTCAGGCCACAGACTTAGCCTGACTCTTGTTCTCTTGTTAACAAGACCAAGATGGCTGCACACAAATTCCCTTATTCCCTTTCCCTGCCTCCACATGGTCCCATGGCTGCACCAGAAACTTCTTTCTCAGCCTTGTTGTGTCCGTTCCCTCGAGCCCCTTCCACAATTAGACTTCCCACTCCCTGCTTTCTCAGGACATTGTCTGCCTGCTAGGTAATCATGAAAGAGACAGACACAGAGGCATGCTGATTTTTAGCTTCCAAAATTTCTATGGAAGATGGGAAATATGGAGGAGGTGGTATGGTATAAAGGTGGGTAGTGACAATGGCATGGCTTTGGCATTATTCCTCACACACTAACACAGAGGAATGCCTGGCATATTATCGAGGGAAGAAAAATAATTGCACATAATTTCAAATGTCCTGCATTTTAAAAGTGTAGACTTACTCTTTCAACGGGAGGGGGAATATTTTGGAAAGATGTGCTGGCTTGCATTTTTAATTTTCCAGCTTGGAATACTGGCCTTTGCTGATGCACCAGTCCATTTTTGAAATTCTCCTTATGGGCTTCTGCAGCTTGGCCTCTTCCTTGACTTTTTGCGTCTTGAGGGATATCCTTGATATTTCTAAATCATCGCTCTTGTCACTGTTCCACTTAACGATGAGACTGGAAGGATTCAACAGCACATGGTGAGCAACTATTTGGTCATTACCGTAAGCACTTGAAAAATATATGTTTGAGTTCCTTATAGAACAGAAAAGTGGCAGGGGCTTTCCCTAACAAGCTGTTGGCGTCTTAGGCCTTCCTGTTCAAGTAATTCAGGTGCTTCTTTCACTCCCCACACTCAGTGGCAATAAGGTGAATGCCCAGTTCCTCCAGCCAGCTGTCAATTTGCTATTACTGCTGCTCCACCCAAAGTTGTGCTGATTGTTGTATCCTGCCAAGTCACTGCTCACACATGTTCTTTTGGACACCCTTGAAGTGAACTAGCTAGCTCAGTACCAGCTCGTCTTGTGAAAAAGTTCAGTTGAAAAGGCTGCAATGACTGAATTATCAAGATATTTGGAACTGAATTTCCTAAATAATTTTCATTCAAGGTGATGTGATAGATGTGTTCTTACTCTTCTCCATTGCCATGGTCACCCAAGTGACTGAAAGAGAATTAAAAACATCTTTATGAAAAGACCAGATTTGTTACCCTCAGTTACCCCCTCCAGGGGGCTCCTGTTCTCAGTATCCCATTTACATTCTGAAAACACGGCACGAGTCCTAAATCAAATTCAGCTCTTTCCCTGAACACTTTTTCCTATGACATTGAATTGAAGAATTAATATTTTTATAAAAAGGTAACATTACATAGGCTTGTCTCTTTCACCAAGAGGATGTCAACTGATTGGCTACCTGTAATTAATCAGTGAGAAATCACTCCTGGGTAGCTTTACTGTCAAATGTAAGAGGAGATTTGACCTGTCCTTCATTTTTATCCTATAGCTGATAAAGTTTTTGTGTGGCTGTCCCCATAGAGAAAACTTTAAGGACATTCTTAAATAAAAAGTATAGACCTTTTAAAAATTTCTTATTAGATTCAGATAACTTATTAACACCCACTTGCAAGCTTCTAAATTCGTTGCTATATTGAGGTCAATGAGGCCTGTGTGTGTGTGTGTGTGTGTGTGTGTGTGTGTATTTATTTTATTTTATTTTATTTTATTTTATTTTATTTATTTATTTATTTTTATAAGGCTTTCTTTTTTGGGATTATCAGTCCGTGTTTTTCCTTAGCAATCCCTTCCCTTGAAGGAGTTCTTATGTCTCTGTTCTCTTTGTTCTTATTTTGCAGTGATAAATGTGGAAACTTTGTTCACAGATGATGAATGTTGGCATTTGGCAGTTCAGTTTCATCTTGAATGTGCCTATACATTTTTGAATTACTATGAATATAGAAAAGCTAAAAAGCATTTCAATGCAGCTAAAGACATAACGAAACTACAAATTAATTTGACCGGTAAGTTTTGTTTACAAACGTTATGAAAACCTTCTTTAGCTAGCTTTTTATGACTTGAGATTTTTTTAATGGCCAAGAAAAAATAGAAGGTGAGATAATGTTTGGGTAATGCTTGCTTGTTAAGAGCAACTGCTCATTGTAAGTGTGGGGAGAGGTTTGATTCTTGAGCTCATAGCATATTCTGACTTTATACTAGTATCTGTACAGTTACAATTGGTGTATCTGTTATCTTATAAATAGAGTTGAAAGGGTACAGAAGAAAAATTAGAATCAACACACCCACTAAAATATTTAGAGTTATTGTATTGTGGATTTTATTCCATTTAATGTTTTTTCTATTGTGTATCAATCAATAGTTTATCAGTGGTAACTCCAGAAGTACTACAGAGGAAATGGAGAAGCCTGGGAATAGAGGGAAAATTCCCCAAATTTGTAAAAAATTTCATATCTGCCTCAATGAGACAATATCTTAAAAATATATCTCTCCACATGAAACTAAGAAAATTATCTATAGTATTCACAGTAATCTTAGTTGAAAGTTTTTAACACACTTATTTTTGCATCAAAACTAGAATACTTTATCCAGTATATGAAATCTGAAATGTGGATCAAGCACAATCATTTGTCAGGAAGGACAAAAGGTTCTATTTTGGTTTCTTTGTATAGTGGGTGCTAATCTTTTGAAAATCGGCTTCCCACATTATGAGATTGTTTCATGTATTACTGGACTAGGACTTAGACTAATATGTAACTGTTATTGGAGCAAGTTGTGGTCTTGATTCAGTGACCTAATTGGGGGCCTGCTTCACAATACTGGACATAAAAATTGAAACCAGTGATTCTGATGATCGGTACAGGAAACTCCTGTGTTATGATGGCCCGAGTTGTGAACCTCCGCACTTAAAACCATTTTTGTAGGTGCGGAAGGGGCTGAAAACCCTCAGCTTAAATCCTCAGCCCGCATTTACGATGGTACATGGTACCTATCGTAAATGCAGGTTTAAATTACGACGCCCCTGACTTGCGACACTTCCCCAAGAACCGATCGCGTCTCAAGTCGGGGGCCCCTGTAATTTAACTGTCACACTGAATTGAATCCAGTCCATGTCAGTAGCAGGGATGTAAATGGTTGATTGCTGAGGCTTCAAGTTTCTGGTTAACTAGTAGGGGCTGGATCAGCTCTCTGCTCCTGGCAGGCCCAGCTTAGTCCTCCCACCAGAGGCAGGGGCTGCTCTGGCTGGCCTACTGGGGCAGCTCCTATTTGTGGAGGGCCCAGCCCAGCCTCCCCCTGCTGCAGGTTATATGCTGCCTCCCCAAGAACAGGGCTGGCAGGCAGAGCCTGCAGCAAAGCTTCTCAAGGAGCAGGGTGGGCAGAGCCAATTGCCTGACCCACTCCCAGAAGGCTTCCCAATGGGCTCTGCAGTATAAATCCGCAGCATGTGTAACTGCAGCATGTGTAACACAACTTGGATTTAATTCCTTGACTTTCTAACTGACTCAGTACTTTCTTCATTATTCCCTATTTTATAGGATCATTTATTTCCTAATTTTAATATAAATTAAATAGCACATATTTGTTTCAGAGAGTCTTAGTACTTAAAGGATTAAGTAGTAAATGGTTACAAAGCTGGTTGCAATATACTTTGAAAATGTAACATGAAATTGGTGCTATAGCCAAGACATGACATTCTGTTATGTTTTGAATTAAGTGGATGTTAACATTCTAGTACAGAATGTACTACAGTACTTGTTTGATATTCAAAAGTGGTTTTTCTAAAGTTAACCCAAATTATTTTTGTACAAGTATTTAAAAATGAGTGTCAAATCAGAACGTAAAAGTTTAACAAGTGAAGGGACTAAAAACAAACCCAAAAACCCCACAACAGCCCAGCATGTCAGGTTTTTTTGTCAGCTGTTCCTTGTTTTTTACCTAAAACATCTATAACCGTGTTTTCCTTAAGAGATTTTAGGGAAATTGCTCGTTCAAGTTTCAAGATTTAATCTAGAAAAACTATTGTTAAATGGAAAGAAATAGTTTGCTGCACTGAGTATACGTGGACCTTCAATTATTACTTTAGTCAAACATTAGGATAGCCCCAGAACTGAACGTGGAGAGAGACTCCTAAAAGAAAAGTATCATTGTTTCTGTCAATAAATCTATCCGAAGGATTATGAAGGATGTCTACTGTGAAGACAAACTAAATGAATATGTGGGAATTGTTGGCATTATAAGACAAATGTACTTGACACTCATGTTTTGGCTGGATAGGAGGAATGTTACATCATCAAAAAAAGTCTTGTTTTTATGTTAAATGTGCAACCACTGGCAAATGTAATTTTAAAGCTTTTTAAGAATGATTTCATTTTTTAAAAAGGACGTATCAAATATTACTTAATGACTATAGTCTTTATTCACTAAACTTTTTTTCATCATGAAAATAAATACAGGTTGAACTTCTCTAGTCCGGCACCCTCTGGACCTGACTGGTGCCAAAACAGAATTTGCTGAACCACGGGGGTGGTCGATATTCTCTAGCAACATTACCAACGCTTCCATTGCTTACTGGGCTCTTAGAGGGCATTTAGGGGTAAATTAGAGCTAAAAAACAGCACAGAACACTGAGCGCCAGGGCTGACAGCTGTAACCAAGCATTATGAGGCCATGGGCAATGTGGCCACAACCATGATAAGTGGACATCCAGCTAACTAAAATCATGATGGATTACGGATGTTGTCAGACCAGAAAGAGCCTAGAGAAGTTCAATCTGTATTTTTTTAAAAGGTGTCCAGTAGTGAGCCCTGAAGTTTAAAGTCCAATATTTTAAGAACCATAATTAGAAATATATAAAAACTCCTGGATTTAATAGGTTACTTCTTTTGTTTTTATTTTACATGAAGTTTGCACATTTTCCAAGAAATGCTAGAAATTCTGTTTTTTCATGATAGTCAATAAATATATCTTAATTTTTGTAGGTGCTTTGGGGAAAAGGACGCGATTTCAGGAAAAGCTTGTAGCACAGCTTATACTTGATGTCCAAAGGAAAGATGTCATCATTCCTCATCATGAGCTGAGCCCAGCTTCTACTCCTCTAGAAAATTTAACAAAGGTATATATTAGAAATAAATGGTTTGTTTGGTAGGTCAGGATTTTTAACACCCATTTACAACACACAGAAATTTTCTTGAACATTTGTGGAGAAGGGTTGGAATGTGAATAGGATAGACTTCTTAATTATTCTGATTTTTTTTTTATTATGGTTGTGGGACTATTAGTAATGGACTTACTTGGTTTAATTTGTTTATTATTGTGAATTTTGAGTTTTGTAAGGGACAACCAGAGATTAGGATAGTACTTCTATTGTCTGTTTTATTTGTAATTGATATTTATACATGTATAAAAATTGTTGAAATGAGTTATATGGCTTTTGTGACTGTCTTCTTCTGGTAAATGCACAGATTTTCATGTGTAGCTTATATCCATATCTTGGGATCACACATTCACATGGCACATGTTTTCCTCTTAAACTCATAGGCTGTGTCCAGACTCAGGGGTTTTTCGAAAAAAGTAGCCTTTTTTCGAAAAAACTTCACCTGCGTCTAGACTGCAGCCGCATTCTTTCGAAATTAAATCGAAAGAACGCAACTTTTCTTTCGACGGCGGTAAACCTCATTTCACGAGGAAGAACGCCTTTTTTTGAAAGTGCTCTTTCGAAAAAAGGCATTCTTGAATGCCAACAGGGCTTTTTAGAAAGAGAGCATCCGGACTCACTCGCTGCTTTCTTTCGAAAAAGCGGCTTGCTTTTTCGAAAGTACTGCTTGCAATCTAGACGCTCTTTTTTGAAAGAGGCTTTTTCAAAAGATGCTTTCGAAAAAGCCTCTTTCAAAAGAGGCTTACAGTCTAGACATAGCCATATAGTACACAGATTTTAGAAGGCGTTACTTAGTGTAACAATGTTTTAAAGAAAGTACACCTAGTAATCATGTGTCTGTCCCTGCCCTTATTTTCTTCTTCAAGAGACACACACTTGGACCCTTTCATAGCTGAAAATGGAACTGAGATAACAATGCCTTACTATGAGTTTCTAGCACCTCATGATGCCCTGTCTGACTCTTTAGAGTAAAATCAGCATTAAATGTTGAGAGGTACAGAGCAATTTCCATCGAAGAACAAAATCATTCTGTGGGCCAGTCCAGATCAGTAAGGGTTGTGTCAATGCCTGACATGCAATCCTAGATGCCTGAGAAGGCTTGGGTGCAGGTGCTCATAGCTCTCCAACCAGCATGCAGGTTACATCTTGAGCAACTGAGTGTAGCCACAGGCCGTGGTCCAGCAGCTTGAACTCCAGCAGTTTGCCAGCAACACACCAGTCACACGCTGACTTCCTTGGTTACTACTTGAAGAATGGCCCAAATGCACACCTAGTCCCAGATTTTCCCTAAAACATATGCTTTGCAGTGTATAGCTCTCTCCTGAACAGTCAATATATTAAGATTTGTTGCCCTATGAGTCAACAGTTTGTTTTTACTGGAGTTACCAAACAATTCAGTGTACACACAACACTGGATTGATTTATATTAAAAGTGAAACGAGTTGATTAATGAAAGAAAATAAGATTTAAAGTAAATTTAAAAATAAATATAAGCAAATAAAAACGTAAGTCTAAACCTTAATCTAGCAAGCCTTGGTTTAAGACTTTTGCTCAAGAGGGAGGGCCTGTCTCACCCACAGTCTTTCAGCAAGATTAAAACTGCGTCTTTCCTAAGTCAGGATGTCTCCCAGAGATCCAAAGGTGCTGATGCCTTTTATTGCCTTGAACATAACATGGGGTATTCTGCTCCATTCCTTGATAGTCCAGTCAACATTTAAAATGGATTCTTCTGAATGTTGCCCTTCCAAGTAAAGTTTATAAAAGTCACAAGGAAGGCAACATAGTCTGGTGGTAGAGGAACCTCCAAGCTCTTTGTTGTTGTTTTTTTGTTCCCCTCATATGTTTTCTGAAATTCAAATTGGGCTGTTTCCTGCGATCCCCTCCCTCTGCTGTCTTGAGGACGCTGTTAATTATTTGCATGTAAATTGAGATAACCACATGTTCCTTTGGCTTATTGAACAACTTCTGCCTAGGCAAAACTGCCTAGGCAGAACTGTCTAGTTTTGAGCACTGCTGGTAACATCATAACATGGAATTGAAAATCTTACCTATAATTTTGCTGCGTACATTTTACCATCATAAGAACGGCCAGACTGGGTCAGACCAATGGCCCATCTAACCCAGTATCCTGTCTTCCGACAGCAGCCAATGCCAGGTGAACGCGCAGGGAGCTGGCGTAAAAGCCAGCTCCTCATGGGCACTCCCCCCCGGGGATCCACCTGCCACTCCATACTGCTGCTTCTGTATCAGAGAAGCAGCATGGGGCAGGAGCTGGCTCCCCGGGAGCAGAGTGGCAGGCAGGAGCCAGTGTGCACCAAAAGCCAGTTGGCACACACTGGCAACCAGGGAGCTGGCTGCCGCCTTGGGTGTAACAGTGTAATCACTGAAATCTTCAGCAGTTACATGGTTAATCAGTTACATGTATTTTAACATTTCTAGTGCTGGCCAGCTTTAAGCTGCTAATTCTCTATGAGCTAGGTGTGTAGTTTCCCCTAGTCACATAATGAGACTTAGCACAAGTATGCATGAGTATAAATTGCACTGTAGCCACAGTAACCTGGATAGCAGAAGCAGATGAAAACCAGTGGGTGCATGCTTAGTAAGAACAAATTGGGCCTCTGCAGCTGTGATCCATGTTATCATGGCTCCACTATTTATATTAATGTTATTTCTATGAAAGCTAGTGTGAATGGGAATCACACCCTTCACTTGTAAAGGAGATGTAGCCTTTGTGTGTCTGGTTGCAGCTTGAGAAAATATATTTTGTGTATCAGAACAAACAGTTTCAAACTTTTGTTTCCAGAAGGTAAGAGACTAGAGCTGAGGGACTACATTTTAGAGGCCTTTTCTATAGTCAGATTTAAACTCATAGAATACTAGGACTGGAAGGGACCTCGAGAGGTCATCGAGTCCAGTCCCCTGCCCTCATGGCAGGACCAAATACTGTCTAGACCATCCCTTGCACAGGTTAAACTAAATTGCTCAAAATCATGTGATTAGTAAAATAGGTGTAAGTTTGCATGAAAGCAAGGCCTGAGATGTAGGTGTTAGGTTAGGGCTCTGAATACAATATTGTATGTTGTTGAATTAACCTTAATTGATATATTAAAAACTAGGGATGGAAGATGTTAACCTGGTAAGCACATGGCTTATCTGCCTACTTAAAAGGTAACCATTTAACTGGCCCAGCCAGCTGGAGTCTGCCTCAGCTATGGTGGGACAAAAGCAGCTCCTGTTGCCTGTGATTATACAGTTAAACAAATCATTTAACCAGTTAACTATTGTAGGCAGTTTTTTACATCCCTATTAAAAACCAAGTCCTGAATATTTTTTTTATATGTAGTTTGTCAGCTTGTTTTGTAAAAATATATTTGTAAGGCATTGTCTAATCTTATGGCACTTCATTGACTAACAGATTTATTGGCGCATAAGCTTTTGTGGGCAAAGATTAATGCATCTGATGAAATGGGTCTTTGCTCACGAAAGCTTATGCTCCAATAAATCTGTTAGTCTATAAGGTGCCACAGGACTCCTCATTGCTTTTGCAGATTCAGACTAACATGGCTACCCCTCTGATACTATCTAAACTTAGTGTAACATATTTCAGTTGGCCATCTTACATAAGTAAGTTAACGCTAACTGTACCTGTTCAGAAAAAAACAACCAAAGGTCTGGTAGCACTTTATAGACTAACAAAACATGTAGATGGTTCAAAACTCTGGTCATCTGAAGAACTGGGCTGTGCCCATGAAAGCTCATGATACCATCTACATGTTTTGTTAGTCTATAAAGTGCTACCAGAACATTGGTTGTTTTTTTCTGTACAGACTAACTGGGCTACTCCCTGAAGCTTCTGTACCTGTTCAGTCAGCCTAATGACTGATAATAGAAAATTTCTCTGGTTTATAGATCAGAACTTGGAAACTGCTTATTGATTATCTTAGGATCCTTAATAGAGCTTCTGTTACTTTTGATGAAGTAGAATCCCTACATAAAATTGCTATCTGGTCTAAAGTTTCTGCCTCATATTAAAAGAGGATACATAATGTTTGGTTGCCAATGTTTAGTCAATACATAGAAACTGTGGTGAATAGTAACATATTACATAGTCTTGAAATGTACTTGAAAAAGAGAGCAGAGCTGAATATTTTCACACAAAACTCCTGTTTGTTTTGAGGGAGGAGATTAATAGAACTTATTTGTTTTATTTGACATATTGTTTTAGTTCTAAGAATTTTGTACTGCTGCCATATTCAAGTTTTTTGGTCTCATGATTAGTTCAGGATTATTGACTTTGTAGATTAATTTTAGGTCCTAATTTTAACTTCACCATTTAAAGGGTCAGTAATCCGAGAACACTGCATGCCCAATGAGTATTGAAACATAAGATAATTACTGAGAGCCATTATAAAATGCATTTTCTATAGTCATAAACCATAAAAACAGCCTCTTTCTTGGATGGTGTTGGTAACCGGAAAAACAGTAAGAATAGTCATAATTTTTGCTCTTCTCTCTCTGAAACAATGTTCATTTTCCTATTAGAGCACTGAAAATACCCCCAGTGTCGCGTCTTTGACATTCTCCATCACAAAAATGACTATCCTTCTGTCAGAAAAGGAGTGGATGATGTTCATTTCCTCTGTTTCAGCTGGAGAAGTAGTTGCTAAAGAGTTATAAAAGCTTATTTTCAGTTCAGCTATTTTATAAAATATTTTATAAAATATTTATTATGACTTTCAAACAGTAAAATATGTTCCCATGTGATACTAGAGATAACAAAATAATCTTAACATTATTACTGAAATATTTTTATTTATTTTAAAATATTTTTCAACAGAATTATGATTTAAATGATGACACAGTACTAAATGAGATCAAATTAGCAGATGCTGATCAGTACCAGTTGCCTGACCTGTGTGCAGAGGAGCTTGCTGTTATCCTTGGAGTTTGGTAAGTTTATTGGTATCTTAGTTCCTTTTTGTAAAATTTCCTTTGAATTTTCTGAAGTGTGTTTAAAAAAAACCCTCATGAATATTTTCAATCAATTAAAACAGAACAGCTGCTAACATGCCCTTAAAAATTAATGAAGATGAGGTGCTAGAGTCCTAAGAAAAGATGTCAGATTTCCCTGGACTTCGCTGTCTGCTCTGGAAGGAGAAATTTTGTCTTAGAAACCTGATTAACTCAGATTTCTGAGCCTCCATCTCTCCTTGTGGTGAGTCAGGTCAAAAGTAGTTTGTTTTTTTCTCTTTTCTCCAGTCTCCCAATGTTAACCCCAAGCAATTGTGAAGAAAAACTTTTGCAGTGATTTTCATTAATTTCTGTAAAACACTGATAAATTCCTAAAATAATAAACAAAATATAACCAAAACCAAAGGACCTTGCCATAGAATGTATTTACAGTGAAATTTGCACTTGGATTGTGCATGGTTCACCTCCAAATTGTGGATTATTTCCCAGAACAACATTAAGATCATACAGTACGAGAAAAAAGGTTGAATTGTACTTGACAGCATTCAGAGCAGAAGAGCTGCTGCGAATACACTTATAGTCACTCCACTGGGCGCACAGTTCTCCCCCCTGTAGAGAAGATGAAAGAACAAACTACTCTGGTAGTTAGTCATGTTGCTAGTGTGCTTCTGGATGATGCGCTAGAACTAAGGTGATGAGTATGATATAAGAACCTGTATAGAAAAGACTACTTGGATACTGAATTGATTGTAAGTACAGGCAGTCCCCGACTTACGCGGATCCGACTTACGTCGGGACCCCCCCGCGGCTGCGGCTTCAGTCAGGGTGCCTGTGGTCTGCTGGGGACCGTCCCCAGCAGACCACAGGCACCCAGACTGAAGCCGCAGCCGTGGCGGGGTCCCTCGCCTCTGAGGCTTTGCCAGAGCAAAACCTCAGAGGCGCGGCACCCCGCTGCCGCTGCGGCTCTGCTCCCCGTGTCCCTGGTCTGCTGGGGGGGGGGGCGCAGCTAGTGTGCTCCCCCCCACAGCAGACCAGGCTTTTGTTTTGGACTCTGGGGCAGAGCAGCTGGGGCGCTGCCGATTGGTCCTGCAGCACCCGTGGGCACTACTGGACCAACCCGGCAGCACCCCAGCTGCTCTGCCCCAGGTCCTGATTCAGCCGCTGCTGGTCAGTTTCAGCAGCGGCTGAATCAGGACGTCTGGGGCAGAGCAGATGGGGTGCTGCTGGGTTGGTCCAGTAGCACCCCAGCTGCTCTGCCCCAGGCGTCCCCAAGTCAGCTTCTGCTGAAACTGACCAGCGCTGACTACAGGAAGCCCGAGGCAGAGTTGCTCTGCCCCGGGCTTCCTGGAATCAGCTGCTGATCAGTTTCAGCAGCAGCTGACTTGGGGACGCCTGGGGTTCTTAAGTTGATTCTGTATGTAAGTCAGAACTGGCGGTCAGTTTCAGCAGTGTCTGAATCTGGACGCCAGTTCCGACTTACATACAGATTCAACTTAAGAACAAACCTACAGTCCCTATCTTGTACGTAACCCGGGGACTGCCTGTACATTTGAACTTATGGTTAACAGCAGATTCTTTTGGTGAAAGGAAGGATTCTCTAAATTTTAGTGATCTTCCTTTCGTATTACGAAGCATGTACCTGCCCAGCTTTAGGCTCTGGCTCTCAACTCCTGTGTGGTTTTGATGGTGAAGAAGTGGTGCTTTGGAGTGACTGCCCTTGGCACATTGTCGTCATAAAGCAGGGGTAGAGAATCTTTTTTGGGTCTGGCCACTGACCCACAGAAAAATCAGTTGCGGGCCACAAAAGTGAGAAGAAAAATGAAAAAGACCCTTCTTTGACATGGCCCCTGACAGAGGAGGAAAAAGACATTTCCCACATTCCCCTTGTACACCACAGCCTGGGGGCCCCACCCTATTAGATTTTGTCTGCTCCAACCCTGTGGTGGAGCAGCAGTGGGGCTTGAGCACCAGAGTGGGCTTCCCAGTGCTGGGGGGGGGGAACCTTAAGCCTCGGAGGCTTGATCCAGCCAAGCCAAGGGCTATATAGGGCCCATGGGCCTTAGGTTCTCCACCCCTGTGATAAAGGATGCAATATGTTAAGGGAAGAGTCCTAGCTCAAGTTTCCTTAGTTTGGCACCCCCAAAGAATCTATAGCTTTCAGTTTTAAAATTATTTCTGAAATGTTGCAGATCATGGTTTGTTCTGGTCTTTTCTTATAATTATTGTTAATGACCACTTATGGCATATTTTACTGACTCCCATTCCTAGCAATGAATACTTTTCCTAATGTAAATAAAGACTTCAGAGTCACAGAAATCCCACTGAAAAAAGAGGAGCTTTGCGATAGCTGAGAGAGAGAGGATCTGGTCCCATTTCTTAAGGGATAACAGTGTGAGTTAAATAGCGTTTCAGCTATTGAAAGACTGTTTAACCACAAATACATAGGATTTTGTTTAATTCACAGAACGCAAAATGTGTTGTCCTGCAAAAATTCTTAGATTCAAACTGGTTAAAATGCTTAAGTAATGATACAAAACAGTATTACAAATGTTTTCCTTCAAATAAAATTTTAAGAGGTTATTAAATGTTTTTAAAAGTCTTAATACCTCATTGCAGCTGTCTGCATCAAAATCCAAGAAACACCTCATACAGTATATTGAAGCCAACATGGAATTAATGTGTTTAATCTCAGATTCATTTTTAACGTTCTGGTAGTCTTACACCCGGATGGTGGTCAGGAGGAGAGAGAGAAACCCATTAAAAGTAGTTTGGTGAAGCACATTTCATTTTCTCTTTACATACAATAACATGTTACTTTGTGTATTGTGTCTTATAAGCTTTCTGTGGATTTTTTTGTCTTTGCTATTGCACCTTTCATTTTAAACTTCTTGGTTTTAGTTACCTTTTCAGTCAATCTTCATTTGGGTGGCTAGAGTATTCGATAATGTATTAAATGCCCAATTGCAGCTGCTTGTGCCCCAGCACGGACATCCTTTTTCTCATCTTTATCACTTCCTTGGATGCCAGAGATGATTACTTGGAAAAATCCCAGATGATTACAACTCTTCTCTCTGTTTGATTCCAACTTCCAATCATCATAGTGCATAGAATAGTGATCAGAATAGTGTCTGGCCACCACTCTTTAGAATCAAATTGCTTTTGCCAAAAATGGGTCATGTGGTAGTCATACGGGCACAACAATTGCATTATGAAAACTCTCTGAATTATCCTTTGGCCTTCTTACTTAATCTTTAAATGTAGGCTGACTGAGTCACCTAAACTTGTCTATATGAGAGCAGGAGCTGACCAGGAAAGTTTCTTAGCTATTATCCCTGGCATGGTGGATCCCACAAGATTGACCTAGCTACATGGAATGGCTAATTAAAGTTGGATCTCTTCTGTTCCAGATTTTGGGAGAAAAAGACATGGAAGACAGAAAATTTGTGATTCATTTGATCAGACCATCAAACTGCTTTCTCTGACAAAACTCTGGTGGCTAGGAAAATAGTAGAGCAGGATCATCTATCCTTACCTATAGCACTAAATTAGATTTTCATATCCTGGTTATCCTATCTCAAGGAAATGTTACTTGTCCCCCATGAGAATTACCCTACATTGAAGACCGTTGATTGAGGAGCTGTAGGGAAGGTTTTAACTGGTGACCTATATCTTATAGAGAATAGTTACCTTGATTTATTGGTTTGTCATCTTTTAGTCCAAAAAGGACTCCATGTCCAAAAGCTATTTGGCAGATTGTCATCTCCTGCAGATGAGTCTCACTTCCTGCCTTCACTTTCATTTTGGTGGATTCATTGAAGGGTTGAACATTAGTATCTTAAGTATCCAAGTGGGTTCATGTTAGAAGCTTTCTGGGTATCCATATGGAAAAAATCATGCAATTCAAACTTATGTTTACTACTAATGAAAGCAGAGGAAAAGCTTCATCTTCTTATAATGTGTGAACATCAACTAGATGCTGAATTTAGGTTCTGTGACAACTGAAAAGGCAGCTATTGAAGTATGGAAGAAAATTGTATTTTTCCACAAGTGTAATGGCTTCAACAACTCTGTCAATCATTGTTAAAAATATATTATTCCCTTGATCACTGTAGTTTTAAGTGGTTTATCTTCAGCTCTAGTGCTTGTTACCCTTTTACAAGCTTTATGAGATAATTTACATTGCATATTTTAGATTTTATGAGAGAGAGAGAGAGAGCAAGTGAGCCACTGCCACTCTTGTTGTTAGGATACCTGCACTTTCTATTGTAATGGCTTGATTTTAGTTGTCTTTAACTTTGAGGATCTTTTAACTATATCCACAGTGAAACCTTTCATGCTTTAACTTTGCCTCATATTGATGATGATTGAAAAATTTGAGTAAAAGTGGATGAACAGCTTCAAAGAAGGGAACCAGATAGACATGACCATGGACAAAATTCAAGGAATAAAAATGTTATGATTAATATGCAACTGTATGGTGACAATCTAAGTACATAGTTGCCTATTCTGTCTATAATGTAACTGTACAGCATAATACAAAGTATAATTATTATTAGAATATGAGGCTAATTAGATTTGCAGCAAAAAACTCCCACTTGAAGTGTACAGAATTGAAGAGTATAATAACTTTTCATGTTCCATGGCTCCCATGAGAATTATAAATTTACCTGAATAATGTTATCATTATATTCTTTATACCTTGCAATGTCACATACTTGCAAAAAGCAATTATAAAGTATCAGTGGTAGTTTCTGTTTATTGGTAGTTTGATTTAGGCCTTAATATAATTCCGCATGAAGCTGGAATTATCATCCTGTCATTCCCTTTTGTATCATTTGATGGGTTTCACATGTCACATAGCCTACATTATGGGATTTGGTGAGCTATTTTGAGTAGTTGGTGTAAGAAAAAAACAGTTATTGGAGCTTTGTCCCCATTTCCTCCTTTGGCTTTCCTCCTACTGTGACTGATATCCTTGCTCTCATATTCTCTGTTTTTTGGCTTTTTTTTTTTTCCTCACTACAGGCTGTGCTGGCCTCTTACTGAAGGAGGATTTCTCTGTCATTGTTCTTTGACAAGCTGAGATGAGTTGCAGGTTCCAGAAATCTTTTACTATTTAGTATCTCTCTTTACAGTTTATGGAGTTTGTCCTTTTGGAGAAGATTGTGTCAAATTATCCGTTGAATAGTAATCCGAATATATATACGTTTCTGGAAAGACAAACAGTGGGTTTAAAATACTGGTTTAATAAATTGCAATTGATACTGTTTATAAACTGAAACTAGATATCTCACTTCATTTACAGAAAGAGAGTGGATATAAAAAGAAACTAAACACGTAATATCCATTGAAACTAATCCCGTTCTTTGGCCAGTTTGCTTCTCATTCTGTGTCCCTCTTAACATTAGATCCTTCCTCTAGTTTTCTGATGGCAGAAAACTACAACAAATTCATAAAACAGTTTTGCTTTCATTATGTATGTAATAGTATAGTCGATTAACTGATAAGCAAAAGCTTATAGGTTAATGCTATAGACTACATGCATTCTCTCTCTTCTCCTCCTCTTGCCCCCAAGTAAATATTTTAGCAGGCTGGGCAGCAGCCTGGCTCAGTCCTGGCCTGCAACATGTCTGGGACTTATCTCTGCTGCATCTCCGCATTTAAAGTGTGTTAGGAACTGGGTGGGCACGCAGCCCGGCCCAGTTCCAGCTCGCGCCGCGTCCGGGAGCTCAGACCACCCCTCCCCCACTCCCACAGGGGCTGCTGCCACCCCGTGCTGCTGACTCTTTGTCAGACAGCAGCAGTACAGGGCAGTGGGCAGCCAGTCCGCCAGGGGCAGCAATGCAGAGTGGCAGCGGGTTCCTCAGGAGTGAGGCCAGGAGCGCACTGGGGACTATAGAATAACTGACTAACCAATAAAGAGTTCATGAAGTTACTTGACTATTCATTTAACCAATATTTAATATCCCTAGTTCTCATCTTGTAGAAGATAGTGTCAAGGAAGAAAAAATTCTTAAGATTAATTGCCACTTTCAAGAGCTTAACAATCTATCTCAGTTACCATCTTTTGAAAACCACTTTAACTGGATGTATCATACCTAAACGTGTGTGTTTCTTTTTTAATGCTCTGTGACTTACGGACAAAGGACCAAACCCTCTGTTGCACATACATCATAAAACATTTTTTAATTCATAACATTACTTTCTAAAAGATGTTTAGTATTTTGCAAATTTGAGAATCACGCTTTTATATATAAAGATGCTATTGACTGAATTGATATTATTTAATTTATACCTAAATAATTCTATTTACAGCATAGATTTCCAAAAGAATAACCCAATACACAAGCTAACTGAAGAGGAGCTTTTAGCATTTACATCAGTAAGTAATTGATCTCTGCTTATTACTATATTTATATCTTCCTTTGACTTCTTTAAGAGAAGAACTAAGTTCTAAGCTGTGACCCATCAACTAGTTTGGAGAAACTGTTTATGAAAAAATCTAATATGTTTTGGTCGGTTGCTTCCACAGTTATGAAAAAGAATATTTTGTTTGTCTGTCTGTCTCTCTCAAATCAGTCTGAGTGGTAGCTGTGTTAGTCTGTAACTGAAAAAACTTAAACAATGAATAGTTTTGCAGCACCTTAGAAACTATTAAAAATGTAGATGGTATCATGAGTGTTTGTGGGCACAACCCACTTCTCAAATCAGTGCTGAAATTCAGCCTTGTTTGTTTCATCAGTTCTGTGCTACAAAGTTTACATTTAAAAAAACTCAAAATATGATTTTCATTTCAATGTATTTTAAAAATATTTCACAGGAGAATTTATAACTACTTTAGATTTTGATTCCTTTTGGGATTTGAAATGATACTGGATAGGCCCCTAGACTAATTCTTCACACTGATCTAATACTGAAAGTACTACCTTTCCTTTTGAGCATCTATCACGAGTCTTCTGTAAATAGAATGGAATAGTGCAATCAGAAACAGTATTCTGATCCTTGCTAAGCCTCAAATACAGGAGCTATATGCATATTCTTTGGCAACTGAATTGAATTATTCAAAACGAAATGTATATTGTTTAAGAACACTTTTTCTTCAGCATAGTCAAGAAAAGAAAAATTTCCAGAGGTTTTTCATGCTTGCTCTTTCTGTCAACAGATCATGTCCACATTGGGGACACCATAATGGACAGTGTGAGCAGTGCATGGTGGATATGTATCCCACAATGCAGTGTTGTGGGAAGGCAGAGGTGATCCCTGCACTTTTTGGGATTCCTTCAAAGTTCTCCCATAGCGTTCTCAGCTGCTGGGAGCAGCATTATGAGTAGCTCTGTGAATGTCAAAGTAGCACAGCGCCTATATTCTCCCTGCAGCAGCAGTGTGGCTGCTGCTGTGTTCCTAGTGCAGGGCAGAAAAGGAGCATTTCAATGATTTGTTCTTTGTTCCTCAAATGGAGCAGCTCACTCAGCTGTCAGATATTTCACAGAGCTTTGAAAGGCAGCAGAAATCAAAACACTGAGCACAGCTATCAAGAAAGGCATTGTGGGATACTAGCAGAAGTCAGTTCTATCGAGAAAACAAACAGCAGAGTCTACACTGTCTCTTTGTTGAAGGGAGGAGAAAAGAAAAAAGTCTCTTGTAGGGGTGGAAGATTTTTGTCACCAAAAGTAGGTGTTTTTCCAGACAAAATTCAAATTACAGTGGAAATGCTCACTGTTTTGTCAACAAAAGGCAGTTTTTGGAGACAAAATTTGATAGTGTAGACAGAGCTTCCTGTATGAAGGAAAGGAATAGAGAATGGAGCTTTCCGAAGGAATAAAAAAAAATCTGAAGTGCTAAACAGGGACAAAAATACTAATGGGAGGGTGAAATATTAAAACACAGTCATAACCAGGGCTCAACAAATCATTGAATCTACTTGCCCGTTGCGAGTAGATTTTAGCCGGTCGCCCCATTCACAGGCGACGCACACGTGCACAATGCGGGTCTTGCACATGCACAGTGCGGGACTGGCGAGCAGATTTCGCTGACCTTTGTCAATCCCTGGTCATAACAGGAAAAAATAGAATTAATGAAGTTAGAGAAAAATATGCTTACACTTAGAAACATTAGCCTAAGGGAAAATATATTGGAATGGTAAGGAGAAGAGAGAAGCTATACGAAGGTATATACTATTAGGAAATAACACTGTATAAAGGAGAACAAGATGAAAACATGATTATTAAGTTTACATTTTATTATAAAAAGTTTGCTAGAATGTTACCATTCTTCTCAGAGTGATGGTCCCTGTTGTATTCAGTTGAGGGTTATGTGCACCATGCATCCAGAGCCCTATGTTTTCTTATAGGTTCCATAGTTTTCACAACACATGCCTCTGAGTCTCACTGCTTTGCTGTAAAACATTAGATATTATTTGGGGTCCTTTTGTGGAAACTCCAGAGCCCTCTTACCCTGTTTCAAGTTCACCATTGCTCTATCAAATTCTCTAGGATCTTCATGTCCTTGTTCTCCTCTTCTGCTCTTCATATTTCTGCTACCGTTCACACAACTTGATGAGAGATGAAATACAGTAGCAATCTCTAATTAAACTATTAATTTTAATCCTTTCAGTGTTAATATTTTAATAAAGAAGACCTTAACAGGACTGTCCACACATGTAAGTTATGTTCTTTATAAACGACCAACACTTAGAATGAGATCTGCTTTTTAAACTTTCTCTTCAAGAATTTAAATACTATTCAGATGATAAAATAGGAGAGAATAAACGGACATAGCATGTGGACTATACAAAAAAGTAAACAGTCTTATGATCACTCATGTAATATTGCTTCAGAAATCATATTAACTGATATTTGTGAAGGGGTAGAGGCTATCATTTGGGCCAATTCTTCATACCAGTGTTTCCCATTTTTTTTTGACCAAGGAAGACTTTCAAACTCAGAAAAATTTCAAGGAACCCCCTAGCCAGGGATTAAGTTTGTCGAGCAAACACACACACACACACACACACACACACACACACACACACACACACTGCCAGTACACCACAATTGGTAGTAATAAGATGCTAAATATGGTCATGAGATCACCATTCATTTAAATTCAACATATTGAATGTAACACCATTCATTTACATTCACCAAAAATCCTATTAAATATGTACAAAAAATAAAACTATCAAATAATATTAATTATATTCATAGCTTTCAATGCGAAGAGTGGTTTTTCTTCTTTTCTTGGCAAATTCTTTTTATATTTGGTTTAATACTAGAAAGTTGGATTTGCATATCTGGCACAGCATTCAGTCGATTTCTATATTTCGTTTTCATTGCTGCATAGTTCGAGAATCCAGTTTCGCACAAGTATGTACCGGCAAAGGGTAACAGCTGACGAATTGAGCGTCTTGATAAAGATGAATATTCTTGACTTTGACATAAGTCATTCCAAAATGTAATCGGAGAAACATCTTTAAATTTTTGTATTAATTGGCCATCTGAAGCGATTTCAATTAGGTTTTCATAATCTTGTGTAGAAAAACTGACTGGCTTTTCTGTTAAACTTAATGGATTTCGAATCCAGTTATCGTTGTCATTGATGTTTGGAAAATACTTAATGATCGTGTATAAATCGCGGAGATGATCTGCAATGTCGCTGCGAATATCTTCATCAAGTTTGTATCCATTTTCTTCAAGGAAATCATTCAGAGTTGGTAAACAATCCAAATCATTTCGTCCTACAGATGAGATCCAAAACTGTAGCTTCCGTGACAATGACAAAATTTTGTCTTTCGCATTAAAAATATTTACATTCTTTCCTTGCAGCGACAGATTTACTTCATTTAGTTTTGTAAAGATGTCTGCAAGATACGCAACTCTAGATAACCACAAAAAGTCTGTTAAACGATCAGACAGTTGGAATTTGTGATCCATCAGATTTGCGGAGAGCTCATGACGCAATTCAAATAATCTAACCAGCACTTTTCCTCATGATAGCCACCTGACTTCTATATGTAGAAGCAGGGCTGTGTGCTGACTACCCATATCTTCACACATAATTTTGAACAGTCTTGATTGTAATGGTCGAGTTTTTATATAATTAATAATCTGTACTGCTTCGTCCAACACATTTTTAAGAGAGGGAGAAATATTCTTAACTAACAGAGCGTCTCTGGAGAATGCAGTGACTGCTGGTGCAGTTTGGTGCTACATTTTTTATTCATGTTACAGCGCCAGCCACTGTTCCTACCATTGCTTTGGCACCATCACTGCACACATGAACACATTTTTCCCAGCTTATTTGATGTGTTTTCATAAAGTTATTGATACAATTGAATGTATTCTCACCAGTTGTATTGGTTTGCAAAAATTCACATAAAAGTAAGTCGTCTTCAATGGAACTATTAAAATCATAACGGACAAATACAAGCAGAACTGCAAGACCTGCAACATCAGTGGACTCGTCTAATTGTAATGCATATATGCATCACATAAATGCAGCTGAAAAATAAGCTCCTTCTCGATGTCAGCAGCAAGATCGTGAATACGACGTGTGACAGTATTGTTTGATAGTGGCACAGCCTCAACTTTTTTACTAGACTCCTGATCCAACATACACATCACAATATCTTTTGCACATGGTATTATGAGTGATTCCCCAATAGTGTGTGCTTCTTCGGCGAGCGATATACAATAGCTTACTTTGTAAGATGCCTCTGTTGCATTTTCATTATCAGATTTGGCAATTTTTGACATGAAGAGTTTACTTTTTTCAAGTGATTCAAGCTTTTGCTTACAAAGATAAAAACATTAGTTTTTTTATTCTGGATGATTTGTTTCAAAATGTCTTCGCAATTTAGCAGGTACTAAACAACTATTAGATAATATTTTGTTGCACACTACACACTGGGCACCTGGAGCATCTTCATTTCCGTTGCTTGTGAATCCAAATACCAAATAGTCCTCACAATACCTGCGTTTCTTATTAGTCAGCTGAAATTTTTCATAATTAACTTGAGCTGCCTCAGTATTTTCCTTGCTGGTTTCAGTAAAAATATTGGAGTTTGAAGTACTCACTTTTCTCTTTAAAGTTCCTTCTTTTAACCAACGATCCATGGGGAATTTTGATATTAGATTGAATTCTTAAACTTAGTGTCACACAGGAGCCACGTGTCCTCACAGTGTGTATGGGGATTTGTTCCGATCCTCACAGTGAGTAGGAGTTCCGGTGTTCCACTCACTGATAGTACTCTTCCCCCCCCCCCACACACACACATGCTGCCTTTACCAAGGGACCTAGCAGCAGCAACAGCTGCTTGTCCCGCTTCTGCCCGATCAACTCAAGATCCCTCTCCCGCATCCCCCGCTGCCACTCTGCTTTTTCCGGTGGTAAAAGCAGAGCGGCAGCAGGGGACGCGGGAGAGGGATCTTGGGTTGATCGGGCAGAAGCGGGACAAGCAGCTGTTGCTGCTGCTAGGTCCCTTGGTAAAAGCAGAGCGGCAGCGGGGGACGCAGGAGATGTCTGAAAGGGGAGCGGGGAAGGAGCCAGCGTCTTTGCGCACCGGGCTCCTCTGTCTCTTTATGGGCGGGGGAGGGGAGCGTTCGGGTTCTCACGGAACCCTTACGTTCGCTTCGCAGAACCCCAGGTTCCGCGGAGCACCATTTGGGAAACACTGCTTCATACAAAAGAAAAAAGAGAGCAGTGTTATCATGCCATCTAGTGGCCAACTAACTGAAAATCATGGGTGAATTTTATTTTTACGCTCTTCTCAATATTTATAGTAAACGTTCATTCTAGTTAAAATACTTTTCTGGAACTAACAGACCTCCTTTCTAGAGGTGCTACAATTTACTTCACATGGAAAGCACAGCAAATACAGCTGGCCAAGTGGCAGAAGATGACTCCATGGAAAATCAGCTTAACCCTACCAGATATGTGGAACCAATCCCGTTGCTTTATATTCTGGGCAACAGAAACAACAAATAAGCAGGAAACAAGGCAGAGGTCCTCTAAATTAGCACAGGACAGAGCATATACAAGTAATGCTGCAAGAGGCCAAGAATGCTTAAGATCAATGCTGTACCAGATATAAGTAAATACTGTAGAATGCAAAGAAGTAATAAGTGTCAGAATTAGCCAATATGATCAGAGATGTAACCCCATTCCTTAGGTGGCTCTAAATCTCTTAAATACAAGAAGCTGAGACTGGATGACGGGAGCTCATTGAGAATTCCCCCTTTTTATTCCCTTTGAAGCATCTGCTATTAGCTACTGTCAGAAGACTAGATGGACCTTGATCTGAGCTAGTATGGCCATTCTTATGTTCTTAGAATAATACAAGTTGAAGCACATGCGTAGGACCACAGCCCAGAGTAACCTTAATCAAAATTTTTAACCTTAAACCTATTTATTGTAACATCCCACATTGCAGCAAAAATGTGTGTGGCTTGTAACTACACAATCCTAGGTGTTATCTAGAATCAAAAGGCACAAATTGGACTTGAGTCGTCATATGATGCTTGATATCAACTCTTAGGTTTATGCTTTAACCTGAAATTGTATATAGGACCCTTAGTCAATGAGTGTCTCTGTGTGTGGAGTAATAGAAATTGTGGAAATGGCAGAGATCCCTAATAACTACTTTGTTTTAATTTTCACCAAGAAAATTGGTGATTGGGAGTCTAGCATAGAGAATGCCAGTGAAAATGAGGTAGGATCATAGACTAAAATAGGAAAAGAACAAGTTAAAAATTTCTTAAACATGTTAGATGTCTCCAAGTCACCACGGCTTGATGAAACTCATCTTAGAATACTCATGCAGTTGACTGAAGAAATACCTAAGCCATTAGCAATTATCTTTGAAAAATCATGGAATATGAGAGAGATTGCAATATACTAGAAGAGAGCAAATGTAGTGCCAATCTATAAAAAGGGAAATAAAGACAACCCTGGGAATTACAGACCAGTCATCTTAACTTCAGTATCTGGAAAAATAAGTAATTAATTGCAAACTTCTGGAAGATACGTTGATAATTAAGTCAGCATGGATTTGTTGTTAAAAAAATCAAATCAAACCAACTTGATAGCTTTCTTTGAGGCAACAAGCCTTGTGGATGGGAGAAAGCCATACAAGTGGTGTATCTTGACTTCAGTAAAGCTTTTGAAGTCTTGCATGACCTTTTCATAAACAAACTAGGGAAATGCAACTTAGATGGAGCTACTATAAGGTGAGCACATAAATGACTGGAAAACCATTCCCAGAGAATAATTATCAATTGTTCAGTCATGCTGGAAGGGCATAATGAGCGGGGTCCTCCAGGAATCACTTCTGGGTCCAGTTCATTATCTTCATCAATGGTTTATATAATGGTGTAGGGTAAATCTACACAGCAGCGTTATTTCAGAGTAACTGACATTATTCCAAAATAACAGTGTGCATCTATACTACAAGCTATTATTTTGAAACAATGTTGAGCTGAAGGACTTCTTACTCCGACTCCTATAACCCTTATTTCACAAGGAGTAAGGGAGGTTGAAGGAAGAATGTTCTTCTTTCAACTTCCTGTTGTGTAGACCGTGTCAGAAGCCGAATTAATCTATTTTGACTTAAGCTGCTCAGTTGACGTAGCTGAAGTTGCATAGTTTATTTCAACTTTAGCCCTGCTATGTAGACATCCCCATAGAGTACACTTATAAAGTTTGTGGATGGTTAGGGATGTTAAAATGCGGGTATTTAACTAATTGAGTAGTCAAGAGGCAGCCTGGCTCAGTTCTGGCTTGTGCTGGGTGCAGGACTAAACCCCACTGCAGATCTGCAATTTAAATGGCTGTAGAAGCTGGGAAGCCTGCCCCTTAGCTCCTACTGTGTTTTAAATTGCAGAGCCGCAGCAGGGTTTTGTCCCGCACCTGGCGTGAGGCAGAACCGAGCTGGGGCTGCCTGCCCAGCCGGCAGCAGTCCCTGTGTGTGGTAGTCACAGTGGGGATTTAGGACCTTCCGTGCACAGAGACTGCTGCCATGAAGCAGCCTCTGCTCAGGACTAGGTTGCCGCGGACAGGGGTTACTTCGCAGGAGCGACTCCTGCGCGCACACCCCTCACTCTAATGGAGGCAGCAGCGACGGGCGGTAGGGACGGGCAGCACTGTGGAATCGGTGCTAAGGGAACCAGCTTTTAAGCCAAAAGTTAAATATGTGCAATATGAGTCAACAGTGTGATGCCATTGAAGGGAAAAAAAATCATTCTGGGATGTAGTAGCAGGAGTGTTGTAAGGAAGACGCAATAAGTAATTCTTCCACTTTGCTCTGATTAGGTTTCAACTGGAGTGTTCTGTTCTCCACTTTTCAGGAAAGACGAGAACAAATTGGGGGAAAAAAAACACCCAGAGAAGAGCATCAAGATTATTAAAGGTCTAGAAAATTACTTATGAGGCAGGGCTAAAGAAACTGGGCTAGTCTGGAAAAGAGAAGACTGATGGAGGACATATGTTTTCAAGTATCTAAAAGGTTGTTACAAGTAAGAGGAAGAAAAATTGTACTCCTCTGAGGATAGGACAAAAAACAATGGTCTTAAATTGCAGCAAGGGAGGTTTAGGTTGTACATTGGCACAGCTTCCGAACTGAGTGTGCTTTTTAAGTATTAAAGTGCTTAGGGATGTTGTGGAATCTCCATTAATGGTGCTTTTGAAAAGTAGGTTAGACTCTCAGAGATGGTCTAGAATGATAATGCTTAGTCATGCCATGAGTCAAGGGGACTGAATTAGATAACTTCTTGAGGTCCCTTACAATCATGATTCCATATAGGGATTTTGTGGAAGAATCTTAGGTCAAGTCTCTGACCTACCTTGCAACTTAGAGAATGAGTTCAATCATAACCAGAAAACTAGGCAATCCATATTGTACTTTCTGACTTTGCAGTGGGTATTTGGTTAAGCCAATGAGAAGAGTTGGCACAACAAGGTTCCTAAGGCATTTATTAATGAAGATTTTAAAAGGGCACTGCATGTGCTTATTTGCTCAGCAGCTGTTCTTCTGTAAATTAATCAATTGGAATTTATGTTGGTTCAAAGCACCTTCTTAAGCATGTGAACAATAACTATACAATGAAATGAAATAGAGCAAAAAAAATCCATATAATAATGCTTCCCTTGATTCTTCTAGTATTATTTAAACAGCTGTGTGTGCATGTGTGAGCAGGCATCTTCTCAGCCTACATGTGGATTCCTAAATCTGCAGGCTGGTTAGATGGTTGTCATACGTTCATCTGATATCTGCTGAAATGTGTCTTTCCTGAAGAAAGGAATGCCTTTCAAGATATCTTAGGAAACATCAGAAATCTTAAATCAATTTAATGAGGTAGTGGACCATCATGAGACCCCTTTACCTTGGGCACTTTTAATGAGAAGAGACATTTGTGTACTGCAATTCTTATTTAAGGAATGTGGTTAGATCACAGTTAAAATAAAGGTGCTACAATGGGATATTAACAAAATAAGATCTTGCTAATGACCTGATTCTGCCAGGTACCCAGCACCTCTCTCAACTCATTAAAGTCTATTTGAGTTGAAGAATATCAGGATCAGGATCAGGCCCTTGCTTATTTAATTAGTGTTGATTGTAGTCTAGTGTTGATTAGATATTGGTGTGATATTGGGCAATATTTTTCCATATAAGTTCACAAATATGTAATTTGATCCCCGTAGTGTTTAGATCCTTAATGTTTGCATTCACGTAAAATTCTTTTGAGAGTCAACAAAAGTGAGTTTTTAAAAGCCAGAATATCTTTGATCTGATTGATTAATTCACGACAGTATGTTTGAGAGGAACAAATAACTGTAGGAGTGTACATGAAACTTCAGTATATTTGGAAAATTTGTTAAAAATGTAACTAAAATCTTTTAAATATGGCTTGTGTCATATACAGCAACCTGTAAGACAGGAGAGTTCATTACTATTACTGGAATTTGAAGTTGCATTATAGTACTTCACTAGCTTTGTATAACAGACTATAGTTATGGCTTCATTTAGTTAAACTGCAGGTTCTTTTCAATCTTTATTTACATGGCACATAATCCCCTTGCTGATTCTATTCAGAGATGAAGATGGATATTTCTGTGGAAAAGGAAGGTGCTGGGGGCAATGTAGGACAGGCCTTGCTATACCAGTTCAGCTGTGAAATCCTTTAGTACATCAGCTGCTCTGGGACCGTTACCAGGAAGTGGAGGATTAAGGAGCTGTATTCTACTCTTAAATGCCTCTCCCACTACCGCTTAGCTGCACTGAATTCTGTTTCAGGAGACAACAGAATCTTTCAGGATATCTACACTGGGAGCATTTGGTGACAAAAGTGCTGTCGACGTACAAAGGTTGCCAGAAGTGAAAACCGGTCAAACTGTTTTTTTTTCCCCTCCCATTATAGACATTTCATGGCCATATGCTAGCACCCTGATGACAGAGCAAAGCAATGTGGGTAAGCATCCCACAGTGCAGTATGGTGGGAAGGCAGAGCTGACCACTGTGCTTCTTAGCTTTGTGAGCTCTCCTTGCTGAGGAATGTCAAAGCAGCACAGCAGTTTCTCCAGCCCACCTCTTGTAACAGCAGTCTGCCTGCCTCTGTGTCCATAGCAGGACAGAACAGAAGCTCTCCAGTGATTTGTTCTTGATTTGTTCCCCAAATGGAGCAGCCCACTAAGCTGTCAGATATTTTCCAGAGCTTTGAAAAGGGAGGAGCGCGTGTCTGCCGGGCATCAGAGATCACGAAACAATGAGCATAGCCATCAGGGCAGGCATTGTGGGATACTAGTGGAAGCCAGTTCTCTCAACAAAACAAACAGCAGAGTCCGCACTAGCTCTTTGTTGACAATAAAGGGAGGGGAAAAGACAAAAGTCTCTGACAGAATGGAAGTATTTTGTCACCAAAAAGGGTGTTTTTCCTGACAAAAAGTCACATGCAATGTAAACACTCTCTCAATGTTTTTCATCAAAAGGCAGTTTTTGGGTCAAAATGTGACAGTGTAGACATGCTATCGGAGTGGTGGTGTATCTAGTTCTGCATAGGTTCATGGTTTAGCGAGGCGTGTTCATTCTTTGCACTTCTGACACACAGTGACCAAAGGACTCTAGCATCAACAGCGGTACTAGAAACACAATCACTGTACTTTAAATATTTCTGTGATTTATGGAGACTGGAACAGTTTGGTATCTTTATTTTGATGCATAAAATTGGACGAGGAAGATTAGGGGTTGTCCCCCTTCAGACATTTCCAATCTGAGAGCTTTTTCTTACCATTTAATGGGAAAACAAATGTTATATAATAATGTGCCTTACTGTTCTCTTCGTGTTGATCTGACTACAAATGTTGAACATTCAACCTTCTCTTGCCAAGGAAAATATAGGCATAAGTTTAAAGAGTCAGATGAAATAGATTGAAAAAACAAGGTACAATTGAAAGAGTGAGGGAACCTGTCCAAACCAAAGGAATCAGAAATGGACCAAATGGTAATGGCTAGCCATTCTTCCTGTCTGTTGGTTTTCCACTGTGCTGATCCATAATTCCTTGAGAGATTATTTTTACTATGGAATTTGATCTTGAGGTTGGCCTGACCTTTCAAAAGGTGGGCAGGCAGTGAAGTCAATATGATTCAAAGGTGCTTAGCACCTTTTAAAATCAGGCCATGCATTTTAGCTCATGTTTTATTAAATATAAAATATTATAATATTATTTATTAATTATTAATATTATTATAATACATATTATAAATATGTATTGTCTCTTTTTCCTTCAGTTGTAATCATTTTTCTCCTTTTGTTCCACTTGTCCTTTATAAATTCTAATAGGGTAGCTGTGTTAGTTTGTAACTTGAAAAATGAGTAGTTCTGTGATATCTTAGAGATTAACAAACATATAATAACATGAGCTTTCATTGGTAAGACCCACTTCATCAGATGAGTTGGAGTGGAAATAACAAAAGTAGTATCTATCAATTCTAGGATCTGGGTTAATGAAGCTAATTTAGTGGGCTGGATGTGTCCTATTCATAACTTTTGATGTAGAAATGTGAATGTTAAAGGCAGGGGAATTTGGCTTAGTAGTGCAGTAAACAGTGAATGTCTGTAATGAAGCCCATGGTAACAGTGTCATGTTTGTAGATGAGTTCCAGTTCTGCAGTCTCTCTCTCTGTAATTGGGTGATGAAATTCCTTTGTAGAAGAATGGCTACTTTTAAATCCATGATTGACTAGGTAGGCTAATATGTTCCTCTACAGGTTTGTGTGTTACCATTTCTGGTGTCTGATTTGTTTCCATTTTTCCTGTATTGCAGAGACTTTCTGGTTTGGCCAATATACATGTCAGAGGGGCATTCTTGGCATTTGATGGCATGTATCACATTAGAGGATGTGCAGTTGTATGAGCCCCTGATGTTTTGGCTTATTTGGTGTGGTCCTGTGATGGTGTTGTTTGTATAGATATGTGGGCAGAGTTGTCAGTGGGGTTTGTTGTAGCAATAGGTTCCTGGGTCAGTGTGTCTGAGCTGTGGTAAAGATTTGCTTCAGGTTGGGGGGTTGTTAGTAGGCAAGTGAGGGATTGTTTCCAGGATAGGTTGCAGAATGTCAATGATGCACTGGCAAGATTTAAGCTGGGGACTGTAGATGATGACCAGTGGTGTTCTGTTCCCTTTTTTGGGCCTGTTTTGAAGTACTGTAATTTAGCGACTATAACCCACAGGTTATATTCGAGTGCGGAGTATATAGGTTTTTTGTATTCACCAGCTATTTTTTTTTTAACTCACCGGAGGCTGGTGGTTCCTGCGGCTGCACATGAACGGAGTGGGGGGGGGCGCTCTCCTGCCTAGAAGATGGTGGTTCCTGTAACTGCTTAGGAGCGGGGGGTGAGTGCTCCCCTGCCTGGAGGATGGTGGTTCCTGCTCCCCCGCCTCTTCCTGCAGCTGATGAGTAACCAGAGGGACAAGCACTCCCCACCTGGAGGCTGGTGGCTGCGGAGGAACTGGGGCCGTGAGTGGCTGCCTAATTCCCGCCGCCCCCGCACCGTAAATTAGCAAATATATTCCCGGCAAATATACCCCCGCCACAGAAAAGTCTTGTATACCCCGTGGGTTATACTCATGCGTGGGGTATACAAGATTTTTTTTACTGAAATAGAAAACACCGTGGGGTATGTTCTGGTGCAGGTTATATTTGGACGTGGGGTATATTCGCTAAATTACGGTAAGTGACTTCTGAGTACTTGTCTGACTATCAGTCTGTTTCCTGACTTCCCCAGATGGATATTTAAGTTGTAAGAATGTCTGGTAAAGATCTTGCAGGTGTTTGTCTCTGTTTATGGTATTGGAGCAAATCCAGTTGCATCTTAGGACTTGGCTGTAGACCAGTGGTCCCCAACCTTTTGTGGCTGCTGGGCATCCGGAGGCGGGGCCGCACACGGACCGGGCGCCCGAGGGTGGGGACCAACCAGGGGTGGGGGCCGCCCGCGCGCCCGGGACCAGCACTGCGCATGTGCCACGCGCCCGGGGTGGGTCCAGCCCAGATGTTTCGGCGGGCGCACATATATGCCCCGGCAGGCGCCGTGGCACCTGTGGGCACCGCGTTGGGGACCACTGCTGTAGACATTTGATCCTGTGATGTCCTGGATGGAAGCTAGAGGCATATAGGTAAAAAGGTGGTCAGTAGGTTTCCAGCATAAGGTGGTGTTTGTGACCATTTATTTGTACTGTAGTATCAAGGAAGTGTATTTCTTGTGTGCACTAACGCAGGCTGAGGTTGACAGTGGGGTGGAAATTGTTGAAATCTCTGTAATTCTTCAAGGGTCTCCTTCCTATGATTTCAAATGATGTCATCATTAGTGTAGAGTAAGTAGAGGAAGAGTGCTAGGGGATGAGAAAGCTGAGGTAACATTGTTCGAGGTCAGCCCTAAAAATGTTGAAATATTGCGGGGCCATGCAGGTACCCAAAGCAGTGCTGTTAACTTGAAGGTATAAATTGTCCTCAAATTGGAAACGAAACGTGGATGAGGGCAAAGTCACACCAGGTATGCTATGGCATCATGGAGTATAGTGTTCCTGACAGCTTGTAGTCCATCCTCATGTGAAATGTTGGTGTAAAGAGCTGATATAGATCTCTGGTGGCCAGGATGGTGTTTTGAGGAAGATTATGTAGTTTCCTCAGGGAGTCAGTGGTATCTCGAATATAGCCAGGAGTACTGGTAGCACAGGGTCTAAGGAGAGAGTCGTCATAGCCAGATAATGCTGCTATAAAGGTGCATCTTGGGTGCAGATAAAATCTTCCTGGTTGGGGTGGGAGGGAATGTTTGTGTAAACTTGTTCCTAAGCTGTAGCAGGGAGTTTCTTGAGCAGAGATGGTATAGTTTCTTTTGGTATTTCTCAGTGAGATCAGAGGAAAGAATGTAGAATGTGCAGGTGAGTTGTCTGGCAGCCTCCTGTTCGTAATCTCACCTATTCAAGATGACAACAGCACCCTTTTAGTCAGCCTCCTTGGTTATCTTATCATATACTTGTTTTTGGGGCTGTGGGTAGTGTTGCATTCTGCATGACTGAAATTGTGTGTTGTTTGGTGGTGATCGTTCACAATGTCAGCCTGCGCATATTTGTGGAAGTAATCAATATAGAAGTCCGGACTGTCATTCAACTATCAGGACAGGCCCACATAGAAATCTTCTTTTTGTAGGATTGATAGTGGGGATCCTAAGAGTCAGTGCAATGTTCAGTGGCGTGTTGGAAATTTTCCTTCAGTCAGAGATGGCGAAAATAGGCTGCCAGGTCATGGCAGAACTATATAGTGTGTGTAAGTGGTAGAGCAGAGAGTCCCCAAGAAGGGTTAGACTCTTTAGCCAGGCTAAGTGTGTGATGGGATAGGAAACAATGTTGTTAGATTTGTTGAGGGTACTGAGTTGTAGTATCCTTTTGCACAGAGCATTTTAAATAATTTTTTTTATTCTGACTTGTAATATTCTCTAAAGTCTGGTTTATCAGTAGTGTATGTTCAGTGTCCCCTTGACAAAAAAGCTTGTGTCTACAGTAGTTCAGCACGTCCGCACACTTGCCAGCCTTGCTTTTGTAAAATGGTACAGTGTCACTGAACAGTAATCCTTTCAGCTGTTGTTTTAACAGTGTGTTATGGGAAACCTATTAGTTCCCTATATCAGGGAGTTATAAAACTACAGTATTGAAAAGCCAAGCATGCAAAAACCATTATTTGGACCTTGAAAAGCATGTGGGGTTGTGGTGTGTGGTGGTGTGTTTTTTGTTTTTGAGGTACAGGTTGGATCTTCCTGGTCCAGCACCCTTTGAACCTGCCTGGTCTCAAACAAGGAAATTTGCTGGACCAGGATAGAAGCCTCTCCCCGTGGCACGTGCTGCCCCGGGGTTAGGGCTCCAGCCTGGCCCCACTTCTACCCCAGCCTCTTGTAACTCTCTAGCTGCAACTGATCCTGCTGCTACTGGTGCCGGAGTGCCACTGCCGTAGCTCCAGAGCCGGGGCTGGAGTGCCACAGCCACCTGGTTCTATGGCCAGGGCTGGATGGCTTGTACTAGAGCTCCATGGCTGGGACTGCGCCAGACTTCCCTGGCTGCTGTTGGGGTCGGAGCTTCCTAGCTGCAGCTGGAGCTTCACAGCCACTGGGGCTTGCCTCTGTGCCATCTCTCCTCCCCCCCCCCCCCCCCCCCGTTGACACTAGGTTCTTTGATTTGTCATCTTGACTTAACTGAGTTCTACGTTGCACTTATTCAATGTTTCTCAAGCTTTTTCCCATAGACACATAGCTAGAACTGTTTCTGTTTTGTTTTACAAATGTTACTGTTTTGCCCTCCCGGTAAAATGGCTGGAAATCATCAACATGTACATAGTATTTCTTATAGTCTAGTCACTTTGTTGTCTACAACATTTAAAATAAAATAATTTCTGTCTTAAGATCTTGCATTAGTTGCAAGAGTTGAACTACTTAGCAAAACTTAAATTGGACTTAGTTTGTAAATTGTATTACAGAAAGAGTTAGTGTACACATTTCAGTTTTTCAGTAAAGTTCTCAAGTGAATACATGTTGCATTTACGTGCTTGGTGTTGAGTCTGGAATTTCTGAGGCTGAACAGTTATGAGACATGTACTGTTGTTCATTGTCTAGGGAAATCCTTATCACTGGCCTCAAAGAGTTAATTTCTTCTAATTTGAATCCAAGTGCCTGATTTACTGCTGTTAAGATTAGGCTTTAGGAAATGCAGTACTGTGATGTGGTATGGAAGTATGCCCGTACGCTATTTCAGGAACAAGTCCAAACCCCAAACCTGAAAAAAGACAATGCTGCCACAGTCAAACCTGACTGAAGTGGTTTGCAGCATAACACAGAATAAGTGATATGTTTGGCCAAGTAGAATATGTTAGTAATATGGCTGGACTCCATTCTGAGTGAGAATAGAAGACCTATTTTATGTGGCTTCACTCTTCACTGGTCATTGAAAACAAATTCCTTTAAATAAAACGGGGGCAGCTCCCCCAGCTTGCTTCGCTCACCAACACCCATGTCTGTGGGGTAGGCAGCCCTGGCCTTCCCCCCCCCCCCCCGCTCCCTCCAGCCACTGGGGAGGGATGCCAGCCCCAGCCTCTCAGCCCCCACTGCCTCTCCGGATGGCAGGGCTTTGCCAGTCCCTGGGGTTAGGTAAGCCCGGCTCTCCTCCTGGCCACCGGGGGGGGGAGGGCTGGACGGACAGGGCCATGCCAGCCTTGGCCTCTTGCCCCGCACCAGCTGCCAGGGAGGAAAGGACATGGGGCCGCACCACACACGGTCATCAGGAAGTGGAGGGCTGGGGGCCATGCCAGACCCAGCTGCCGGGGAGGGGAGATAGTAGGTAAAGCTGGCTGTCCCCCTGGCCGCTGGGAAGGGCCGGGGCCACACCAGATCCTGCCTCTCACCTCTGCCCCTCTTCCCCCCCACTGGGGAGGAGTGGGCCAAGGGCTGTGCCAGCCTGGGCTCCTCAGCTCCCCTCTCTCTCCTCCCCCAGCCACAGCCTGTTGGCTCCCCCTCCCACAGGTCCCCAACCTTTTCTCCAGTTGCAGCTAGCCCCAGTCTCCCTGCTCCCCCAATCCCCTCCCTGATCGCAGCTCTGGCCCCTTGGGCCCCCCCTACTCCGGCCAGGCCAGGGGGCCGTAGGGGCAAGGCCCTGACCCTCTGGATTAGCATGGAGTCTTGGGGCTTTCTCCTCTCCCTCCTCCCCCGTAGGAAACTAGCGCTGGCGTGGCAATCTTGCCAGGCGGGCAGTCCTGGCTCTGGCTCTGGCTCTGGCTCTGGCTCTGGCCCAACGGAGACAGAGGTGATGGTTCCCTAATGGGTCCCATTGTCCCTTGTCCCTCCTGCAGAGAGGCAGAATTTGCCCAGACTGAGCTGCCAGGCAGCTTTGCCATCCCCAAACAGTGTCTGGGGCAGGGAGGCCATGCGAGGGCAGAGCCTGTGGAATGCAGAGTAACATGACAATTGTCTTTCTCTGACATTTCCTTTTCTTCAGTTTTTTCCTTCTCCTGAAAAAAGTTGATTGTAAGTATCTATGAACAAAGTTTGTTACAAGTAAAAAATGATCAACATTCTCTTGTCAAAAAATTCCACTCAAAGCAGTAACAGCATTGAAAATCTGCTATCCTTTACAAATATAGAAAAGTTAAATTTATGTACTCTGTTGTGTGCTTAGAGCGCAATAAACTCTTAAAAGCTGTATAGGTAACATTCTACTTATAACTATTATGATAGAAGAATATTCAAATAATGAAAGTTTTTACATCCAGGTGAATTCTGCAATTTGTTGAGATCAAATATTGGTGTCAGTGCTTGTTTGAGATACTTATAATATCTTTAGAAAGTGATAAATCATAGAATATTCATTGTAGAAAGTCAGCTTTATTTAATTTGAAAACTTTTATTCACTGGGCAAGATTAAATATTTATTGAGGGGGAATTATCAAAAGTGCCTGTGTAATTTGGAATGGAACTTATGTTCCTTCCTAAGCCACTTAGGGTACGGCTGCACTGTTCTGAAGTTTGGGCTACTGGTGTGGGAATAGCAGTGCCCACAAAATGAAAATAACATTATCAGCTGCCCATTATTATAGCACTTGATCAGCCTTTTAAGATGCAAGCAAAGACCAGCAATTGTAGCTGCGTATAAGGAGGTTGATAGAGAAAGAATACATTCAAACTGACTAGATATGGAGGTAAAAAGTGAACCAAAGAACCCCACTGTGTTCAATCTAGAGGTAAAAGGGAGACCTGCTCTGTTACGGCAACACAGGACTTAGGAGGGAGGAATAAGAGGGAATGGAAAGTTCACTTAAAATAGCCTTTTCTGTCTAACGCATTGTAACCGAATATTTGCTAAATTTTACAAGAGGAAAATGTTTTTACCTTGTAACTTTCTGTACTGCCATACAGCTTGATCATGATGAGCACCTGTTCAGAGATGCTTAGTGTAACTTCACTTTCTCTTGAGTCCCATGGAAATTGAAGGCATTCAGTCTCCTGCAGTTTCAAGTGTAATCTACTATATATTTGAGAGAGTTTGATGTGTGTATGCCTGTCTGTTGGCTCAAGAACTCCTAAACAGTAAGAACTAGGACCACCAAATTTGGTATGCAGCTTCCTCTTACCATATCTTAAAGCAAAGTTAGGGTTTGGGTTGTGCCTTGTGCAGAGGAATGAGTTTCTCTCCTCTCTCCCCTCCCCCCCCCCGCCCCTGATTTATATGGGAATAAAACCATACAGTAAAGACAGAATCATCAGGGAGGTGCAAGGGGCTGCCCCAAAACTCTCACTTCCATAGACACCCTCCCTCCGATTCATATGGGGAAATTGTTGGCTGTTTCCCTCCCTCTGGGAGTGAGGGGAAAGTGCACAGTTTGCTCCATTCCTGAATCTGACTGAGGGCAAATGAATTTGGACCTGCCCTATCTGGGAGACGTGCACCCTTCTGTCAGCCGACGGTCAGGGCAGTGTGTGTGTGTATGCTTCCGAGAAAAGGTTTAATGTCCGTGTCTTTACTGCTAGGACCGGGGTCCCGTCACAGAGGGTGGCCAGCAGGCCAACAGACGCCCCGTTATATAGAAAGAGCTTATTACACCTTAGATTTTAACTGCTAGAACACAGGGGTTCCTTCGCAGCGGGCAGCCTGGGAAAGGCTGGAAAGGTGCCCCAACGGATCTTGTCACCTGGGAGTGACACAGATCCAAACGCCCAAGCTCTCCCTATGTCTGTCCCTTTATGACCGGCTGAAGTTCTTTTAAATTGTGCTTGGTTCTGTTACAGCAACTGAAGGAGTCAGGTTAAAGCTTAAACAGTTACAGGTTTATTAAAAGACTTATAAAAAGCATATGGTTACAATGGCTATTGCTCTATTTCTTAAATGCTAACAAATACAGATTTTAAAAATGGTTACAAAGAAAATAAAGATAGAAAATAGAAATAATGGTACCAAGTGACAGCTTAATCTTTAAAGAGCTCTAAGTCTATGTATATATATACTTAAACAAAGGACCACATCCAGGTACAATTTTTACCCCTTTCTGTGCCTCTCGACTCCAGCGTGTCAGGCCAGGGCCGGTCTCTCAATTCCTAGGAAAGACGAATACGAGGTGGGCGTCCCCTTGGAACCTCGGGAGATCAAACACCTAACCCGACCAGCAGATAGATGGTAGATTGACACTCAGAGAAAATGCGCTGCTGGACCTATCTTTATACCCCTGGGGGCCCGTATTCTCTTTCTTATCTAAGATGCCGAATTCTACTGGTCCGTTTTGTGGCGCCAGTTCTTACAAGCAAGTTTCAAGTTAATTTACACTTGCAAGAGAGAGAACTAAATTGTGAGCACTAGACATTTGTTTACTGGGCGAGAGATTCCTCCCCCCGCGGATGGATGTGTGTTCGTATCAATATGGGTTTGAGTCAAGGGCACTCCTTGGCAGCCTCTTGGTCAGCAATTGGCGTATCTCTGTTTACAGCCATTCACGGTCACACAGCCTGGGCCTTCTGCTCTGTGTGCCCTGTATGCTCCAGGCAAGCAAAAATGGATGTTACAAGGGGATTCCTGTCTGGCTACACCTTCCCCCTGCCCAGCCCTGGAGAGGCACTTCTCAACTGGCCCCAACCTACTGCAGTGGGGTTGTCCTCTCTTCCTGGGGTATCCTGCATAGTGAGTCCTTCATCCCCAACCCCACACCAGAGCAATGATTTAAATGGAAAAAATGAGTTAAAGACAGTGTTCCCTCTAAGATTTTCCAACCATGAGCAGAGTTAGTTTTGGCTTATGCACCAATATTGAGGTCATGTATGCGGGTTTGGATGTGTGCCACTGTGGCACCCAATTTATTAGCACACACTCGTTCCTGGCAACTGGAGCCGAACCCCCTGTCCTTCCATGCAGCACGTCCTCTTCCCAGTCGCCGGAGCAGACACACCCGCTGCTGCCATGCAGCATGTCACATTCTCAACCACCGGAGCAAACCCCCCCACCCCCCCCAGCACCATGTGGCAGGTTCTGTTCCTTGCCCCAGCCACCCCTGCCAAGTGGAAGCCCCACCCACAGGAGTAGGCCTTTTCACCTTCTCCCCGCCATGGAGCCGTGGCGGACCCCGACCCCCTGCCCTCAGCAGCTCCTTCACCATGCCATTTCAGCCAGCCCTGCCCACCAGAGCAGCTGCCTGCCACGTGGCTCTCCAGAGGAGATGGGCAGGGTGAGAATATTTTGTGCTCTGTTGCTCAGGCAAACACCTTAGCAGGAATTACAGTTAAGGACCTGAGCAATGCCAGGTAAATCTTCTAGCTAAGGATATTTAAGCAGTTTAAACCTGTATTTTAGGCAAGTGCAATTCAACAGCTACAGGGCTTTGGGATATCAGTTACTTTCTATGCCAAAGCTAGTCTAAAGGGTAGTCTTCACTAGAAAATGAGATTGATCGAAGCCACCTGTATCGCTCAGTGCTATGAAAAATTCATACCCCTGAGTGACTTATTTAAGCTAAGCTAACCTAACTCCCATGTAGACCGTGTTAAGTAGATGGAAGAATTCATCTGTTGAATTAGCTACCATTTCTTGGGAGGTGGTTTTACTACAGCAGTGGGAGAAACTTTCTCATCAGTGTCTACACTGAAGTCCTTCAGCGGTGCAACTGCAGCATTACAGATGTGTGGTTGTTGCTTTTTAAGTGTAGACATAGCCTAACAAACAACATGATTAGCTGTTAAAGGGAGGCATTTGGAGCAGTACTGTGACTTCTGCTGGGAAAATGTGCTTGATATTGTAACTGGTAGGGGAAAAGTAGGAGAGGACTTGTAATAAATCCCTAATGGGGTGGGGGGGGAAACACCTGGGTCTATGCACCACTTTTTTTTTTTTACTATTGTAAAAAATCAATTGCAAATGTATCCATCTGTATCTTAATTGTGAAACAACTTATTTGAATACACTTACTTCACATACATTATAACCAAATGTATTGCACTTTTAAAGTTTGAAATCTGAAGTGTGTGTTTAAAACCAAAGGTGTATGCTATATTTATAACTAGCAGAAATACCTGGTGTCGCCCGGAGAAAATATAGTAAAAGGTGTGATGAATTAACTACTATGTAATTAAATGCTATTAATTACATTAACATAGCATATTTTATTGGAAATACTTTTCTCTGATATATTACTTGAAGCAATTAAGACAGCTAGTGATGTGCTTACGAAACGACAAATCCCATAGGGTCTCTTTTCTCAATCCCACAAATCAGAAAGGCCCATCTTCCCCTAAAGAGACTGTGCAAACCAGTGCCTTCAGTCTCCTTGCCATAAGCTCTGAGAAGTGGAGGGGATGTCTCCTGGGCTCTGCAGCAGCAGCAAATCACTGTTCCCCAAGTAGCCACTACCCGAGTGCCTTCAGTGGAAGGCTCCATGGGGCAACCTGAATGGACTTGCTAGTGGCAGCTGGATTGGTTGCATTGATCAGACAAAGTGAATGACCTTCAGACCAGGTGTAGTTAGTGATATCTAGATGATCAGAACAGGCAGCACCTGAACGTACCTGTTCTAATAAGAATAGGCTGTTCTGAGTGTACCGTGTCCTCCTACCGACCTCCTCTTTGTACTGTGAGCTGAAGCCTGCAAAGTACATAATGTCCGTTGCACTTGCTGATAACGCTCACAGCCCGAAGGAGGGCAGGTGGTGGGAGGGAAGCAGCTTTAATTTCCAGAAGTGGTTCAGTTGGAGCCCGGCTGCTTGAAGATGTTGATAGGCTGTGATAGCTGGAGGCTTCTCCCAGCCACAATTAGAATGGCTAGACCCCAGCCAGCATCAGCCACATTTGAGTCTGTCCTGGAAACTTGCTGGTGCCCTAGTATAGGGCAGGTTGCTGATTCTCTGCTCCACTGCAGCCTCTTCCCCATGGTCTTTCCCTTGATGGTGCTGCAGGTTTCCACATGCTTTATCCTCTAGGATCTCGTAGTTGCAGTTTGTGACATGCTTAACAGAAGAGTCCTGCAAATGCCAATGATCAGGCACTACTAAAAGCTAATTATCAGTGGGCCCAATTGGGGCTCTGGGGAACTGATTTCGAGATCTAACCAATCCAGTGATTTAGGAAATCATTAGTAGCCTTGCAAAATTTGGTGTTTCTAACTCTTACTGGTTTGTCCCGAAAGATCTCCAAAAAAACAAATTTCAGAAATATTTATAAGATTATGTAATGTTATAGCTTTAGTGCATAGGCTACTAGACAAAGCAAATTTTAAGAATACTTTTCTAATTAATTGTCCCTTGGTGGAGATCACTCATGTGTCTTGGCTTTGCTCTTGATTGGAACACCTGAAGAGGTATTTCTAATGGCAGTGGTTAAGAGCTTTAAGCCTAGCTCTGCTGATGTTTAGCGAACACCTGTTGTGGTGAAATGGTATTTTAGTTGTACAGTTCCAGGATTAGTTTTTTATTAACTGAAATAAACCTTTGTTATATAATTGAATGAGCAGCTCTAGTCTCTGGAAGAAAAACATACTGAATGTGTGGTCCAGACTAACTGAAAAATATATGGGATATTGGTTTAATAGTGGAAAATAGGACTACCTGTGTGTACTAATTTCCAAAGCCAATACAAGAGAGTAAACCTCTTTTCACTTGTCATTCTGATAATTTTACAATTGGTGTTTTCTGTGTCATTTCAGGTGAACAATAATCAATACTTTTAAAACCTGGTTGTGAATTAATTAGATGGTCTAATTTAAGTCTTCAAATAATAATGTGAAGAGATGTGAAAAAATGACACCAATGAAATTATAATGGGGATGTATTCCTCCCCTTCCCCATTAACAGACATTGTATAAAAAAAGCTATGGCTTGGCAGAGCCTCTGGTTACACATCAAAGAAAACACCTATCATGCTGTTTAAAAAAAGCAATTCCTGGCAATAGCCTTCTAGAATCAGGTCTTGTGCAGTATGTATGAACTCTTCACTGTAGAGGGACCCCGATGTAAAGGGCAGCAGTTAAAATTGTGATTTCAGTGGGATGATTAAATACATAAGATATAACCAAGTTAATGCCATTTTTTCCTACACAACTTTGGAGATATATGAATAGGCAACTTGAACTACTAATCTGATATTTGGTTAATAGAGTAATTGGGGGTATTTTCACTTGTCCTGTGTGTGCATATTTTTCATTGTGAAAATTTAGCTAAGTTAGTTACACTCTCCTGGAATTGGTTAATACTGAAAGAATCCTTTTTACTGAGTGATTTACTGGAAAGACAATAAATTATATTTTCACAGAAAGGAATGTAAACTGAGGAAGAGACCCATTCAAGATCTGTCAGCCACATCATATGGACTTCTGGGGTCTCTGGTTTTAAAAACTGAGAAGGCTGCTTCAAATACCTGGAATTTAATTCATTTTGATATCACAACACCAATCACGAGTGAGAAGTTATTTTTGTCTTAATAGCATTGTCCCAATACAAAAGTTAATTCATTTAGCAAGTTTTACCTGCAAAAATTGTTTTTCCTAAAAAGTTTAAGTGGAAAAAAAATACCATTTCCTGCTAAAAGTACAACCACACTATTATAGAAAAATATAGGATTTTTTAATTACAAATGGCTTTCAAAACCCTATTTTTTTTTATTTTCTAGATTTGTAGTTGAAACATTGGGTTTTCATTGAAAATCATTTTATTTTTTTCTTTAAGAATCTGAATTCAGTGATCCAGCCACCTTTATGATTCAGTTTGCTAGCGGTTGATTAATTCTTTTGTCTGAGAGATGTAGAGCAAACAGGAAATTAGGCTAAAGACAACTGAAAGATTTTTGCATGTTCACTAAATCAAGATTTAGAACTTTTTTTTAATGTGGAAAGCAAATGTACTAAATGTATTTACTGTAATGTATCTGCTGTAATGTACTGCACAAAATATATATATTAATACTACACCGCCACTCTGTTATGATTGCTACAAACCTAAGTTTAGAAATGTTGTTTTTTTAGGGGGTTCATCATTTATATGGACATGATTTATTTGACACTCAGTATTAAGGCACATTTGAATTTTAGATCTACAGGAAGTCTGTGATATTTAGCAATGTCACAAAGTCCAATAAAAATATTGTTGAGAATTATTTCCATGTGAACTTCAGATTATTTAATTGTACAAAACCTCATGTATATACTATGAAGGCACCAGTTGTGTCTCCATAGTTAAGATGAGTTGTGTTTTGCACTTAAAGCAGGCATTCAACATTTGTATTTATGAAAAATAATGCATATCCTCAGCAAAGTCACAAGAGCTACTTTAAATGTCTAATTAATTTAGAATGTACAAGTCAATATCTTAATTTAGGGATTCAAATTCTTTTTAAATGTCTGAGAGAGTGAATAAAAAAGTCTAAAGTTTCTCTTAATTCAGTTTCATCTAATCTGTGAGGACTACAAACATTAAAGTGACTTAGTCGTAATCATATAATTGTTGCAAGATAATATAGGATAGAGTTAAAATGTATATGTTCTCAAATTGCACATTTTCATACCTTAACATGTTTGGATTTAAGTTTTAAACTACAAATTTCCTGGGAAAGAGAGAATTGAAGCTATGAAGAACACTTGGGTTAATCCACGTACAGAGTTCCATAATACTAAATGCATACTCTGAATCAAACTAAGCCATTTATTGGTAAAGTTTAATAAAAATAAGATCACCCATGAGAAGAAAGAAGAGATATACTGGGATAATTTTGTAATAAGCTATTGATATACATACAGCTAAAAATGAAGAGATTTCTTATGAATTGCCAGATGTACTCATAATTAATATATTTTTTCCACAAAAATGTTAGTCGCTAAGCAACCAAATATTTTGATTGTATTTATAAAACTATTTATTTTCTGCACTTAACTAGGATGGCACTATAAACTTGAATGGCAAAAAAAAGAATCTTTATAAACTAAACAAAAATAGCAAATAGATTTTTCTTATCTAATTCGTGTATAACTTTAGGGCATTCTATTTTTTAAATATCTTTGGTAATAGTTATATATCATATAGCTTTATGATCTATTTTAGACTTTCTTAGTACTTTTAGCCCAACAAAAGTTTGGTGAATGATAGTGTGACGTGAGAGGAACTTGATAATAAGTAAAAAAGCACATCTTTCAAAAGGCAGATGGAATATGAAGGATGTGAGGTTTTGAATTAGTGTTTGTGATGACTGGTAATTATTTGCAGAGAGATGTGCTGTTTTGATTTCTTATATATATATTTTAACAGGAAGTGCACTTACACTTAGATAAGGGTTTATTTATGTTGTATTTTAAAACAAGTCAGTAAAGAAATTGTTTGCCTAACTAGAGAGTTACAAGTTCATATACAAAATAACTAAACAAAAAAGTTTATATACAGGCAGTCCCCGGGTTACATGGATCCAACTTACATCAGATCCCTACTTACAAACGGGGTGAGGCAACCCTGCACTAGCTGCTTCCTCCCAGCAGACCAGGGAGATGCGAAGCTAGCCCCCCCCCCCCGCCCCCCCCAAGCAGACCAGGGAGACGCAGAGCGGCTTTTCTCAGGAGACACCTCAGCTTGAGAATAAAGGACTTAGGGAAGTGAGGTGTGGGAGAATAAAACTGAGCTCTGGAGAAATGTTTGGCTAGAGCTTCCCCTACAATATGTACCAGTTCCGACTTACATACAAATTCAACTTAAGAACAAACCTACAGTCCCTATCTTGTACATAACCCGGGGACTGCCTATATAGGAATCTGCTGTCAGAACTAAACTTTCAGTTAGCCTTAAAAAAAGATTTAATGGTACGTCTGCACTGGCAATTGAATGACCCAACTTTTGTTGTTCAAAGATACGGTGCACTCCTTTGTCCCCTGAAGACAAGTTTTGCCGGGGCAAGTGCCAGTGTGAACTGTTAGGTGTAGCTGTATTGAATGGCTGAGGGATTTTTGGAACAGCTTGGCAGAGCTGTGGTTGTGATATAAGTTTGGAGAGGGAGGTGGCATTCCTGCCCTTACCTCTCCTTATATGCGTGATCAAAGGAAACAAGTCCATATGTACCTTGAGAGATCCAGTATGCTTCACTTCACTGCAGAGTTCTGTGGGTTGTATCTCTATCAGTGGACAAGGGTCGATTATCATTGGTGATGTAGGATATGAGAGTGGTTTGAGGGTTTAATCATGAGTAAGTGAAAATATAGCATTAGCTGTTGTTGTGGGCTTAAAGGTAAAGGGCTTGTAAAATTTAGCATGTGATAATATTTCTATGGAGTAGGCTAAGTGTATGCGTAAAGCAGGTGTACGTCTCTCCTGTTGAGTACAGTTCACCACACATATTTTAGACAAAGTATTGCTCTCTTCCAGTGATGATGTTCTCTGAAAGCAAAAGTAGAATGTGCAGGTCCCCTTGAGCTACTCAGTTTCTGTGACAATTTAAAATCTCTAATCTAATCTTGCTGCACGTGGGTGCTTTAGTTCATTGTGTACCATTAAAATCAAACCTGTTTTCAGTACTGCTCCCCTAGTGGGACAGTGGGTATGGCATAGTAGCTGAGATAAACATAGTAAGTTACTAAGATCAATTGGGGGACAATCAGAGCCATGGTTTGAGCCCCAGACAGGCTACTGGGCTAGATGCACCTTTGGTCTGACACAGTACGGCCATTCTTATGTTCTTATCTGTGGCTGGACAAAGGCTGTCAGATGGTTGTTCTGTTGGATCAGTGGGAGAACCAAAGGAGGAATTATGACTGACTACTTCTTCCCTATGCTGTTTCTGGGGCCACATAGCTATTCATCTTCATCTTACTCAGGGTGACAAACTAAGTCTTTGTCTAGAGCTAGATGAAGTCATAACTATTGCTGCTTCTAGAGTATTGAATAGTTCTCTGACAGAGAGTGAGTGAGTTTTGGACCTCTGAAGAAGATATGTTTGTGTCTGTTCATTATTTTATGTACAGATTACTGTTGCATACTGTGAAATGAAGAGTATTGCCCTTGTCCAAACTTTAGTACAGTGAAAACTTTATTTGGCACTTTGAACCAGAAAACTGATAACCAGCGTTGCCCCCGGCCATAATACTGCTTCATCTTGACTCCCTCCATTCCAGCTGGCCATTGTTGGGTTTCTGACAACCAGCACTGTTGACTGATGTCTTCAACAGTCACCTCCTTTCCCCCTAAGTCTGTCTCCAGCTGCTGGGAGCTGGATCTGACAATAGGGACAAAAACAGAGCGTAAGCTTTGTTATCCAGCACATTCAGTTAACCAGCAACCTCTGTTCCCCATGACTGCCAGATAATAAAGCTTTAATTGTACCCGAAAATGTCCTCAAATGTTCAGTTGCTTAATCATTTTGGGTTATGGGGTTTGTGTTTATATTGCCACATTTGGGAACCTTGGATTTAGCTGCAATACATTTCACTGGGAAATTCATATTGGCATTCTACCACCAATTAGTTAAACTTTTTTCTTTTATTAAAAAATAAAATGCTGACACAGATAGCAGTAGCACACCCACATCTCACATGAGACTGGAAAGAACCAAAACTTTCTATACGGAATAAAGTGTGTTGAGGTCACACTGCCTATCTCGTTCTTATTGACCTTCCCTAAAAATTATAGCTTAGAGAATGGATGATAACTGATGAGGCTGTTGGCATCAAGAGAGGGCTTCGTTAGTATTGACCTCATACTGTTTCTTTCCGGGCATCTGTCACTCAGCTTCGTATCTGGAGGGGAAGTAGAATGGACTTACACTTCCTACTAACCTGAACCCTTCAAAGCCAAATTAATAGTTGAGTAATAATTGACCACAGTGTTCTCAGAACATTTTGCGTAAACCTCAGTGAGAGAGAGCAGACAAACACATCACTGAATATTTCATATATATAATCTGCTTTGATACATTTCCCATACTGCTAAATAAATCAGTCCAGGTAAGACTGATTTTTTTAAGCTAACAAACAGAAAACTTCACACAGCCAGAAACTGGATTCTTGTATAGAGCAAAACAAATACAATTAATTAGGTTAGCGACAACTCTGATTAATTTGCTGAGCATAACTTTTGTTATCTGGTGTTAAGTATAAACACTTTCTTTTTGTGTCAGAGCCACTGGTTAGGGAAATAATAAAAAAGCCTTCCTTGTAATCACCTTCCATGTGTATTTTCACCATGTGTATTGTTCGCTTATTTTGCTTTCTTGTTGATTCACTAGTCACAGCTTCTATCTATCTATATGTGCTTTCCCTTCTCTCTCTCTTTCTCTCTCTCGTGCGTGCGTGTGTGCACACGCGCACACACACAAAACAAGCGTTATTCATATGAAATGGCATAGCAATAAAATCTTTGTCCATGGTCATCTGATAGACCTATAAAAAGCATAGGCTTGAATTTACCAATAAGATACCATGACAATAAATTTGAATTGCAGAATAGGCTACAGTTTGGACAGACATAAACTGAACAAGACATGTTGAAAATTACCATCAAATTTAATTTTTTCCATCATTTTTAAAATATATTTTACTTTTTCCCTTCCCCACAGTGTTTACTTTCACAACCAAAGTTCTGGGCCATTCAGTATTCAGCATTACTTCTTCGGACGAAACTTGAGAAAGGAAGCATTCGTCGAGTAGAACGAGCAATGAGGCAGACTCAGGTAAGACTTCTATTATTGCTACCTCCAATCCTTATACACACAGTTTTGTAAGCATTTAGACCCCTGATTTTGAAAGAATGCTGCCATTTTTCAGAGTATTTAATCTTGTAATTTTGTCACATTAATATTTGGAAGGTTGGCACCAGAACCTGTTTCCTTAACTTTTCTTCTTTCTTTGACATTAAAATAGCTACTTTGTAGTGGTTTGTGAATGCAAAATTTTAAGGTGTTTTTTTTTTTTTTTTTTAAATAGCATTGAATCATTTTGTACAATAAATCCCTATATAAGAATTAGTTTATAAAAGAGGAAATGAAAATAATACAGCTGCATAATAGCTTACATGTTTTTCCTTTCAGTTGTAATAGTGGCCCTTTATTTACAGATACTGATTTCTGCACATTTGTGACAGATTAATTAAATGACCAAAACTTCTCACTTAGATCAGAGCTGTGCAAAATACTGCTCATGGGCCAGATCTAGCTTGCTGAGTCATGGGGTCCAGCCCCTGGCTCCCTGCCTGGCTCCCTGCCTGCCCCACCCCTGCTCAGTGCTCAGAAAAACAGCAGTGGGGCCATGTGCGTCTCTGAATGTTGCAAGCCCAGGGGAAGGGGAAGAGACTTCTCATGCTGCTCCTGTCCCCAGCAAAACTTTGCAGCTCCCATTGGCTGGTTTTTAGCCAGTAGGAGGTGCTTGTTAGCAGGACAGGCAGCATGTGAAGTACCCCTTCCCCTGGGTTCAAAGCGTTGAATTCACACCAGCACACTTGGCCCCTGCAGCTGCTCTGAGCATGGAAGGCAGGGAGCCTTATCTAAGGAACCTGCTGGACTGCTTGCTGGGAGCCGCAGAGGTTAAGCACCTCCTGGCCAGAGCCTACCTCTGGCATCTCAACTCTTCCCTCCCCGCAACTCTCTGCCCCCTTTCCTGCACCCATGCTCCTTCCCAGACCCTGTACCCTTTGCTACATGTCTCCTCCAGGTCACAATCCCATTCCAGGCTTTGCACCCCTCCTCCAGGTCAGAATCCTCTCCTGCACCCATACCCTCTCTCAACTCTGTGCCCCAGTCCCCTGCCACAGGTCACAATCCAAACCCCTGCTCAACCCCTGTACCAGGTCACAACCCTTCCCAGATCCTGCACCCCCTCCTATATCCTTTTTCCAGGTCAGAATCCTATACCCTAGGTTTGAAGCGTTGCACCCATACCCCCTTCTGCACCCTATACCCCAGTCCCTCCCCCAGATCATAAGCTCCTCCTTCACCCAATCTTCCTTGCAAAGCCCACGCCCTCTTTTGGACCCCGGTCCCTTACCCCAAGCTCCATTCTGCACCCAACCTGCACCAATAATAATATGGAAGTGTGTGTCCTTGACCACTTACCAAATTTTTGGAGTGCCCCCCATCAAAAATTATTTCCCACCTGTGACTTATATTTAAGAAGTGCTCATTTATCCAAGTGAAAATGTAAAGAGGTAAGAAACATTACAAAATCCAGAAAGCATTTCAATTGTAAGATATGTTCCCTTACAGAAAATAATTCTATAGAACGCAATAGAAAAACTTTAACTTTCCTTGGAACATTTTCTAAATAGTGTGGCATCTTTACATCTTTAAACTTGGTTCATGTCCATGGTCAGCAGGCATTTCCCACGTATCTGTTTTAACTCTTTTCTCCTTAACAGATCACATACAGTAGACTTCTGATAATCCAGAACCTATGGGACCTAGGTGGTGCCGGATTATCAGATAAGACAGACTATCGGGAGGTACTATAAACTGGTTATATATATACTGTATACATTATATACTGTATATAAAGTGTTCTTAACCCTTTTTATTGTACATACTGTATACAGTATACTGTAATGTTTTAGTTTTTTAAGCCTTTTTTACCCTTTTTGCTCAGTTCAGCTGCTGCCGCTGTTACCTTGTGACTCATTTTTTGCAGAAGCTCACTTACTAGGCTCTTGCCATTTTGATGCCGGACTATCAGGAGTGCCGGACTATTGGAGTTTTACTGTACATGTAAATTTGATGAGTTAAGGGCTGTGTGAAAATCCTGAGGAACTGTTGTTTTGCCAGGGACCTTCATTAGATAAATATGTGGTGAATCTGTGTGGGGGCAAATATGTTGCTACTTTTTCATCTTCATCAGAAGATCTCTTGGCAATTAGGAAGCACAGTATCCACAGCCTTGTAATAAGCATCACATTTCAAGGCATTTAGAAGCAGGGCCATCAAGTGCTAGCACCATAGACTCTTATCATTTGAAATGCCTACAGTACTTGTCCTAAGCCATGGTACATTTGGTATATGACGAGAGAATGAAGTTTTTCTGCATGTATCAAAAAGGGAGCTAATTATTTCTTGGTTCCAATCGTTTCTTACTAGATGGACACTAGACGTTTTCTTTTCTGCGGTTAGATTTCAGTTTTTTTCTGATTCTAAGAAAGTATTTAGTATGTGGTTATGGAAAGAATAGAGAAAATTAACCGTTATTCCTTGATTAGGTACCTTTTTCAGGAGAATGGTCTCTGTATAACAGGAGATTTCAGCATATAACCAGATTCCTCAAAACACTAGACAATCTGTATTAATTCATGATGTAGATATTGGGATAGAGAGTACGCTTATTAAGTTTGCAGATCATACCAAACTGGGTGGGGTTGCAACTTCTTTGGAGGCTAGGGACATAATTCAAAATGACCTTAGCAAGTTAGAGAAATGGTCAGAGGCAAACAGGATGAGGTTTAATAAAGAGAAATGCAAAGTGCTCCACTTAGGAAGGAACAATCAGTTCCATACATACAAGATGGGAAGCGACTGTCTAGGAAGGAGCATGGCGGAAAGGGATCTAGGGGTCATAGTGGACCACAAGTTGAATATGAGTCAACAGTGTGATGCTGTTGCAAAAAAAGCAAATATGATTCTAGGTTGTATCAATAGGTGTGTTGTAAGCAAAACTCGTGAAGTCATTCTGCTGCTCTACTCTGCACTAGTTAGGCCTCAGCTGGAGTACTGTGTCTAGTTCTGGGCGCTACATTTCAAGAAAGATGTGGAGAAATTGGAAAGGGTACAGAGAAGAGCGACAAGAATGATTAAAGGTTTTAGAGAACATGACCTATGAAGCCAGGCTTCGTGAACTGGGCTTGTTTACTTTGGAAAAAAGAAGATTAAGGGGGGGGGGACATGATAGCGGTTTTCAAATATCTAAAAGGGTGTCACAAGGAGGAAGGAGAAAATTTGTTCCTCTTGGTTTCTGAGGACAGGACAAGGAGTAATGGGCTTAAAGTACAGCAAGGGAGGTTTAGATTGGACATTAGGAAAAAATTCCTAACTGTCAGGGTGGTCAAATATTGGAATAAATTGCCAAGGGAGATGGTGGAATCTCCCTCTCTGGAGATATTTAAGAACAGGTTAGATAGACATCTGTCAGGGATGGTGTAGACGGAGCTTGTTCCTGCCTTGAGGGCGGGGGGCTGGACTCGTTTACCTCTCGAGGCCCCTTCCAGTCCTATTATTCTATGATTCTATGATTCTATGAATTCAGGAAGTAATTTTACAGTTTCAAACTGCTACATCAAGGAGAGTTACAGCTTCTTGTTGGAGTTGTGGGTTCACTGTATTGAGTTTGGGCAAGAAGTGTTCCTTTTTGCTTAAACCCTAGGGGTGGGTCTAGACTACAGGGTTTTTTTTTTTTTTTTTTTTTTCCGAAAAAAGTGGCCTTTTTTCAAAAAAGCTTCCTCTGCGTCTAGACTGCTGCCACATTCTTTCAGAAGTAAATCAAAAGAACATGGCAGGCTTTTTTGATCGTGGAAAACCTCGTTTTATGAGGAATAACGCCTTTTTTCAAAAGTGCTCTTTTGAAAAAAGGTGCTATGTAATGCAAACTGCTTTTTCGAAAGAGAGCATCCAGACTACATGGGTGCTCTCTTTTGAAAAAGCAGCTTGCTTTTTTGAAAGTACCAGTTGTAGTTTAGATGCTTTCTTTCGAAAGAGGCTTGCAGTCTAGACGTAGCCTAGAGGATCAAACTAGACAAAACACAAATAATTCTAGTAGCATGTTACTGACTCTTGGGTCCCTGAGTACTTCCAGTTAAATCACATGGCACTTGGCACCTACTTTGTTCCTTCTAATAAGCAACTACATTCTTGTTCAAGGATCTGCTCTCCACTAAACCCTGGGAAAAATGCAACGTAGCAGTATGACACTGAACAGGATTTTCTGGAGAAAGTAAGATGTTCAGAAACAGTCATCCAGAGGCTTCTCACAACCTATAAGCCTTCTACCACACAGCTATATTCTGCACAGTGGAATAGGTACATCATTTGATGTATGGAAAAGAATACCAGCCGACTTGTCAGTATTACAGTTTCTGCAGGATATTTCAGCCAGCTTTTTTAAGTGACAGGCCTCTTATTTTGGCATTATATTCGTGAACATTTTCCCAAAGCAGCTAAAAAAATTAAGCCTCCCAATTTTTTTCAGATGTGTCATTTGGAGCCTTCACTCAGATTCCTTTAGAGACTCGCCATTCAATGACACTGTCTTTTGTGGTTATCTTACTAGACGTTCTCAGCTTTGAGACTTGACTCTCTGAGCCAAAAGTCCTGTTCGTGGAAAAACAAAGTCTTGTTAGTGGTCGCAAACTGGTACCAAAAGTAATTGCAAAGAAGAATACAGTTATCCATAGCTCCCAAGGACATAGTACACACATTTCCCCTCCCCCTTTCCTCCCGCTCACACACCTTAGGTTGAAGGAAAAGATGATGATACCTTGATTTTTAACAGGACTGAACTATTGAGAAAATCCAGATCCTTGTTCCTAATACATTCAACCCAGCTGCAGGGAATAGAAAGCTACCCTAGATTTAATATTGAACAGAAAAATTTTATGCAGCCTGAAAATGTCTTAATGCCTCCTGAGAATCTGCAGCCAGATGAACTACCAAATCTTAGAATCTGCACACACAAAGGCTTAAAGCAAAGCAAGCTGGGCTGGTAAAGTAGAGCACACTACTCACAGTGCATTACTCACTAAAAGCTCTATAGTGTGCTTTAATTTACTGTGGCTTGAAAGGCTAACAGTTTATGTTCACAACACAGCTTGCTTTGCATTAACTCTTTGCACTTTCTGAAAATGTCTGTGCATAAGTGGAGGAAATGGACAAAATGGCTACTTTGTCAAACATATATGCCTATGCTAGATGCTACAACAGGGATGGGCCAAAGGGCCTCCGCTGGCTCATTCCAGCCCTCCAAGTGGGTTGATCTGGCCTGCAGAGGTCTTCCTGCGGCCCTACCCCAGGCCAATTAGGGCCTGGGAGCAGAGGGAAGCACACACAGTTTCCTCTGCCTTGGAAGGAGCGAGCAGTGCTTAGAAACTCCTGATTGGCCTGGGGGCAGAAGGGAGAATGCGCTAAGTCTTCTCTCACCACTGGGGGGAACCTCTGAGGGGATCAAAGACTTCATGTGCTTCCCCACCCCTAGACCAATCATGGTCTGTGAGTGGGGAAGCAGAGAAGTATCCTGGCTCTTCCCCTTCCGTTTGAGGCTCCGCCCCTTCCGGCATGGCCCAGGGCCACTTCAAAAATTTCTGAAGTGGCCCCCAGTAAAAAATTGCCTATCCCTGTGCTACATTATAGAGACACTCAGCTTTTGGCAGGAGAATACCTCACACTGAAATTGTTCATCTGCTCAAGTCAGTATTGATCATGTGACCTTTTTTCCTTTTCCCTTCTCCACACTTTTCTTAGACTGGTACTAGCTATCCCATGAATAAAGGACAGTGGGCAAGCTACTCAGGACAGAAAGATCCAGACCTGTGATTTCTCTTTCCTTGAGAGAGGTGGATTCATTGACATGAAAACATACAGGTGCTCACTCTCTCTCTTAGTATTCCAAGTGAGATGTACTACTATTGGTTTAATAGCTGGGAGCGATAATTTTACATTTTGCAAGATTTCTTTCTGGTTAGGAAGCAAAGGGGCCAGTCTACAGTGCATTCTTAGCAATTTAATTGATAGCTCTGGGTGCTCTGTAGACCTCAGAGAAAATATCCAGCCCATAATTAAAAGTTTGTGGACATAATTATCTCAAAAGAAGAATGAACAAGTGAAATACACCCTTTTCCTTAAAAAGGAAAATGATCTAATAAGCCACTCCTTCCCTACAAGTTAGCCAAGGCAAATTTAGATATTTTTTAATTAGTCTCAGATTACATTTATCAACAAAATACATTGTTAAAGCAGACTAGGAAATATCTACCATGAGTAGATTGATCGTACGTTAAGTTGTCAGTTGCTTTGAACATGGAAAAGTGTACACTAAGCATTGACTGAGTGAGCATCCTGCTTAACTTTGTCCAGAACAGGAAACTTGTTACTTCCTTTTCAGCCTATGTGAAAAATAATGCATCAGGCTGTTAAAAATGGCTTCTTTATTATAATATGCTTCATTAGGGTGGTAACTAATGATGACAGTACTACAGATTCAGTAGATAATATCGTGGGAAGTGCTGTGTTTATCCTGTTCTACTCTCAGCTAGAAATCGGAAAAACCTACATCAGATGTTCATGAGTGACCTTGATCTATTCCGTGTCAATTGTGATAACTAATGCTTTAGATTTATGTGGCATTGATTGTTGAAATAATTTCCTCCTGTCCACTTTCTTCTCTCCCTCGCCCCTAAAAAAAAAAAAAAAAAGGGTTTTTTAACTAAAAGACACTGATTGCCTAAATTAATATTATAGTGGTGCCAGAGTGCCTCCATAATAAAGGTTGTATTCCATTAGCCTTCCTAAGCCTGCTAAAATATATGTGCTTAGTTGGATTCCTTTGAAATTTGGTGTGCAGATTAGGGTTAATAATCCAAACTTGGGTCATTTGAGGTAAGGATTGTGGAGAGATTAAATCCTCTAAAATAGGCATTTAAAAAAAAAAAGTTCCTAATGACATTTTTTTGTTTGTGCACAGAGCTGAAGATCAACTGTTGCTCTGATGTGGGTCAAAATGACCTCAACTAGTTAGTGAGAAAAGATAGCAAGAACAACATACATTTAAAACATGTACCACTGATTTGGCATTAATGTCAGCACATTGTCCTCAACTAAATAAGCAGTAAGCACCCAGGTCTTTGAATAGGCTAGCATCCTTCGCTTTGCAGTTATCTTTTTGCTGCAATTACTAAAAGCAGGTCTGTGAGCATCATTCCCCGATGCAGAGATCTTTACCTCCTCTGGTATGGTTGTGTGTCTCTCTCTAGGTCTCGCTGAAGTAACTGAAGAGTTTGGCATCTTTTTTTATTTTTGTGGAATTGGTCCCCACCACTGGAGATGCCCTACTAAGCATGCTCCATGTGTGTCTGAACGTTTTTCTTTTTGGTTACCGTGTAGTCCCAAACTAGCTAGAGTCGGGACAGTCAACAAAAAATTGAGTGCTGCTGTTTAAACTCTTTGAGAATCAGTGGACACTGTATGGGGTTCTCTGCTTGGTGTGCCCTTCAGGTTCCCTGTTTTGATCCTTTGACCTTCTGACTTATCCGTGATGTTATTGTTTGTCCTCTGTAATTAGTTGAATACTGAAGCTTGTGGATCTTCCTTAAAGGCTGAGGGGGATCCTTTAGCAATGGGCAGGCTTAATATAGGACTGCTGTTTAAAAGGAACTGCAACAGAAACATAAATATGTGAGCACAGGGATTAACTGAATGTGTATACGTCAGGCTCCAATATGCATAATTTCAGTGGAGAAATTTATATGTTGGATAATTAGCAGGACACAGGAGTTATATTACAAAGAGTATTGTCAGTAATCAGGTGGAGTATGAGAGCCTTTCAAACTTTTATATCTACATGCTGTCAGCCGATGGTCAGGGCAGTGTGTGTGTGTGTGTGTGTGTGTGTGTGTGTGTGTGTGTGTGTGTGTGTGTGTGTGTGTGACACCCGCGTTTTTAACTGCTGGGACACAAGGCCCTGTCGCAGTGGGCAGTCTAGAAGAGACTGACGGGTGCCCTGAGTTTAACATCCGTGTCTTAATCCGCTAGGATCGGGATCCCTTCGTGGAGGGCAGCCAACAGGCTGACAGACACCCCAGAGTTTATAGGAAGAGCTTATTACATCTCAGATTTTAACTGCTAGGATACAGGATCCCTTCGCAGCGGGCAGCCTAGAGAAGGCTGAGATGCCCCTACGGATCTGTCCCCTGGAAGCGACACTATCCAAATGCCCAGCTCTTCCTATATCTGTCCCTTATGACCGGCTGAAGTTCTTTTAAATTGCGCTTGGTTCTGTTACAGCAACTGAAGGAGTCAGGTTAAAGCTTAATCAGTTACAGGTTTATTAAACAAGCTTATAAATCATATGGTTACAATGGCTGCTGTTCTATTTCTTAACTGCTAGCAAATACAGATCTTATGGTTACATAGGAAAAAGGAAGATAGAGAATAATGGTACCAAGTGACAGCTTATTCTTTAAAGAGCTCTATTCTATGCATGCACTAAAACAAAAGGACACATACGGGTACAATTTTTACCCCCTTCTGCGTCGCTCGGTCCCAGCGTGTCAGGCCAGGATCGGTCTCTCAGTTCCTCGGAAAGACGAAAATACGAGGTGGGGGTCCCTGTGGACCTCGGGAGGTCAATCACCTAACCCGACCAGCAGATAGATGGTAGATTGACGCTCAAAGTGAGTGTGCTGCTGGACCTGTCTTTATACCCATGGGGTTACGTATTTCTCTTTCTTATCTGTGATGCCAAATGGTGCTGGTCTGTCTTTGTGACGCCAGTTCTTACAAGGGAGTTGTGAACTTAATTTACACTTGTAAGAGAGATAACTAAATTGGGAGTACTGGGCATTCTTTTCTCAGTGGGAGATTCCTCTCCCAGGGACGACTGTGTGTGATTGTATCAATATAGGTGCCAGCCAGGGCAGTTCTCGCAGCCTTGACATCAGCTTATTGCCTTAATCGTTCTTTCTCATATCTATGTTTTCAGCTTACCCAGGGTCAGATGAGCCGGCATATCCTGGCCTCGCATCGAGGCTTCAAAGGCTATGCTGATTTTTATTGCTCCTTCTCTGCCCTGTATACAGGCACTTCAGAGGGGCAAGCAAGATGGATGTGACAAGGGGCGGCCTGTCTGGCTACACATACACTCCAGGTAAAGTGAGACTAGTTGGTGTTGGGCAGGAGTGTGCAAATACTGGCCCGTGGGCTGGATCTGGTCTGCCAAGGTTAGCTTCTGGTGGGCTCTCACCACTATATTTACCTGCACAGCCGCAGATACCAGCAATCACAGTTCCCATTGGTTGCAGATTGCCTTTCCCAGACAATGGGAGCTGCAGAAAATGGTGTGCCCGTTCTGCATCACTTTCTATCATTCCCATTGGCTGGGAATGGCGATCCGCAGCAAATGGGAGCTGCTATTGCTGATATCTGTGCCCTTTAAGGTAAATATAGCAGTGGTGGCTCACCAGGAACTAATCCTGGCAAACTACTGCTATGTTGTTGCCCACCCGTAGTGTTGAGTGTAGCTTTACAGAGTAATGGGGGCAGTAATTAGCTCTGCTAATTGCTAGGTGTGTGTTTGCAAGATATGTGAATTACTTAGATGTTGTGAGACTGCTGTGATGATAATTTGGGGAGATGTGTGTTCCATCCTTTTGTGTGTGAGGAAAGGCAGTCAGTGTATGTTTTTGTCAGGATGCAGTATGAAATTCTATTGAGAATTGTGTAGGTAATATCAGTAGCAGAGCACAAGGCTTTTATTACAAAGGACCTTATCAGCAAAAAGATGGAATATAAGAGGTTTCTAATGCTTTATGATGGCTAAGTGAAAGTGTAAGTTGAAATGGTATACTATAAGTCTATGTCTACACTGGCAGCTTCTTGCACAAGAACATTTGTTCTTGCGCAAAAACTTGCCTGGTGTCTACACTGAACGCGCGTTCTTGTGCACGTAAATTTACAGTATAGCATTGTAAAACAGGGCTTCTTCCGGAAGAGTTATTCCTCTCCCCACAAGGAATAAGCCCTCTTGCGCAAGAGCTCTTCCACAAGAGGGCAGTGTAGACAGGCAACATGAATTTCTTGCACAAGAAGCCCCTATGGTTAAAATGGCCATCAGAGCTTTCTTGCGCAAGAGAGCGTCCACACTGCCATGGATACTCTTGCGCAAAAGCACGTGCCAGTGTAGGCGCGCTCTTGTGGAAGACTTTTTGCACAAGAACTCTTCCGCAAAACAGTTCTTGTGCAAGAAGCTGACAGTGTAGACATAGCCCCTGTGTTAAGGGATTTGTAAAAGTCTGTGATGTGGTTCTTAAATTGTATGAGTGTGGTCTTTCTAGAGAGTTGGCCAAGATCTGGGACCTCCTTAATCTTACAGTGCCAGAGGCCAATGTGGGTATGTGCTAAGTGGATATTGAAGCATTGCTCAAACTGAGCAGAGTGAAGGTTCCATAGGCAATCTTTTTACCCGCTTCTTTTTTTGTCCTTGGATTAAATTCTGTGGATAAGAGTTAGTGTTATAAAAAGAAGTGAAGAGTTTGTTTATTTCCGCGTTCGTGGGGTTGGCAAAGTAAAAATACATTTGCTATCAAGACCTAGTGGGGCATTGCTAAAATAGGGCAAGCATGGACAACCTTCACTATATATTTCCTGGTTTTCAAAAGTTTTGCTCAACTCAGAGTTGTGCAAAGGGGACAACATACCATCAAGTAGCTCTTGGTGTTAATGTATTTTTTGCCATTGATCTTTCAATTAGTTTGCTAATGTCAGAAATGTAAAAGTGAAATTTATTTCCAAATTCAAGGCTTGGACTCCATCTTAAGTCATTTTAAAGAAATTTTCCTTCATATCCTAAACCACCATGTTTTTCAATATCCTCCTAAGGAGCAAGCCCTGGACCAACATACTATAATTGTCAGTATCTTCCTGTATTTCAGAGGTTTGACACAGAGTGAACCTATGCAGACAAACCGCAGAAAATGTATAGCCAGTCCAAACATGCCGCTGCTGCTTTGAGCTGCCACCTTGATACAAATACCTTAAGAATTCTCTTTCCCTCACTGTAGTAGTCTGTTGTATATAGGTTACCATACAAGAATTAGAACTAGGTGATTTGTTCCTATCTGTGTTACCAATTTTACTCTGTAGCCTTGAACTGATTATTTAATTCTCTAGTTCTCAGTTTTTCCTCATCTGATAATTGTAGCTAACAATAATACTGCAACTTTGTAAAGCACTTTGAAATTTACAGATGAAACGTGTACAATTTGTGCTAATGTTTCTGATTACTTATAACTGTTTGGGCAACTTCTTATGAATTAGGAACAATAGAGTATTGCAGCCACACACCCTGAAAATTTTAGATTTTTATGAAGGAGATTTCCTGCCCATTGGTTTATTAAAATCATTTTTAAAAATTCTTTTTGAAAGACATTCCTTTACTTTAGAATTTTGGGATTTTTCACAGCGTAGATAATTACAGAGGATTTTGTTGTCTAAAACCATAGGCTGTACCTGGGTTCTGTGAGGAGAAGTGTAAAGAGGAATTGTAAGTTGGTCACATAAAGTGGGAATAAATTACCCAATTTAAGGAAAGAGGGGGGAGATGGATGCTAGAAACATTGTAGTTATAGCTGCCTGGCATTTTTAAACAATTAAAGTACATCAGAATCATCAATTATATTACCAGGACACCACTGTGCCAGAAAAGTAGGGACTGTGGAAGACACATCAGAATAATGGTGAATGTATGGATTACCTACTTGTATGTCCAGTTTAAGAATTTGGGATTTTAAATGAGACAGTCCTCTGAAATAAGGGTCATATTAAATATAATAGGTAATTGGTGTTCGTTAAACCGGAAACTGTTCTTGTAGGTAGTTTAGTACATATTGAAATGAATTTAGTTTTGTTCTGAATATTTCTTCCAGTAAATGAGATGATTTATTGATAGTATGCTGTGCTTCTTTATCCATTGCAGGAAATAAGTGGTCAACTTGGTTTTGATTTTATAAGTATTTAAAGTGTAGTAATCTAAAAATAGAGGTATATGGAATAAATTGTAGACTATATAAGGTGAAAAAGGGTAAGAATACATTTGTACTTAACTAAGTAAATCTTCAGTATAAGAGCACTGCAGATCTGTGGATATCAGTGTATCATGATTGTGACGCTAATGGTAATACACATTTTGTATCAGTGCCAGGCTCTGTTGTTAAATCTCAGCCTATCTTGGTGTACATGCTAATTAGTTTCCACTACTGTATAAATATAGTATGTTGGCTTTTTAATACAGAAAATTCTTGACTTCCCACAGTGGTCTAAATCTAACTGTTAGGTGTGATTTTAATTCAGAACTTTCCTTTCAATTAGCAATGATAATTTTCAACAGGAATAGTAGCTGTAATTTCACATAAACTTGGATGTGGAAAAAGAAGCCAATCACATTTTCTTCAAATATTATAAAAACTGAAAGAAATTGCACTCAGTTTTAGAAAATAGGGAATAATTAAAGTCTTAGCCCCTTATATTAGATTTTTTATCATGTAGGTCAGCATCACAGACAACCACATAGCAATCTCAAGTAGACATATTTTTTAAACGTCATTTGAAAATTAGAATGGATTTAATTAGACCAGATTTAGCAATACAGTTAGAAGAACAGTGTGATATAAGCCTCCCAGATTTTTAGGCCTACATCCAAAGGATCAAAATTACTAGGGTGGAATGAAGTGGGGAATGTTATAATAAAGTATTAAAACCAGTAACAAATGTTGTCAGTGGACAAATAATGAAGAAAAATAAAGTTCATTTCTTTGTAGATAAAGGTCCAGAAAATAGGAATGGAATGTATGGTAACCATATAATCACTGAGGGGAAAATAGTTTTTCTTTTTTACTAGTTTGATGACAATATCAGTTTAGAAACTGAATCTAAAATGAGTCTGTAAATGAGATGCTGGAGGACTAAGTTATAAATGCTCTTCCCAACAGGCCTGCCAACAAAAACAGAATCTCCAACATTCCAAATGACAAAAATCTATCATTTATAAATTACAGGGAAGGGGATTGTGTGTATGAAGCTAAACTGTGGTGACTGTGTGTGGTTATAGCACCTGTAAGGTCTGGAATGTGCATTTAATAGACATATCAGTTGGAAGCAGCTGCTTTGGAATTCAAACCCAAGAGCAAAGGGGGCTAGATGTAACTTGTGAATAGGGACTCGTAGGCTGAGCTAACTCAACTTATTTTTTCCTTGTCTTTCCAAATCCAATGACAGTAATAAAATCAAAATACTTCCTTCTGAGGTTCCCAAATTGGTCTGTTGAGCAGTTTGTACTGCTTCATTGAGACCTAGCTGATCACTTGTTCCCTTCTTTGTTTTCACTTTATTTTACAGTTATCTAGTCCCTTAATTGTATAGCATCATAACTAGCTCAATGCTGCAAATGTCTGTATTGTATTATTTGTGAGAAAGCTCAGGTGATATGTCATAATATCCTATAGAGGCTTTGAGCAAGATGCCCACCAGGCCTAAAATAGTCATTAAAATTTTAAAATATTACAGGAAAGCATAAAGAACTGAAATGTTTGTGGATATTATACCCATTTTAATGTAATGCTTGCCCACATTTTGCTGATGTAGAGTTGTATGACCATTTAAGTTGCCTAGAAATAGAAGTATGCAGGTAATGATTCTGCTCCCCAGTAGGACTCTCCACTTCATCATGAATCCCTTTTTTTCCCCCCTCTGTGTGTATATTACACAGATAAAAACAAGTCACATTTGTTATGTCGTGGGGAGTTTCAGAGCATAGGAAGAAATCAGTGGAAAGGCAGAGAGCTAGAGTAGGTGCAAGTGTCCATTTTATTGCATAGCACAGAACTCACCAGAACAAGCCCAGACTAGCTGGGCTGGACCCCAGTGACCTACTCAGTTACCATAACAACAAGATCTATATCTACAACCCAATATACAACAACATTCAGCGACACTTGCAACAGTACCTTGGTGTGTTTTTCAGTATCATATTAAATTGGGGCCACAGATTGCTGTAGTGATGTCAGTTTAGCGGATTTGGTAAATGGGATAAACCAATGGAAGGGCACTCTCCCGTTCACTTCAGTATTCCACTTTAATTTTATTAAATCAAGTTAGACTCTGTGTTGACGGGAGAGTTTCTTATTGACATCACCTGGTCTAGACATTGCATTGTCGATGTAAGTTTTATGTCAACTTAAGTTACATAACTTGTGTAACTTAGATTGACGGACAGCATTATTGACTGTATACAATGCCTCAAGAACTGTCAGCATTGACATGCAAGCTGGGAAGATGCAGCTAATGAATAGTCTGCTCGGGAGGGCTGCTCTGCACCAGAAAACCAGAGGCAGAGAAAAGGTGATTGAGAGAGGTGGAAGTGAAGACATCAGAGAAGAAAATGCAGCAGGCCTCAGGTGCTAATAGCATCTGGCCTCATTTTCTAGCCCTGGGCTTTACACCTGCATTGACTGTGGCAAGCACTTTTACTCAAGAATCACTCTTCAGTCACACATGATGCTTTAGTACAACACAGTAATTGCATTGTTTTGGTCAGGGCTAGGCAAAACACGGCCCATGGGCTGGATCCGGCCCATCAAGCCATTTGATTCAGCCCATGATCACAGAGAGCGCCTCAGTCACACTCCCTGCCTGCCCAAACTGCACGCACTGCTCAGGAAAGCCAACTGGGGCCCTGTTTCAGTGAACAACAGAGAGCCTGCTGGTGGAAGCTGCCTGTTTGAAGAACAAACAGTGCACAAAGTACTACCTCACTCACGTCGGGTTCGTAGCTATTCAGATACACATGGCCCTACAGCCAGCTCCTCTGAATGTCCTGCTGGGGCATGGAAGGTAGGGAGTCTATTGGGCTGCTGGCAGGTAAGTGTTTTCTGGCCAGAGCCTGACTCTGATGTCCCAGCACTTTTGCCCCCTGCCCCTGTACCTCACATAATCCAAACCCTCTGCCCTCTTCCTGCCCCCATAACCTCTCCCAGACTATTTACCCCAATCTCCTGCCCTAGGTCTCAACCCCCTCCTGCCCTGTGTTACAACCTGAACCTTGCATCCTCTCCTGCACCCAAGTCCCCTGTCCAAGGTCACAACAGAAACACCTGCCCGGGGTCACAATCCCCTCTTTCACCCAAACTCCCTTGCAAATCCCACATCCCTTTCTGCACCGCAGTCCCTTACCCAAGATCCCTTCTGCATCCAACATCCATCAAGGGCCACAAACTGCCTCCATTAATATCATGGGAGAGTGTGGCTGTTGACCACTTGTCAAATTTTTGGAGTGAACCCCCCCATCAAAAGTTGTTGCCCACCCCTTTTTGATACTTAAACCACCACTGTTTGAGATGGAATGGTGCCATTACATTACCATGTATCGTGTGTTTTCTGGGTCAGGCTCAGCCATTGAAAGAATGTTTTCTGACAAGTAAATTTTCATAAAAGTTAACTAGATATCATTCAGTTTTTCATGTGTGTTAAGACAGCATGTTTGGGGAAAATGAAGTCTTGTAAAGAGGAAAAATAGTAACAGTCTCAAGATGCTGTCTGAAACAGTTTGTTCAAATGCAGGACTAAAGAGACTAATCTTTTTTTCCTGTTCTGCACCTTTTTAGACCCTCCAAATCAAAATAACAAAAGATGTGTTGTAATTGAATGCAGAGAGTAAAAATGCAGGTGCAAAAGAATGTTTTCAGAAGCTTGCTTTAATTTAATGTGTGGTGTAGTAGCTTGTTCTCAGATTGTCTAATTAGATAAAATAGATGAAAATGGTTTTTTCCTTTTATGAATTCTTCAGAATAAAAGTAATATTGATTAAAAATGAAGCAGTCATCCTGTTTCAGGGTATGTGGTAGGTCAAAAATCTAATTGAAATACCTGGAAAATGGCATATTGACTTCATTTTGTAGACTTATTACCTGCATAAAAGATAGGGTCCTGTCAACAACGAAGTATCTACTTACAAAGCGAGAATCAGGAAATGAATAATTATTTGACAGATAATCATCTCTTGGCTGAGACATTTTCCACTGATACCTTTTTGTTTTCTTTAATTACTTGTTGAATGCATTTGTCTTTTTAAAATGCATTAATCAAATTCCTAGAGTTTTTAATGTTTGTACTTTTAAATTGTACAAGCTATTTTGCAATCTCATAAGCATTTATGAGTACAGAATCTTAATTTTATTAAATCAAGTTGACATGAGGCTCTTTTCATGTAATAGTTTACATAAAGAATGCTTTGATATTTTTTATGTATTTTTCATGAATATATTATGAGTTCGTTAAATGAAGTTATGTAAGATTAGGTAGGCTTAAACCATGTAATAACAGAAAAATTGCACTGCAGTTCCTTCTGACTTTTCCCTTCTGGACAGTGTAAACACAATAACAGGTGAAAAACATAAGGAGGCATGACTTTTTATTCAAATCATCTACATGTACAATGAAATAAAAGTACTTAAAATTATTTTAAAAGAAGATTGATTTGGCCATCTCATTGTGTCTGTGTCTTTGAGGATGAACTCGGTCTCCCAAAGAATACTGCTGTTATGCTCTAACTCAAGTGCTTGGCATATTTTTTTTCAGAATATCTCTATTGTAATGCCTAACATGGGGAAAAAGTTGCAGTACAAAGCAATAAATGGTATCTGACATAAAATCAGTCAGGTCTATGCTACATTTTACCTGCTAGTTTCTGCTTTCTGACCAAAAGATAGATACAGGCCTTGAGAAAACAATTATTTACCTACGGTCTTTTCTTAAAGGAGATATCCAAAACTTCAGGGCTATTGATTTTGCAACTGTTGGAAAATCCCTACATATAAACAGAGTAAGGGGAATTATCCCAAATTCTGTTTAGGGTGATGCTAAACATTTCTAGTAGGGTTGTTAGTTAATTACAGTTATCTCATTCAATTAACTAAAAAATAAAATCACAATCACACTGTAAGGCAATAGAATTCCAGTTGAAACGTATTAAATATTTTTGATGATTTTCTACATATTCAAATATATCATCCATTACAGCACAGAACACAGTGCTTACTTTATATTATTTTATTGCAAATAGTTGCAGTTTAATATGATAAAATAGTATTTTTCGATTCACCTGATACAAATACTATAGTGCAATCTCTTTATTATGAAAGTAAACTTACAAATGTAGATTTTTTTTTTGTTCTACAACTGCATTCAAAAACAAAACAATATAAAACATTAGAACCTACAAGTTCATTTAGTCCTATTTCTTAGTCACCTGAACACGAGAACAGGAATTCACATGGCACTTTTATAGCTGGTATTGCAAGGTATTTACATGCCAGATATGCTAAATATTCAAATGTTCCTTAATACTTGGTCCAAAATTCCAGAGGATGTGCTTCATGCCAGTGATACTCTTTACATTTTCAATGTGTTAATTAAATTTGTGACTGATCACCTTTGGGGAGATCTTCTGTTACCTTTTACCAACATGCTGCTATACATTTCAGCTGCGTCTACACTGGCATGATTTTGTGGAAATACTTTTAACGGAAGAGTTTTTCCGTTAAAAGTATTTCTGCAAAAGCGCTTCTAGATTGGCAAGGATGCTTTTGCGCAAAAAGTGCTTTTGCGCAAAAGCATCTGTGCCCAGTCTGGACGCGATTTTGCGCAAGAAAGCCCCGATCGCCATTTTAGCCATCGGGGCTTTTTTGTGCAAAACAGTTCTTCCCTGTCTACACTGGCCCTCTTGCGCAAGAATTCTTGCGCAAGAAGGCTTTTTCCTGAGCAGGAGCGTGAAAGTATTTGCACAAGAAGCACTGATTTTGTACATTACAAAGTCAGTGCTCTTGTGCAAATTCAAGCAGCCAGTGTAAACAGCTGGCAAGTTTAGATACAGTCTAGATGCACCCCGTATGTTATAGCAGTCTTGGGTGATGACCTAGCACACGTTTGTTTAAGAATACTTTCACTGCATATTTGACAGCTTAACCTAAGGTTTAGGAATATGAAGTGCTGTCCAAAATAAGAAAGGAACAAGATGTGGAGAATGCTTTCGGAACTCTTAAAATAGCAACACAGCAATGCAGAAACTGCAGAACCACCAACAAAGAAAATCAGCCTTCTGTTGATGGCATCTTATTCAGATAATGAAAATGAACATGCATCTGTCCACTCTGCTTTGGATCATTATCAAGCAGAACCCATCATTTGCATGGATGCATCTCCTCTGAAATAATGATTGAATCATGAAGGGACATATTTAGTGCATCTGGCATATAAATATTTTTTGATGCTGGCTACAACAGTTCTATATGAACACCTGTTCTTACTTTCAGGTGACCTTGCAAACAAAAACGAGGCAGCATTATGTCTTGCAAATTGTAATCAAACTTGTTTCTGAGCGATTGGTTGAACAAGAAGCAGGATTGAGTGGGGTTGTAGGCTCTGAAGTTTTATATTGTATTTTTGAATGCAGTTTTTTGTACATAATTCTACATTTATAAGCTAAACTTCCAGAAGAGAGATCACATTGCAGTATTTGTATTAGGAGAATTGAAAATGCTATTTCTTTTGGGGGTTTTTACAGTGCAAGTATTTGTAATAAAAAATAAAGTGAGTTCTCTGCATACTGTCTTGTAATTGAAATTAATATAGTAAAAAATATTTAAATAGAATGCTATTTAAGCATGATTAATCATGCTTTTAATATTTTAATTGCATAAATAATCACAATTTTTATCACTTGATAGCATTGATTTGTAGCGCTAAATAAGGCATCTGACCCCAAGAGCGGTATCATACATGCCTAAGGCTGGCCTGAAGAGGTCCGTATGTACATTCTTTTAAATCCAGAGAGAAGAGAAAGGACTGAGCATCTCTCTTGGTTTGGCCTTTCTTGGCCCACATCATTCATGTCCTTGTCCTGAGCTCTCTGTCAGTCCTACTGACACTTTCACTAGTACTGCATAAGAATCATTTGGTATCACTGATACTGTATCAACATTAACAACACAGGCAGAAGTGTTGCAGTGAAATATGCCACAACAATTTTGCCTGCCAAATGTGCCCAGCAAAGACACCTTATACTGATTTAATGCAGACACTGGGTATGAGCTAAGAGAACAGAACGATGGGAAAACTGTACTGTGTTGTCTGTTGACACATACCCAAATTCAGGAAGGTATATAAACATATGCATAACAAACTTGTAATTCCATTGACTTGAAAGGTTACTTGTCCTTAAAGGTGCTCAAACAGAGCCATAATTGTGACACAGGATATGCCTGATCAGTACATTAATGTATATGAGAGAGCAGAGAATTTCACCATTGTTTTAAGGTAAGTTCTGGTATTAATGAGAATTTATTAAAACAATTGTATATAAAATATGCAAGTATTAGTATTAAGCTATAATGTTAGCTTCTTGTTAATATTGATTTAAGAGGAACATTAAACTATTGAATATGTACATTTTCTACACAAATTGTTCAAGTTCATAACAGTATTTACCTTTCAGTTTGGAAGATAAATTTTTACACATGCATAAGAACAGCAGAACTTTAAAGTGTGAAAACTTGCATATTGCTACTGCTCATTGTGGAATAGTTACTGTCAGGGTTGGTTTTTTTGTGGTGTTTTGGGGAAACAATAACTCCCATAAAAATATAAGTGATTTTACATATGGTAAGGTTCACACCCGTTAGTATGAAATTTCTGTTAAATTTGACACTGCATAGTTGCTGGTGGATCTATCAATTGGGTTTAAAGATAGTTTGTCCTGTCTGTCAAGGCATAAGTAGGGCATAAGACTGAATATTAATGAATCCATTGTAAATACTTTTGTTTTGTGATTCTTTTAATAAAGCTGCATTCTGGACTTCTGTTTCCAAGCATTGAAATCTAGCTAAAAGTGGTGTGTGTGTGTGTGTGTGTGTGTGTGTGTGTGTGTGTGTGTGTGTGTGTGTGTGTGTGTGTGTGTGTGTGTTGGTTTGGCAAATTTTAAGTTATAGGATTAAAAAAGTAACAAACACACAGCTGCAGTTTAAAACATTATTTGAGAAGCAGTATTAAAGTGAAATGAAAGTCATAATACAAATGCTCAAAGGTACAGAATTAGATTTTGCATGCATGCACTGTTTTTGTTCTCATTTGGAATCTTGCTGAAGGAAACTGTCCTATTGTTTCCATCTGGGTGAGGCTACAGGAAACTGAAACTAGATCATATTATGCAAAAGTTCGGGGCTTTGTTAAAAAGGGATGATGACCTTAAGCTCTAGAGATGAGGTTGCAGTGCCCTTATAGCCTTAGTGTAGTTATTGAAGTGTTACATGTGTTACAATAATCCAGGGATTCTTGTTAAGAATCCCTGATTGTAATGGTTCATGAACCATTCTTAATACAGTCATTTAGGATTGCAAACTTCCACATTACCAGAAACCCATAAATTGGAATGTTTTTCAACTGAGCCTGGTTTTAGGTTGGAGGTTGGTTGACTACTGCAATTTAATGACAGTGCTAGAAAACCCAATCTTTTGCTTTTGCTTTCCAAACTGCTCTCAGCCATTAGATTTACCGTACAACTAGATTTACTAATTTAATTTAACTGACTTTAAAGCAGCTTTCATAACATTTAATCTTATAATGATACTGCGGGACTGTGCCCCTTGCTTGCTACACTCACCAACCTCCCTCTCTCTAGCCGCTTTCGCAGCCAGAGAACCTGTTAATCTTACGCTGAATCCAGCTGTGCTCTCCATGACCCCAAGTCACTTGCACCCTTCTCCGCTCCAGCCTCATCACACCCTGGACAGTCCACTCTATCTGAACATTCTCGGCTCATCTTGCCCGCTTGTGCTTTCCAATCGCCAGCCATACCTCCCCCCCCACACACCCTTCCCACTTCTGCGCCACCTTCCAATAAAATACCTCATTCACATGCAGAATTCAGAGCCTGTCCTGGCAGCTAGCACGGGTCTAAAGAGAAGTGTGGAGGCAGGAAAAGGGAATAAGGGAATTTGTGTGCAGCCGTCTTGGTCTTGTTAACAAACTCAGAGTGAGGACAATGTTTTCTTCCACAGAAGTGACCTGACAGGAAGGGCTATGCTCTATGGGCTTGTGGGCCTCACGTGAAAACAAATATCAAACACAGTCAGTAAAACTGGCCCCCACTCCAAACGGATCCCCTTTGTTCCAGGTGCTCCTGGGCATCCGGCTTGCTAGCGAGAAAGGGCTGGGTTATGTGCGATTGGCAAGATAGGGAATTAATTCCCTGTTCTCTGTGACCAGTTATAGTCCATCTTTGCAGGACAGCAATGCTCCAGATGTGCCCTTTCAGCTGGCAAGTGAGTTCCTGCTACTGGGACATGGGACATGCTCCATGGGGACAGGGCACAATGGAGAGACATGAAACCATGGGGGAGCCCCTAGCTTTACGTTCCTGTGCCCTCCTGAGGACCAGATTTGGGTCATGCAGGAAGAGTCTGGTGGGGTAACCTGGGCCACAAGTCCTTATCCCGGAGCTCCATGGCCCACAGGCCACCCCCTTCCTTCCATCCCTACCCTCCACCCGGTCTCAATTCCTACACCCACCATTCCCCTCCTTCCATTCCTATACCCCCATCTCCCTGCCTCCATTCCTACACCCACCATCCTTCCTAACTGCTCCCCACACTGCCCATCCCCCTCTTTCTATCCCTAACACACCTTCATCCTACATTCCTAAACCCATCCATTCTCTAACATCTCATCACTTCTACATTGCCTATACCTATTCCCACTTCCTTCCTCCATTCGTACGCCCCCATCCTTCCCTAACTCCTCCTTTCCACACACCACCACTGCTCATCCCCCTGCCTCCATTCCTATATCCCCTTCACCCCAGCCCTGTAGATAGAGCCAAATGTCAGGAAAAAAAACCCTCTTTTGCAAGATCACGTATTCCTCGTAAATTGAGGTTTACAGGGTCTTGTGAAAGAAGGTTTTTTTCCCCGACATTTGGCCCCGTCCACATGGGGCCAAATAGTAGCAAAATCTCTTCCACAAAAAGTATTGGAAGTAGATATGCAAATACGAGCATGGTTTGCATATCTTCCAGGAAAAAACAGCAGTGTAGCCATAGCCTAGGAGTACTCATCTGATGAAAAGCTTCAAGAGGTAGCAGAGCTAATCTGTACAGGATAAACTTAAACAACAAATAGTCTGGTAGCACTTTAAAGACTAACAAAACGTGTAGATGTTATCATGAGCTTTCGTTGGAACATCCCACTTCTGCAGATGACTAGAGTGTTGGATGTCCAGAACTAAAATAAATGGGGGGGGAGGGAGGAGAAGGAAAGAAATGGAAATGTGGGGGCAGAACAAGAAGAGGTAGTGAATATAAAAAATATCAAGGGGAAAGCCGAGCTGGAATGTATCAGGAAAAACAAGATATCAAGAAAGCGAAGGTATTTATTTCTTGTTTTGTTTCAGCCTTCACTGAAAAGGTTTATGATGACCAGGTATCAAAACAATTAATATTAACAAGAAGAAATATAAGCCAAAATGGGTAAAGAAAAGGCTTAAGAATATTTTGATATATCAAGTTGGTAGGGTCTAATGATATTCATTCTAGGATACTTAAGGAACTAACTAAGGCAATTTTGATACTGTTGGGCAATTATTTTTCAAAACTCATGGACGTGGTAGAGGTAATCTCTCAGGACTGGAGAAAGGCAAATGTACTACCTATCTTTAAAAGGAGGGGGAAGACAGAGGTCTGGAGGATTATAGACTACGCAGCCTAACTTTTTGATATCTGGAAAGATATAAGCAAACTAGGGAAATGTGATCTAGATTAAATAAAATACAAGATGGGTGCACAACTATTGGAAGACCATAATCAAATAATTTCATTGTTTTGCTGTTAAGATGGGAAGGGCATATATAGTGATTTCTCACTGCAGTCAGTTCTGGATCCACTATTATTCAATATTTTTATTTATGTGTAGGGCAATAGATTGGAGAGAAGGTTATAAAATTTGTGCATGACACCAAGCTGGGAGGGATTGCAAACACTATTGAGAACTTTAGAATTTTAAAAAGATCTTGACAAATGAGACAATTGGTCTGAAATCATTAAAGTGAAATTTAGTGAAGAGATGTGCGAAGTACTATGCTTACAAAGGATAAATCAAATGCTTAATTACAAAATGAGGAATAAATGGCTACATGGTAGTAATGATGAAATGCATCTGAATAAATTAGAGTGTCCAAGAGGGGAAACAAAACAATGTCAGGTTTGGAAAATCTAGCCTCTTTGTTGTTGAAATAAGCCCTTGGTTAGCATTTTTGTTCTGTGTTGGATTTTTTAATTCTTGACTTAAAATTTAAATATTCTATTAAAATCTTGAAAATATGCAAAAAAGTCTTCATCACTTGATACGCAAACAACATTAGTCTTGCCTCTTTAAAAAATTAAATTTGAAATAGTGATTATCTATGGTAAATTGAAATTTACTATATTCAAATATTTCTATCCTGCCTCTGTAAGACAATCAGTATTTGATTCATTTTTTGCCTTTCCTGAAGTAATCTGCTGATCAGGAATTTTATCATCTTGTATAGCTATATGTTATCAGCCAGAAATTATAGTCTTCCTTCTCACAAAACATGTGCAGGAGTATGCAGACTTTGTTTATTATTCTTGAGTTTCAGTGAGGCAAAGCCACACAGCTTGAATCTTTTGTCTACAGTGGATTCTTTAGAGATCTGGCTATTCTTTGAGTGCTCATCCTTATTTGTATTCTACTGTTGGTGCACATGTGCTCTATGCACCACAGTTGGAGATATTTTGCAAGTAGTGTTCATTGTTCCACATGTGTCCTTTCCCTCGAAGTGTTTCCAGTTGAGGGTATAAAGGACAGCATGGGACTGACTGCTTCTCTTAATTCCTTCTGACTTTGATGTGGCCTGGGTTGGGACCTCCAGTGGACAGATCTGCTGCTTTGTTTTTTATTACATAAATAAATACTTCAAAGATTGCCTTAATTGTTCTTAACAGTTTCAGATTTTTTTTTAATTTGTTTTATCACAATTTTCTAGTTAGATTCCTTGTCTTGGTGGGACACCACATCCTCCACCCTATTACAGGTATTGAGCTGTATGCAGTACTCCAGGCTGTCTCCTGTGCCCTTGTTCCTTCTCGATCAGAAGTCCTTGAGGACTTTGAACTGAGATTCAAACCAGGGCACGATCAGGCTCATCCTGTACCAGCAATATCACCACCTGTAAAGTTCAAGCCAACAGACCAAGTTCCATCATAACCAGAGAGTCAGCCACCAATGTTAGTCACTGTCTCACGCAGTGACTGCATCGACTGCATCTCTCTGAGTCCATCAGCATGAATGGATTGGACTCCTTAATTCCAAGCAAGGACAGAGATGTATCGTATGCCAGAGGATGTCTTTCTGTTCCTGAAACTCAGTTTCTCCTATTAGCAGGACCTTCTCTAAGCCGGGGTATTTTGACTCTACAGTCAATATATACACTTGCTCCCAAAAGAAAATACCACAGGCAGCCCAACAAACCTAGACTGGTGACTAAGTAGTTTTATCATTATCCATCTTCTGAGTCTCCTACTAAGAGACCAATGATACATAAGTTTCATCAAACCATCAGTGTTGCCAGTACTATCCAGTCCCCACATACCTTTTAAGGATCATTTAGTACTTTACCCCACAAGAAGTTAGTGCATTCACCAAACTCCACCTATAATGCCTTTAGGCCCTGGCTCCAAACGATAAATTTTTCATTCAAACAGAACATAAATACCACAGTAACAGTTCATTATGAGTAACATCTCTAACCTGGTTCAAGTGCTTCCATCAAGTATGTGTGGTCATTCCCTTCCTCTCTCTTCACTTAGGACAGTTACCGCAAATGCCTTCCTCTTAGCCTGGGAAGCCCACATGGATGGCCACACAGCAAGGGGCACTTGGATGCCTTGAAAGGCCAAGATTCATATCCACCTTTTGGAATTTGGGGCACTCTGATAAACTTGCAAGTTGTTCTGCAATTTAACCAGTCCCACTATGTCCTCAGTATCAGAGAATGTGATGATCATCTTTTATATCAACAAACTGGGATGGCTGGAAACTATTGCATTATTTTTAGAAGTTGTCACTTTATGGAACTGGTGTATCAGGGATCTCATCACTGTCAGCACCTTCCTCTTGGAAACTTAGAATGTGTTGGCGGATCCCCTCAGTAGGAATTTAATCATCAATCACAAGCAGAAGCTCTAGATCTATACTCTCAGATACTTTTCCCATCAGATGATTTGAGCTATGCCTTTCTCCCTTATTGCTCCTGTTTCAGGTCTTACGGAAGATTTGTCAGGAGAGGACATGTAGCCATTAGCTCAGAGCCGTAATGGTAGAGCCAACATAGCCTAAATTTCCATAAGGACCAGTTCTCTTTTACCACATTTGCAATTCACCCCCATGGCAGTTGTGAAGTATCACATAAACCGATTATCAATTTACCTATGTATTTGCCCATATCTCTGCACTTGAAGAGGAGACCAATCCTCATTCCTTTTATGTAAGATGCACTAAAGCCTTTTTCCTACATTGACTAAAAAAAAATCAGAAGATTTCCTAGTATTTCTCACTATAGTAAAAGGAATTCCAGGTCAAGTTGAATTCTCCCAGAGGACCTCTAAATGGATCTCTAGTTGTTTCCTGCTCTAATCTACAAGAGCACAAATAGCCTCAGTGGCATTGCTTCAGGATGCATGTCTATTTAACATTTGCAGGACAACTTTGTGATGTTCCATACATGTGTTCATGAGATTCTGTTGTAGTACAGAACTCAGCCAACGATGCATCCTTCGGGGGAGTGGTTTTACAAGCAACTGTACCACCTGCATCCATACACCCTCCTCTTCTTTTATGACTGCTTGTCAGTCATTCTTATGCAGAGGCTATTCTAAAAGCAGAGGTAGAAGTCTCACAGTACAGCTGCAGTTGGCTCAAGTTAGATGACTCAGGTTTGGGCTTCAGGTTGTGAAGTTGGTGTGTAGACATTCAAGCTAGGGCCCAACTTCTGATATCTAGTGCAGGTGCAGGACCAAAACCCAAACATCTGGGCAGCAGCTTTTCAATTTTGAAGCTAGAGCCCCAAGGGCCTGAGCCAATTGACCTGGGTCAGTTGTAGGGCTTTATTTCTATGTAGCCATACCCATAGATATTAGCACAAGAAAGGTAAGGGGTTTTTTTTTTTTACCATACTGTAACTTGAGTTCTTCAGTATGTGTGGTCACTATCTCTATTCCAATACCTGTCCACCTTTTCTTTTGTTTTGGGTCATAATTAGATTCATGGTAGAAAAGGTATTGGAGAGGCAGTCTGTCCCACCTTTTATGTCCTCAGTTGGAAATGCAAGGGCATATGTGCACAGCAACAGGGATACTACTTGAAAGAATTTTTCAACTCTTGAGTGCATGCAGTAGAATACAGATAGGGACCACTCACCTCTAAGAAGCTCTAGTTGCTATATCAGTAACTTTCTCTTATACCTGTTTGTCTTAACTGTAGGACAGAGCTGATGTAATAATTGTTTACATGTGTGGTCTGGACTATAAATAGAATTTGTGTAAAAGAATCTTCTAAACTAATAGTAGTGTAGTATTAATCATACATACACATATACAACATACATACAACATGATGGGGCGTATGGGCATGAATACTGACAATTTGAGGGAATGTGATATTGTCCATTACAAGCCCAACTTTTTGTTACCTACTTCTAATTTTCTTCCAAAAATCATTTCCATATGAATTCTGTGAAGTGTGAACTCCTGACAGGGAAAAACTTTTGGGGAACATTTTGATGTTATTCTTACAAAACATTTTTTATATATGAAAGGTGGTTTTCCGGTGGCAGAGGGGAGGCTTTGAGTAGCATCAAATTTATATTTACAGTCCAGGCTCCATATTCAAACAAGTATTAAATAGCTTTTGATCAACATAGGAGGTTCTACAATCAAGGCAAACAGGCATTGGTGAAAATTACTGATCTTGACGGGTGGGCTGGCTTGTTAGGGTTTATAGGGTGTAACTGACACTTTTAATTTTATTGGTAGATTAGATTATATGGGCAGTCTGTCATTGACAATAACAGCAAGTGACCATAGCAATCTTAAATTGTAAAATAAATTTTGAATAGTGACCGCTGTTTCTTAGGGCTTGTCTATACTGCCACTTTACTGCACTGTAATTTTCTCACTTGGGGTGTGAACAAACACCACCTCCCAAGGACAGCAAAGTTACAGCGCTGTGAAGCACCAGTGTGAACAGGCTCCCAGCACTGTTAACTACTCGCCTGGCTGGTGCCATGGCTACCTATAAATGTAGACAAAACCTCAATTATTGTAAAAGTGTTCAAAGTTAGTTATGGGAGTTACCAAAATAAATATAAGTGATGATGTGGTATGGTCTTGTCTTGGGAGATTTTGGTGGTAACCCATTTAATGAGTTACGAGTTAAATGCTTTATTTCTGAATTTCTTTATTCCAATATTGAATATGACCTACCAAGGCACTTTTACGGAGCTTATTGCTAAAATACTTAAGCACTCTAGAAAGCATCACACTTTGTTTTGTTGTTTTGATGTCACACCACCTCTGTTTCAGGGTGGGCAACCTTTTTGGGGTCAGAAGCCACTGACCCACAAATAAATCAGTCAAGGCCACATGGAAGAAGCAAAAAACAAAAACCTCACAACTGAGAAGCAGAAGGATCCTCCCCCACATTCCCCTTGCACACCAGAGTTTTTGTGGGGGACAGTCAGTGTAAGGGGAGCGGCAGCGTATGGTGCCGCTTCTTCCCTCCCCCAGGCAGAGCCTGTGGGTCAGATCTGGCTTTGGCTTACCTGACTCCAGCCTGCAAGGCTCGGGGCTCCCGCCCTCCCCGCCTCCAGGGGAAGCCAGCGCTTGTACTCCAGACCTGTGGGGCACTTGCAGGGGTGGGACAATGGGGCTGGAGCACCAGTGGGGCCTCCCCAATGCTAGCCTTTGGCTGGATGCAGCTTCCGGGCCTTAGGTTCCCCACCCCTGCTTTAAAGAATAGTTATAAAATTGTAATTTTTGTGTGAGATAATATTATGTATTCATAGTTTGACTGTACATATATTTTGAAAAATTGGAAAAGATACACTGAAATACATGAACCCTTGATGTCCATTCACACAGTCTGCACAGACTGAATGGTCCATCACATACCAGTTCTGGAACAGGATTAATCTAGAAAGAGATTTTGAAATGGAAGCTAGTCCACTGTACCCAGATTCCCAGTTAGCTGTCCAGCTTGATGTTAGTCAGCAAATTGTCAAGAGGAAGTATGGTACAGAACCTTTCTGTTTACACAGGCTTTTCCTGAAGGCAGTGATTATGAAGGGAGTGGGAGAACAGGAGGGACAAGTTGTGAGCGAGAGATCCTCATTTAGTTTTGATGACTTTTTGTAAGTTTTTATTAATTTACAGTTGGATGGTGAGTTTTCAGCTACACAGTAAGGATAGGATTCTCCCTCTGCACATGCTAGCCACCTTTTAATTTTTAAACATCATTTAGAAAGATATAGCTCAGAATTCTCCAAGTGAGCAACAATAGCAACCCCCTGTTCTTAGAACGCACATGGGAACACTTAAATCTATGAATTATAAGAACTGCTGTGGTCTGTTCTATTTTTCATATAAAGAGCTTTTAATATTCAGATATTTCCATGCGTATTTGAAAAAGTGGACAGAATACAGTCATTACTTTCTTTTGGGGGCAGGGAATCTTTTTTTTTTTTTTTTTTTTTTTTTTAAATAAAAAGAGCCATATTGTAATGCAGCTTTTTATTTACATTAAGTTATTTCCAAGCAGCCACTGTAGAAGGTTGAGTTGATTGGGACTTTTCTGATGAATCCTTTTGCTTCCAGAAATGTCATTACTTCAAAATCGTTGCTTTCTTCAGGCACCCATGTCAATTTCAATGAAATTGCAATAAAAAAAGCATTTTGATAAAGTTGGAAAGGAATTCTTTGGTGTTGTTTGAAAATTACTTAATATGAATTGAATTTTGAATTTACACTATTATAAATTGTAATATATAAAATAAAAAAGCCTAAATCAAAACAAAATGTTTAGATTTTAGTGAAGTAGAGCACTTAACACACAACTAATCTTTTCCAAAACATTTTGGAATTATTTTGGTTTTGTTTCAATTCAGAGCAAAACCAATCCTCAAAAATCACAGAATTTCCCACAAAATAGAAATTCCAGTTCCCACACAGCTCTTATAAAATGAATAACACACGCCTGAGGAAGTGTTCAGTTTTACTTTTAACTTTTGCTTTACTGGAATGTGTACAGAAACCAGCACTTCTAAATAATGTCAGAATACAGTTTACAGTGTAGACCATGGTTGGTTATCTTCTTTATCTTGTTGTCTCCTTTCCTCCTACTCCAAGCAATGCTTTCCTCTGTCCTCTTAGCTACTTGCACATGCACCAACCTCAAGCAAACTTCTTTTATAGCCAGTCTGAACTGGTTTTCTTAATTACCCCCAGGTATCCTAATTAGCTTAGGCTGGCCTGATTCTGCAGGCCTGGTCAACCAGCCCCAGATGTCCCACTGCCCCGATTGCCTCTGTTGGTGCTAAACCAGCCCCTCCCTGTTACCTTAGGAACAGAGATCTCCTCTGTCTGAGGCTTATGTCTCCCTTTCCCTACTTTTTTTTTATAGCCTTCTCATCTGACCCTGTCACAGTTTGTTTTAGTGTGCAGCGGAGGGTTTAAATTAGATAAATTGTTTTGTATATACGAATAGTCCATCTTAATAAAAAGTGTCCATTTGCATCTCATTAAAGCATCTGATAAGTTACACTTGAATACCCAGTACTCTTACAGCTGGCATCTTCTAGCTTATATAAGGAACCTAGCATCTCAGGCACATTTTTGTACTTAAATCTAAATAAATAATAAATGACTATGCTTTGTACTTATAGGCACTTGCAGATCAGTTTGAAGACAAGAAAACATTAGTATCTGAACGACTGAAGATTTTCTACAGTTGTCAGGTGCCTCCACACTGGGCCATAGAGGTACAAACTACATTATGACATTTACTCTAGATACCATGTTCACATTCTTTTTTCGATATTGCATGCTATTTTGTGAAGCCTCAGATCCTCGATGCTGCATTGGAAACCCACTGTGTGCTGCATGTTACCATATATAAACCTAACAATATAGGAATGTGCATAGATTTTTAAAAAGATAGTCTAGAATTTGATTCCTTTTATGCACCCTTTTATACACGTTTCTATCATGCACAGAATTGACTGGTTACTTAGAGGAATTTGCTTGCAAAATAACTTTTCTGCACAGTCCTTTCCTTTTTCGTTTCAATGGAAAACGACATAGGAATTTTTCAAACCGGGCCAGATTATGCAAGGGACTTTAGGGGCTGCATCCGAAAGGCTCCTAATTGCTGAGGTTCTACCTGCTGCGTGGGAGGAGGAGTCAGTTTTATGCTCTGCTCTTCTCCCTACCTCCACCAGGCTGGAGCCACATGTATCACCGCTAACAGCACTTACCTGTAGGTTCCACCCCCTCACTCCTATTGGCCAGGAATCACAGACAATAGGAGCAGCAAGGGGAGGTGCCTTCAAGTGCAGGGCCATGTGGATCCACCTGTTTCCCCTTCCCCTTTCCGGAGCTGTTCCAGGTAAGTGCTCCAGTCCCTTGCTACTTCATGACCAGACCCTACAGCACCACCCCTATCCAGCTCTTGCACTGAACCCTTTGTTTTTGACGCACCACAGAGCCTACAAAATGTACTAGCCCCAGCCACACTGAAAAGTTAATCTTGCCCTGCCTTTCTTAGAAAAAGGAGCAAATACTGTTAGGCTGTTCCACAGTTACCAAAATACAATAAATGAATAGGGACAGTTGTCATTCCGTGGGGCCCGCTTCCTGTCTTTCCACCTACCCACTAATAAGGCAGGTCTGTTCTTTCAGGAAGTAGGTAATTGTCAGAGCACCCTGGAATGGGGTGAGGTAACCCTGTTGGTTTCATTGTTTTCCACATAAACCTGAAATCCTAAATTATCTCAGTAAGGTTCTGCCTCTCTTATGTTGGCCTTTCACTTTGGCCCATGTCCATTCCCCCATCAGTCCCACTTGTTCCTACTTTTCCCTTCTCCAGTATGTGATGGATTTTCTTAAGAATTCTCTCTTTTCCCCTCTGGATACTGGTACCTCATCTCGTAAGAGGGCTGCCAAAGCATAAGCACTCTTAGTTTCTAGTCTTGCATTCTCTTCTCTAAACAAAGACAAGGGCATTTTTTTCCAACTACATATTTAGTTTAAGTGGAAGATCAGATTGCACATAATCTTACTTGGTGATCATATTATAAGTGTAACTGTAAACTTGAAAACTATTAAAATAAGGTTCAAGGCTTTGAGGCCAAAATATTTTCCCGAAGCATGCATTTTATTTGTTTAAATATTTCCCTTTTACGAGAGTTGTTCCTCTTTTGGTGTTATACATTCTCTCTCAACCAGTCATCATTCTGGTGTTCTCCAAATGATTCCCCACACAGTCTTTCAACAAACACCATGAGATTTAATTTTCATTTCCATTTCTCAGAGTAGACTTGGCACTTTTCAGTCCAAGCCAATTTTCTAAGTCAGCGCTAGAAATGCTAAAATACAGGTGTGTTATGGAAAGTGTTGCAGTATTAAGTATAGTGTTGTTTCCTTTCTAATATGTACAAAATTTGACCGGGAGAGAAAATTAAATGTGATTAAATTTTCTTGTATGTGGAACTAAATATTTCTCTATATAATGAGCAACTAGACAAAAATAAATACAGGCAGTCCCCGGGTTACGTACAAGATAGGGACTATAGGTTTGTTCTTAAGTTGAATTTGTATGTAAGTCGGAACTGGCTCCAGATTCAGCTGCTGCCACTGAAACTGACCGGGGCTGACTACACGAAGCCGGAGGCAGAGTTGCTCTGCCCCCAGCTTCCTGGAATCAGCCTGATCAGTTTCAACAGTTGCTGAATCTGGAGCCTGGGACAGAGCAGCTGGGGCGCTGCCCGGTAGGTTCCCACAGGACCAACCCAGCAGCACCCCAGCTGCTCTACCCGAGGCGTCCCGCAACAAAAGCCTGGTATGCTGGGGTGGGGGGCGCACTAGCTGCACCCCCTTCTCCCCCCAGCAGACCAGGAAGACCCGAGCAAAGCCGCACAGGCGGAGGGACCCCGCTACCCGTGCGGCTTTGCTCCTGTCTCCCTGGGGTGCTGGGGGGAGTCCTCCCCAGCACACCAGGGGGAGACCTGAGCAAAGCCGCACAGGCAGAGGGACCCCGCCGCCCATGTGGCTTTGCTCCTTTGCCCCTGAGCAAAGCCGCACAGGCGGCAGGATGCCGCCTGTGCGGCTTTGCTCCTGTCTCCCTGGTCTGCTGGGGGGGTCCAGCGGCTTTGCTGGACCCCCCCAGCAGACCAGGGGGACAGGAGCAAAGCCGCCCAGGCGGCGGGGGTCCCGCTGCCTGGCGGCTTTGCTCCCGGGCAAATGAGCAAAGCCGCCCAGGCGGCGGCTTTGCTCTGGTGTCCCTGGTCTGCTGGGGGTTTCCAGTGGCTTTGCTGTACCCCCCCAGCAGACCAGGGAGACTGGGAGAAGCTTTTCTCCACCCAGAGGACATGGGTGGCGACCCGCCGCCTGTGAGCTCCGGGGCGAGAAAAGCCCCGTTCGTAAGTGCGGATCTGGCGTAAGTCGGGGACTGCCTGTACTTTGTAACATTTTAAAATTATATTATACAGTAATTCCTCATTTAACACGATAGATATGTTTCAGAAAATGTTCATGCTAAGCGAAAATGTGCTATTCGGGGTCAATTTTCCCATTGAAAATAATGGAAAAGGTGGGGGTTCAAGTGGTTGTGTCTGTTGGGACCAGGACATAAGGTTGGGGGAGAAAGGGGACTGGGTTACAGCAGGGAGGGGAGGTGTTTGGCTCTGGGGAAGGGAAAGGGAGGAGAGGGGAGGATTGGGTTGGGAGTATGCCACTGTGACGGGTCTCCCGGGACCCGTACTGCGTCTGGCGAGGGGGGGAGTCACCGGGGAACAGCGCGGCGAGCAGCGAACCCTCCACCGCTTTGCAGGGAGGCAGGGGAAGCCCCGCGTAGCTGCCAGCAATGGGCCGGCTGGGGAGATGGTGTTATTCCATGGATGGTTGTGTAATTCAAAAAACGCTCCCTAAAAAAAAAAATCGTGCTATCGCAAAAATGTGTTAAGCGGGCACGTGTTAAATGAGGAATTACTGTATTGTACATTTATGCGGAATTACTATTGGGCTGTGTCTACACTGGGCCACTTATTCCGGAAAATCAGCCGCTTTTCCGGAATAAGCTGCGAGCTGTCTACACTGGCCCTTGAATTTCCGGAAAAGCAACGACGCTCTACTGTACAAAATCAGCCGCTATTCTGGAAAAACTATTCTGCTCCCGCTCAGGCATAAGTCCTTATTCTGGAACACTTAAGTCCTTATTCTGGAAAAGGGCCAGTGTAGACAGCCCAGTAGTCTTTTCTGGAAAAAAGCCCCGATCGCGAAAATGGCGATCGGGGCTCTTTTCCAGAAAAGCGCGTTCACATTGGCCACAGACGCTTTTCCGGAGAAAGGGCTTTTCCGGAAAAGCAGCCTGCCAATGTAGACGCTCCTTTTCTGGAAAAACTGAAAATGGATTAGTATTCCGTTTTAAGCAGTTCCGGAAATTCATGCCAGTGTAGACGCAGCCTTGCTGTAATGAGATGGTGGTGTTATCACAGCCATTCATTTATAAATACATGTCAAATTCCAGAAAATATAGACCCTAGAACTTTAGTGAAAGACGCGCAGGTGAATGCTAGAAAATATACATCTTAATAGATGAGTTTAAAATTGAATTGCTCATTTCTAAAAGTTAAATACTGTATTGCAGGGCTTTTGCTTTCAAATCTTAGTCTTACCTTTAAGCCATATCTGTAGGGCTGCTCAAACTGAACAGGTGTGCCTTCTAGAAAGCACTCTTGATTTTTTTTCACATAACTTATTTTTGGTGATTGTTACATTGTGTGGACAAGTTTGCTTTAAGTATTTTTGAAACCATATGTAGTAGTTTTTATTAGGATGACTTCTCAGTGATGAGCAAAATTCAAAAGCGTAAAAAGTTTCTCATATTCTTGTTCAGACTAGAAATGCCTCTAATATCTTTTCTGCAAGTGGTAATGAACTTGAATCTAACATTTTTGTATTTTGACTTTCCTAGCGCCAACTTGCAAGCTTACTCTTTGAACTGGGGTGCACAAGTTCAGCTCTACAAATCTTCGAGAAGTTGGAAATGTGGGAAGATGTAGTAATCTGCTATGAAAGAGCAGGACAGCATGGAAAGGTGAGAGATTTTTGTTATGTGAGCTGAGTTTCTTGGATTTTGTCATTTATGTTACAATACCTCGTAGAGATTCTGTTGCGCTATCTATATATACATTTTAGGGATGTAATAGTATAGTTGTTTAACTGATTAATAAGAATAAGCTTATAGGTAAATGCTATAGACTACATACCCTCTCCCCCTTACTTTGCCAGTCAATTTTTTAGCAGGCTGGGCAGCAGCCCCACTCTGTCCCGGTTTGCACTGGGTCGTGGACCTACCCCTGCTGCGGCTCTGCATTTAAAGTGTATTAGGAGCCAGATAGGCAGGCAGCCCAGATCAGTTTCGGCTTGTGCCAGGTCCGGGAGCTCAGACCTTTTTCCCCCAGACAGGAGCTGCCCAGGGACTATAGAATAGTCCAATGATTTTTAAACCAGTGGTATGAGTAAGCTTAGGGATACTGGAGAGACGTCTGGGAGAGACATCAACACTGAAATTTGGAGAAAACTGAATTTTTGTTTTAAGTTTTACAGCGCTTTATTATTTTTGTTTGTTTCACAGCCAAAAATGTCATCACCCGCCCGGCTATGATTAAGTTGTTTAAACAAATGTGTTTCAATGGTAGAAAAAACATTTGTGTGTCTGAAAACTGTAGGTTCTGGGGGTACTTATAATTTTTTATTTTTTTTAAAGCGGTATTTTATTTAAAAAAAGGTTGAGAAACACTGGAATAGTCGATTCAATTAATCAATATTTAACATCCCTAATATATTTTAGAGATTTGTGCGTCTGTCTGTTTGTCTGCGAGTCTGTTTGTTCAAGAACTCCTCCTAAACGCTAAGAGCTAGGACCACCAAATTTGGTATGCAGTTTCCTCTTCTCCTAACTTAAAGCAAGGCCACAAGGAAGTGGTGGGAAAGGGACTGATTTTTTCATAACATGGAAAAAGAGGGGCAGGGCTGTTCATTTGGGGGCAGCTGTACCATCAAGAGAGTGGCCAACAGAGCTGGGGCTCCACCATCTTGCCTGCCAGCACATCAAGGATTTTGCTATTTCAAAATAGTGCATCCACACTGATTGGACGCTGAATCGCATTTAAGGTTGTCTGGAACCAGTTCTGGCAGGGCATCATGTCAGGAGTTAGCTTGTGTGGCTGCTGCCTGAGGCTATCTGAGAGCTATCGCCCCCTCCCCCCCAGGACATCCAGTTCTCAGGTTTCCCTGCTTGCCTGCCTACCTAGCTGGGGGACAGCAAAGTATTTTTTCTCTCTGCTTGCCCTCACTCAGGACATCACAGCACTCTGCAGCATGAAACCGGAGCCACCCCTGGGCACTCTGGTGCTTCTCCTGGACATGTTGCGAGCCTAGCAGCACATTCTGCAGGCAGTAACAGTCTCCCTGGTGTGCCCCACTAGTGGCTTGTGCCTCATTCCTCCCTCACGTCCTTCCACTTACCCCTCTCTAACCCCTCTTCCTGCTGTACAATAAAAGACACACTTGTTCATTACAACAAAGTCTCTTTATTGAACAAAACTGGGATGGGGTGCGGAATGAAACTGAGGTGAGACTGGGGAAAGAAGGTGGGAGAAGGGAGGGGGAAACCTGGGAGGAGGGAGCTGGAAGGGGGAGGCAAGAGGAGGAGAAGCTCAGGGCTCAGTGTTGGGGGTTTCACCGGCCCAACTGTCTCCCAGCACCACGGGTGCGAGAGCCTTGATGTCCCCTGAGGGGGTGTGGAGGAAGAAGCGGGAGGGGGAGAAGGAGTGGGAGGAGGAACGGTAACCGGGGGGACAGCAGGGGCTGGAGGGGCAGGAGGCAGCAAGGTCTGCACCAGGGTCTGTAGGTGCTGGCAGATGGCATGGCTCTGGGCAAGCTGCTCCTGCCGGAGCTGCAGGTTGTCCTGAACCCAGTGGTTGTGGATGCGGTGCAGGGCTTGCAGTGCCCCTAGGTGCTCCTGCTGGTACCCTTCCACTGCACAGGTGGACCTACGGAGTCCTCGGGTGCAGGAGGATGTCCCATGTAGTGTGGTGCACGCTGCACTCGCAGCTGGTGTGACTGTGGAGAAACAAGAGAAGTGGTCAGTTCTCTGTGGGGACACGGAGGGTGAAGTCCAGCCCCACTCTGCAAGGTGAGGACAACAAGTCTCCACACCATCTGAGCCGATGTGCTTGCACACAGGCCATGTTCGGGATGTCCTGCTATCCCCGGGAGTGAAAGTTGCCCCAGGACTGTACCCATGCCCCTGTTCTGTATATAGTGTGAAGGGAATGTGGGGGGTGTATGGGAGCGTAGATGTCCCCTGCCTCTGTGTAGAGGTGGCTTGTGGAGGGAGGGCGTCCTGCTGTGTCCCACCCCAGGGTCAGGAGCATGTCATGTATCTTCACACACACATGTGGCTAACAGGCCAAGGCCCCTATGTGGCAGCCAGCTGGGGCCACGTGCCATGGGATGGCACGGCATGTGCACGGGTTGCTGCGTGATCCATGGTCAGCGAGGCCCACACGCGTGGTCTCTGGTCTCCCTTCCCCTCCCCCCCCATAAGGGGACAGTGATGGCACTCACATGTTGTTGCCTCCCCGGATGACACTGGCGACAGGTCCGCTGAGATGGCTTGGGGGTCCTGGCTGCGCAGCACGCTTCCTGCGGGCTCCTGCAACTCCTGGCTCTCCTCCTCCTCCTCTTCCATGCCCTGGTCAGGGCCCTCTGCCCAGGGTTGATGACCACCTGGGGGACATAGGATGCGGTCCTGGGTGTCAAAATAGGGGCAGCTCTCTGGGTCTGCCCCTCTTTGGGAGCTGCCCCCTGTCACCCTGGCATAGGCACGCCGCAGCTCCTTAATTTTCATCCGAACCTGTTCCTGTGTTCGGATTTGGCCTTTGGTGGCTAGGCTGGCAGCCATCGTGCTGTAGATGGCCGCGTTCCTCTGTCTAGTACAGAAGGTTGAGGGAGAAGATTCATCCCACTCCTCACACATCCAAACCCTGACCTTGTTTTATCTTGTAAGAGGAAGTTGCAATACCAAATTTAGTGGTCCTAGCTCTCACCATTTAGGAGGCATTCTTGAACAAACAGACTCACAAGCACACTCTCAAATATATAGTAGATTATAACTTGTCAATTAAAACAAATAAACTATAATTTATGATGCCTTGCATAACTTTTCCCAATTATACTAGGCCAATATCTAGATCTTGGTAATTATAAACTGACAGTTCTGTTTCACTGCCAAATGCATTGTGTGCCTTGGGGATACTATGCTACTATGAGGACTCTTTCAGTACAGTAAAGAAGTAGAGGTCAATATTTTCCATTTCCTGGAAACACATTCTGTTCTAGTTAAATTCTCAAACTGCCCTTAGGGAGTTATGAAAATGGCATTCAGACAGATTATCTGACACAGGAAACTGCTTTCAAAATTGTTTGTACAGCACTTTCATAGCATTTTGTATTTTTCAAGTGCTAAGTAGCAACAGTACTGAAAGCAAAGTTAGATGCAGAACATAATGACAAAATTAGAAACATTTAAATGCGGAGTATAGAGAGCTTTATCAGCAAGAAATATTCCTATTAAAAAGACAATTACAACATTTGTGGAAATGCATGAGAATCTCCTAGTGTAATATATTGTCAGTGGATGGAGCAGCCTCAGAGCAAGCTTTGTTAGATAAGATTTTCTACCTGGTTCTCAGGATTTCTGTTGTAAAATTAGAATAATCAAAACATTGAATAAACTAACAAAATGGCCAAACACTGGAGAATATTAAAGGGAGGAGGGATATTAAGCATCTGAGTCATTCTTACTTTTGAATTGTTGATTGACGAAATAGTTACAAACATCAGCAATGGTGATCCGGAAGTGGATGTGCGTAGTAGAGCTACAGTTGATATTGATGCATTTATTAGACTGTTGTGTTAGATCTAATACGCTTGAGAAAATCCTAAATGATAGCTGAAGGAGTAACAGCATAATTTTCTCAGAGCAAGAGTTTACTAAAGTTTACTGAACTGTTTTCAAGGTTTCTTTTACTTGTTTGTTTCGTAATCTAATATAATTAGTGGAATCTGGTATCATAAAGTGAGCCAGCAAAAGAGCAACACAGTGTCAAGCAAGGAACAAAACAGGACTTTTACACAAAAAGAGCAATTTATGATGTGAACACCCAATGTGTTGATATTTACTGTGATTTTGTCATTCCAATTTTTTCATTGTTGCATTCCTTTAATGCAGTGGTCCCCAACCATGTGAGGTTGCCGGGCACCAGGAGGCAGGGACACTTGCGCGCCCGGGGCCGGCGCTCTCCCCCGCCGCGCGCCGCGCGCCCGGGGCCGGCGCTCTCCCCCGCCGCGCGCCCGGGGCCGGCGCTCTCCCCCGCCGCGCGCCGCGCGCCCGGGGCCGGCGCTCTCCCCCGCCAAGCGCCGCGCGCCCGGGGCCTGCGCTCTCCCCCGCCAAGCGCCGCGCGCCCGGCGCTCTCCCCCGCCAAGCGCCCAGAGCGCGGGCGGCCAATCCGCGGCGCTCCCGGGGCCGGCGCTCACCGTATGCCATGTGTCCGGGGCCAGCTCTGGCACCGTGCATGCGCCACGTGCCTGGGGCCAGGCCAGCCGTGAGCACTTGGCGGGTGCACACAAATGCCCCCGCTGGCTCCATGGCACCTGCGGGCACCGTGTTGGGGACCACGGCTCTAATGGGTCTATTGGAGAACAGACATCAATCTTCATGAAAGTGGTGAAAAAGTAGGCCGAGGACAGGGGACTGAGCTTGTCAATATTACTGGAAACTAAAGAGCTGCATTTATACCATGTGGGAATGTCACTAAGAGCATCAATATAAGGAAAAGGGGTATGGTTATAAAGTTGATGGTCCCTTGACCTTTTATCCTCAAATGATGCATCAGGTTTTAAAATATTCCCCAGCCTTCTAATAATGGCCGCTAGCCTCCAGCACTTCCCTGCACCTGCTTTTTCCCTTCCTCCCCTTTTCACCAAAGAAGTGCATGTTTTGCCAGCTGGCTAGTTGCTCTACACCCCCTACTTCCTCTTTGCTTTGCCACCTACACACTGCTTAGTATGTGTTCAGAAGGGTAAATGAGGGCTGGTAGTAGTAGAGCGCCTTCCTCACTGTTTCCTGCATTAGCTCCAGCCATTGAACCCACTATGATTCACCAGGGTTGGTGAGCCATCAGAGGAGATGGTGGAGGTTTGGTGGGAAATGTGATTTGAGAGTGAGGTGCCAGCCTAGCTCCTCACCCACCTTCCCCAGTCTTTGATTTACCTGTGAATGTACACCTTGCAGAGTGCCAGTGTAACAAGCCAATAGATGCTTATGAAATAGGTACTGCTTTGGATGAGGAGAATTCCCCCCATAGCTCTGTCCTTGGACAGAGTTGTAGGGAGCCTGTATAGGAAGTTCCTCCCACCACCCCCTGACCATTTTCTATTTTAGGGAGACAATAGGAATGTGGGAGAGGAGGAAATAGGGTTATTAGACTATGGAAAGATCCTGGAATCGGGTGGGGGCTCCTCACATTCTGGAGCCTAGAACATTTCTTCCTCTGGCTTCTCCCTGTGGTGGGGGAAGCCAGGAACAGAGCCCAGCTTTGCAGCTGCAGAGGCAGCAATCCACATGTCATTGTCACCACAGGAAAAGTCTATGAATGAAAAATCACAAAATATTTAAAATGTTATTTAATGCATGGGAGCAGCGCTGGGAAGTCTCTTTTATCCTTTTAGTCTTAACTGCCTATGCAGTACAGACACAAGATGGGTCAGGTAGCATCTTTTATTGGAGGAACGTCTGTTGGTGATGGAGGCTATCTTTCACACTTACATAGAGCTCTTTTTCAGGTCTGGAAAATGTGCTCTAAGTGTTACAGCTAAACACCAAATGGAACCGTTTGTTTAGCCTAAGACGTTAACTCATTTCAAAGACTCTTCAACCATGCAAGGGGAGTAGGGGATAAGGTGGTTAGTGTATTATAGGTAGTTATAATAAACCATAAATCCAATGTCTCTATTCAGTCCATTATGTTTAATGTCTAACAAAGTTGGAATTTAAACTCTCAGGCTCATTTTTTGAAGTTATGAAGATTTCCTTTAAAAATGAGGAGTGAGAGGTCAGATATAGAGTGGTTGCTTTCTGAAAAGTATGCACCCATATGTTTTAGGGTGCTTTTGTCTTTTATCATTTTTCTGTGCGTGCTCATTCAAGAGCACACTGGTTGTCTAGTTTTAGCCATGTAACTGTTGTTGGGGCATTTACTGCACTGGATAAAGTATTCCACATATTGTGATAGACGTGGCTCTTGAAATGTGTGTTTTGGAGAGTGTTGATCATAGCACAAAATATATGTCTACAAGTTTTCATGTGTTCTGGCAGAGTTTTGTGCAACTTTGTGTTCCCTGATGTATTTTTGGATCAGCACATCTATAACACTGTCTGTGCTGTTTGTGGCAGAAAAGGAATATCATTAAATGCTATGGAGCACAGGAACATGGGGAGGGGAAAGATGGGACAGTTAGACCAGGTCTACACTAAGGGAGAAGGTTGACTTAAGATAAGCAACTCCAGCTATGTGACCATTGTAGCTGGAGTTGACATATCTTTACTCAAGTTTCCGCAGTGTCCCCACTATGGAAGCTCAACAGAAGAAACTTTCCCATTTACTTCCCTTACTCATCACAACCCAGTGGAGTACTGGAGTCGACGGGGTGCCATCTGTGGTTGAATCAACCCCCAGAATATCAGTCAGGAAAAGCTTCCTCAAGGCAACATCAAGCTGGTATATAAATTAATAAAATAATCTTTTACGTTATACTTTGAAAATGTAACTACTACTATTATGCTTTACAACAGGCTTGTGAGACAGGTAAGTATTCCCTCTATTTAGATGAAGAAACTGAGACAAGTGTATGCATCCAGTCAGTTTCAAAACAGGAATTACAATTTGGGAGTTTCGCTTTCCCACTCTCATGCTTCACCCACTCTGTCATACTACCTCTAGCAGGCTGTCAAATTCATTCCCAAGGGAAATTATGAAAATGTCATTGTCAGATATATTTAAAACCAGATAGGCCAAAGTACAAAAATATATATAATTTAAGACTGTACTAAATGAGTGAGTGTGAATGGAAAGAAAATAGGTTCTGTAAAAAGGAGAGATGATGTGAGCAGACATTTGACAGTAGGAAGCCTATTTTGGGGACATTGTTAAGCTGGATGCATGGGAGTCTATGCAATGAGAACCAAAAACTAATCCTCCCATTTGGGCATTTCTAGCTACCAAAACGTTCTTTGTTGTTCCCTCTTCGCATACTTAATATTCTGTTTTCTGTATAGTATCCCAACACATCAGTGCTTGCTGTTCTTATATCTTTCTTCATGTTTTAAATAAATGTGTAGTGAACTGAGCTCTTGCTTTCATTTCAGTTCAGCTTAGACACTCCTGTCCAAGTCATGTAATTGTAACCAAATCTTAAGTCAGCAATATTTAAGAAACTGTAATTTTAGTTTTTATTTAACAAAAATTTAATCTTTTTCTAAAGTTAAATGTAAGAAGCTTTCTAAAGATTAAGAAAAGTAACTTGTGACCAGTGTTCCCTAATCTTTTTCATCCCTGTACAGATGTTTTCCATCTATGTTCAGAATAAATGTTATGTGCACCAAGGCATGTGTGATTGTGCATGACCAATAGAAACAAAACCCAGCTATGGGCGCTCTGCTAATCTGCTGGGAAGCATTTGAATCTCTCCTGATTGGCCATACAAATGTACGGCTTAGAGGGAACCCTGCTGGTGCTTATAGTTTGGGGACATGCTCAAAATATATTTTTCAAAAGTTCATTTTATTTAGATGTAATTGATAATTATGTAACATTTCAAGTCACCTTTAAAAATTTAAAATTGTGAAATGAATCGTGAAATGAAACACATAGCGATTACTTTTCATCGATTTAAATTATGGTCTCAGCAAGAGAAAACCACCTCTCAGATCCATGTGAAGGATTTTGCTTCCAATATTTTTCTTTCTACTGAACCACAGTTCCCATCAAAGAGCAGCATATTTCTTTATATCTGTTACAAGACTATAAGAGAGGAATTTTGCTCTTAATAAAAATGCACAGCATAATAGGAAACCTTGATTTAAAGTATTATCCAGAATTATATGACCGATCAAAAGAATAATTTTTTAAAAATCCACACAGATCTGAAATTTTGTGTTGATAAGTTTCATTAGACCTATGCGGAATAGAGGAACAAAGAGAATGAAAAACCAACTGCATAATGTATATGGAAGGTGAACAGCTGAAGCATTTTATATTTAATTACTCTGCTTTATCTGCTAGCTGAAATATTTATGTTGGCAATGAATCCCTGTAAACTGAAGCCAGAACATACTGTTTTTGCATACTTAAATGTAAAAAGTAATTAGCGAATGGCTGGCCTGTTTATGTAGTGTATAACAGTACTAGGCACTATGATACAGAGACTGTTTTGGGGAGTGTCTTACACAGGATGAAGTAAGGGAGCAGCATGCAATTCCCCTTTCACCTCCTAGCTGCTAGTCACAGCAGAATTTGTCTGTCTTTTTTTTTTTTAAAGGCCTGTACTTTGATGCTACCTGCTATGACTGCAACTATTTTAATTTATCTTTGAGATCTGTTGTCAATATTTATCCATTTAACCACAGTCATAAAAGTTAGAGATGGGAGCAAAACTGTTATCTAGTCCTTTTCTCTGCCAGGTCAGGGTTCTTTACGAAGGAATATTTTTCACATCATTTGTACAGTCTAATTGTAAATGTCTCTAACAGATTTCACAGCTTCCCTTGGAAAACTATTCCACTACTGATCAGCAGTTTCTCCTGAGACTCAGCCTACAATTTTTTGCTTCTTAATTTGAAACTAGTTTCCAATTATGTTCCTATACAACCCTAAACAATTCCTTTCTCCATATGGCCTTCCTTATTTGTAGATGGTTACGTTTTGCTAAATCTTTACTTATTGTAGATGACAGTAAGAATGTCGTCTTAATATACTAGAGAGAAAATATCTCAAAGGGAAATCCTTGAAAGTACTCTTTCTTTTACAAGTTCTTGAAAGGGCTCTTTGAATTCTATTAATGGTCCAAGATTAACCTGTATGCTCAAGACTGAGAGGGACAGAACTCATAGTAGCCACTTTTTCTGATCGAATTCTGTAGAGATTATCTGAGGGTGGAGAAGGTTTGATTAAAACAGAAGAGGAAAGAATCATTCCTACATAAAGATCAGCAGTGTAGTTTCTATAGGTATAATGTTGTGAAGACCAGGACTTTAACAGGGTTAAAAAAAAGAACTAGATAAAGTCATGGAGGTTAAGTCCATCAATGGCTATTAGCCAGGATGGGTAGAAATGGTGTCTCTCGCCTCTGTTTGTCAGAAGCTGGAAATGGATGACAGGATGATGATTACCCGTTCTGTTCACTTCCTCCGGGGCATCTGGCATTGGCCACTCTCAGAAGACAGGATACTGGGCTGGATGGACCTTTGGTCTGACCCAGTATGGTTGTTCTTATATAGGTAGATGGAATGACATACTTCAGGGGAGCGTGATTAATAATAAACTCAACCTTAATAAACTCAATAATTATAGAGCTCAACCTTGGCTCTGTGGTAGGATTTGTTGGACTCAGCCATAATCTTAAACCGATCCTTTCAAATAGAGAGCATATGCTGAGTTTAAGTATGTATGATGCTGCTAATATCTGTGTGTTATGTGTTGAGGTTACATTTAGGAATGGTAAAATTCTGGCTGGACTGCTGCTGTTGACAGACAACTGTCTATTTATTAGTGAAACAAAGGAGGCATAAGTGTCTTTTTTAAACCTTGACGTTAGAAACAGACGGTGACCTTCCACTGAGGAGAATTAGGCAGAGTTATAAAAGGTATTGCTAACAGCTCAGTTTTAACAGATCTTGTGGGTACTGTAGCATGTAATCTCTCTTCCAAAAGCCTGCAGTTTCTCTGAAACTTGCATTTTAAATGTTACTTATTTGAGTAATTTTTATCTCCTACATTTAGATTAAAATATGGTTTTTATTTGTTCATTTTGTAGAACAACAGCAGTGACAGTCAAGAGGAAATGGAGAAATAACGTAACATGTTGGAAGCACTGCCTCCAGAAGGGCAAATTAGAGATCAGGAAATGGAATAAGCATTGAGGACACTTAATGAGGGATTCAGACAGTGGAGAAAAAAAGAGCAGGAAGGGCCTGCTCAGTAGCCTAATAGTAGTGGCAGTATGCTACCATGTAGGAGCTAAAGATTGAATTTCCAGATTTGGTATTTGCTTGTTGGGTAGAAGATGCAGTTGAAATATGAAATGGAGAACAGTTATGTGCAGCTTTGATGTACTGATTTACCCCCCCTCCCCCCCCAATATTAAGAAGTAAAATCCCATTTTGACACAGAGATGCTTCTGGGTTGTACCAAGTTTCAAAATCTTACTGGGGAAGAATTCCCCTTTTCATGTACTCCTCTGCTTGAAAATGTAAGTTTACATTTCACCTTGACGACTTTGAAAAATAATGTGGAAAAAATCATCTCTGAAACGACTCCTTTTACTGCACTGAAGGTGCATAAAAATAAATATGGCTTTAGGATTTAACATAAGTAAATCATACCTTAAAGTTCATGCAGGCATGAACAGAATTTTAATAACAGCACTAAAATGTTTGTCTGTGGGTTTTACAAAATGTAAAAACTTATGGACCATTTTTTCCAAGGATTTCTCTGACACAGACTATGCTTAAGATACTGTTTGTTTTTCAGATTTCTTGTCTTTTTCTTAGATTGTGCGAGAAACCACCAGTGTGAAAAATCTGTGAGAAAATGGTAATATATGGCTAGACTGATATGGATTCTCTTAAGGGGCTCTTTTGCTTTTTGTTTATATAATAGGCAGAAGACATCTTGAGGCAAGAGCTAGAAAAAAAGGAAACACCAGGATTATATTGTTTGCTTGGTGATGTTCTTAAAGATCACCTCTACTATGACAAGGCTTGGGAGTTATCGAAGCATCGCAGTGCCCGGGCCCAACGCTCCAAGGGACTCCTTTATCTTCGCAACAAAGAGTTCAGACAATGTGTGGAGTGCTTTGAACGCTCAGTGAAGATTAATCCTATGCAGGTTGGGAAACAAAAACAAATATGGTTTTTAAAGTTCGCATTTTAATTAAATTGTGTTTTTAAATGTAGTTTTCAAAATTTAAAAGCATGTTAACTGTGTTTGTAAATGATCAGAATAACAGTTTGCACTTTATTAATGTGTTAAATATTGCTCAACTTCATGGGAGAGACTAAAGCTCTGTCTAGAAGCAGCATAATGGGGGAATAGACATGTACAAGCCTCCTATGCAGGTCTTGTGATTAAATTAAGACTGTGCTTGTTGCATCCCCTCTGTCCCCCAAAATGCCAAGACCCTGCAAATGAAACTAAACCAGATAGCCATTTTCAGTAGAGAATGGTACAAACACGACTGGTAGGAACTAGATCAAGGGAAAACCAAAGAACTGGAGTTGTCTTAATATAGAATAATTGGATTGCTCAAATGAGTTGGAAACAAATCTCTGGACTATCCTGGCTAATTGCATTAAAATGCAGTTGATACAGTAATGAACTGTATATTCATGAATTCATGTAATAATTATTTCTCAGTATTGACTAGGGACATAGAAGTATTTACCTACTAAAGAAACAGTTTCTGCTGCAGTTTACTATTATTTTGGAAAGTGACAGGCTTATGGTTGCCACTAAATGTTTCAGACTTAGGGCATGTCTAGATGCCGTTGTTTTTTTTAAAGGAGATATGCAAATTTGGTGCAAATTTGCATATCTTCCAATCACTTTTTCGAAAGCGGGTTTTTCAAAAGTGAAAGTCTGCACACGGTTTTTTGTTTGTTTGGGGTTTTTTTTCAGGGAAAACCCCTTTTTCAAAAAACTGCATAAACCTCCTTTTTTTAGGAAGACCGTAGTTTTCGAAAAAGGGTTTTGTCCATTAAAAACCTATGTCCATACTTTCCAGCAGGCATTGTGCCTCACAGAGGACTGCTAGAGTTCTTGAACAAACATGGGAGACACACCCACGGTTCATACCCCATAACTTGTCTTGGACTTGTGACTTCTGCACGTCTCTTGGCTGGCAAGTGGTTCTAGGCCAATACAGTTTTTGCCCTTGGGTGAGTTTGAGGAATTTTGACTATGACAGCAGAAAGAAAGGGTGGCACTTCAATGGCTTATCCCTCCCCCTGTGTAGTAGCTAACCCCATTCTGGTCCTTTGTGAAGAGATCTTGCAGTTTGACAATAAACAGAAAACAGATAAGAAATGTCACTGAGCATGCAGGGCTCTCCTAGCAACACAGTCTGCGTGAGATAGTACAGAAAGGGAGAAGGTTCCACAAAGTAAAGTAGTAGCAGGAAAATAGAATGTCATCTGATCTGTGTGTCCAGGTAAGATCCAGAAACAAGTTTGTAGCTGAGAACCCCGCACCAAGCAGATGAGCTGAAAAAGTCTGGTATAGCAAAATGGAGCTTTCTTTCAAAGTGTCAAAGATCTATCTCTTGATTCCAGGGGATTGAAGGAAATTTGGAATCTTCTCCCCAAAACCACCTACAAGAAATAAGGGAAGAGTGAGCATCAACAAAAAAGCCTTGATTTGTTGTGAGAATTAGGGTACTGTGCATTTGGAGAAAAGAGGGTACCAACAGGTACAAGCAGTAAAGTAATCTAATCCTTTAAATTCTAGAGATTATGATTTCTGGTACCTTTGTCGTCATTGTGTAACCAAGAGTGTTTCTTCAAGTGATGTCCCCATGGGTGCTCCACTGTTGGTGTTGGGCTTGTTCCACGTTGCAGATCAGAAACTTTTCTAGCAGTTTCTAGATGGGCCACGCATGCTTGACAGCAACGCGTTCCATTTGTGCCTTTGGAATTTGCGCACACCCTGCCCAACTCCCTTCAATTCCTTCTTGCCACCCTTGGCTGCAGACACAGCTCCAATCTCTCTCTTTTTCTCTTACTATCTGTGGATGGAAACTTAGTTAACTGTTTGTTCCCCATGTTTTTCTTTTAATAGTTCAAAAACAAACAAACAAACTACCAAAAAAGAGTTTCTTGTAAATAATTAGAAGTCATAGTTAGCTGTTGCGCAGTCCTTCATGGGCAACGTGCAGTGAGCGTCAGACCACTTCAGGCCTTCTGAGAGAAAGAAAGACTAGGACAACTAAGGAAAAGACCATTTAGTTTGGAAAAAAGAAGATTAAGGGGGGACATGATAGCGGTTTTCAAATATCTAAAAGGGTGTCACAAGGAGGAAGGAGAAAATTTGTTCCTCTTGGTTTCTGAGGACAGGACAAGGAGTAATGGGCTTAAAGTTCAGCAGGGGAGGTTTAGATTGGACATTAGGAAAAAATTCCTAACTGTCAGGGTGGTCAAATATTGGAATAAATTGCCAAGGGAGGTGGTGGAATCTCCCTCTCTGGAGATATTTAAGAACAGGTTAGATAGACATCTGTCAGGGATGGTGTAGGTGGAGCTTGGTCCTGCCTTGAGGGCGGGGGGCTGGACTCGATGACCTCTTGAGGTCCCTTCCAGTCCTATTATTCTATGATTCTATGATTGAGCGACAAAATGCTGGGTTCTCTCGGTTTAAATAAATGTAAGAAATGCTGGGACCCCATGCCTGTGTCTGACAGCCATGCTGACTATATTCGCTGTCTGGATGAGACTTATGTCTCCCAGAAATGCATTCATTGCCGCAGCCTCACAGCCAGGGCTTGCAATGATAGAGAGCTGAGACAGTGTATGTTGTTTGACAAAGCACTCAAGCATCAGTCAAACAAGGAAGGCACTAATCGTTCTGAGGCTTCTTCCCCTCTGAGGAACCCGTCAAGCTCTCCCGCACCTAAGCCTCAGTCAAAGAGAAAAACCTCTCCACCTTGTTCGCTCCCGCCATGAATTAGCACAGGAGATAAGCCAGGCATGTCAGGTACTGAAAGACTCCATGCGGCATCAGTCACAGAACCCAAATCGCGATGTTAATAGAATGCAACACCAACTATCCTGGCACTGAGAAGATCAGGAACCCAAGACTCGGACACGTCCTTGGCACTGCCAGTACTCCAGGCGCCTCTGGCATTGACCATTACCCTGGCACGGAGGAAGGCTAGGTCAAAATTCACCAGACCTTTGCCTCGCACACCAAAGCCAGAGTCTGCACTACCAGCACTGAGAATCTCGATATCGCACTAAGCTAACACCATTCCTCAGCAGGCAGACAAGACCATACTGCAATGCATACTGTGCCAGACTCAGAACCGAAAGTCAGGTCTCCTTATGAGATTGTATCAAGACATCGCTCTTGCTCCCCCCCATCAATACGAGGCTCCCCTCTCTCATCTCGATAACCTACTTTATCTCATTGTAGGGACTACCATGATGATGGTAGGAGTGTTTTCTCAACACTCCTCCCCAACATGAGCCCACACATCTTATGATGTACATTGACCATGGTATTCTCACCATGCCCAATGGCATCCAGATTGGTTGTACCATCCTCAGCATCAATCCTGCTGGTCCCCATACCGCCATTGGGCTCCTCCACAACAAAGGTCAACGGGACTCCTAACATCAGCTCAAAGATCTGCTCACATATGCTCACCAATGCCCTTCACCACCTCCAACAGAAGATCTTGAGGCAGAGGAAGGGCAGATTACTGATGACCAGACATCCAACAACCTGATGTGTCACCTACCAACAAATCCTCCTCCTGTGTGGATGAGGTTTTTGAAAATTAGAAATGTGAGGTACATCAAAGATGTAGGAAATAAATAAGTGACTTTGAAAATACTTAGCACAGAGAAAGGTAGAGTATTGCAAGAGTTGATTGATAACTTGAAGAAAAAGATTAATAGGCCCTGATTATTTTAATCCACAAGATAATTACCACTTTGTAGTAATCAAAGCACTTAACTGCTTAGGATAACTGTTTCTGCCTGAGGATTTGTTTGTTTTTAAAAGTTACCTGAAAAGAAAAAGAAAGAAATGTATTCATGTCATTGTGCCAGGAAATATAAGTATGAAGACCTACAAGCAAATTTAAAAAAAAATCTGAGTAAAAGTACACGGATAGAATGGCGATAGTAACTTTAAATAGTTCACTTTCCAGCCTGAGACTTTGAGAGACACTAGAAGATCATTGTTAAAACTGAACCTGTGGCTCATTTGGAAAGGATTGTTAGATCTATCTAATCTGTAGTACTTTGGCTGAAAGTAGGTGAGTGAAAAATGTTACCTGGGATCCAAAGAAGATAGTACATTTTATAGTAAAGCGTTCCTATACTACTACAGTGGAATTAATTGACATTTTCAGCAATTTAATATATTTTTTTCTTAGATGTAGCTAGTTTTCTTTTTGATACCTCTCTTGCCTCATCTGCTGTCCCTCTTGCCCCCACCCTCCCAAAAATAGAAAGCATCTGCACCCTTGCTCCAAGATTTGGGTTCATGCTCCATAACCTTGTTTCTTTCACTTGATTTTAGCAGGGAAAATAAAACAATGCATTGCCAGTGACAGTTGCTCTACTTTAAACTTTATTACATGTGATGACAATTATTCAGTAAGATAAACTTGAATTTCAACAGTACTTTTTTTTACAAGTGAGACTAAAATAAATTGAATAATTTCCACTGAAGTTATTTTTCAGCTTAATCTTCAATTTGTTTGTTACATAGTATATTGAAAATATTCTTGCTGTATCACTAATTCAACATTTTTTGTGTTGGAGTCTATAAATGCTTCAGCATATCTCCCAAGCATTATAAGAACACATTTCACCTGCTTATTTTGGCAATACCAAAAGCTTTTTCTAATGCAGCTTACATGGAAAATTGTTAAGATCTTTCCATTGCCACAGAGGCAGCTGTGCAAGAGAAAGTTCTGGAGCCATTTATAAGAACTTAAGACCAGTAATTTAGCATCTGTGACCTTAAGCTACCTTCATCTGTGAAGCAGCTGGCAGCCTTATTGTTCCACTTTCTTCAGTTTGTAACCATTTTCCCTGATGTGGAGGAAAGTTTGAATAAAACTGGCCTTCTGCACTGTTCTATCCGACTTCTAAGACCAACAGATACAATTTAATCTGTCTACAGCAGTCTCTACTAAGTGAACTACAATTGCTTGGTCTCTCTCTGCCATTGTTGTTTACGATTAAGTTTCTGTCATGGGTATTTTTAATAAGAGTAGTGGGCAGGTTGCAGGCAGCAAGGTAGCTGTGATCTCTTCCTAATTTTTACTAAAGATAACTTGAGTAGGAGGCCGATAGTAGGAGCACTGTAGGTGGTTAACCTCTGGCAGCCTCCAGAAAGGCCCCAGGCCACTGTTCAGGCTGATTAAACATACCCACACCTACCAGACCCCCATCATTCCCCCACTTGTTCAGTCTTGGCCTGCTGCTCCAGTATCTGTGAGACTGGAGCAGCTTCCAGCCCTGCCACTGTGGAAGTTATAAAGGTCCTGGAAAGTCACAGAATCCGTGACCCCCGTGATACTCATACACTTATGCATGATCACTGTTGTACTAGTAGTGGTGATGGTAATTTGCATTAGAGTAGTATTAAAGACCCCAGTCAAGATCAGAACACTGCTGTGTTGGGCACTGAATGATCATATAGTTTACAATCTAAATAGTCAAGAGAGACACAGATTGGGAGAGATTACTATTACCCCCAATATATAGAGAGGGAAGTGAGGCACAGATATTAAGTGACTTGCCTAAGATCTCACAAAAAGTCTGTGCAGAGCTGTAAATTGAATCCATATTTTCTGCATCAGTGATGGCCAACCTAGGCTAGTGAGTGGACTGCATGAATGGCCCTTCACCTCAGTGGGCCACATGAAGGTCTCCCAGGATAGAGTAACTTTTCTAGCTGTGCTTGTGTATTTGCAGTTTGCAGTTTGCATTGATTGGATGTACAGGGAGCACACAGCTCTCATTGTCAGTGTTGTGTGCAGTCAGCATCCACCTTAATTCAGTTCATGTCACTTCAGTAATGTTGATGAGGGGGAAATTTGTGAATGGAAACCAGAGGAATCTGGCAACCATACACCTGGGCAATGAATTACAAAATGTCTCATGGGCTGCACATAGAACCCTGATGGGCTGCTTGTGCCATGTGGGCCATAGATTGCCCAGCACTGTCCTGCAAGCATGGACTACAATGCTATCTTTCATATTTTCTTACTTCTCTGCAAATCAGAATCTCTGTCTGCAATTTGTATTACAAAGGACTTCTACTTGTCTTTCCAAAGGTGAGTGACTTGTCAGAACCTACCCACACTTACCTCTCCGTTTACAGAGCTATATTTTCTCAAGTATCTTTTTTTTGGGGGGGGGGGTGCTACTATTATGTGTGTTACCTATCTATATATTGTGCTTCTCCAACTGTTCCTGAGATCCTTGAGAAGATGCAATATAATTCCTTCCCCCTCCAAATCTCCTGTCTTTCCACAGATTCCTACCAAAACCATCACTAGTAATTGTAGCTCTCTACAAACAAATCATCTTAATTCTAGTAGGAAAATATTTTCCTGAAGCATTGAAAATTTAAATTCCAAAGTGATTTAATGCTTAAATAACATGTTTGATTCTGATTGAGCACCTGATTCTGATTCTTACAAGGATTCAATGTCACTCAAACTATATACAAATTAAAAGCTTTAAAAAAAAAGGCGGGGGGAATCCATTCTTCTCTTCCAACTCCCTATCTCCCACAGGAAATGCAAAGGGAGAAAAAGCATTTAGGGCAAAATTCCCACTGAAGGCAAGAGCAGTCTTGGTTAATAAATGGCAACAAGCTTTATTTCTTACAGCGTGAAACTAACAAGCGTTTTGCTGAGATCTCCTCTTCATTTTCTGTGTTCCATCCAAAAGAAAGCTTGAAATGAAGGCCAATCCAAGAAAAATAAAAAGGATCAGCTTTCCTGCACATAGGAAAGAGAAAATTCCTGTTCCTCAAGATGCTCTACCTAAGAATTAGAGGCAAATTGCTTGAGACATGTTGGACAAAGTCACATATTTGGGTTTTTTCTACCTGGATACTTAAGATTTTCATACTCCATTGTCTTCTAAAGATCTGCCTAAAATGTATCCCTTCAAAAGTTAGTTCTCTTTTTCCATAGTATCTTGGAAGAACTGTAAATTTTGACTCCTTAAGACAAGGATAAAGCACATTAATAAATCCTCTCAAAATGATGAATAATTCAACCAGATCAGTGTTTCTTAAACTGTGAACAACAGCGTTCAAAATGGCCACGCTTTTTTGTTTGTTTTTTTTCTCAACAAAAAATCCTTGGTGTTCCTCATTTAAAAAAAATTGTTGGTGTTCCTCAGTCTTAAAAAGTTTAAGAAACACTGAACTAGATAAATGACATATTCTCTGTTTTTAAAATCTGTGTTCTCCAGTGTTCCCAAAGATTTCTTAGGCAAGGAAATTGATTATTCTCCTTAATCAGGTCTTTGAGTTTGAGACCAGAAATGGCTTAAGTTTTCACAGCCAGAGTCTTGCTACTATGGGTTCTGGCCATTCCAGTGACAGATGGCAACTGAATAATCTGCAAGTGAGAACTCCTGACACATGTGCAATCCACTTCATGCTACTGACTCACTTCTCAAGTAGAATTACAACATGTGAATTAGATGGAGAACGAAGGGTGATAGTTGAGTTAACTTGAGAAGCCTCAAAATTGCTTCCACCTTTTGTGTTCACTGCTATTTAGCTGTGATACTTGAATACCTTTTCCAGAGCTGAAGAAGAGTTCCCTTTGGCTCAAAAGCTATCTTACACCAACAGAAGTGAGTCCAATTGAATATATTGTCTCACTCACCTTGTCCTCTACTATCCTGGAGCCAACATGGCTATAACAACTCTGCAAGCACTTTTCTGGAAGTAGCAGACCAAATCATTTGGCTCATATAACTTTGCATGCTACCCTGCATGGGTTTTAGAGAGCCTTCAAATAAGTCATATATCAGTATCTCTCTGCAAGTCAGCTTGCCATCAACTGCAACTGGATTTCAAAGCTTCTAACAGTTCAATAAAAGTAGTCTTATTCTTAAGAATCTCCCTTGGAAAATCAGTCAGCCTTGTACTGATTGGCAGTGGCAAAATGAACTTAGATAAGCAAACTGGGTTAAGATCTTATTCTAAACTTGCCTTGAGCTTCCTGATCACTGGGTATCACATAGATCTGAGCCTAAATTATCCTCCTGTGACAGTATCTGCCCTAAATCAAGTCTTTGCAATTTATTCTCATCTCTGTTTTTCTAATCAGTAGACAGACTTGGACCACAAGCCAATAAGTTATTGCCAAAAAGGAACATTAACCTAGTTGCACAAGCCTTCACAAAATTATTTTTGAATCTCTGACAAAGTTTGCCTTGCACTACTTCTCATTCGCTTTCCTCTGAGCAATTATTACATCAGCCAGCAGAGTTGTCAGATTTGATGTCCTTTCCAACAAAGAGGAATTCTTCTTTCTGCACAGAATACTCTCAATCAGTTTTAAATTAGCATCTTAACAAGTTCACTTTTCATCCTAGTCAAAAATGACATCACTGACATCAGAAACACACAGAGAAAGTCCATGATTCTTCCTAGATGTTCAAAGGACAGATAAATGTTACCTCAATACACCAGAGGATCAAAGAAAATTAAGAGTTACAAAAGACACATTAAAAACTTCAAAGGCCACTTTCTATAGTGGTCAGAATGGCCATTACTAAAGCTTGTGGCCAAGATTTTTAGCAGCTCCTTAGGTGAATCCTAAGCTTTTTAAAATGTACAGGTCAAGGACAACTCCTTGGGAGGAATTTTTCAAAAGTGCATATGGAAATTAGTCATCTCATTTTCATTGGTCCTTCATTCCTTTTGAAAATCGTCTTGGATTCCACCTATCAATCCAGAAACAGTGAGTGCAAATCTTAGAGTACTGATCTTTTATGCATTCAGTAAGATACTTCAGTTGCCAGGGAAATAAATTTCTGCATCAGCTTCAGTTTCCAGATTGTTTTAAGATATAGCCCCATTCAGAGTACATTTTAATAGTCTATTCTAGAAGTGACATGGGTATGAATAATAGTCAGAAAGTCGGTATGCATCCTCCTGGAAATTCTTTAAACAACCCAGATACTGGATATGCTTATTGGCTGCTTTGCCCCGATATGATGTCATAGAGGCATGAAGCCGTATAGCATCATCACTTAGAAAACCCCATAGCCCATATCTACTTATTTTACCCAGCATACAGGTCGAACAGTGTATTTATCAGGTGCTTTAAGTATCTGTGCTTTCAATTAGCTCTTCTTAGTTTATATATAATCCCACATAAACTGTTAAAATAATATTAAGGTTTCTCATTTATTAAACAGCTATTCGATATTTTGTTTTCTCCTTGTCCACTGTGTCTCAGTGCCTTATTTACTTCACACTATTCAACTCCTGCTATGGCGAGAGAGCGAAATATTTCCTCATATTTTCTCTGACAGTAGTCACTTAGTATTATCTGAGTGCTTCTCAAATGATGTTTTTTCAACAGCATGGTTGAGAAATGGGGGCACAGAAATTAAGGTCAAATTTCAGCTAAGTGTTGGCTGCCCAAATTGAAATTCTGAAGACCTGATTTACTTAAGTCATTCAAAGCACATCTCCCATTGACTTCAGTTTCAGTTGAGTGCTCATCACATCTTCAAAATTAGACCGTAGAGAGTGCCACATTGGGTGCCCAGAAAATGAGGAATACACAATTAGTGACTGTGGAAAGTTTGGTGTAAGTTAGTTGACTAGCATCAAATAGGAACTCTGGCAGAAAGAATCCAATTTTCCAGTGTAGCGTTTTAACTGTCTTAACCATGAGGTTGCTCTTTCTTTACATGCAATCAGCTTCCTAATTTACTATAAAATTTCCAGATTATGCAATAAATGAAGCAGACAGTAGTCTCTCCTTCCTTCCAGAACCCTGTGAAAAACATGAGATTGGAATGGGACTCATTACCTGTGGGTTTCACAGATACTTGGATACAGCAAAGAATATTGAGACTGAGGAGTCTTGAGTTCCATTTCAGGCTCAGGAGGGGAGTGTGCTCTAGTAGGCGTCAATTCTTCTGCCTGTTTTTTCTCCGAGCTTGAGCATTGTGTCTGAGCCCCACACAGCCTGTCACTGTCTTTGTCCCAAACCTATATCTTCCTCACCTCTGGCTCCTCACGCCATCTCATTCTCCTCACTTATTCAGTCCCAGCCTCCACTCATCAGGCTTTTCATCCAAGTCATAGTCTCATTGCCCACCAACCCTGGCTTTATCTTTCTGACCACTTGTCTGATCTGTCTTTCTTTCTTCGCCTGTGGCCACCCTTTGGCCCACATTCTTTGTCCCATTAACTTCTGGTCCCAGCCTCCTTCTCAGATCTCCTAGTCTGATTTCAGAGAACTCCAAATCTTTGCTTATACTGTCCCATTTTCCCCTCACTCTCTGGTTCCTTGTCTGATCTCTCTCATTTCTCCCCCCTGCCCCACTTGGCTCCTGTCCCAGTCTTCTTGTCCATTGAGTCCTATGCTCATTCTCTAGTGTCCTGTCTCAGGAGTTGTCAGGGCAGTGGCGTTACTGCTACTTTTACTTCTGTGCTACTGCTAGCAGTGGCATAGCCTTCAGAACTGAGCAGCTGGGGAGTGGCAGCTGCTGACCAGGAGCCCAGCTCTGAAGGAGAGAGCTGCTGCCAGCAGTATCAGGGGAGAAAAAAGGGTGGCATGTTATGGTATTGACACCCTTACTTCTGTGCTACTGCTTTGCAGAGCTGGAACCTCAGTCAGCAGCTGCCATTCTCTGGCCACCCAACTATGAAGGCAGCAGCATAGAAAGGTGGTATGGTTTGCTACTGCCACACTTCTGTACTGCTGCTGGTGGTGTGCTGACTTCTGGGATGAGTGCCCAGTCAACTGCCATTGCTCTCCAGCCATCCAACTTGAAGTCAGCACAGAAGTAAGGATGGTAATACCACGATCCCTTAAAATAGCCTAGTGACTCCCCTGCAACTCACTTTTGGATGAGGACTTCCTGTTTGAGAAGTGGTCATCTCTCCCCAAGAAATCTTTATAGGGTTAAAGCACACAAAAGAGCAGATTTCATAGTCCTTAACACGTGTTTCATGATCGTGAACTTAGTAGAGCCCTATTTACATAGCTTTAGCATATGGCAGGAACCCTTTGTTTCAAAACGTGGCTCCCAGACTGATTTATGGAAAAATACTGAGATCCCAAAATGGAGTCCAGAGACATGAGTTCTGGTCACATGTCTTTGTAGAATTATAGCAACCATTGCTTACAGGCTGGCCAAAACACCCACAGGAAGGTAAAGCTGTCCCACAGGCCATTGTCTTTGTTGAGGGGCCATCTGCCCCATGTGACTTCATCGTTGTATCTGAAAGGCTGGCTGTATCTGAAAGAATAAGCTCATTAGAATTACAGATCCCTAGTCAATATTGAAACTTCAGATACAAAAACAATTCATGCATATAAATTGGATAATCCTATTTGGCAAACCATAATTTTCTGACGGTACCTCACGTGATTTGTTTTTTACAAAAGGCATCATCATTACTCTGTAATCCTGTTGTTATATCACTGTGAAGAATACAGGGTACAGTATCACAAATGTAATAGACTGAAAAATTCTAAACAAAATAAAAACTGGAAGTTAAAGGGCTTTAAATACAGCACACAGTGTTCTAAAACAACAAGAAATATATGGATTTGAGCATAGAGGAAACTTTAATTCTTTCATACAGAATGTACATACTGAATTCCTTTTTGTGTGTTTTTTTTTTTTAGTTAGGTGTGTGGTTTTCCCTGGGTTGTGCCTATTTAGCGTTGGAAGACTATGATGGTGCTGCCAAAGCATTTCAGCGCTGTGTGACGTTGGAACCTGAAGTATGTACAATTTACCGATGACTTGATTCACGCTGGGTATGTCTACACTGTGGGGGTTTTCCAGGATACCAGAGGTATCCTGGAAAAACTCTGCTGCGTCCAGGGAACGCATTTTCTCTTCCGCCTTTTTTTTTTCTTCCAGAAGTGCAAACACGCTTCCATGAGGAAGAAAGGATCTTCCAAAAGAGGGCGATTTTTCCAAAATTTGGCCCAGTGTAGATAGGCCAAATTTCGGAAAAACCTCTTCTGAAAATAAATCTGAAAAAGCTGTAGTTTAGATCTAGCCTCTTTGCTTATCTAATAGTTTATATGGATGTAACTAGGCACTAAAAGAAAAAAAATATTAATTCCTTAGTTCTGATTGTTCAGTTTTTACCCTGTTTGTCCACAAAGGATGTATATTTCTCATGTCACATAAAGACTCGCTTGCCACTTGACTTCATATATTCTGCCAGATAAAGCCCTTGTGGCGTCGTACAACACTAAAACAAAGCAGATAGTACCAAACGTTTTTTATTAAAAAAAAAAAATTAGAAGTGAAGGAGCATATTTTTAAACTGATAATTAATTACCTCTTTAGACTTTAAAGGAGCCTCCTGCACTTTTCAGTCAGCTGTGCTACTTAACCTTTCTGTGGCAATGGCAAATAATCTCAGAAACACTTACTGAAGAAAAGGTAGGTAATTGGCCTTTAGGACTAAATTTAAGGTTGAACTCAATCTTCCACAAATTGAGATCCACCTTTTTATGATCTACCTTTGCAGATCAATGCAGGTGTGAGTCCATCCTTGCCAGGCTTACAGAAATATAATTCAATTGTGCACTTTCTTCTATCAATAAAATTATTGTTCAACTATAAATTAAAGTCAGCTTTTTATTGAAATCATTCTGACTTGTTTGAAGCAGTGCAGTCCTATCTGTATTCAGAGGAATAGACCATTTGATTTCCTGATGGCTTAAATGGGACTAGTTATATGAGTAAAGGGTTCAGGATTAGGCTCTTAGTCCATCTACACCTAAAACTTAGGTTGACCTAGCTATGTTGATCAGTTGTATGAAAAATCAGCGAGGAGTCCTGTGGCACCTTATAGACTAACTGAAGTGTTGGAGCATAAGCTTTCGTGGGCAAAGCATCTGACGAAGTGGGTCTTGCCCACGAAAGCTTATGCTCCAACACTTCAGTTAGTCTATAAGGTGCCACAGGACTCCTCACCGCTTTTGAAGATTCAGACTAACACGGCTACCCCTCTGATGTATGAAAAATGTATACCCTGCAAGAGACATAATTAGCCTAACCTCAAGCCCCAGTATAGACACAGTGAAGTTGATGGAAGAATTCTTCTCTAGACCTAGCTATCTCTGTTCCAGAGGATAGATTTGCTATAGCAATGGAGAAACACTTTGCATCTCAGTAGCAAGTGTCTTCAGTACTGTATGACAACAGTGTAGCAGCAGCACTGCAGCTGTGCCATTATAGCACTTGTAGTGTGAACGTACCCTTAGTAATAGCAGGTGAAATTTCATTCTGTGCATAAGTCTATCATAAGACCAGTATACTAGTTAAGTCTAACCTAAGCCTGCAAGACACTGGAGCCTTGAATGGTCCATATGGCTGCTGTCTTAAGCTCAAGAGTGAATTTCACTGAAATATTCTGGTTCTCTTCTTATTTTGGATTTAGACCATTTTTACTTCTGACTTCAACAGACTTACTCCAGATTTTCATCAGTGTAATTGAAAACAGAATCAGACTCAATATATGGAGTGCTAGAATAGAATTAATTTAAGTATTGCCATTTAAGCATTTATCTTATTTGACTATTGCTACAATGTTATTTATTGTGCAAATTTAATATTTTTAATTCATGTCATTGCAACCTTAGTATTTAACATGTATTTGTATTTATTAATATATATGTACATGAACAGGAAAATTCATCATGTAAATCTAGTATAATTTCATGTGCTGTTCAGATTGTTTTTCCCAAATAAGCAGAATGTCTTTGATTTTTTTTAACTATTTTTGTAATTGCAGAATGCTGAAGCCTGGAACAATTTATCAACTGCATATATCAGATTGAAACAAAAGTAGGTACTTCAAAAGCTTTAGGGAATACTGCTTCCAAAATAAATATTTCAGATTTTCTTTTTCCCAACACGGATATTATTCTCACAGTTGGGTTTACTCATTAATACCAGCCCTCTACTCTTTTTTGTAGTCTCCCATTAGGTGTCCTTCAATGACTCTCATTAAAAATTAATCACCATTCAGCAGATAGAGATGCATACACATAATAGTCTACTTTTTGGTTTTTTCCTCTAAATTAACCATTAATAGATGAAACCCAGACTCAAATCACCTAATTCAGATTTCTGTAATTTGAGACTTTAATATTATAAAGTTTCCTATAGATGCCTTTTGATAATATTCTCGCAAGGGCTTTATATTAGAAGAACAGGTTAATTGAGAGAATTTTCTGTACTTGTCTGTGCTATTTATTTTCTGTACTTGTCCTGGTGTCTTTGTGAAAGTCTTGAAGTTACTTCACCCTCAGAAATCAGGAAGCTTGAATCATACAGTTACTTATGTATTCATTGTGCCTGTTGAACTCTGAAAAGGACAGCTTGTTGCCAGTTCACAAGCCAGGCTGGTTATGCAGTCACTCAGGCTTTGTGTATACTTACCTGGAAGGAGGAATTAAGATACACAACTCCAGCTACATTAATTGCGTAGCTGGAGTCAGTGTACCTTAATTTGACCTTGGTGCTGTCTCCACAGCGGGAGGTGGATGGGTGCGTTCCTTACTCCTTGCAAATCAAGGAGTATTGGTGCTGACCGGGGCAATCTCAGCGTTCAAGTTGGTGAGTCTTTACTAGACCTGCTAAATCAAACTCCAGAAGATCAAATGCCAGAGCATAGGGATGTAAGCGACTAGTCGACTATTCAATATGCATATGCTTATAGTTGCCCCCCCTACCCCCCCTCCCCCGCCTCTATCAGAAAGAGGCAGCAAGGTAGGGGAAGCAGGAGCCAGTGCTGGAGGGAATCTGTTTAAAACTGGTTCCCCCCAGCGCTGTCTCTGTGGGGGTGGAAGGAACTGGAGGTGCTTCCATATTGGAAATGTAGCAAGAGAAGGGATCTTGTACATTCCAGAAGAAGTGCTGTGTCAAAGTCAGACAGGACTCACAGATTTGTCAGACCGCTCTGTTTATTTCAGCAAAGCTCTGCTAAAATGCATCCAGAAAATGTGAGCCTCAAACAAGGTTCAAACCCCTTGATTTATACAGTCAAAAGGCCAAGTTAACAGGATCAAAAGAGGGGCAAAACTTCACATTATTAGTGTGGTTAAGTATCTTCATTTCAATATCAAGCACACAGCAATCTCCTGTCCATATCTCCTTGATTATCTGGAATTGCTTTCTGCCTAACACCTAATGTTCCTTTTCCTGTTAAACTTAGGCCCATCTGGCTAGCACCTTGATCTGCATACCTACAATCAACATTAACATACTTTTCTTCTTCCTCTTAAAAGACAAACAGAATTCCTTCAACTTATTCAATTATTACAGCACAATTCATCTTTCTCTTACAGTATAATTCTTTCTACTTTCACAGCTGCGAGGAGCACGGGGCCAGCCGGGGACTGCTTGAGTCCCCTGCTTGCCATGTCCTCCATGTGCATTTTGCTTTTGAAATGTAGCAAGAGTCAGTGTTGCTCTTGCTACATTTCAGAGGCAGTGGCGCCCTTATCGACTAATCGAGTAGTCAATGGAAATTCCATCAACTATTCGATTAGTTGATTAATCTAAATTTAACATCCCTATCAGAGCATCAATCTTCCTGCTAGTGAAGACGTGGTCTCAAAATGCAGTGTTTTAATTCAGAAGTAGTTAATGCACAGTATTTTTTTTCCAGTCAAAGGATGTTGTTCTCTTTGGCACCTACATCAGAATGATTTTTGCCTGTCCATTTACAGCACGGGACTAAGGCACTATTTAGCAATCTATTCTACTTAACTTTTTTTTTTTTACTATGACTTCAATTTTATGGTATTGTCTGGGTATACTGAAAGAAGAATGGAGACAAGTGATATGGGTTTTAATCAGACACAACTTTATTATACAGATGTCTGGGACTACACAGCAGATGAAAACTGGTGTGCAGGTCAATCCATATTACTTTTAATCATTACTTGGGGCTCCCCTAGCCTCCTTTTATTTCCATCCCGGTCCCCCACCAACTCAGTGCTTGGACCTTATCATCTACCACCTTTGTAGGAGGTATAAGGTGGACAATGACAATAGAGGGCGGGGGGGGGGGGAGAGTTTGTCCCCCTGCCATACCAGTCAAGAGTACCTGAAACGCCTCCCCCATTCAGGGTTGTTTTTTTTTTTTTTTTTTTTCCCCCAAGGATCTCCTTTTAAGTCCTTTCCATGCCATTTATTTGATCTCTGGATGCCTTCCCGGTGGAGTACCTGCATTGTATCTCCACCCAACCTTATGAAATAAGTTACCATATATGGCCTACCATATATTCTTCATATCCAAAAAGGTTCTCCCGGGTCCTTGCTGGGAGAAGGCAAAAAACTCACTCCACTGAAACTGTATGCAAGAGCAACTAGCATGATGTCCACAACAGGTCCTAACCCAACTTGATGTTTGCCTCTACTAGTAGAAGGAATCTGGTTGTTGGCTTTCCTTGCTGCATGTAATAAGGAAGGGTTTGTATCTTTAAATCTTTCAAACCCCACATTCTTGAAGAAGTGAGTGAATGCTACCAAATGCCTACCTCTTTGCAGCAGTTTCTGACTTCCTCTCCTTCAGACATAAAGCAGACAGTCTTTCTCCAGTAAGCCCTGACAGCCCCTCTCCATGTTTTTGTGGTGTAGTTATTATCCAGAGAAACTTATGCCAAAATTGTGAAGTATTTCATGCCCTTAACAGACACAAAAAATATTAAGTGTTGAAAATTTTTTTTGTTGTGCTGTGAAATGTTGTCACTTTCATATTTCCTTCCCTGGTAATAACTGAGCATTAAAAAGCTGTTTTATTTTTCAAAAATCAATTACAACCTCAGTGAGAGGTTGATTGTGTTGTCGTCATTAGTTGGCAGAATTCAGTTTCTAGATTAAAAATATCAATACAAATGGCCTAAAGTGCTCAAATAACACCTGCTTTCTAGTTTCTTTTCTTATATAATATTGTTGCATGTATTGTATTATTTTCTTTATATGCATAACAGAAATACTGTCCATTATACTAGTGCTCCTTTCATTGCTTTTAATCAGAAAAGCGCTAAAACTCTATTTATCGCTTTTGGTTAATGACAATAATATTTGTGCATCTTGATCAAAACCTTATGTTTGATCAGTCAAGTATTTGTAGACAACTTAAGACAGTAAATTATGTTGTTTTTCTTTTGAGGATTATGTGTGAGGGGAGATTGATGGAGTATTTTCATTTTCTGTGATTACTTAAGTAAAGGGCTAACAATGTCTTTTGCAAAGGAAGGCATATAAAAAATGGCTCAACACCGGAGGTTGAGTTCTCAGGAAGCAAACCCATGGTCTGCTTGTGTGGCTGTTCCAGGGACATAGGAATTGAAAGTGGTCAAAGACCACTGATCCAATATATGTCTCTAGAACAGTAATAGAGGAGAAATTATTGTGGCAAGGCCAACAGCCATGTCATTCTCACTAAGGACAATTGGTATCGGAGAGAGAGAAACACACACATCTGTGGAATTAACTGGTTTGAGTGGAAGGGATTGAAAGAAAGTGATTCCCAGACTTTCATGTAAATTCTGAGCAACTAATCTTAATGTTGCATCAGTTTTCAAAATGTATTTGTGAATTATGTAGCCTTTAAGTAAATACAAAATGCTTTTAATATATTAAATACCAAATATTTTCTTTTTATTCTTAACTAGAAACAAAGCATTTCGCACTCTTCAAGAAGCGCTCAAGTGTAACTATGAACACTGGCAGATTTGGGAGAACTATCTTGTTACCAGTACAGACTTTGGAGAGTTTTCAGAAGCAATAAAAGCTTATCATCGGCTCATGGATTTACAAGAAAAGTACAAAGATGTGCAGGTCAGACAGATTACTTTTTATGTTTTTACATGTTCATATATAGTCTTTTTCTTTTCTTTTTTTTTTGTAGCGGTTATTTGCATCATTATCAAGAACATTTCAATACTGATAGCATTATTTGCAATGAAAGATATCCAGGCAAGTCTGCTTCTTTATGAGACTTTGATTATAAAGAGGGGAGATGAAAACAGTACTCTGGCTTTGGGGAAGAGTAGATTTAGAGTTTGCTGCTCAGGTCCCTCCCTAAATTAAACTGTTGGGGATTTTTTTCATATTTCATGCACTGTTACGTATCTCACTGTAATTATTAATACAGATTGTTTTAAACCATTCAGCTGTAGTAAGGTTATGATTTTTTCCCCATACATTTGAAAGTGAATATCTTATAAAAGCAAACCTTTGCAAATGAATTAAATTTCATGTATTGAAAAATATGTAATTGTGATTTTAAACCTGCATAATCCACAACTGAAAATGTAATGGATGAACTTTATATGCCTTTCACTACAGTAAATGAAAGCTATTGTTGGTATGTTTGTTTTTTAATATTAAATGTGCTTTATAGCCATGACAAACATTGAGTTTGATCCTGCAATGTGAAGAACAATCTATACTATGGTAGTCAAAAGGAATCTTGCTTGCCTTTCTTGTTTTGTTGGTTTACTTTTTAAGTGCCAGAAGTGCTCAAGTATTAGTATTAATCAGTTGTATAAAACTGCCACACGCAAGTCAGTGGTGGTTCCGTATCAGTAAAATCAGTCACATTTGAGATATCTAACACTGAAATGTTTTAAAGCTCTCTCGTGTATTTCAAGCACAAATCAATATCTATGGAAACTATAGTGTTCCATATGGAAAGGATTAGTCTGTTGGCAGCTACGATGCTGTAATTAGCAAGGAATCCTGTTTATTCATGGAGACATAGTGTAAATTTTCTAGATATGAAGTGACTTTCTGAATTACTAATTCAGATAATATTTGTGTTATACAATACAGTCCAGAACTGATCCTAATATCACTCTGGTTGATCAAATTATCATTAGCCTAACAGAGTAAAATGTCCTGCATTCACATAACATGTCAAAAAGTGTGCCTTTTCTGCTGTGAGACTTCACGTGTTTTGTGCTGGTACATGCTCCTTTCAGAATCAAGTGTGTTTTTAGGATTGTATTTTGGATATTCACTTACGCTTTTAGCATAGTGGTTAGAATGATTTTCCATTTTGTTACATAATTTTCCTTTCTGTTCTGTTCTCCCATACAATTTTCAATCACAAACTGTTTTTTGTTTTTTTAGGACTGTATCAATTTTAGATGTCCTGAGTTTCCATTTATGGTGTCCTAGTAGAAAGGAACCTTCAAAAGTCTTCCAAGTTTCTGCATATTCTCTTTAACGTAGCTTTATGCAATTAGAGGGATTTTCATATGTGGTTGTGAACAACCCTAAATCTGATTAAGAATTACAGGAAGGCTTATATCAATAATTGCTTAGAGAGGTACAAAGTACTCTCATAGCTAAAAATATATAGATAAAAACAAATAGACTGTAGATGTGGCTAAGTGGAAGTTGGTGTGTGTAATGCCTCTTTCCATGCCAACACAACTTGATGTTCTTGATAGATACATTCAGCTGTATTAATTGACATGTCAAGAAAGAAAGGGGGAAGAACATAAACATTGGACAAATCAGTATAAAATAACAATCTAAATTAGGAGGCTACATATAAATTAGTGCATAATGCTTTAACAGTACAAGTCCTTGACCCATACGTTAAAAAAAACAAGGAGTCCAGCTGCACTTCAAAGACTTAACACATTTATTAGAGCATTAGAGAATAAGTTTTTGTGAGCGATGACACACTCCCTCAGATGGTGAAGAGAAAAATCCCCTTTTCTCTTCAGAATCTGAGGAAGTGAGTTGAAGCTCATGAAAGCTTATGCTCTAATACCCTAATAAATGTTCGGAAGCTTATGATACCATCTACATGTTTTGTTAGTCTATAAAGTGCTACCAGACCATTTGTTGTTTAAGTTTATCCTAATAAATATGTTAGTCTTTAAAGTGCCACCTGACTCCTTGTTGTTTTTGCGAAAACAGACTAATGCAGCTATCTCTTATACATTAAAAAATCACCCAAGGTGTGCTTCGTAGCCCATTGTTTCAGTATTGTCCGATATAAGACTACATGTACTAATGTATATTTAGTGTGTAATTGAAGTAATTTAGAATATCTCTCTTTTTGTATGCTGTGTTAAGATTCTTAATTTTATTTCAGCATATTATACAAATACGTTTTAAACAAATACAATTTTATTAAAAGGAGTTGGTAATTGAATTATATTATGTTTTCTAGTTGTACACGAGGTCATAGCTTTTCTGTTTTGGACTTGTGACCACACAATGTAATTGTGGGAAAAGATGCTCCTGAGTTATTCTAGTTATCTAATGATATCACAGATCCCTTCAGGGTGGGAAATATAATAGGCTATAGGATATTTTGTGAGATTGAATGTGTACACATTACAGAGGCTATAGTCAAATTATAAAGAGAAAATAATATTCATTCCTATATCTAAAATAACAGTCATCTTGGGAAAACTGAGATGTGGTACACTAACAGTTGATCTTTCCATGGATCACATGTCTAAGCTAACGCTGGAGTTTTTAAGATATTAAAAATGAATATATTAAGTGACAGCACTGCCTTTCATATATAAGAAAGCTTCCTCTCCTTCTCCTTAGCTTACAGCTCCTTCTCAGATTTGCAATATGAACACTTACATTTACAATGTGTACATTTTAAAGCTCATTAATCAGAACAAAAATGATTGAATGGAACATGTTCGCAAGACAGACTGTTGGTCATGGCACCTAGATATTAGTTGAAGGAAAAAACTTGAAGGAGATTCTTTGGCACCTTTTAAGAAACATAACGTTCACCATACATACATACATCTATATTGATCGGTAAGAATTAAGGTTGAATAAAGGGCTATATTATATCAAGTAGTATTAAAAACTGATTCCTGAATAGTGTCACTAAAATCATGTGCATGTTATTCTTAGCATTCCTTTTTATAGTCCTGGCCCTTAAAATTTGACAATTTTTCCCCGATATAAAAAACCTAGATTTACCTGAAATTGTTTGGGTTTCCTAACTCAATGAATTTTTGTATTTTTGGAAAATAAAATGAAAATGTATGTGCATTATTTGAATCATTGCTCTGGGGAGCAATTGGGAATGAGGGGTTCAGTATGTAGGCTGCCTGGGAAAAGAGGACTACTCCAGTCCCCTCTCACCACAACAGCTTGGAGCCAGGTGAGAAGTGTCTTTCCATGGCTGCTGCAGCTCCAGCAGGTACTGCTAAGGGAGTAGTACATGTCCCTCAGGTGGGGCAGGTCAAGGTATGTCTGCCCCCTGCAAGCCCCAGCCAGCGTGAGGAATGCAACAAACTATGTACTTTCCTCTTGTTCCCTGATGGGGAATAGTGAGCAGTGTTCCCATATGAATCAGAGGAGGTAGGAGAGCTTCAGCACTTCCTGCTCTCCCTAAAAGGGCACCTGTGGGCTGGGAGGCTCCAGATTGGGGCAGTCCCAGAGAGGAGGATGTACCCCCAGCCAGCTCCTTGCACTTTCCTGGTGATTCTGTCTTTTTTCTGTGTGGTTTAATGAGAAGCAGACCCGTTCCAGGTAAATCCCATTTTCTTGGCGTATCTAAACCCTTCTTCGAGAGAGGTTCCTATAGGTCTCCACAGCAGGTGTTGGTGCGTCCCAGCGCTGCAGACCAGATTCTTCACAGCAGTGCATGGGGGCCTTGCATTTGTGGCAGGGGAGGAGTATGTGTGCCACTCGGATCTATTGTGCATGCGTGGCCACCCTCCCCCTCAGTTCCTTCTTACCATCCCCAGCTTAAGACTGAGCTCAGCAGTGCTCATCACTCTTCATTAATCCTGTAGATAAGTAGTTAAATTTTTAGTTCTTTCTTCCTCAGTTACCCTATGCCTTATCCAAATTCATCTACCTTAAAACAAAACAAGAAAACCTCCAGTTTTCGCCAACTTAATCTCCCACTGTTTGCATTCACCACAATGCCAGGGTCACCAGGCTTTAAATGTCGTTTGGCCTGTAATGATGACATATCTGTGTCCGATGGGCACGCTAAGTGAAATGCCTCAGGGAGTCCCATGTTCAACAGGACTGCCAGCACTGCACCAAACTTGAGGCGCAGTGGCAGGGACCTCAGCCTGAAAATGATTGTTAGAAAAGGCACAACATCCCTCCTTGGACCTTGGCACACAAGGTCTTGACAAGACTTAAAAAGGGAGGGGAATCCCCAAAGACGGGAGCACAAGGGGCAGTCGCCTAAGCAGCGCACAACCGAAAAATCGGTACCAAGGGCTGAGAGGTCACCTCGCCTCAGCACTTGACACCCTGGGCACTTCTAGCATTGATCAGACTTTCTCCAGGCACGGTACCCACGGAGCCCGTACTGAGGCTACAAGCCCTTCTGTGCCTGCCTCTCGTGTCTCGGCACATACTATAGCACCAAGTAACCAGACTGTTGAACTCTCAGCACCAATGCCTATTGCCACTGTACCACAGCAACCAGCCATGCAGTTCATCAGCACTGTCCCACCAATAGCATCATATCTACCTCAGCACTGCATCCCACATTGGTGCCAACCACAACCACGCCAGCCCTGGTACCGTTCATGGTACCAACTACTCTGGCACCCAGGTATTTACACCGGGGAGACCTTGCTGTTTCATCTACATTTAATTCTCCATTCCTTAGTACCAACAAGTCACCTCCATCAGTGTTACCAAAACATGTCTCATCACCTCCACTTTTCTCCAGCGATGATGACAATGAGGAGGGGCTATCATTCTCACCCCAGTTATTGCCCAGTACCGAAATATGTGTCTTCAACTCATCCCACCTTTAAGCATCCAGTGAGCATGCCCCTCTGAGGTCCATACCCGTGGATGCCACCGCCTGTGCATTATGCTGCATAGTGGCAATATTGGACCCCATGGGCATGACTACCTAAAGACATTCAGAAAAAGAAACGTTCCCAGCCTGTACCCTCTCCTCCACCTCAGTCTCCACAGAGGAAGCAGCAGGAAACTGCTGATCCACAGTCTTGCAAGTCAGGCCTGGCTACATCCCCAGATACAAATTCATTGTCTTCACCTGATGAGGCAGCCATGCCACTGCCTCCAACTATAGCTGATGACTTTATTCCCTTTCAGGATCTCTTTAGAGGGTTTGCAGCTGACCTGAATATTGCTATGGAGGAGGTGCAGGAGACACAGCACGAGTTCACCAATATCCTCCAAGCCATGCCATTGGCCAAGATACTTTGCCCATTAATCCAGCCGTTATGAAGCCTGCCAAAACTGTGTGGCAGACACTGCCTCTATCCCCCCCAGCCTGTAAGAGGGCGGATAGGAAATACTGTGTTCCCCCAAAAGGGTCGAAATTCCTCTTCACCCCCTGCTCTCAAATTCTCTGGTAGTGGATGCCACCCATCAGAGGAACAAGCAGCATCTGCCTCGATCCATCCTGGCTGATAAAGACAGCAAAAGACTGGATTTGTTTGGTAGGAAAGCCTACACCTCATCCATGTTGCAGTTCAGAGTTGACAGTTATGCCACACTCCTTAGTAAATATGATTTTAATGACTACTCAAAGTTCAGCACTTTTATTGAGGGATATATCCGAAGCCAACAATCAAGAATTCAAGGTGATCATTGTGGAAGGCCATGCAATATCACCAACAGCTCTACAAGCTTTTCTCAATGCTGCAGATACCTCCACCAGATCAACAGTAACTGCAGTCATTATGAGATGGGCCTCCTGGCTTAACTCTTCAGCGTTTCCTCATGAAATTCAGGCAACTGTGGAGGACTTACCATCCGAGGGTGAAAATCTCTTTTCAGTTGAGACCAGTGAGGTCCTTCGTTCCGTGAAGGATTCCTGGGCGAAACTCCGCTCTCTTGGCATCCACACACCTGCAACCAGAAGGAGGCAGTATAGATACCAACTGTACTTGAGACCAAGGTATCCACCTTACACCTACCAACACCACAGACATTACATCTGATAGGATTGTTTGTAGTATTCATCTATCAGGATACTCCATCCCACCCTCCCACCCTTCTACTCTGTTCCCCTTTAGGGACCACTCTCATCAGGCTATCTTGAAACAAAAGGTCAAACAACTCCTATAATTCAGCACTATAAAAGTGGTCCCACAGGAATATCATGGGAGAGGATTTTATTCACATTATTTCCTCTCGCAGAAAAAGACTGGAGGATAGCATCCAATTTTGGACCGTAGAGCCCTTAACACATTCGTAAAAAGGCAAAAGTTCAAGATGGTAATGTTAACTACCATTATATCTTCTCTGGAGCTGGATGATTGGTTTTTGTCTCTCGACTTAAGGGATGCCTATTTCCATATTATTATTCATCATGCTCATGGACAATTTCTCCGTTTCATCTTAGGTACACAGCACTACCAATATACTGTCCTACCCTTTGGACTCTCCAGGGCACCAAGACTATTTTCAAAGATGCTGGTGGTGGTTACTGCGTACCTCAAGAAATAGGACATTATTATCTACCCTTATGTCGATGTTTGCCTCATCAAGGCAAGAACTGAGTATGACTTTCATCGCAGCACTTATCTCATCCAAAAATATTTTCAATCTTTTGGCATTTTAGTAAAGGAGACAAAATCAGTGCTCACACCGTCTCAATCCACACAATTCATTGTAGCACATCTCGATTCAACTATTGCTATATTCTCTCTATGGCAAGACAGGTTTTTAAAGATTCTCAATCTAGTTCTAAGCTGCTCCTAATGCAGCCTGTCCTCATGCACAACTGTCTTCAGCTTCTAGGCCACATGGCATCCTGAAACCCTGTTGTTCCAAATGCTTGTCTCTTCATGAGATGCCTTCAGGGCTGGCTCAGGTTGACCTACAAACCAAATCTCCACCCTCTAACCAAAATCCTCTCTCTTCCTCCCACAGTAAAAAGTGCAATATTATGGTGGACAAAACCAGAGAATCTGTGCCTAGGAATCCCCTTTCAAATTCCAAAACCCATGGTAGTCATCACTACAGATACCTCTTTACAGGGTGAGGAGCGCACATAATACTTCATGACTCAGGGCCTATGGACACCAACAGAATGGGTGCTACACATCAATGTCCTTGAGCACAGAGCCATTCAGCTCACTTGTCAACATTTCCTTGTAGCCTCTTTCTGGCCCCGGCAACCATTGTTCCCTCTCTTGAACAGAATGGCTCTGTCCTCCAATCATGCTTCCATGCAATCCGAAGGTCCTTTTCCAACCAGGGCTCCAAGTTCCACACCCACAGTTTGTAACACTGCACCAAAAAGCCTGCTACCTAGATGGCTCTCAGAGATAAAGCTACAGTGCTAAACCCAGGTACAAAATGTGCTTCTCCAGAGTAGAGTCCGTTCAACTTGCAAGACATATAGGGGCAAAAGATCACAATTTGTCCACTGGGCTACTCCGTGCAGCAAGCCCAGAGACAGTCACATTACCTGTGACACTTGACTACTATTGCATTTTAAAAACTCCCATCTCGCTATCAGTTTGATTAAGGTACACTTGGCAGCTTTCGCAACATTCCATAAGAAGATTGATGACATCATGGTCTTTGCACATACCAGGTCGAAGCAATTCCTGAAAGGCCTACAAACGTTATACCCAGATGTAACCATTCCACATACACATTGAAATTAAATTTGGGACTTACACCCTCACAAAGCCCCCATTTGAACCCATGGCTACGTGTTCGCTTCTTCACCTATCCTTGAAAATGGCATTTCTAGTGGCGGTAACATCAGCCCATCAGGTAGGGGAAATGGCTGCCCTCGTGGCAGACCTGCCCCCCATACACCATCTTCTTCAACAACAAGGTGTCTCTGTGCACCCATCCCAAGTTCCTCCCCAAGGTCCAATCATCTTTCCACATCAATCAAACCATCCACTTACCTGCTGCTACATGGACCTCAAACTAACTTTTGCCAGGCACTACCCACTTTCTCAGGGACCTCTTTCCTCCAGCAGGGTGGTGCAGGTTGTTTTGTAAATGGCCTACTTACCTGATCTGAAGTCCCTACCTCCATAGGACACATTGCTTTTCAGTCACTTGCTATGGAGCACCCACAGGGATGTGTCTTGAAGAAGAGGTTACTCACCTTTAGCAGTAATTGACGTTCAAGATAAGTATCCCTGTGGGTGCTCCACTACCCTCTGTTCCTCTCTTTTACTTCAGACTCCTTTTTGTTACCAGGCCAGGAGTCCAGGTGGAGAAGGAACTGAGGGAAAAGGTGGCCGTGCATGCACAGTAGTCCCGAGTGGCAGCTGTGCATCTCCCCTTCCATTCATGCACAACCCCCTGCACTGCTGTGAAGAATCCGGTCTGCAGCACTGGAACACATAAACACTGGCTGTAGAGCACCCACGGGGATGCTCATCTTGAAGAACGTCCGTACGTCCGTTTCTGCTAAAGGTGAGTAACCTACTCTTACCTTGCTTGAAGTTATAAGAGGAAGCTGCGTGCCAGATTTGGTAGTCCTAGCTCTTACCGTTTAGGAGGAGTTCTTGAACAAACAGACATATAGTAGCTATATGGTAGATTGCTTATATTTATGATTGCTTTTGTTATTTTTTATATTTCCCTATACTTACTGTGGCAAATACCTTTAATATTGCAAATACTTAGGTAATCTAGTATTAAAGAATCCTGAATGTATGCCATTTGGCAAGTTTTTAGGGCACTCCTGTACAGATTCTCAGCTGATGTAAACTATCTTTACACCAGCTAAGTGTCTGCCTCCCTCAATTGTTTTAACTTCTGGTGTGTATGGGAATGTTATCCGAGGCACTTCCAAACGTGGTAATTACATAACTTTTCACAGAATGCCGATCACTGGAGCCAAGCAGTCAGTGTTGATCTGTTATGTTAACATGCTGAGGATAACAAAGGATACCAGATGCTCTATTGGTGGCTGGGTTGTTTTGCAACATCGCTGTCAGGAGCAAACAGACATGCTGTACTGTCTGTGAATGTGAGTTCAGTGTGCGGCATAACATGAATACAGAATCCCACAGAGGAAACCACATAGAATAAAAATTTCTACTGCCTCTTCCCATTATGTATTATCCTCATATAACTGACTCATGCTGCTAAAATGTTTAGTAATTAGAGGCAGAAGCAAAACTTTTTGTACTTGTGTTTCTGTAAGGACACTCTCCAACAGGGATTTTGAATGAGGAGGTGGAGGCGAGGGTGATTAACATTTTCAAGAGCCACCTATTCTCTGACATGGCTCATTAGTGGTCTCTTCCTTAATTTTAAGCTTTAATTTGGGAAAGTATTTACAGTGAATATATTTACAGGGAGCTGCATTACAGAGTGCTGACTTTGATCACAAGGGACCTGTTATCTGAAGTGCCTTTCCTCACTTGAGCTTTGTCAGCTCAGCTTTGATTAGCATCAGTGCAGCATTTAAACATGTTTTCACGAGTTGTATTTTTATATGAAAGGAATTGTTGTATTTCGCAATTACCTTGTTCTACATTAACTAACATTAATTAAGATGTTTAAGGATATTTTTTCTTGTGCCTTTTTTTTTGTTTGTTTGTTTATAATAAATTAGTATGGGTCACAAAAAATAGGAGAGGAAGTGGAATCCTGGTATAGTGGAACACTTACACACCCAGAGGCTTTGGACAGTGATCCTATGAGGAATAGCTTATTAATCAGACATAAAGAAAATAAAAGATGTTGCTTGCACAGGATCATTTTTAACTTAACATCTATTGAATATGGAGTATTAGCGGACATGGGAATTTAACTTCCCTCTGAGATATTTAAATTAAAGTTTTACCATTACAATTTTTAGTCTGAAGGTAGAAAGTTGTGACTTGATTGCTACCCTGCTTTGGTGTTTGGATGCAATCACATCCAGTTCCAACAAAAATATTAACAACTGTGCAATACAACCAAGACATTATTATGTTTTAGCTCATTTTCAAATTGAACCTTCAGTGTAGTATTTATCTGTTTTTATACTATTGAATGTGATATAGCAATGGAATACAGTGTTATTTACATTACTTATTGCCTTTCAAGGGCATAACTGTTACATGACTCTGTATTTAAAAAAAAATTAGAAATATTAAGGTATACATATTGGAATTTACAGCCCCAGGAGGACCACAACCTGATTAATATTTGGGCATATTATCCACAAAATTATTGTATATTGTTGTCACTCCCTCAGTAACAGCACCAAATATTTTATTTCCTACGACTGTCTTCAAGAGTAAAAGTCTAACTGTTGATCAGAGGAAAAATAGGTCTGCCTTCACACTAACTTAAACAATTATTTAGAAAATATGTATTAATAATTTTGTAAAAGATTAAATAAAAATGTTAGTTTGATATCAACTCTGAATAGAAAGTTTTTGGATTTTTCCACTGGGATGTTTTTTGTGGTTGCTTTTATTTTTCTATTATCTGTGTATAATAGTTCGCAATATTTTAGTAACTTTTGTAATATTGTCATCCATTTTAAAAGTATTATGTACTGACCAGGAATTTGAAATACCTAATTAAGCATCACTTGATTGCTGTTGGTTTTGACCAAATAGTGTAATTCAGTTATACTGTTAAGAAAAACATTTAATTGGAAATACTGAGCTATCATCTAAGTATTTTAAAACTTTAGTCCATTTAAATCTGTTTAAGAACTCCTCTTAAACAGTAAGAGCTAGGACCACCAAAATTGGACAGTCAGTATCCAGCTTCTTCTTGTATCTTAAACGTAAAGCAAAGTAGGAGTTTGGTTGTGCCAGGAATTCAATTGTGTATCTGTCCCCCAGCTGGGGAACATAACACCCCTCCTCTGGTTGTGCCCACTGCAGCTGCAGCAGCCATAGACAGGCATTTCTGACTAAGGATGTTAAATATCGGTTAATTTGCTATCGGTCAGCTCCCGCAGTGGGGCTCTTGTACATTTTAAAGGAGAAATGCGGAACTCTGCATGCAGCCCAGGGCCAGTAGGAAGTCCCACTGATTTTGGGCTGCACGCAAGCGTGCTAGCTTTGAAATGTACAAGAGTCCCCAGTGAGGGCTTTTGTGCATTTCAAAGCAGAAGCACCTTCATGGAGTCTGGGGTCAGCTCCATGTTGCACTGCCAATTTGAAATGCCACGTGGAGCCAGCTGTCCACAGGTTCCATGCAGCATTTCCCCAGAACCCAGAGTCAGCTGGGGACTTCCCAGCTGATCCTGGGTTCTGTGGAAATGCTGAGTGGAGCCTCCAGGATCAGCTGCGGAGTCCCCAGCTAACCCTGGGCTCCACATGGTGCTGGCGCTTTGAAATGTAGAGGCGGCATTTCAAAAGGTCAGCGCCACACAGCTGAGCCGGGCCTCAGCTGTGCGGCGCTGTCACTTTGAAACGCTCAGGATCAGCTGTGTAACGCTGCCACTTTGAAGTACCCCTTCTCCCCCCTCCCCACTCCCTTTGCTGCCTCTATCATATAGAGGCAGCGCAAGGGGGACAGGAATCGACTGGTCGCCTAGTCAACTGACTGTCCAATAAGTATTTGCTTATCAGATAGTTGACTGATCCTTAACATCCTTACTTCTGACCTGGCCACAAGTTGCTGTGGGGTGAGAAGGCTATGGTTGTCCTTTCTCCCCTGGACCGCCTGCATTCCGAACCCCCCTCATCCCAAACTCAACCCCGAAAAAATGATTTAAAGGAAGAAAAAGAAAACTTATTTGATTTAAGGACTTCAAGTGACAAATAAAAGTTGTTTGCGGGCTTAAAGTAATGTTATTTGGAATGTGTAATATTATTGTTATAAATACAACTATTATTATGAACAGCACAGAATATGTAATAACAAGTGTTTTCAATCTCCTGTACACATCTTCATTTTTAGGGGTTCTAAGCTCTTTATATGTTTAGCAGGTGGTGTAGGTACATCAGTGAATCCCTCTGAAGTAATCATAAAAGTAAAGAGAGATAAAGAATATTAAAACTGCAATGCCAAGCACTCAGAAGTTAGAAAATACCAAAACTAGGGTGATCTGTGCAACACACATTACCCCACACTTTTTTCCTACCTGGCTCCCAGCCTCTGACTCTACCCCAGCCTATTCTCTCCACTTCCCTAGTCCAACTCGCTTGTTGCATCTACATTCAAATGAGGCAGCATCCTCCTTACTATCTTAGCCCAGCAGGGGCATTAGCAACATAGGAAAGATTGGGCCCATGCTCTCAACTCCTGTGCCAGCCTCAGCTCAGCTTGTAGCACTCCAGAGCTACAATTGCAAAGAGTCCTGCTCAGCCCTAGGCTGGAGTATGCGCAAATTGTGATTTTTTTTTTTCCCAAAGATGTATAACTTGAACAAACTGCCAGATTTTCACAGGTTGGGGAAAAGACACATCCCTGACATAAAGGTCATCCCCTGCCAAATTTAAAATCTCTGCTTCAAAGTGTAGTGAGAGTCACAAAGAAAAGGTTGCCAGAAGTGTCATGCAACCTTAACAAGCGCCAAGGCTCACTTGTAATTTGAAATTGTGTCTAGTATATGCAGCTTCCTGCTCCTGGACCACTACTAAATCCCGCCTTCACACCAGCTTTTTGGGAAAGCACAACATTCCTACCACTGCTCACTTGAGAGAGGACAGATGCCTCCTGCATTTCTGTTTCCCCATTAAATGCCTTTACAAAGTGTCTAAATGAGATTTAAATGGGTCAAACTTATGTACTTTATATACTTTTTGGTATCCCACGTAATTACATAAGAACATTTTTGTAAGATTATTCATCTGTGTGTTGTAAAGTCTTTGATTTACTAAATTATCAGAGTATACACTGGAGACCAAATGTTGCAGAGATATCAACATCTAATACTAGTTGGTGTTTATCAGGATATAAATTGAAAGCTCTCTCTGACTGCTTTCTAAGGTGCTGAATATTCTGGTAAGGGCAGTGGTGGATGGACTGGCTGATCATAATGGAGAAGTGGCAACAGGATTGAAGGGGAAATTGCAAGAGCTACTTGGTAGAGTCACTTCAAGAGTAACAAGTGACGCAGACATCTGGAGACTGTATGCCAGACTCTGTGGAAATGGACAAAGTGATAACCCTGCAGATACTGAAAAGGTAAATGTTGAGGTTGTTTTTGTATATATTTTTTCCTAGAGAACAACAGAGTGATGTCCTCATGTCACAGCGTCCACAGGCCAGGGGGTAGGCATGGACAGGTAAAGCCCATTCCCTAGCCTTGCCCCTTCATCCCTGGAGCCAAACCCCACCAACTGCCAGCCTGGCCTTTTCTGAAGGCCACATGGAGAGTCAGGGCTGAGGCGCCACAGCCTCGGCCTGCCTCGGCCTTCCCCAGCCGCTGAAGGCAGAGCCGGGCTTGGCTGGGTAGCTGGAGGGTTAGGGTTAGGCTGGTGGAGGGCGGGGGGAAAAAAGGGCCTGAGCTAGTGAGAGGTTCTGGGCTGGTGGGGGGAGGGCCTGGGCTGGTTCAAGTGGAAGGGGACAGAAAGGTGGCTGGGCGGGAGAGCCAGGGTTGCCTACCCCCTGAGAGGGGGGGTTGGCAAGCATAGCGAGCAGGGGGCACAGCTCCCCTAGTTTTCTATTCCTAAATGTAATTTGTTATAGCAGTAGATGGCTGTTATCCTCTAGTGCTTTATCAAGATTCAGCAAGCACTAAGCCATTGTTCTTGTTTTTTGCTGCAGGAATTATGTCCTTTGGGTTTCATTCTCTATACAGTGAAAACTTTGTTATCTGGCATTCAGGGGGAACAGCGGTTGCCAGATAACAAAGCAGCCCATGCTGACTCCCTTTCAGGGGAGTAGGAAGTCGTGTCTCCAGGAGCAGAGTCGGCAGCCCATCTGTCACTCTGTTAAATTCAGACTTTGTTAACCAGTTGAGGGCAATGCAGAGAGAGAGAGAGTGTGTGTGTATTTTTTTTCTTTAGATGGGAGAGGAAGTTTCTTAAATTTTCCATCTGCTCCTGTGTACCTTAAAGTGGGTTTACTTCCTCCACTTAATTCTTAATCTGTTGACATGCCCGTGCTTGTGTACAGTTCTCCTCATAATATTCTGTTTCTATTAGCTTCTAATCCTCATTTCTTCCCCTTTCCCTCAGCCTCCCCTTTCCGAAGTAAGTGCCACACAACTGGGAGTGTTTACTTTGTTATTCATGCTTGATGATGCTTTACATTTGGTATTAAGTTTCCAAAATTCAAATACATGTGCACACTCCCAAAATATTCTGGGTTATCAGATCTTCACTGAACCTGACTTGTTGGCCAGGGACGAAATGTCAGGCAGAAATATTTCTCAATATTCTGTGATAAAACTACTTCTAATCACTTCATCCTTTCTCATTCTATTCTCTTCAAACTACAGGCAGTCCCCGACTTACGTGGATCCGACTTACGTCGGATCCCTAGATACGAACGGGGTGAGGCAACTCCCGCACATGCGCAGCAGCATTCCCGGGGCTTGCTCACCTGGGTCCTAGGATCCTCCTCCTCCTCGGGCCGGCTCGACTGGGGTCCCGCAGAGCTGCCGGGCAGAGGAAAAGTGCCTCCCCACGCCCGCTGCCCCACCCCCACCCCCCTGCCAGCAACAGGCTGCCCCCTCCCCTGAGCAACAGGCTGCCGAACAGCAGACAAAAGCAGCCTCTCTGCCCCTCCTCCCCTCTATACATGCCGGGCTCCCGGAGCGCAGCAGCGTCCCCGGGGCTCGCTCACCTGGGTCCTAGAATCCACCTCCTCCTCCTCTTCGGCCGGCTCCAACTGGCCTCTGCCTGCAGCAGCTGGCCACAGGGACAGGGATCCCGCAGAGCTGCCAGGCAGAGGAAAAGTGCCTCCCCACGCCCGCTGCCCCCCCCCCCCCCGCGGCCTCACATCCTGCACGCCTCCCCCCTGCCCCCCTGCCAGCAACAGGCTGCCCCCTCCCCTGAGCAACAGGCTGCCGAACAGCAGATAAAAGCAGCCTCTCCGCCCCTCCTCCCCCTATACATGCTGAGCTCCCTGGGCAAACAAAGACTTCACCAAAACAAAGTGCTGGCCTCATTGTGTTAGCAAAAAAAGGACCCTCCTCCTAGAACCCTGGGTGGTGTGTGGAAATAAAGCTATTAGCTGAAAGCATGGTGCAGAGCTGTTTGGTATTTGATGAGTTACTCCTTTAGTCCTGAGTTTGTCACAGGGACAGAAATAGATGTGAAATCTTCTGAACGGGGGAACAGACAGCAAAACAAACATTAGAGGGGAGTTAACCTTTCCCTTTGCTATCCAAAACTAAAAAAAATGTTTGGCTAGAGTTTCCCCTACAATATGTACCAGTTCCGACTTACATACAAATTCAACTTAAGAACAAACCTACAGTCCCTATCTTGTACGTAACCCGGGGACTGCCTGTATCCTCTGTAAACTTGCATGCTCTAGCCCTCACTTGCTTTCCCCTGACTCTGATTTGTTAAAGTGGGAAGGAGAGAAGGAAAATTAATCTGGGCTGTCGGGGGAGGGAGAGGGCCTGGGCTGGCACAAGTGGAGGGGGACAGAAAGGTGGCTGGGGGGAGAGCCAGGGTTGCCTACCCCCTGAGAGAGGGGGGTTGGCAAGCATAGCGAGCTAAACAATGCTAGCTAAACAATGAAATTATTTTGCCCTTTTTTCATTCAGACACACAAGTTGCGATATCATGTAATGCATCTCCAAATACTTATCGGGCACAAGAAGTAATTGAGAGCTTGCTTACATTAAAAATGTAATCATGTTAGAGATCCTTGTTACATCATGTCTTCCCCTAACTCAGTAATAAAAGCGATTTCAATATGTAGAGGACACAGGGCTATGCGATATGACCAGACTGGTTATGAAACATGGTTCAAATGTATTCTACCTAGCAAATTGGGACTATATTTGTAAAAGTTTGGGTATACTTTTGTCGGTTCCTTGACATGGTTGTATTTTAGTCTTAATGTAGCATAAAAGAAAACACTGAAGTCTCTACAGATATAATTTAAAGTGTCAGTTTGTAACATTTTTATTTTATTTTACAAAATTTGAAAGGCCACCAATAAGTATTTCATCTCCTTGCTGCCAAGAAGGTTTTCCTGTGCCTATTGGACATTAAATCAAAGTAACTGTCTGTTGCAATTTATCAAAACCCATGTATCATGAAAGAAGCGGAGAACTTGAGTAAAACATATAATAATGTTTGCTGTTTTCATAGAATCACAAATAATAAAGATGGGAAAAGTCCTTATTTGATCATTTTGTCCCTTTCCCTGCAAATGCACCTCACTAGTATTAAACACAATATTAGAAAATGTTCTAGTTGAAAAGACTTAAACAGTGATGCTTACAGCAGTTCTCTTGGGAGAATACTCCACCGCCTCATACATCTGGCTGTTGTTAAGATTTTCCTGGTATTCAGACTAAATTTTTCCTTTCCTAATTTCATCTTTCCATTCTGGTAGTGGCTAGTGTCCAAAATAGTTGGTGAAGCTGCAGGTAATAATCCAGCACAGTGTCCTGATTGCTAATCAGTGTTTCAAAGTGAAATATAGGGACACTGTTGAGTGCCACAAGGAAGCATATTTTGTGAGAAGAATGTAGTTGATGAGGAAGTGGGAAGTAAAAGGTGCTTCTTACTCTACTTAGAGTGAAAAACTGGGACACTTTTTATAGCAAATGATGGTATGGGAGAAAATACTTATCCCTCATTCATTCTTCTCTCCTATTCTCAACTTCTACCTCTGTGATCTAGCTTTAACCTAGCACGTACTCACTCCTTTCTCACACATGCACTAGCTTACTTTCAACCTCCTTCACCAATTCATTCAGTTTTCTCCTTCGCTTTAACTCATGTGTCCCTCTCCCACTTCAGAACCCTCACAATTCCCTCCAATTCAACACCAACTCTCACTTGTACATGAGGCTGAGAACCCTTCCGATTTCCAATTAAGCTCTTTGTCTCCGTACTCTTTCTCTAAACACAGTCAGGCTCAACCCTCCAGGCTTAGATCTTTTCCCCTTTCTGCCTGACATCCAAGTATTCAACCCTTGTTTTGTTACTGGGTCTGGAAAATGAGCTCGTAGCAAGGAAGCATTTTAAGCAGTCCTATAAGCAGCCTCTCTGGGACTACTCCCAAAGAACCTTGGATTCCCTGTTTTGTGCTTCTTTTATCTACTACCTGCACTGATACTACAGAGCAAAAAATTCTTGGTAATAGCCAGGTGTATTGAGTCCTTCAGTTCCCCCAGAAACCCCCCAGTGGCAGTATGCCGTTCAACTGAGACATTATTAGTGCAATTTGGTCCCTTTGGCTTACAATGACCATTCTGTGCACTGCTCCTAATATCTGTACAGTCATAAAAACATAGGGCTGGAAGGGACCTTGTGAAGTCATTAAGTCCAGCCCCCAGTGCTAAGGCAGGACCAGGTAAACCTTAGACTAGAGGTGTGCGAGGTACCAGATCTGGCCCACCAAGCCTTTCACTCCAGCCCACCCAACTGGACTCAAAAGCAGGGAGCAGCCCCGGGGCTCAGAGCAGCTGGTTGCTCCCTTTGACTCTCCCCTCTTGGGGCTGGGTGGGAGCTTTCTGTGCCATGAATGCCTTCCTTCACCCAAACTCTCTCTCAGACCCAACACCCTCTTCTGTACCCCTATCACCTACTCCGAGCTCCCTTTTGCACCCAACCTCCATCCCAGAACCTGCATCCCGTCTATAGAAAAGCGTGGTCCTTGACCACTTACGAAAATTTTGGGGTGGCCACCCTTCAAAAACTTTTGCCCACCGCTGCTTTGGACAATCCCTGACAGGAGATTTTTCCAACTCGTTTTTTAAAGCTTTTAATGATGGAATCTATATGACACTAGATTTTTCCTTTCTCTTCTATTTAGACTCTTCAGATGGTAGTCCACTGTTATAAAGCCTCCTTTGTCATCCTGTAGTCAAGTGATAGAACTTTAACATTTTTAATTTTTTCACACAATGTGTTTAATTTTTGTTTTCCATAAAACTCCAATCCCTATAGGAGGGGAAAAACTAGCAGGCATTCATTAATTAATCCTTTTTAATTTCTCCCACTTACAAAATTGTGTGGAGTTTTTTAGATTTTTTTTTTTTAACCAGATGTATGAGTCTCTCTCTGCATTAACAAAATGCATGTCACTTTGTTTTATTTTTCGAGTGTTTCTGATATTTTTATAGCCCTTGGTATTATTTCTCTTTCCTAATTTGTGTTTGTAGCTTCCTTCATTAATGTGCTGTTCATTCCCTTTTCCAGATAATGAAGATGTTGAATATGACCAACTCCCTGTAGAACAGCACTGCATTCCTAATTCCCAATTTATATTCCCATTTCTCTAGCAAGAATTGTTCTTCATAAATTCATAGTGTTCCATGCCCATGGCTTTTAGAGGTTTTTTCTCTTTATTTGTTCCTATTAATGTAATCAAGGCAGAAATTGTGTTGATGGAGTAGTTATTACCAGAATCACTTGCATTTCATTTATATATTTGCTTAAAAAATGGTACCACATTTCTTTATAATTTCGCATTATACTTTTTCTGCTTCTTATGAAAATTCTTCCTTGTTTACTGATTTTTCTAAATTTCTGTTTGGTTTTTGGACTCAATGCATTATAAAAGGAATAGCTCAGTCTGAGAAAATATTAGGAAATACTATAGAGCTGTGCCCCCTGCTGACTACATTGGTCACCCCCCTCTCAGGGTGGGTAGGCAACCCTGGTGCTCTCCCCATGTCCAGGCCCCTTCTTCTCTTCTGCCTCCCTGCCCCACGCAAGTCTGGGCACCTTCTCCTTCCCTGCCTCTCCCGCCTCACCATCCCAGGCCCTTTCTGCCCCCCCCTCCCCCACTTCCCTTCCCAGCTGTGACTTAACCCTAACCCTCCCCTTCCAGGTGAGGCTGCACCAGGCCTGGCTCTGTGGCCAGGGAAGGCCAAGCCACAGTGTGCCAGCCCTGCCCCTGACAGGACCAGCCCTGCCCCCGACAGCTGGGGATAGGATTGCCAGGTGTCCGGTTTTGAACCAGACAGTCTGGTATTTCAGCTTTCTGTCTGGGAAACAAATTGAGAAAATGATTTCTAATTAAGTTTTTATTATTATCAGGAGTATCAGTGTACCAGACACCTGCATGAGCGTGTCTACCAGCCAGGCAGTATGCAACTATGCAGTAGAGAGGAGAAAGTGGGGACGGGTCCGGGGCGGGATGGAATCCCCAGGGCCAGACTTGCCCATGCACCCCACCGGCACCATGCACGGGACAGGCAACACCCTGGGATCTGCATGCACCCGGGCCAGCCCCACTCCCCACCGGCTGGTTCCCCCCCCTCCACCCTCTCCGGCTGGCTTTCCCCCCGTCCCTCCACGCCCAGCCATGCTCCTCGCTGTCCAGTTCTCCCCCCCACACACACACTCCCTCCCCCGAACTTTTTCCCGGCCAGCCCCGCTCCCCGCCGACTGGTTTCCCCTCCCCCCCCATCTCCTCAGGCCAGCCCCGTTCCCCCAACCTCCTCCCAGCCAACCCTGCTTCCCGCCTGCCGGTCCCCCTGACCTCTCCCAGCCAGCCCCGCTCCCTTCATAGCCGATGGTCCCCCCCAACCCCCCCCCCCATCTGAGATCAAGTATGTATGATATATTTTTTTAAACCACCTGGTAACCCTAGCTGGGGAAGGCTGGGTTGTAGCACACCAGGGCTAAGGCCGCACCAGCCCTGGGTCTTTTCCCCACTCGCCCCACAGCCTTGTCAGCCCTGTCTCTCTGCCCCCCCCCCCCCCAGGTGTGGAACCAGGCCAGTCCCGGCCCTATCCCCTTCCTGCCCTCCCCCAGTCTCACCAGGCCTGGCTTTCTCCTCTCCCTCCCCTCCCCCGGCTGCAAGGGGTTGGGCCCCCCACCCTCCAGGCATGGGGGGGGAGAGGGGAAGACCACATTTCTCATGGCTTCCCCCAAGCACGGGGGGTGGGGGTAGAGCTGTATGGCTGGCAGCTCGACAGGACAGCAGGGAGACCACCCAGCTGAGGCAGAGGGAGGCACTGCAGGACGACAGTGTGATGCATGACGACACTCTGTCGTCCCACAGGAAAAGTTTTTTAATATGTACAGGCAGTCCCCGACTTATGTCGGATCCGCACTTACAAACGGGACTTTTCTCGCCCCGGAGCTTGCGGGCGGCGGGACCGCCCAGAGCGCAGCGGTCCCACCACCGCATCCTCCGGGGCGAGAAAAGCTGCTCCGGATCTCCCTGGTGTGCTGGGGGGGACTCCCCCCCAGCACAGCAGGGAGACAGGAGCAAAGCCGCAGAGGCGCGGGACCCCGCCAACTCTGCGGCTTTGCTCTGGGTGTCCCTGGTCTGCTGGGGACCCCCCCCCCCCAGCGGACCAGGGACACCTGGAGCAAAGCCGCAGAGGCGAGGGACCCCGCTGCCTCTGCGGCTTTGCTCCCGGTCTCCCTGGTCTGCTGGTGGGCTCCCCCCCCCCCCCCCCCCCCACCAGCAGACCAGGCTTTTGTTGTGGACGCCTGGGGTAGAGCAGCTGGGGTGCTGCCGGGTTGGTCCTGGGGGGACCTACCCGGCAGCGCCCCAGCTGTTCTGTCCCAGGCTCCAGATTCAGCCACTGTTGAAACTGATCAGTGGCTGATTCCAGGAAGCTGGGGGCAGAGCAACTCTGCCTCAGGCTTCCTGTAGTCAGCCCCTGGTCAGTTTCAGCAGCAGCGGCTGAATCTGGAGCCAGTTCCGAGTTACGTACAAATTCAACCTAAGAACAAACCTATAATCCCTATCTTGTACGTAACCTGGGGACTGCCTGTATAGAGAGAGATTTGGGAGAAAAAAGCCTTGTAGTATTTAATTATATATTCCCTAGGTTCAGAACTGCTGTTGAAAATATTGAATAAGTTTTCCTTTTTGCATATGCTTTTAATTATTTTGACCTGGCAAACATGGGTCACATCCATCAGTCTAGACAAATTTTTAAAAAATAAAAAATGTCTTTGGACATATGTTATTTTATGTGCCTGACATCTCTGAGATGCAATGTCAATGAACATCTGTGCTACATCTGGTGTTAATGCTTGCAGAGAAGCAAGCCCTTCTGACTAAGAAAATCCATCATATTAAAGATTCATTCAATTTTTTGGGAGGAGTGTTTGACTTGTGCATAAAGCTAAACTGGAATTCTTGAGTAAGTTTACATTCATTTATTATTTTGTAGGCACTACAGTATCTCACCAAGGCACATAAATGTGAAATGCAATCAACAGATTGGGAGAAAGATATTTCATCTTTTAAAGAATTGGTGAAAGGAGCTATAGAGCTTGCCCATGGTATGTTCCCCTGAAACATAATGTTTTATACTATTCATAAAGAATATAGAGAGTACTTAAACTCAATAACAAAATATGTTCTAACTTATCCCCAGATATTGGAACAGCTCCGGCACATATTATTTGCAGTATAGTCTTGCTGTTGCATGTAAAAATTGGAGTCTGGGTGCAGGATGAGCCAGCAATTAAAAGGCCATTGAGCCAGCCAACGGTATGAGCAGCACACAAGAAAGATCCCTGCAAGTTCCTGAGAAAATGTTGAGAGAAAATTATTCCTGTCTCATCCATGAAAAAGAGCACTCAGGGGGAGCAATACTGTAGTGGCACTCTTCCGAGTCACTCAGTGAGGTTCAGATACACACATCTGCTATGATTTCTGTGCTCTTTGGGTTTCACTTCCCTTCTTTGGGCTCAAATGTTCTTCTAGAGATGTTGGTCTTAGTTAAGGGGAGAAGGGAGGAAATAAGTGATAATTCTCTGCCAAGATCACCCACACACAATACCAAAACAATTGCTGCTCAGAGTAGATTGTGCAACTCTTCATAAGATACTTTTTCTTAAATCATGGCTAAAAGCATAAAAAGATGTTAACAATGGTGAAGTGTAAATCGCCAGTTTACCTGAAAGAAAATAGCACTAGTGTAATTACACTGACGTAGTTAAAGCGGTGCAGATGTCTAACATAGTTTTCCTGCACATGTGTAAAGCAGAGCTCAGACAACTTCATCCAGCAATAAATAGGAGTTGAGATCACTGGGAGAAATCAAGAATGAAAAATTAGACTGAGTCATAAAGAAAGAAACCTTCTCACCAACCTTGACACAATGATTAAGTAATGAGAAATTTGGCAATTAGAACAATCCTAGTGTCATAGGACTAACCCCTATTATGGAGAGTTAGGAAGTTGTGTGGAATCTAAATTATTTCTTCATACCACTCTTTAGCACTCGATGATGTTAGGCAAATGTCTTTTGTCTTTGAGTGATACTCCTTACTGTATTCCACATAGGATTATATATAGAGCCCTACCAAATTCACAGCTATGAAAAACACATCATGTTTTTCTGTACAAATCCATTCTGTACTTTCACCCTATACAATATAGATTTCACGTGGGAAAGTCTCAAACTGGGAGTCCCAAACCAAAAGAGATTTAGGGGGCGACGTTGCAAAGGTTTTTTTTGGGGGAGTTGCAGTATTGCCTCCCTTCTATACTGCCAGGCACCCCGCTCTGAAGGCAGTACCCCGCCAGCAGCAACACTGAAGGAAGGGTGGGAATACAATATTGTGTCACTCTTACTTCTGCAATGCTGCCTTTAGAGTTGGGTCCGGACCCCCTACAATTGTAAAACTGTAACATTTCACATGAAAATAGCTGAAGTTTTGCTACCACTGTGAAATTGATCAAAATGGACTGTGAATTTGGTAGAGTCTTAGTTTTAAGCATACAGCATGCGTCCAGAGCCAGAGGTTTTGAAAGTAATAGTGTCTGTTGGTCTACGCACGTGCCCTAGCTCTGCCTTATGGTTTTGTTCAAGACAATAAAGGGCAGGGTGGACCAGCTGCATCCTCATTCTTTCTCACTGCCACATAGTCTGAGTTGGAACCTCTACAGTTCTCTCCTCCCTTGTGACACACTTTGTACAAATACAGAAACTAGGCTATTTTTACTCTTGCATGTGGTTAATATTTTTGTTGTCTTGGTAGTAGTTTTTAGGATTTAAGGACTTTGGACCCCATTTTCTCAGTCTCCCACTTCTCCCCCTCCACCCGTGCTCAGGACTTGAGCCTGGGTGCTAAATTGTACCAAAGATGTCAGGGTTCAAGATCTTCTCCTCCTGCTGTTGCTTGTTCTTGGTCGGTGACAAGCACCAATGCTGCCTTTACTGCTTGGGGGACATCACATCCAGGTGCAGTATTTGAGTCTCCTTCCAAAGCCATATCCAGGAAGTCTGCGATCTCCGCTTGAAGGAGCACCTCATTGAGGTCACCACGAGGCTACAGGTGGATCCATACTGAGCAATCTCCCTTGTATATTGGCCAGAACAAGCCTTGTACTGTGGTGCTCTAGCCTAGTTCCACTGTGCTATGGACCCTGTGCCAGAGCCTAGTTATGAGGCAAGGAAGCCTATGCATAAGCATGGCAGTAAGTTTCCCTTCAAGGGTGAAAAAGGGACACTGCATCCTCTGCAAGTTCAAGACGTGGAAAAACAGCATGCTCCAAAACTCAAACACCAAAAGAGTTGTACAAAACACTACACCCATCAGTACCTCTTCCATGTACTGTTTCTGGATCAGAACTTCCAGAGATGAGGGAATCTTCAATTCTGAGCGAATCCTCCATCCTGACTCTAGCTCCTGCTTTGGTTCTGACTGCGGAGTGCATATTGATGATACTGGAGAGGCTCAATTTGGCACCTGGACCCTTTGCTGTGGAAACCTGGATCTCATGAACCCTTTGCTTCTCCACATCTCCCAAGGCACTTACCCCTAAGAAGAGCCTACTCTTCTGTTTTGGACTTACCTTCTTTGGGTCATGTTCTGTGGTGGGTTCAGTGGACACAACTTCACTCACTGTGGACCCCAGATTTGTCATCAGGAGGGAATCCTGGTTACATTCATCTGGCTTCCTCAGAAGATGAAGAATACCCTTGAGGATCTCCCTTTTGATGAATCTCACTTCTTCAACCAGAAGACCGATTCCCTTAAGGACTCTTAAGCCACCCTGCAATCAATGGGTTTTTATACAGTGTAAGTTTTATTGCCTGCTTCTCACATAACAATTTAGAATTCCTCAGTTCTTTCATCAGCAACTCTTGAGTCTCCACGTCAGTCAGAAGACCAGTTGTCCCCCATTCCTCTTGCCTGTCCATGTAGACTTTGACACCATGTCCTTGCATAACCAGAGTTCTACTTGGCTATACAGTTTCATTCACAATGCTACTGTGACGTAGGGGGGGTAACTTGCTAGGGCTGTGGTGACCTCTGCTGTCTGTAGCAAGACCTAGCAGAGAAAAGGATGAGTCATTATGCAAAGGGGGCTCCAAACCTGTCTGACCAGCTACCCCCCATGGGGAGAAACAAAGGAAGGTGGAATGCCGCCCCTGCCTGGGGAGCAGGGCTGGAGGAGAGGGGGTTAGTTTTCTGTCTGGGAGCATGGAAGAAGCAGCCTAAGCAACAGGCTGAGGGGTTTAGAAGCCCAGACCCCCCCCCCCCCATATCAAGGGGGGTTGAGGCATCCTAGGCCTGTCCTGGAACCAGATAACATCTGTGCTGTATCCTGGAGAAGCAATAAACTCCCTCTATTCTACTGGCTGGTGGAGTCTGTTCGTGCCATTTCGGGGGTGCAGGAGATGGAGGAACCCCAACGCGCCGTCACAGCTACCTCATCCACAGCTCTCATCCTGATACTGCTGCCTAGGCTACACTCACAGTAGTATGCTTGCTGTAGATAGACTTCCTAATGCAAAGGGGATCAGTAAAGCCTTATTCCTACAGCCTTTCAAGGTTCCATTCCATCCATTTCCTGGTACTCAGGAAGAAGAGGATGGAGACCAATCTTACATCTCTCTAGTATAAGTCACTTCATATGTAAATCAGTTTCATATGGTTACCCTTGCATCTGTTAAACCCTCACTAGAGACCGGTATCTGGCTTACTGTTCTTGATTTGGCCCCCTATTTAACTTGGCGCCCTAGGCGACCGCCTAGTTCACTTATATGGACGGGGGTTGCCCCTGGACCCAGTTCAGGTTTTCACTGCAATACTCTTCTGTCTTTTCCAAGCATGATAATCATCACTGACACATTGCTTGGTAGATGGGGTGCCCACATGGAGGAGCTCATGACACAAGGAAATTAGACCACTTAGGATGCATATCAGCATCCTAGAACTTTAAGTGGTAAGAAGAGTATCTTGTGCATTTTTCCCATCCATTCACTCCCATCATGCTCTTATCATACCCAACATCAGTACCACCATTTACTACATAAACAAGAGAGCTTTGTGCAGATTCTTTTCATTGCTGGGACTGTTGCATCAAACACAAGAGCCTGTTGTCAGCAGCCACTCTTCTGAGGTCTCAGAATATGATTATGTACTCTCTAAGAAGGAAATTTGTGGCCAGCCACGAAAGAGAGCTATGCAATTCTGTGATGGCCATCATTTTCGCCTGCTCAAGATCTCTGACCCAAAGGCCTCTTTGCCTCATTCAGTAGCAGCAAATGAATGCAGTACTGCTCCATGGAAGATTGTGGCACTTTTAACCAAGACAATACCCTAGTTATCCACTGGTTGGACCAGATCAGTAACACTTTTCTTCCCCTAAAACTCCTGCTGTGTATCCTAGACAAGACCAGATGGGGGAGAGCAACAGTCAACTTGTTCTGGCCTCAACAATTCTGGTTTGCATCTACATGTTTCCTCTGCTGGCTTTTCTGGAACTGTTTTTGCAACACAACTACAGGATCATGCATCCCAGTCCTCGGACCTTCCACCTGAGAGCTTGGTTTCTGGATGGGCATGTTTGTTACAATAGAAATGTTCATCAGCAATATAGGTTGTCCTTTCAAGTAGCAGGAAAGAGTCCACAAGATGCTCCTGTTGGGCCAGGTGGAAACATTTTACCTCGTAGGCCCAGTAGAAGTGCTTTTCCACCTGAAGGCATTCCTCTCCACTTTGATTATCTCTTGTGCCTGAAGTAGCCAGGACTCACTCTCAACTTCATCAGCAGCTCTTAGTCCTTTCCACCCCCATGTGGAGAGCTACTCTGTTTTTATGCACCCTTTGATTACAAAGTTTTGAAGGGTCTCCTGCAAACTTAACCACAATCTTGTCCTTACAATAGTAAATAAATCTATTTTTAAAAGTGCATGGTTAGAATTATAGACCAATAAACGTTACATCAGGGTCAGGTAAATTAGCTCAGATGGTAATTAAAATTTTAAAAAATAGAAATAGGATTATATAGCACCTGGATGATCTTGGTAGGATGGAAACTAACCAGCATGGCTTCTGTAAAGTAAAATTATGTATCAGTAATCCCTTAGAATTCTCTGAACGTGTCAGCAAAATCAGCACGCACATCTGGATATCTGTGCACTAGTGGAGTGTGTGGTGTTTTCTCTCAGGGAAATATGACTACAGGGTTAAGGTTTTGTCTTGTAGGGCAATATTAAGGAATGTGTATATGTAGTATATATATTGGAGACATAGGGACTTTTATAGAGAGGTTGGGTCTGTCAATACAAATAGTGATTGTGATTTGTGAAGGTGAAGGAATCCTAACAAATACTTTAACTGGACATGCCTTGTTTAAGGTTTTCTTTTCTCCTTAAGTAAACTAAGCAAACTTACCTTTTTTAATCAGCTTTTCTCTTTGTGGGATATTATGTTCAAAATGTTTTATAACAGCTGTTGAGTGTTTTGATTAACTATTGGATTTATATCTACAGGCTTTCATCACAATGTTAACTATTTACCCCTGCCCCTCTTTTGTTTCCACTTTTAGTGGCGATAAAGTGCAGTAAAAACAAATCTAATCCCCAGGGAGCTTTGCAGATACTCTCTTCCGCTCGACTCAACCTGCGTGGCTTATTATCTAAAGCAAAGGTGAGATTGGTTCAGAAATATCTCAAAGGGAAAGTCTCTAGCTCTGATCCCTTAGTCCATCTTTTACATAAAATAATTTTATAGATCAGATGATGCACATGAATCACATTACATTGTAGAAGGATGCTCATTTCTGCTTAGGTAGGGGGTCACTATTACAAGCCAGTTTTTCTTTCCCCCTCCCTTGCCTAAACCAAACGAATCATCCTGAAATTTCACATGCCAATTCAAAGATCGGAAGACTTCAGAAATAGAGCTATGTTGCACTTCTGTGATATTTTCCATATGTGGATGTGTGAGAGAGGAATGTCAGGCAGAAAACCATTCTGGGAGTTGGGGTTATGGGAGAACATCTGAGAAGCAATGGGGAACAGCCCTGCACAGATGGCAAAATCGGACACAGCTACTGTGACTCAGCAATTACTAAACATTTTTCCAAGACAAAATATTTTAAACAGGAATTAGTTGTAAAGAAACATAACATTAAGCTTTTTTAAAAATGCTATAAAAATGGGAGAGTTCAAAAACAAAATTGAAAATTTGTAGCTATGCAGTCATCCTACATTCTGTACCTGTACAACCATCAACATCCAATCTTTCACTCTTCCTTCCCCTCACTGTACTATGGTACTCATTTTTAATTAAGGCCTACTCTGGAATATCTTTTTGTTCAATAAAAATTAATGTTCCGATCTGATTTAACAGCTTCATCCTGTGTATGTAGTTAGGCAGCTTGTGTAGAGTGTAAATTACAGAGCATAGATTTTATATAAATGTATATACATTACAAACTTGTTCAATATGTCGAAACTGTTCTCACTCTTTGGGTACTAAAATTTAAGGAGCTGGGCCTAGATAATTTGTATCTCTAGATACACTGACTCCATAACTAATGACATTTGTTCAAATGCTAACTCGAATACCTCTTGAGAATACTGGGAGATTATTGCCATTTGTGTGTTCTGTTTTGATTCGATATGTGGTAAAGCACTGTATGTATTTTATTTCAACTGAATATGTCTCTTTAAAGGAGCCAGGACTCCCTGGCATGAGCAATGTAAACACAAGTCAAGGTGGTTTAAATCATACTGTGTGGTGCAATCTTTGGAAGATTAAGAATCAGAGAATCTAGTAAAATATGTTCTTAATTCCGAAAGTTACTGATGAAACTCACTTCTTGGCAAGATAGGGTGTCTACGTTTCTGATGCCTCTAACAGAAATGAAATGGGCAGAGATTAAGTTGGTGGAGTGATCTGAATTGGTTTTTTGTACGTTTCAACTTTTCTCTCTCAAATTTTAAACTTCACATTGCACTACCAACATGTTTTGTTTTGTTATTTAAATACAAGACATCCCATTTTTAAATGGACAGTCCTGTAGTTAATCCTACCTGCAGGCATCCTGACTTATTCTTAAAAGTGGGAAAAATTTGTATTTTCTGTTTTCCTCTTCCCCCTCCCCCTGTCATTACTTGCAGTTTCTGCTGTTGGCCAGATCCCTGCTTGCCAGCCTTGTGCCCACCATTGATGTGGGAGGGGCTTGAATGGCTGACACAAGTGAGAGTAGGTATGCAAGGCTCATGGCACAGTAAAGATGCAGCATGTGGGGTCAGCCACTCCTCTTGCTGGACCTTCAGTGCAGCTCCCACTGCATGGAGGCTCTCTGCCAGCAGGACTCCCCCCTTCCTCCCAGCCTGTTTACAGATGGTACTGGCTGCACAATGCTGTAGTTGGTGACTGTAGGCAGGCACCAGGTGATAGCCAGTTACGCGTCACCTCTGCAGCCCTCCCATTGGCCCGTTATGTTCTTCCCCTCTGTGTCCTCTCCCTGCTTTGCCCATTCTCTCCTCAACTCCCACTGCTCTTCCATATATCTGCCTTCCAGCTAGCAGGCTCCCTCCTTCCCTCATTGCTCCTGAGTGGACCAGTCCCCAGGGTAAACCCAAGACCGTCTGGCCTGAGGCGTCAGCATGGAAGAGCTGAGCCCTGCATGTGCCAAAGCCTAACACAGTATTGGCATTGGAAAGCCTCTCTGCCCATCAGCTAAGCACTGGTGTGGTGGTAGTGAAGCACTTTCCACCCTGTTCACTCCCCAAACATGCAGGGCTCGTCTACACTGGCCCCTTTTCCGGAAGGGGCATGTTAATTTCACCTATCGTAGTAGGGAAATCCGCGGGGGATTTAAATATCCCCCGCGGCATTTAAATAAAAATGTCCGCCGCTTTTTTCCGGCTTTTAAAAAAGCCGGAAAAGAGCGTCTACACTGGCTTCGATCCTCCGGAAAAAGCGCCCTTTTCCGGAGGCTCTTATTCCTACTTTGAAGTGTCACCTCTGCAGCCCTCCCATTGGCCCGTTGAAGTAGGAATAAGAGCCTCCGGAAAAGGGCGCTTTTTCCGGAGGATCGGGGCCAGTGTAGACGCTCTTTTCCGGCTTTTTTAAAAGCCGGAAAAAAGTGGCGGACATTTTTATTTAAATGCCGCGGGGGATATTTAAATCCCCCGCGGATTTCCCTACTACGATAGGTGAAATTAACATGCCCCTTCCGGAAAAGGGGCCAGTGTAGATGTAGCCGCAGATTCTATAGCAGCCCTCAGGGCAGGGACTCAGCACCCTTCTCACCTGCCGTGAGTCCTGCTGTTAGCATCAGAGTGTAATGCTGCTCCATCCCTTAGGCAGCCTCCCATCTTAGCCACCCTCTCTGGTCAGGTTCACTGAAGTGCCTGCAGACAGGTGTCCCGGCCTCTGGTGCACAGTGCATCTGCAGGGCTTAACTTGTTTCTGCCTGCACTGTAGCTAGGGGATGGGAGGGGTCTGGGTTATGTTGGTGGCCAGCAGCAGCCTGTAGGTATTGGTGCCGTTGAAAACTGTGTGCCCAGGTAGGGAAGAACTCTACAAAGACACAGGCCAGGTCATCCTGTCTCCTCTGTTGTCCTCCCCCTGAAACTGTAAGCAGCTTCCGTCCCTCCTGCGCTGTGCCAAAAGGCTGCCACTGGCCTCATTCTGGTGTGGACCCTGGCAGAAATCTGGGGTATGGGGAGAATGTCACCTTGTGTATACACCCCACCCCTCGCCCCACACACACATATTGCCTTGAGAAGATGCAGTGCCTGGTACCAGAAGAGACAGGTCCATCCCGGGAGTTCAGCCAGTCAGAGTGTAGAGCACCAGTCAAGCACAGTTGAGTGGCTTGATCACCTTCTCCCCGTGTGAACACTAATGCTTTAAAGAAGGTAAATAAAGAGAACCCAATTATGCAGTATTTCTTTTTAATAGAGTCTCAGTCAACTCGATCATTTTAATGTTTGTACAATCGATTGCTGTTGGACTTGCTTGAATAAGAGTAATTTTACCAGGTATCTGGTATTCAGCATAGGGAAATATGGTCACCCTATTTTAATACTACTCCCTTCAATATATTTTTTAAAAAGTGTATTGTTATATGTATCTGTTCAGCAGTAACTCCAGAACAGTCATTTCCCATCTATTTTAATTATTTAGTTTGAGGATTCAGTGTTGGGGGGGGGGGTGAAACAAAAGAACAAAGTACTTTTCTTTCAAGGCACTGAGAATGATCTTTGGTCTTCGACTAGTGACTTGTTCTTCAGAAGAAAAGAGCAGAGAAAACAAATATAAAATTCTAAAGCTTCCTGATCAGTACAAGTGATATGAACAAGTCAGTACAGTTTCTAAAGCTTAAATCATTCTTATCTATTTGATTAAATGTTTAACATTATGAAAGTAGTAGATGTTTTTTAGTCTGTGTAGTGTAAGTAATGCAGATCCAAAGTAAACTAGCAACAGAAAAGATCTAACTTGCCTGTCAAATTCTTCAATTGAGCGTTTAAAAAAAATATTATCTGTAATTGTTAAATGAACAAATCTGTTTCTTTAATAAGGAGTTATTTGTTCTGTGGCAAAGCACTCAAGAATCAAGTTGCTGTTCAGATCTCCATAGCATGCATTTGTTTATATGTCCATTTTGTTTGCTTGCATTTTGATGGTTGTAGATGAATATATCTCTCATAGCAACCCTTATAGCCTTGATTATTTTTATGCTGTCTAAATGGAGGCTTCATTCTATCTTTTAGTCCTTGAGTTTGACAAAGTAAATCACTTTCATTAAATTTATGGCCAGATTTCTCTTTAGATCACAAGTAGGACATTTATTCTGCCACCCATATTCATGCTAAAAATTACCTCACTCCTCAGATAGTCCTGTGCATTTCAATTAGACTAATTTGAGAAGAGCAACAGGGGGTGACAGAATCTGGCTGTCAGGTATAATTGTCCTATAGTGGAGAGCACAAAGAAATCGCCCAGGAAATATTGAGACCTGATCCCAGTTTTATGTCTAATATGTTGTATGGCTTTAGGCAAATCATACGCCTCACTTTTTTTATATGTAATGGAGAGATTAGAGTATTTTACAGGATTCATTGACAGTGAAGCTTTTAAAAATGTAAACTTCTATATACATATTTAGCATTATTAGCTTTCAGCTTTTTGTTTTCTGTTGATTCAGTTAATTAATGAGAAGTGCCTGCTTAGGAACAAATCTGGAACAAATGATTTACAGTATAACACAACAGAAAAAATAAACAAGTCAGTTAACATACAGAACTTTTACTTCACCAAACAGATCAGTCCACAAATGGTATTGTGTGAACTGCAGTGTGAAGAAGGGGCTCTTCCTAATTACTGAGATTAATGGCAAAACTTCTTAGATTTCATTAGGAGCAGGCTTAACAGAAGCCCACCTTTCTTGGGCACACTGGAGAATATCAGGCATATTGAAAAGGAAACCCAAGTCTGAGAAGAGAATAATAGTCATTCACTTCTATGTGTGCCTTCTGTTTGCTCACCACAAAGTGGCATTGGTGCATCAAGTTAAGGTGAGAGACAACCATAGATGAAAATAAATAAATAAAATATCATGAGGGGACTTCAGTTCTGTTTATAGACAATTTTACTGCATCTAGTTTAGATTATGGTGACTGTAAATATAGTTAAATATTGGTTTTGTTTTTATTGTTTAGCAACTTTTTGTAGACATAGCAAGCGGTGAAATTTCCAGTGAGTTACTTGATGAAGTAACAGCTATGGACAGTATGATTGCTGAACTGCAAGAAATGAGCAACCAGTTGAGGAATCGATGCTGAGATAAAGAAGATAAGATTTCCTGGACAGAAGACAAGACATTCTTTATTTGTTCCGGTTTCTGCTGATGAAATTGCAACAACTGTAATGCATAATACAAATTTTTAATAAATGTTTTCCTGTACAATGACATTCTTATAGATTCCCCAAGCTTCTAAACTGTTTTTAAGATCATGTTGACTAAGTCTCTTAAAATTGTGTGGGTTTCTGTGGGCTTAGGTTTTCTGGAATTTAACTGATTATATTTGTAAGGTATGTATTGAGGATTAGTTCTGTCTGGGTGCATTATATAATTGGCTCCAGGCCATAACTGTACATTGTTGCAGATGGGAGAGACTGAGACAGCTCCATGTTGTTATAGCATAGGATGAAATTCAAAATAATGAGGATCTTGACTTAATTGGGAAAAAGGGGAAAGTGAGAGAGGGGAAAAATTTTAGTTGGGTAAAAATTTTAATTTCTGTTATCTCAAGCAAATGGTGTCCAGATAGCTGAGTACTTGCAAGTTGAATATTTAATGAAAAAATATTAAATGAAAATATAGTGATAGACAAAGTTGTATTCAACTTACATCATTTAAAGCGAAGATTTGAATCTCAACCATCTAGTGTGATTGGGTTTTTTTTTATTAAGAATATCTATCTTTTGGTACAGTCTGGTTTATTCCAAAACAAGGAAAAAATGCTTTTTAGAATTAATTGTGAGCCCTATCACTAAATCATCTCTGGAAGGAAAATTTTAGCACTGTGAAGGGAGGTGGGAAGTCCCTAAGAAGCAGGGAAATCTCTTAAGTCCCACTTTCTACATGGTGGCATATTTTAAACAAGAACCCCATCACAGCCAGTTGGACACCCGGTTTCTTAGATTCAGCTGTCATGATTTTAAAAATAAATATAGGTTGGACCTCCCTGGTCCAGCACCTTTGGGACACAACTTGTCCCGAACAACAGTATTTGCCGGATCGGGGCGGTATCCCCTGCCACAGGCCCACGCCAGCTGGCCTCCTGCATCTGGACTCCTCTGTCCTCTCCCCAGCCGGACTCTGCTCTGCTGCTGCTGGCCCTTGCTCCAGCTGCCATGGGCAGCCAGATTTCCCCAGCCCTGTGCTGCCATGAAGGGCCAAGCTTCTCCGGCCCCCAACTCCACTCTGCCATGGGCTGTTGGAATTCTCCAGCTCCACACTGCTACAGATGGCTGAACTTCTACAGCTCCCACCCCAAGCTGGCCCAGGCACCTGTGATTCTCCAACCTCCAGCTCCACGCTGCCGCGGGTTGTCCAAAGCTCTCCGGTCCCCAGCCCCAGCACTGTTGTGGCGCTCTTCTGATTCTGCTGCGCCCAGTCCAAGCCAGACTGCTGGCCCTCCTGCCATTAGGCTCCCCGGCTCTCTGATCCAGGAGCATCCATGGTCCAAGAGTACCAGTTTTCAGAGGTGCAACTTGTAATTGCCAGCGATACTGTTTGACGATACACATTTTTAACAAAAAGTTGATATGTAGTTTGAGCTCATTTAGCAGTCTGGGAATAAACCCTTATTCCATTTATGCACATCTTTCTAGCCCTTAAATAAAATTGGAAGTGGCAAAGTTAATATTTGTGCATAAACAAATATTATTAATTTCTCTAAGTAGGGTTTAACTACCCTTCTCCAGTGGTTGTTTACTGTAACTGTTTCTTCACTTGATATGGCTGCATGTAAGGGTCTTCATCTCTTCTAGTACAGCCTGTAGTGGTCCATCCCTGCTCTACTCACTTTGTAGACATCGTCCATTGCACAGTACATAGATAGTTTTGAGTTTTACCCTGATTGATTCTGTATCTGGCTACTTCTCTAATAATCATGTAAGACTTCACAGGGGTCATGGAAACTAAAGCCACGTTCACTCTGAGATATCTGACTCCTATACTCCTCCGTACAGCAACATTTGACTCAAAATCTCAAGAGGAGACAGCTGCCAGTTAGGGCAGAGGCAACCATATCACTGAGAGAACTCTGGTCTTCCCCCACTCAATGATGGAAAACTTCCTCGCATGGCATGAGAAATACCTTCTCCCAACCAGACAGTCCTGAATTCCCACTAATTTGGGTATTTTCACTGAAGCCTCCCCCTTGCAAGACTAAACCTGCTACAACCTCATGTATTACTGGTGATTCTGTGGCCCTGATGAATCCTCCTGATGAGGAAATTAATGGAAATTGGCAAGTTTCTAGACACCAGAACTAACCTGTATTAGACTGGATACTGAGGTGGCTGGGTATATGCCTTTTTTTCAAGATAAAAAGTGAGTTTTAACACAAAGAAATACCAGCCTACTCTGCTATTTTAAATTCCTGTCTCTTCTCTCCTGTGATTCTATGTTAGAACATAAGGGAAAGACTCAGCATAGCTAAAATGGACTCTCTCAGTACTCTGAATTTGGAAGAAACTTTTGTTCAATTATTGATGAGCGGGAAAATTAATTAATCTGATGTAAACAAATAATGATGTAAATTGTATCTCCAGAATCGTGCTGGACTCTTCCCAAGTAGTGGGATGACACAGTCTCTATACTGAAGAGGTTGAAATGTAAACATTGACATACACAGAGAAATGGATAGAGAAAGAACCAGCAGAGTGGTCACAGCAATTGAGATATTTACTTATTAGTTTCATGGTCATGTTTTTAAACATAAGCAAACATCAGCTTTTCTGTACTTACTACAGTAGACTTCGGATAATCCGGAACCTATGGGACTTAGGTGGTGCCGGATTATCAGATATGCCGGACTATCAGGAGGTACTATAAGATGGTTTTATATATATATATTGTATACATTATATACTATATATAAAGTGTTCTTAACCCTTTTTATTGTACATACTGTATACAGTATACTGTAATGTTTTAGTTTTTTAAGCCTTTTTTACCCTTTTTGCTCAGTTCAGCTGCTGCTGCTGTTACCTTGTGACTCATTTTTTGCCGAAGCTCACTCACTAGGCTCTTGCCATTTTGATGCTGGACTATCAGGAGTGCCGGACTATTGGAATATTATTGTTCTATTTCCTTTTTCACCACCCACTTTTCATTTTAAATATTTCTTTCAACACAGCTTAGCTAGCCCCTTGCCCATGATCTCCCTAATCCACACTAACTAGGCTGTGAATGCAGGCTGCCAAACTGGATCGTCTCGACAGCACCCTCCTAAGAATTTTCTCCTTCCCTCTGCATGAACTCCACGTGTGCTGGGAAATGAGACTCCAAAACAGTCAGTGCTAATGTAAAAGGATAGTGGAGGTCCCTCACCTATGGCCTCCCCTTTAGAACTTGTCATTAGTTGATTTCCTGATGTGAATGAGATGTTCTTGCTAATGCTTTAAGATGCTTTAGTTGCCTATGAAACTGGTGATGGAGATATACCATCTCATGGAGCTGGAGGGGATGTTGAGAGGTCATTGAGTCCAGTCCCCTGCTCTCACTGTAGGACCGAGTACCATCCCTGACAGATTTGCGCCAGATCCCTAAATGGCTCCCTCAAGGATTGAGCTTGCAACACTGGGTTTAGCAGGTCAAAGCTCAAACCACTGAGCTAACCCTCCCCCTAGAGACCCTAGTAGCAGTAGATGAAGTTGGATCTTTCAGAAAGTAGCTGGAGGGTAGTTTTGGGCACTTGCTCATCTACCCAGAGGATGCTTTCATGCAGGATTCCACAGAACTCTGTTCTGTTAATCCTCTTGTTCAAAAGGTTTTATAGGACTGAGGAGGATTTGTGATGAATATGGACTATGGCATGTTCCCTGTGCAATTAATTCTCTTCTCTGTATCTATTTCATCCAGTTCTGCTAATTCAGTCAACCATTTATGAGCGTATAATAGAAGACTGGTGCATAAGATGGGAAAACACAAGCAGAACATGAGTTTCTGGGTGTCCAGATAATGAGTAGCCATTGTTACTGCTTTCCTTTGCACTCAACAAGAAGTCATGACCTTTCCTTTTGAATGTGTACCTTGCCAGCCCTTTATCATCTCCAGGACGGATAATGCTATGTGAGTCTACATATTAATGCTATTAGGAAACTATCTGGTGCAGAATTCAGTGGCTCATTTGTTAAGCAGTATTTCACACAAAGCGCACACTTATACCTGGGATCTGCTTTAGCTGCCATTCAATTCTCAGTGAGACTTAAAATGTTGATTCTAATCTGGTTTGGATTCTGGTTGTAGTAGTGAGCCACCACTATCCTCACAGGATACCAGATCAGTTATTATCGGGTAGATGATCAAATAAAAGCCAGTAGTGGCAGGGCATTTTTGTGTCTTGAACTCTGGGCCTCACCTCCAACCTTGGTCTGCTCTTGAACAGCTCATCTATTTTCTGAGGTTTGGGAGAAAGCGGATGGCCTGAATTAACTTAGAGTGTGTTTGTGGTAGGAAGAACGCTTCATCTGTATTGATCAAGAGGTTTTTTTTCAGGTCATTAATATGGTACAAAACTACTTTATTAACGGTCTGCTGAATCTCTAATCAAGGGTACCTAGATTTTAGAACACATCCTCTTATAAATTGGAACAACTATAAATATACATAGAGAAAACAGTAGGGTGTGGTGGTGGTAAAAAAAAATTGGGGATGGATGTATCATACATGACTAGTGAGGAATCTGAACGGGTGGTGAAGCCACAACTGGGTCAGGCAGACCATCCTGAACAAATGCCACATTACATCATCTCACATTTTCTTTCTCCCATGTTTTACTGGTATGCTTTTTTTATCCCTCCACCCGTAATGCTAAGCTGCCTTAGTACCACACAGAGGCTTAAGGAGTGTGTATGAATGGGGGGGAATTTGAAGAATTAAGACCTAAAATGGTGAGCGTTTGTATGGTAATAATTAGGACACATTTATAAAATTAAATTAAGGAAGTATATGTACTTGGGTTAGAAGAGATCTATTTTCAAAATGAAATATATTGACTGTACTTCTTCCCAGAAACATATAAACCAGATTTTTTTCCTCATCTGTCTTTGCTCGGTATCCCAGTCTTCACAGTGGATGTGAGATTGACTGAACCTATTGGTGGATGAGTGAAGCCAAGGAAACACACACCATTTACAGGCTAATATAAATGTAAATTACATTTTTCTAAGTTTGTTTATCCAAATGTGAATAAAACTGTGTCCCTTCAGGGCTAAATGCATATGGAGCAGAAAAGAAAAAGCAGCTGGTGACATACAACTTGTGTTCTCTGAACTTAAAAATAAACTGGAGCATGGGTAGGAAAATCTTATAAACAGGAAAACACTACCACCACGTGAATGGAATTGTTGTCAGTCAGATTACTCAGACTGGCTGGTGTGTGTTCCAAAAGCAATTTTTGAAAATAGGTTTGAAAATGGAAAACCTGTTTTGCTTTAAAATGTTTGTGTTTGTCAGAGAGAGACCGACTTGGTATTCTTGGAGTTGAGAGTTGTAGCTCATCTTACAGGAGTCCAAATCTAACAAAAGAAACATTGCCCCACAATGACTGGAACACATACTGTCCTGACTTCTCTGGAGTGCTCATCATCAGAGAGTCTAAGTGTTAGTATAAGGTTGATGGCCTACATGTTTAAAAGTGATTCTGTGCTGAATTTGAAATAGCTTAAAGGAGCTGGTTTTTTAGAGAGTGCTCAGCTCTTCTGAAATACCAGCCCTGTTCAAGATGTCTCAAGTGGGTCACCCAAAATTACTATTTGCATCTAAAACTTTAATCCATCTAAACTAGTTAGTAGAAGGCAGTGGCTCAAGAATTAGAAAACATTCATTAGTTCCACAAGAAGACTTTTGCCTCGATCTATGAAATCTGCTAAATATAAAGTGTGACTGCCGCCTTTGTTTAGACTCTTAATGTTTTCCCATTGATTTTTCTATAGGTTATCTTTTTTTGTTTAACATACTGAAGCATTACAATACTTTTAAAAAATCCTCAATAGCACAAATATGTAAATAAGATGAGTTGCTCTAATTTATATTTTAAAAAGTCAAATTTTCCACTGATATCTGAGAGTCCAAAGGTGCTTCACGCCACCAATGAAGCAACAATCATAATGCAAACACTGATGCAGCTGACATCATAGCGAGTCTGAAAGACCTCTGAACAGGCTGTAGTGTTGGTAGAAAAATAAAATGGAGGTGAGCATGGATAATCAGTGGAACATGAGCTCTCAGTGCAATGCTGTGGCTCAAAGGATGTGATCCTTGGATGCATGAGCAGGAGGAACTTGAGGAATAGGGAGATTATTTTTTAATAGTGAGAGCAGTTAACCATTGGAACAATTTGAGTATCATGATGGATTCTCCATCACTGACAATTTACAAATCAAGGCTGGATGTTTTTCTAAAAGGTCAGACTACATTATCATAATGATCTGGGAATGTATGTATCTAAAATCATTATCGGCGAGGACTCCTGCGGCACCTTATAGACAGACCCACTTCGTCAGATGCATCTGACGAAGTGGGTCTTTGCCCACGAAAGCTTATGCTCCCACACTTCAGTTAGTCTATAAGGTGCCACAGGACTCCTCGCCGCTTTTGCAGATTCAGACTAACACGGCTACCCTTCTGATACTTAAAATCATTATGGTTTTAATCATAATATGACAGTGACCTTTGCATTATTTACTCTATAAGAAGTGCTTCAATTTGTGATTTTTCTTTTTAAATACTCTAAACAATTATTGCAGTTTGTCCCAAATGCAGGTAAACATTGCTACAAGTGCTAACTGCAAGCTCTAGTGAGATTTTTATCATGCTAAGTGCTTTACCTGTAAGTTAATTAGAGTTGCCAAATGCAACCCATCTAAAAAAGCTCTTTCCCCATTACAGCCCAAAAGTTGTAACTAAACTGAAATTTGTAAAAAAGCAAATTGTGTGCTTTTATGATGGAGTCCACAAAGAAAACTGAAAAACAAAGGCAACCTACAAATATTTTGTAATGAACATGGCAATAAACCATTGATTCTAGTGGCTAAAGCCATACAGACATGTTTTTTGCAACATTCAGAAGTATTTATAAATAGATAGATTTCAATCGACAAGTAGCTTATTCAGGCATGTGCTCAAATATAGTAGCTGCATTCATTAGACAAACATTTCTACTAATCCCTGAGCTATACTAATAAAAGAGTAATCCTTATAGGCTGAACATAGTGCTGGTTTTCTTTTAACTATTAATGTCCTTCAAAGACCAAAGTCTAATAATAATTGTAGCTGTATTTGGTTTTCAGCAAGTGATCTTAAAAATTAAGATAGTCCTGGCATTGCGCAGTGAAAACTCTTTAGTGGACAAAGAGCCACTTTGATACTTGGGAACAGTTTGAAATATATCCTATTTAATAAATGGATGTATTTATTTATTAAATATTTGTTGCTTTTGCTAATCATAAAAGGAATCGGTTTTTAAAGTGTTTCTTTCGTTGGTTAACCATCTCTTGATCCTATTGTGAAGGCAAAAATCTGTGCAACAGATATAATCTGTGCAACAAACTGATGTCACAAACACCAGGTACAGACTTAGTTGACAGAGGAGGAGAGGAAGCTCAAGAGGGAGCTCTTATTCTAACAGCTGGGGGAAGAGGCTTGTTCTCTACTTAAATTGGTGTAAGTAATGGCGTTATTATAGATATAGATAACTTCAATCATGTCAGAATCTAGGTTAGGTATTGACAATAACTTGGTGGATGAATATCAGAACATTATACTGTTTCTTGTATAAAATGTTATTTTCCAAGTATGCCTGAGAAAGTACCTTTGTAATTTCTGACCTGAATGCAATTAGCTTTCTGTGCATACACCAAGAATTTTTACTTCCCATGATGTCATATATCCCTTGCTCTCTGTTTCTTTTTGTATCAGGTGTTAGTGACCATCTCTTGGCCAAAAACCAACATACCAATCTATGCATAGGAATACTAGCCAAGAGACATAAATGGAAAACCAGTGTGAGCAGTTAGTTTTCAAATAAATTGTATGTTTAGCCTGCTAGTAACATCACTGCTGTTTGTGGTGGTCATAAATTAGCCCTTGGAATATTGCCATTTTCTAAAATGCCATTCCCAAATGAATACTATGTTTTACAGCCTTAAATATAATGACCCATCCACCATAGTGTCTCTTGCCCCTCACTTTCCCTCATCTTTTGGTTTCCACCATCATACAGACTCTTCTGTTCACAGATATGGTCACTCTTTCAACTCTATCTTCACCATGAACTATATTTTTTCTCTCTCTTGCTTTGTTTCTTATTTTCCTCTATCACCAATGTCCCTCCTTTGTTTTGTCAGGCCCTGCCACATTTTTATGCCTTCTGGTGCGTTCATTAGATGAGTGATTTTTGGTCTATACATAGGACACACATTTTACATTATATTAAATCTTTAGCAAAAATACTCTGGTAACTTTTTTTTCAATAATTTGTTTTTAATAAAAGATGACAGGGTGTCCTGATTCCTGCAGAAATAAGAAGTAGGAGGCAGTAACCTATAAACTAAAGGAACTGCCACTCACAAATTGAATAAGCGGCGAGGAGTCCTGTGGCACCTTATAGACTAACTGAAGTGTAGGAGCATAAGCTTTCGTGGGCAAAGACCCACTTCGTCAGATACATGCAAGCTTATGCTCCTACACTTCAATTAGTCTATAAGGTGCCACAGGACTCCTCGCCGCTTTTACACTTGCAAAGAATTTTGTATCCTACATCTGGCAGGCATTGATTTGGCCACTCCTGTTCATGGTTTAATAACTCCTCTGTTATTCCAGCATTAATTGGGTAACTGAGAGCAAGTTTTGGCCCTTACATCTATTATATCCTTGTGGCTACCTCACACTTCTGAATCGAATAAAGTGGCTTGTGCGTTGGTTGGTGACCCCAAATACCATGAGCTTAAGATGACTGCTGCAATATAATTAACCTTTCAGAACTGCACACCAGATCCCCCAACCCCCAAGATCACTTAAGCATTACACCTGTAACTGCCACTAATTTCAACCCATCCTTTGCTTTCCCAAGCTGCAACAGGGCAAAGAAGTTAGCCCTATGAGCCTTGCATTCAGACTTAAAAGATTCTTTTCGTCTCCAAACAGAGCAACTGGTTTTGCAAGGAACAAGGGGATCTCTGCTTTGGCTACAGAAGGTTCCTGACTGAGTGAGCTGATTGCATATACCTTCTGTCTTAGGATTTTATATTGCCACATATCACTGTAATATCTAAGTGGCTTCCATATAAAATCAGGAGCAATAGAGAACTCCACAGTGGACATTGTGGAGTCTCTGATATCTCTCTCTTCTTTGGCTAAAATATCTAGTCAGGTAGGGGTGGGGTTTTTTTTAATATATTTTGTTGTATAATAGGAGTTTTTTGGGTAGGAGTACCCCTGTTATGAATGTCATTCTTACTGGGGGGAAAGACCTTTTCAAAGTGGAAAGCTTTGCAGTTTTTTAAAAAATGGTCAAACTCTAGTTTTCCTGATCTTTTCTGGAAGATCGGTCCTTAACCTAAACAACAATAGCAGTAATCACAAGTGGTTATATTCAAGCGATATGCAAAGAGAAGCTGAAAACTTCCAAGTACCAGTGCCGTAAACCCCCATCACTTACATGCTGTGCAAGAACCGCAACAGCTGCAGGTAAGCGTTGTACAGTGCCAGAAAACAAGCATATGTGCTCCTGCTTCTACTTATTCCTTACTGCCACCAATTCCACTCCCCTCCCATCCTCCGCCATATGTCTGTGGAAGGACCACAACTTCGCCCAGGTTCCTGATGCTACCTTCTCTCTTTTCCAAACTCCATAAATGGGCCTTAGGGTGCATCTAACCTGCAGGGCTTAACTCGAAATAGGCTACGCAAATTGAGCTACGTCCATTATGTATCTTATTTCACAATAGCTTAATTCAAAATGGGGAGTGTCTACACCGCACCGAAATGGAGCACTCTTCCTCCAACTTCCCTTACTCCTTATACAATTAGGTTTACAGGAGTCGGAGTAAGAAGTTCTCCAGCTTCACAGTATTTTGACATTATTTTGAAATAACTCCCTGCTGTGTAGACGCTGACTAAGTTATTTCAGAATAGCGCTAGTTATTTCGAAATAGTGTTGCAGTGGGCGTACCCTTATAAACGATTACTCCCTCTTTTGAAGCTGCTGTTTTACCCTCATACTATGCAAAGAGGTAGGTCTCAGCTGCAGTGCCTCTTTCTGGTTCCAAGAAGAGAGTAGCTGAGACACACTCTCAGCATTGCAAACAACATATCAAAAATCATGAATGATCCCCAAAATCATGAGATGGGCTCCACAAATGATTAAATTTTAAAAGCATACTTTTAATCCATACTTAGTTTAGCTTTTAAATGTTAACTCCTCCCTATACATTTTGTCTATGTGCATACAATAATTTCAGGTTGGAAGGTCAACCTTTATTATGCACAAAGATACACACCACTCTGTGGCTGCTCAGATAGAGGCTCTGCTTACCCTTTCCTCACTCCTACAATACGGGAATTGCCATCTATTTTCCAATATTGTCTTGACTTCCTCCCACAACCACCTCACTGCCCCCCAGATCTTCTCACCATCCTCAGATCTGGGAGCACCATCTTTCCTGTCTCTTGTGGCCCCTGTGTTTTCCCCTTCCCCTGGCTCAGAGTAACTTTCCTGGCACCTCCATCTCCTTGCCTCATACTGCCCCAGGACCCTCTCTCTCTTGTAGGGCCACCTATGAAGACAGAGCTCTGTGTCTGATGGAGGTCTGTTCATTGCTCCTGTACCCAGACCTGAAAATCAAGGGATTAGAAGAGCTTTTTCAGTCAACAGCTTCTCTTGGAGGTAGCAAAATCCTGTGTCTCATACTCACACAGAGAGTTGGCAACATTGCAATTTGGCTTCCTCTGGGGGAGCTGCCATTGTATTCCCCCACACTGAGACACAGCCAGGGGTGCACCTGCTTGGCTGCAGTCCACCATTTAGCATCCAGGCCCATCCCAGAGTCCAAGCTCTTCTCCAGCCCCAGCATTTGCCCTCCCAGTGCACCAGCTAAGGAAAAGGGTCAGGAAGCGTGAGCTTACCCATCTCTGATGCCCACACGTCTGCAAGCCCCCGTGCCTTGACCCCATGCCCTAGCGGGAGCACCAAACAAAATGGGGTAAGCCCCTGCACCTCAAACCTGCTCCCCAGCAGGAGCACCAAGGGGACAGTGCGGGGCAAGCCTTGTGCCCTGACTCTGCTCCCTAGCTGGAGCAGCAGGTGGAGCAGGGAAATACCCATGCCCCAACCCTGCTCCCTGGCTGGAGCAGGGCAAGCCTTGGCATCATGACCCTGCTCCAGAGTGGGTGGGAATGTGGGATGCCCAAGTTAGATGGGGCCTCTGGGCATAGCCATGGTGACATGAGGGCTAATCTGCAACGGGGAGGAGGGTTAGTGAGAGAGTGAGGAGCCCTGTAGCTGCAGAGGAGAGCCTCAGAAAAGGTAGGCTTGCCTCCTTGGGGAGTCAGGTGGGTGTGGGGTGGTGGGCCAGGTTGGGTGTTGGGAGCTATGGTGGCTAGAGAGTGGCTGCTTCTCCCAGAGCTGGGTGCAGGCCCCTGGCCAGAGTGTCCATCGTTCCCTGAAGCCTGGCTGGACAGGAGGGGAGGAGGTAGCCCCTCATCTCTCCTCTCTTCTACCCCATCCCCCATCCTATTTTCATTGCCTGCCCACCCACCTGAAATCAGGGCCACCCAAATGTAGCATCCTGGCTTCACTCTTGCCCCACCCCCATCACTATCCTTTGCACCCTTCTCAGCCTCTTTCCATACTCTGCATGTCCCTGCAACCTCTAAACGGCCCTCCTGCTCTCCTCAGTGCCCATCTCCCTCATTGTCCTTGCCTACTTTTCACAGTGTCCTTGCTGCTCTTCACAGGCCCTCTGTCCTGTCCTGTCTGGCGGCAGGCAACTTTATAAAGGCAGCTTCACTTCCGCATGCAGACAGACTGCAAGGGAATTGTGGCTGGCTTTCTGGCTTTAGCCCTATTGACAGTAACAGGCACTGGTGGCCATTCTGGCAAAGGGAAAATTCATCGGACAAAGAAAACCCCAAGATCAGTAGGGATGCATTAAAATCATGAGAGTTGGCAATGCTGCTTTCTGTCGTCCGCTAGTGTAACTGTGTGTCTAACAGGAAGCTAGCTCTTTAAGAGAGCCCTTAGTTGCAAGGAGTGAGTTGTGTCTGGGTCATTGCTGCCAGGCCAGTTTAACACTCCATGCCCAGAAGTGGCCGATTTGGGTTTGTGCCAATAGCTTCCCTATTGCTGGGGTCAGATGCCGCGTGAGGGCCATGTGGAGAAGCTGAGCCCAGAAGTGCCACGCAGGCTATTTCCCCAGACTCTGAAGCATTCTGCAGCAGGCTAGGGACACCGTTAACCCTCCAGTAGGCCAGCTTGAGCACTGTTCATTACAGGCAAAATTGGGGATGAAAAACAATTTCTTCTGTTTAAATTGTGTGATTTGACTGTTGTTTGATGTTAACCAAACTGTTTTAGATAAATGTCTCAAATTGCCTCCCAGAGCCTGCTTCTCCAACCCCGTCCTAGCCTGCTGCAACACCCTAACTCCCGTCCAGTCCTCTACCTCTGCCACAACCTTCTGCCAAGAGTCCTCTCCCAAATACCCCAAAACCTCTCATCCTCAGCCCTACCCCAGAGCCTGCACCCCCAGGCAGATCCCTCCCACACTGCAATCCTCAGGCCCAGCCTGGCGCCTCCTCCTACACCAGGAGTGTCCAAACTTTTTTCAAAAAGGGCCAGATTTGATGAAGTGAACATGCGTGAGGGCCGACCATTTTGCCTGACATTCTTTGAACCATTAAAATTCAATGCAAATTAACTATTTTATGCAAAGTTTATTGCAAACGGCATACTTTTCATTTCATCACATGGATGACAAATCTAAACAGGTGTTAAATCACTCTGCCTTTCATATCTGAAGGCCAGATGAAAAAAAAATCCAGGAAGCTGAAATATATGTCAGCAACATTGTAAAGTACATTACATATTATTGGTAATAAAGGTTGTCTGTCAACTTTTAAGTTCAAAAAATATGAACAGGAACATAACACCAAGTATACATGTTGTGTCCAAATATATTTATAACTGATTTAGACCGACTGACATTAACTGAGATTTTACAATGTATTCATCTCAATACATATGGATTCGTTGGGGGCCATAAAAGATAGATATTGCCAAATTACCTGTGGGGCCGTATTAAACCAGAACACGGGCCGCAATTGGCCCGCGGGTCGGACTTTGGACATGCCTGTCCTACACCCTAAACTCCTCCTTTTTTGGCCGAGCCTCTGTGCCCTTCCCTACAAGGCTGTATGTGGCCTGCACCTGAATTTTTTTCTGGGGGGGAGGGGGTGGGGGGAGTCAGTGGCCCCTAAGTATGAAAAAGGTTCCCCACCACTGCTTTAGAATCAGCAAACTGTATGGATTTGGTGATCTGAGACTCTGGAGACCTGAAGGTAAGCTTTTGGGAACTAAGTTTTAAGACACTTTTCTTCTTTCTGTGGGGACTGACTTGTTTTGATTTAATTTGTTTTCTTTCCTTCTTTATGTTTATGTATAACTGTGACGAGAATGTATTATAATCTACCCATGTTATGTTGTAAAAATAAATGAGCAGTTTGGTCTCTTTAGCATAAGATTTTATGAAGTTAATTAGATTCATTTATTTTGTTCCATTTGGGACTTGAATGTGAGGAAGTTGAACCTATCCAATCCTCACTGAAATTCCTTAGAGACCGAGTTGTGGGCCTCTAGTTACTTCTTTTTCTGGGAGCTGGGCTTTTTTGGGCACTGGAACAGGTCGATTTAGCCTATCCAAAGGTTACACTATTCCTTCCATATCTATTAATTTGTCACCCTTATTAACTTGTTTTAGCATGCCTCCTGCCACCTTGTGCCTGCAAGTTTTTCCTCATGTAGCCCCACATGTTCTCAGGAGAACAGTGTCCCCTCATGGAGGCTGTGCGCCCCCTGGGCCCTCCTTGCTCTTCCAGATTAATTGGCAGCACAGTGGTAATGGTGCCATGGTATACGGTCCTCTGCCACTTACTACTGCCCCAAGGATTCCCTTTGAAGGGAGTTTACCCAGCACAGAGAGTGCTGCGTAAGTAAAAGATACATAAACACCATGTTTTCTCTGGGGATTGTGGTGTGTGTATGAAGGGAAGACAAATAATGAGCCTCCCGATGCTGTTGCCAACTCATGCTGTGGGTGGTTTTTGTTTTTTGTTTTGCAAATGACATGATTTTGTCTGTTACTGGAACAACCCAAAGCCATTCTGACTGTAGGAGATTGTGGGGGAGAGAGCAGAAAGTGCCCCTCAGATCCGTCCTACTTCAGACACAGGATGGCAAGGGAGCCTTCCCTCTCCCCCCTCCTCCTGCCCTTGCCTCTTTCTCCCTGAAGCACCCAGCCTAGGAAGGGGAAGAGAGGAATGAAAAGCCTCTGGAGCTCTAATCCCAGCCTGGAAAAGGAAGTGGACCCTACTGTAGCCCCTCATGCTTCTGATCATGGCGGAGGAAAGGTGTAAAAAACCCCAGGAGGAGCAGAGCGGAGGCTGATGGGGGACATAGAGAGGGATTGAACTGCTGGAGAAAGCAAAGTTAACTCCTGGGCAGGAGACTGGCAGAGGTGGAGTAGGCAGCTTCAGCAGCTAGAACCAGAATCACTTTACCCAATCCCTTTGGCAGTTGGCAACACTAGGTGTCACAATGAATTGGGAAGGAGGAGTTCAAATTTCAAGACAGACCAAATAGAAGAAAACACACCACAATATGGGTGCTGAGGGAAAAAAAGTATTTTTTGAGGTCATTCTTATGATTTTTGGTCTCTTGAGGGGGTCTGACTCATTGTTTTTCATATCTTGTGGTTGGGAATTCTGTTCTCCTTTTCCCTGGCATGACCTCTCCCTCTCTTTTGACCACAAACCCACAGAGGAGGAGGCTTTGAGGCTCAGAGACTGAGCGAAGATGATGATATATTGTAATGGCTACTGATCCTTTCCTTTCCTTTCCTTTCCATAGAGGAAGGGGCCAGGGGAGCTCCGTGATACTAATAGTGGTCAGGTAATCTCAGCCAGAGCCTTAAATCTGGAATAGTTTGAGGCTTCAGCTATCTGACGGAGCTAAGCTTATGACACAAGTTTATAAAAACCTAGAAATATAAAGTTGCTGTTTTTCAGTTTTCTTTATTTGTTTAGGTGCTTGTATAATTTTTCCTTAAGGCTAGTACTTTGCAATTGGGAATATGAGTCAGTTTCCAACACCCATGGGAATCTTTCTACTAATTCCCAATGTCCCTTAACATAGAACCGCTTTAAATTAGCTCCTTTATCAAGGAAGTCCCATGCCAGCTAAACTTTGGCTGGCTGCTCTTTGAAGTTCTCCTCAAAAGCTACAGGGTGTGGGGAGGAGGGGAGGCACTGTCTGGATTTCAGAGCCCCCACAGTGTGAGAGGTCTCCTCTGCGGTCTAAGAATATATATATTCAAAATGTGTACGCTTGGACTGAGGGGGAGATGGATGTAGGGGACAGACTTGTTGAGCGTCTCTGGGTTAGGTTAAAAGGGGTAAAAAAAACAAGGGTGATGGCATGTTACTATAGACTACCTACCCAGGCAGAAGAGGTGGATGAGACTTTTTTTAAGCAACTCACAAAATCATCCAAAACGCAGAATTTGGTGGAGATGGGGGACTTCAACTATCCAGACATATGTTGAGGAACTAACACAGCAGTGCACAAATTATTCAGTAAGTTCTTTGGACTGCATTGGAAACCATTTTTTATTTCAGAAGACTGAGAAAGCTACTGGGGGGGGGGGAGATGTTCTAGATTTGATTTTAACCAATAGGGAGCAACTGTTTGAAAATTTTAAGTGGAGGCAGCTTGGGTTAAAGTGATCAGGAAACCATAGAATTCATGATACTAAGGAATGGTAGAAGGGAGAAGAGCAAAATAGAGACTGGATTTCTGAAAGGCATATTATAGTAAACTCAGATAGCTGGCAGGTAAGGGCCCATGAGAAGCAAGACTAAGAGGAAAAAACAACTGAAGAAAATTGGCAGTTTTTCAAAAGGACATTATTAAGGGCCCAAAAGCAAGCTAATTTGCTGTGTAGGAAAGATAGAAAGTATGGCAAAAGATCGCCTTGGCTTAACCAGGAGATCTTGCATGATCTCAGAATCAAAAAGGAGTCATTTAAAAAGTGGAAACTAGTCAAATTACAAAGGATGAATTAAGAAAACACCACAAGTATTCAGGGGCAAGATTAGAAAGGCAAAGACACAAATTGAGCTCAATCTTGCTAGAGACATAAAGGCTAACAAGAAAATGTTCTATAAATATATTAGAAGCAAGAGGAAGACCAAGAGGAAGACCAAGCAAGAGGAAAATGTTCTATAAATATATTAGAAGCAAGAGGTAGGCCCATTGCTCAGTGAAGAGGGGAAAACAGTAACAGGAAACTTGACACAAATGATCACATTTACTACACTAAACAGCTTTCACTAAACTTAGTGGCTTTTCTCCCTCAGAGCAGGACAGGACTGCTACACTGAATATTCCTTTTTTTAAAACTGTATTCTAATATCACTTGTGTAACTTGTAGAATGTTCTGTTTTTCAGCATGCCTGTAATCTCAAATATGCTATATCCTGCCAACAAACTCTGAAGCACACCAACATCCAGAATGGATGCAATATTACACTAGTCTTTTCTACAATGGAGTTATCCATGTGAATTAGGTCCTCAGTTTGAATGGAAGCGGATACTTCCCCCTACAGGAAATATTCCTCAGCTTCTGTTAAACATCTGGTATAAACATTGATTACACTGTATGGTAGATGTTGTGCAATAAGTATCATCCCTTCCTTCAGCTGCCCTTCTCTCAAGGCACTTTCAATGGCATTTGCAAGGTTTCAGTTTATCTGACCTTTATACTCAATTTATTTTTGTGTCCTGGGTATTTTTAAGATGAGTACATGGGAACTCCCAAATATTTTGCTGGTACAAATGGAAGAAGCATTTGAGATAGTGCTGAGATTGCTGTTTGCTACCAATAGCATGAAGATTTTGGAAAGTCTCTAAGTGCTGTTATGTTTGTTGCCGAATGGCTAAGAATAAAGGAAAGATGGTTCAATCTAGGTTCTATAGAATCATATACACTCTCTTGGGCAAGCCAAGTACAGGGCAGATAGACACTTGGCGGCATAGACCGCAGCTGATAGCGATGCTTAGAAGGAGGTTATTCTGACTATTACAGGTTCAGTCACGAGCTGTATTTATGCACCTGTCTACGGGAGTTAGGGGACATTAGGAAGCCCTTTGTTCCAGTGCCAGTCCCTAGGTAGTGCACAAGTGGGAGAAGACTATGCATAGGCTTGACTTCTCTATGCAGATGCATTGGTACATACAGTTGAGACAATACAAAAGAAAAGTATACTGGGTCAGCAAAAGAGAGTGCTCAGGTGACTTTTTCCTTGGAACAGTAAGGGAAGAAGAGACTGAATTTGTCTCTATTCTGTAGGGGAATGTAGTTGTGCTGTGAGGCCAAAATGGTGAAAGGGACAGAATTCAGGATTACTCAGTAACTTGCTCAAGGAGCCACTAGCTACTCTGTGTGTGGCGGGGGGGCACTGGTCTAGGATATGGGAGATCCAACTTAGGACCCTTCTGTGCCTGATTTAGAGCAGGGTTTTTTTTCTTTCCAGATCATTCTGAATCCTAGCCCATGAATGATCTGGTATGAAAAGCTCTGCTGTGAATAGGACTTGAACCTGACAAATAGGCTGAAGGGGGAGAGTGAAGGTAGGAAGAAAAAGGCATTTCTTTGAGGGATGTAAGCAAGTAATTGACTACTCGACTACCCGATAAGCATAAGCTTATCAGGTAGTCAAATGGAGTACTCGACTACTTGCTTCCCCACTCACTTGCTGCCACTGTATGAGAGGCAGCAAGGGACGGGGGAACAGGAGCCAGTTAAAAGCTGGTTCCCCCCAACACCATCTCTGTGGTGCCGCCTGCCCCTTCTCTCCGCTGCCTCTATCAGAGGCAGCAGGGAGGTGGGATGGGGAGGCTGCTGCCATGGCAGCCCCTGTCCACAGGTGTCCCAACAGGGAGCTGGGCCCCCCCAGCTGGCCATGCACAGAGGCTGCTCTGGCAGCAATCTCTGTCTGTGAGAGTCCCAGCTGGGAGCAGAGCAACCTTGTGGACTAGGACTGCTGCTGCGAAGCAGCCCCTGTTCATGGCAGCCCGGGCTGGCTGACGGCAGGGTCTACTCTGGTAGCAGCCCATCTGTGGCCAGCCCTGGCCACTACAAACAAGTGTTGCTGCTGAAGTAGCCTCTGTTCACAGCGGCTGTGGCTGGTCATTGACAGGAACTGTTGCTGGAGCAGCCCCTGCCTGCAGCCAGCCGGGCCACCGCAAACAGGGCCAGGACCGAGCAGTCCCGGCTCACACAGGTCCAAGGTCACTGTGCCTGTGCATTTTAAATGTAGTGAGAGCCTTTCCTTAACATCCTTAATTTCTTTCCCCAAAAGATGTCTCCAACTCTTCTCTCCCCTCGGAAGCATACACAATATGTGCTTCTGTTATCTCCAGGCAACATTGTACCCCATTTCTTCTTATCTCTTCACATCCTGACACTTCTCTTCAGTCGTGTGATCAATTTGAGAAGGGGAATGATACATAAAAATAGGCCAAAAATAATGGTAAAATATTGAAACATGGTATGGTTTGAAAACAAAAATATGTTGCTAAGTGGGAAAAAGTTTGTAATGATTCCAGGATTAGGGAAACAGAGCTGCTGGATCATGGTTGGATAGGGGAAAAGATTGGAGAGGAGAGCCTCTGGAGAAGAGGAGCGCAAGGAAGTTCTGACAACACATTTGAAGGTAGAAAAAAACGTGTTTCTGAAGAGAGAAAAGGAAGGAGGTAGAAGGGTTACGGCAAAAGGAATTTAAAGAAGTATTTTAAACACCTTTTAATTCATAGAAATGACCCCATTTCTACCCAATAGCTAGCAAACATATTGACAAGGAGCTAAACTAAATCATCTGATTTAACATATATTTGATTTATGACTTAATATGTACTTAAATGTTTTCCTGACAGAAAAGAGGAAATTAAAAGGTGGGGAGGGCTTGGGCAGAGTCCCAAAAGCTATGAGAGAGGAAAAGAATCTTTCAGTCAATTCTTTTCCTGGCTGGAGGGTGAATGTCACATTATCACTAGTATTATTCCCACCAGAGTACTGCTATGCCTATCCTCCCTTTCTGAAGATCTTAACCAGAGCTCTGCAATGCCTGTGGCTGTTGATCCCCTGATCCAAGAGAACAAGAGTGAATCCTGGGGAGTTTAAAGTGTTCAGACCTTTTGCTTGTGAAGCTAAATTTGAAAAACATAAGACAATAAACAGATCTCCAGGCAGACAGGAATAAGCAGCTGCACTCCATTTCTGCTGCCTGAGGTTAAAGGGTAGCCAAAAGCTATCTTGCCCTCTTCCCCTGCCACACAGAAGCCTTTTATGTAAAGTGAATTAGGTCAGTTTGGAGTGTTCCCAACCCCCAAATAATCATCTTGTTGATCCTCCTCACATTTCTTAGACAAGTCTTGAGCATGTTAGTATGATCATAGTGGACAGGGGGGTTTCACACTAGCATGACGGGCAATAAAAAAAGAGAAATATGTCTATTTACTGCAAAATACTAAAGCTTTAAATGCCTTAGCACAAAATACTGTTATTCCCTTCCTTCCCTGCTCTCTCAACCCTGTGTCATCACCTCCAACTAGTATTTCTTAATAGGCAGACTGTCCCAGTTTGAAATTTTCAGAAGCAAGTAGTGTCCGCAATACAGAAGCTTTTGTGTGCAGATTCTTAAAAATAAATAAATACATACATAAATACCATTGCTCCCTGTGCTGGAGCTGGGGCCAACAAGACCACAGTCAGGCAGCATCCTGTCCCCACAGTCTGGCCCCCATCTGGCTGCAGGAAGGGCCCATGTCAGAAATTTATGAAGTGGCCCCCTTTTAAAAATTATTGCCCATCTCTGATCTAATCCCTAGCGTAGCTACATCTAGGTCAATGGAAGGATTCTTCCATCCACGTACCGACAGCCTCTCAGGGCTCGTCTATGTATACAGTGGCGTAGATGCACCGGTGCAACTGTGCCACTGTAGAGCTTAGTGAAGATGCAACTATGCTGATGGGAGAACTTCTTGTGTCAGTATAGATACTCCACCTCACTGAGTGGTAATAGCTGTGTTGACAGGAGAAGCCCTCCCATTGCCATAATGCTGCCTATACCGGGGGAAGGGAAGGAGGCAGGTCCATATGACTACGCTACTTAGGGATATAGATTTTCCATACCCCTGAGTATTGTTGTTACAGCAACATGAATATGTGGTGTAGGCCAAATCTCAGAGTGGTGGGATTATGTGCTCAAAAGATGCAGAATATCTATTTTGGGATAGTTCTGGTATCCTGAAATAGCTCCACAGTGTAGACGTAGCCCTACAGTGCTTGAGCAAAATATCCTTATATAATTATCTGGGACCTTGGGTTTCTCAGTGGAAAACTTTCAGTTTGGGAGCTCACTTCCTTAGAGGATGTGGACTGTTCCAGGATGTTTAAAATGATGAAATTTTCCTATTCTGATTGCTATATAACCTGAATTTTTGCCTAGTCAGATGGGCCTGTGGCCATTTTAAGATATATTTCAAAGATCCCAAAGGATCTAAACTGGAACTCTTTGTCAGCAAAACTCAAAATGCTTTGCAAAGGAGGTTAGTATCACTATTCCCATTTTATAGATGGAGAAACTGAGGCACAAATGCTGAGACTTTCCCAAGGTCACTTGGGAACAAGTTGAAAATAGACTCATGTCTCCTGAGTCCCAGACAAGTGTGCTATCTGTTAGGCCACACTGCGTCTCAGAGTTATGCATCATTATAATTCTGGGACACCAACCATTCCAATGGTATATAGTAGTTACACATTCTTGCCTTCAGAAATATAAACTATTTAGTGTTTGTGGTTCAAAAGCTATACTTTAAAATTGGCAGCCCTTAAAATTGTCACTTTGATTTCCCTCTTACCTTCATTTTTTCCCACATAAACATTTGTGAAAAGGTTAACTTTGAAATACATGGTTACACTTCAAGATGAAACTTTTTCTGACGTGATAAACACTTTAGGGAACAAACATTCAACACAATTGTCTTGGACCAATGATCAGAATTATAGTCACTCCTTCTCTAAATTCCCAGCAACACCAATTTTCAGTGGAAGACAGCCACAATCGCCATCACCAACACCCAAAAGTAGACACAATGAGGATGCCTGTCTCGATGAGTGAACTACTTAGGAGAAGACTAGATGCATGTCCCAACTGGGGAGCAACAAGAATCAGAATGGGGTTTCTGCTTCATGAGGCACATGAGAATTTGGCCCTGATAACTAAGACCTCTATTTAAAAAATCGTGGAATTCACCATGCACCCAGCCCTTGGATGACTCAGGCCACTCAGCCACTTCGTTCTGGGCTTGTTTCTAATATTTTCCCTTGTGTGGGTGAAGGGGAAGCTTCTCAAAGTTGGCCACTATCATTTCATTCCAAGATAATAGAAAGGTTCCCTATAAGCCTCTGCTGGCATGTTACCATTGTGACATGAAGCCTAAGCCACTGTATGTTTTACAGGCTAGCCTCTATATCAGGGCTGGGCAAAATTTGGCCTGGGGGCCAGATCCAGCCTGCCAAGCCACTGGATCCAGCCAGTGGACCACTGTGCCGGGATCCTCAGACACACTCAGCTGCTGTGGTTTAAAGCACAGTCTGTGCGGCTCTCTGCTCTGCAGGGAGGCATCGTATGATCTCCTGGCCCCCAGCCCAATCCTCAGCTCCTATAGGCTGGAAACAGCTGGCCAATAGGAATTGACCCCAGCCAGTTTCTTAGCTCCTATTGGCTGGAAACAACCAGCCAATAGGAGCTGAGAGATTGGTCTGGCAGATGGGGGCAGCACAAGTCTCTTTCCCTTCCCAGGGCTGAAAGCCATATGGAGGAAACAAGCCTGAAGTTTAAAGTGATCTGGGGCTGCAGCAGGCAGGGAGCCCAGCCTGCCTTGGGGATGCTGCAGGGATGCTGGCTTAGGTAAGCACCTCCCAGTCAGAGCCTGCTTCTGGCACCCCTGCCTCTCCTGCACCCTAACTCCCACACATCACAATCCAAACCCTCTGCACCTCTTTCCCCAGATCACAATTCCCTCCCTCCTAGAACCCCTCCCCCAGGCCAGAATCCTCTCCTGCACCCTCCCTGACCCTACACCCTAACACCCAGACCGAGGTCAAAACCCTCTCCAACTCCCTCTCAGACCTTATAACATCTCTTGCACCCCACTCTCTTACCCCATACGCCCTTCTGCACCCAACCTACACCCTGCACCTCCTCCACAGAAAAGTGCAGCCCTTGATCACTTTCCAAAATTTTGGAGAGCCCCCCCCCCCACCAAAAATTATTGCCCACCTCTGCTCTATATCGTGAATGTCCCTTGGAAGGGAACAAACTATTCTAAAAACTATTTAAAATAAAACCTGTGTCGTCATTGTATTGTGGTGGCAGCACCTTGGTAAAAGCCAGCTCTCCACATATACCAGCTCCTGGAGAGTCGTTCCCCCCCCCCCCCCACATGTAACCACTGAAATTCTCAGCAATTACACAATTACTTATATGCATTTTAACATCCCTGTTTTGTATTTCTGTAGCATCCAGAGGCCCTTGTCAGGTTTGGGCCCCCTGTGTGTGGTCAGCACTCAAAGAATCCTAGGGCTGCAAGAGACCTCAAGAGGTCATTGAGTCCAGCCCCCTGACCAAAGCAGGAGCAACCCCAACTAAATCTCCTAGCCAGGGCTTTGTCAAGCCTAGACTTAAAAACCTCTAGGGATGGAGATTCCACCACCTCCCTAGGTAACCCAGTCCAGTGCTTCACCACCCTCCTAGGGAAATAGTTTTTCCTAATATCTAACCTAGACCTCCCCCACTGCAACTTGAGACCTTTGCTCCTTGTTCTGCCATCCGTCACTACTAAGAACAGCCTTTCTCCTTCCTCTTTGGAACCTCCCTTCAGGAAGTTGAAGGCTGCTATCAAATCCCCCCTCACTCTTCTCTTCAGCAGACTAAATAAGCCCAGATCCCTCAGCCTCTCCTCGTAGGTCAAGTGCTCCAGCCCCCTAATCATTTTGGTTGCCTTCCACTGGACCCTCTCCAATGCGTCCACATCCTTTCTGTAGTGGGGTCCCCAGAATTGGATGCAATACTCCAGATGTGGCCTCACCAGTGCTGAATAAGGGGCAATAATCACTTCTCTAGATCTGCTGGCAATGCTTTTCATGCACCCTAATATGCCATTAGCCTTCTTGGCTACAAGGGCACACTGTTGACTCATATCCAGCTTCTCATTCACTGTAATCCCCAGATCCTTTTCTGCTGAACTGGTACCTAGCCAGTCGGTCCCCAGCCTGTAACTATGCTTTGGATTCCTCCATCCCAAGTGCAGGACTCTGCACTTGTCCTTGATGAACCTCATCGGATTTCTTTTGGTCCAATTCTCTAAACTGTCTAGGTCACTCTGGACCCAATCCCTGCCCTCCAACATATCCATCTTCCCCCTAGCTTAGTGTCATCCGCAAACTTGCTGAGGGTACAAATTCATCCTCTCATCCAAGTCATTAATGCAGATGTTGAATAAAAGTGGCACTTGAACTGATCCTTGGGGCACTCCACTTGAAACCGATTGCCAACCAGACATAGAGTCGTTGATCACAACCCGTTGGGCCCGACAATCTAGCTAGCTTTCTATCCATCTTGCAGTCCATTTATCCAATCCATATTCCCTTAACTTGCTGGCAAGAATATTGTGGGAGACTGTATCAAAAGCTTTGCTGAAGTCAAGTCACATCCACCGACTTCCCTGTGTCTACAGAGCCAGTTACCTCATCATAGAAGCTAATCAGATTGGTCAGGCATGACTTGTCCTTGGTGAATCCAGGTTGACTATTTATGACCACATTCCCCTCTTCCAAGTGCTTCAGAATAGATTCCTTGAGGATCCCCTCCATGATTTTTCTGGGGACTGAGGTAAGGTTGACTGGTCTGTTGTTTCCTGGATTGTCCTAGCATTCTACAAACAGGGTGAACAATAGCCTCTTCCTTGAAGAACAAACAGTTAAAGACAGCACACAATAACACTTCAGCAGCCCCTTGGGCCCAGAACTCTCTCTCTCTCTGTGGAGGCATCTTAAATGATTTATCATGCCCCAATTCTGTGCCCATTGTAATCCATATCAAAACTCCAAAAATAGCCAGTTGACTTTGGTGCTGGATCCTCACTGTCCTATATGCATCAATTGTTTTATAAGCCAAATTATTTCATATTTATTTACTACAAAAGATTATTTTAAGTAGTTCAGCATTAAACTACAGTCTTACTAAGAACTGCAGAAACTGTGGTTTGGCTGAACCGTCTGTTTAATAATGCCAGGGATAACCACACCCATGAGTTTTTAGCTAATTAAAAACACAGGGAAATAGGTTAAATTGGTGGTTTTACAATGCTGCTGATTTAGTCACGTTACAGATGCTATCACAGATTTTAATTCCATCATGATGAATTGCAGTTATTTAGTGATTATAAAGGACATGTGCTATAATGTACTCTTGTCATGTGACTCATTTAGTAAGGCTGCCTAATGTCAGGTTAATGTACCATATGCTAATCTAAGAATCCATGCAAGGCAACTTTTGTAGCTGCTCTTGGTTTTTAATGAAAACCAGAATTATTTCAGGCACTGAACAATAAAAGTGATGGGAGTTTGTTTTTCTAGCTGAACTTCCAGTGACAAAATATTTAAGGCGTAATGGTAAGTTGCTTTTGAACATAAGCTTCATAACTGAGATGAGATATGTGATGGAAGAAATTACATTGTTTGTATGTGTGTTTATAAGCACAAATTATATAATATAAGATGAGTTATAGACATATGTATATGCATTGGGAGAGATTTCAGTCAAAACAAATATTTTGTCCTACATTTTTAGAGAGTCTGAGAATCTGATCTTCCTGTTCTTGTGTTTTAAATCTTTGTGGCTTGAACTTGATTTTCTAACTTTCCATAGAACTGTCCAAATTGGTTAGCTACAAAGCCAGATTTTCAAATTTATTTTCAATCTCTCTTGCAGTCTATCTAGTTTAGCGTTAGTTCCAGGAAAAATCTTGACTTGTAGTTGTGTCACTTTATTTTCAATTTAATATTTTTATTGTGGTTTTTCAGAGATTCATAGATTCCAGTGCCAGAAGGGACCAGTGTGATAAAGTAGTCTGACCTCCTTTTTAGGACAGGCCATAGAACTTCCCCAAATATAATTCCCAGAGCCGATCTTTCAGAAAAACATTCAATTTTAAACTGTCAGTGATAGGAGAATTGACCATGACTTTTGCTAAATTGTTCCAATGGCTAATGAGTCTCATGATTCCAAATTTGTCATATTTCTGGTCTGAATTTATTAACTTCAGCTTCCAGCCATTGGATTGTGTTATGACTAATGGTTTGAAGAACCCATTATTAAATGTTTTTCTCCCCAGGTAATAGACTGCTCTCTATTAAGATAAATAGATGTAGATCCTTGTGTCTGTCACTATAAGGCAGGTTTTTCTAAACCTTTAATCATTCTCAATGCTCTTCTATGAACCCTCTCCAACTTTTCAGCATCCTTGAATTGTGGATGCTGGAACAGAACAAAGTGTTACCTCGACAGTCACACCAAATCTAAATACAGAAGCAAAATAACCTCTTTACTCCTGCTTCAGATTCCTATGTATATGCATCCAAGTATCGTAATTGCCCTTTTGGCCACAGCGTTGACTGGGAGCTCATGTTCAACTGATGATCCATTAGACACCTAATCTCTTTAGTCACTCCTTCCCAGGACACACACTCCCATTTGGTACATGTGGCCTGCATTTTTTGTTCCTAGATGGGTACATTTACCTTGACATTTACCCATATTAAAATGCAGATTGTTTACCTTGAGTAGTTCAGATCTCTTTGTATCAGCGACCTGTCCTCTTCAATTTTATTTTTTGTCATCTGCAAACTTAATCAGTGATGATTTTACGTTTTCTCCCAGGTCATTGATAAAAATGTTAAACAGCATATGGCCATGAACAGAGGTCTGTGGGACCTACTAGAAACTCACCTGCTTGATGATGATTCTCTGTTTAACATTATGTTTTGGGATCTGTTAGTCAGTTTAGAATTTATTTTACATTGTTCTAGATTTTTAAGCAAAATATCATGCGGCACCAAGTCAAATGCCTTTCAGAAGTGTAAGAATATTATGTGGACAACATTACATTTATCAACCAAATTTATAATCTCAGAGAAAAAAGATATCAATTTAGTTTGATGGGAGCATGCTTAAGGAGAACATTGAAGCAATCTTCTCTGAGATCTTTCTTGTCCCAGGAATAAAGGAATATTGAACACAGAAGATTCCAGAAGCAAACCACTGGCAAGACAAGTAGTGTAGGGCTTTAGCTCTGTGGTCATTCTACAGTATGACTGTCCCTTCTACCAGACTCCTCCCTTTCCATTTTCTGAGAAATTAGATTTAACCAGTATTGCCCAGGTTCTTCAGGGCAGGGAGCTGGCAGTGGGGAGGGAGTGCAGGAGGGGCTAGCAAGGGCTCCCTCCCCACTAGCCCCTCTCAGGGTGGGGGGGACAGCAGAGGCTCTCTCACTTTCCCCTCACCCCTCCCACCAGGTGCTCACTCTCTTTCTCCCCCCAGCCCTTTACAGGGTGGGGAATGGGCATTGCAGGCTCTTTACCTCCCCCCTGCCCATTGCGGGGGGGGGGGGGGCGCTGCCAGGGGCTCTCTCCCTCCCCACAGCTCCTTGCAGGGTTTCGGGGCCCCTGGGGGCTTTCTTTCCCCCAAAACCCTCATGGGGTAGGGTGAGCCACTGGGTCTCTCTTCCTCTCTTTGGCCTCTCTAGGGATGGGGGTGCATTGGGGGCTCTCCCAGGCGGGGGGGGGGCATTTACCCAGTTAGGTGACAGGCAAGATAGTAAGCCCCTTCCCAGCTGGACACTCCCTTTGTGGTATGGCCACTCACAGTGGTCACTGCAATATAGTTCTCCCCTGCGTTCACTGACCCCAGTGACGAATGTGAGTATAGCATACCTCCGAACAGCCCCTCCCTTTCCATGTTATGGAAAACAGTCCTTGTCCTGCACTTCCCATTTTCCTGGCATAACCAAACCCAGATCTTGCTTTAAATTAGGAGAAGAGGAATCTGCATTATCAAATCTGGTGGTCCTAGCTCTTACTATTTAGGAGGAGTTCTTAGAATCATAGAATCCCAGGGCTGGAAGAGACCTTAGGAGGTCATCGAGTCCTAGGCTCCACGTGGCCCTGCTGTTTTCAAACGCTGCGGGGAACACAGGGCCAGCGGGGAACTTCTTGAATCTTCAAAGACAGAGGTGCCCTTATCGACTAATCAAACAGTCAATGAAAATTTGCATTGACTATTCATTTAGCTGATTAATCTAAATTTATCATTCCTACCCCTATGCTCCCCTGCTAGATTGAGGAATGAAACAAACTGAGCACTTTCCCTCACTCCCTTGACTATTCCCTGATGAAAGGGAATAGTCAGCAATGTTCCTGAATGGGGACATGGGGACTGCAACCCACCTATTCTCCCTTAAGGGAGCCTGGGGGTGAGAGGCTTGGGGTTAGGGCAGTCCTGGCCAAGGGGGGCATGCCCCAAGCCAGCCTCTTTCACCTGCATGGTGATTCTCCTTTCTGTATGGCTTTAGTGTCCCCTTACGCTTGGTATGTTGTGGGGGGGCAGCTTCAGTCCCCACCTCCAGCCCACCTGCACAATCAAACCCTTACCTTGTTTTAAGTTATGATACGGGGAAGCTGCATACCAAATTTGGTGGGCCTACCTCTTATTGTTTAGAAGGAGTTCTTGGACAGACAGACTCATTCATGCACTCACAGACAAACTCTTTCAAATATATAGTGGATGATAAGGGCAGGAAGTTAATGCCTGATTCAACTGAGAATCTAAAGTATCTTTCTCTGGATTGGAGGAACAGGGAGAAGCTATGCCTATGAATCACATAGAAGTTTGTACAAAATAGGTGATGAGAATCACGCAGTTATTTAAAAAGCTATACACAACAACACCAGTTTCCCAATGCATCTCTTCTATGAATCGTTTCTCATGTTTCAGGAACAAGGGAGCATTCAATGAGTTTGAAAGGCAACACTTTTCCAATGGATACAAACAAACAAACAAAACAAGGGAGAGGAAGGAAGAAACTTGTTTTGAGGAGAGGATAAATTGCAGGCATGAGGCATAATTGGTTTCAAAAAGCTTTTTATGCCTGTGGCTAGCCAGGAAAAGAAGACTGTGTTACACTCACCATTCATGTAACAACAAATCAGGGATGAGGGGATAGTTTAGTTTAGTTTATTTCAGAGCATGGTTGCTGGGCGGTTACAGTGAGCTCACTGTTACGTTCCTAAACAAAATAAAAAATTCTTCTTTAACTTTGAGTTGTAAAGCACTTTGAGGAATGGGCAGTTATACTCATTGGAGCCTTCAGTTTACATCAATTCCTTGATGGGGTGGATCCATTTAAAAAGAATAGATAGACAAGGAAACAAGCGTTGCAGGAACTTGTTTGGACGCTCAAACTGTATAGGAAAGAATTGCACTCAGGAGCATTAGTTTAGATGTTTTATTTAGCCCCTCAATATTTAAATACTAAAATGGACTTAATACTAATTTCTCAGGCCATTGAGATCAATGGGAGCTGTTTTAGATACTCAACACTCATGAAATTAAGGCGAGTGCCTAACTATGCATTTAGGAAGCTAACTTTAGGCTCCTATATTTTAAAATATTGGCCTAAATACTTAATGAACAAGCAACATCTGCAGAAATATTCAGATTGTGCTCCATTGGAAGGCCCTTTTCAGGGAACCCTGAGAAATTTTTCTCCTGGTATGCACCATCAATCCCTATGGAGCCATCCCCACTACAGCTGCTAACCCGCCTGCAGAGTCCACCCTATGCTTCTCCTCCATCTTTCAGCCAAGTGTTCCAGGACGCAGGTTCACTCCCCACCTTTGAGAGGGGACACGGAGCTGGAAGTGGAGTGAGGGTGATGGAGGCCAAACTTTCTGACATGATGCAGGGGCCATGGAGCCACCCCTGAGTGAGCACACAAGGCCGAGGGTGGGGGGGGAGAGGTTTTTTAAACTATTGCTAGAAGCTGGCTCCCATATGACCCGAGTGGGCAGTGGGGCAGCCAGTGCTGCTGCTCCTTACTTCTGCCAATGGAAATGGAACTGTCATATGGTTGCAAGGGCCACTGTAACATTTGATAGCTGGGATGGGACTCAGCAATCATCTTTGTGAAAATGAAGTGTTAGCTTCTCCAGGACAGAGACCAGGTTCCAGCAGTTAAACATGACATTGTTCAATATGGTCAAATAAATAATAAAGCAGGTAAAAGCATTTAGAGGTCATCTGACAAGTACAGCCTCAAGTTAAAGAAAAAGGAAAGAGCTAGAAACTCCTGGGACAGAGGTCAGTGAGACTGCAAGAGGTTCATAAAACAAAAAAGTTCATAAATTATCAAAAAGATGTAATTTAGGGTATGGCATCTCAGGAAGGTTCAGTAGCTACTCAAATTTAGAGAGAAGTCTAAGAATTCATAGGGGTTTTTTTTTGTATTTTTGTTTGCTTTGCTTTGCTTTGCTTTTTAAGGCCAGAAAGGACCATTTTGATCATTAGGGTCTGACCTGGATAGCACAAGCCAAAGAATTTCATCTGGTAATTCCTGCCTTGAGCCCAATAAATGTTGATTGAAGTAGATATCTCTTAGACATCCAGTCTTGGTTGGAGTAATTCCAGTAATGGAGAATTGACCACATTACCTGGTAAACTTGTTTGTGTAACTGCCCTCACAGTAAAAAAGTTACATCTTCATTCCTGTTTGAATTTTATCTAACTTCAACTTCCAGCCACAGGATCTTGTTAAACCTTTGTCTGCTAGATAAAAGTGCCTTCTATTTTTTATAATGTATATAATAATGTTGATAGCAAACCAGGTGCGGATGCTCAGTAAAATACAATTTTTTGAAGTCAGACCAGGGTAACAATGAACTGTGAACACTTTTCTCTTCCCAAATTCAGAATGCTTTGTGAAATACTGGAAAGAGAAATTTGGGTTACAAGCAAATGGGGTCAGACTACTTTAGTATCAATTCATAATTTCCTTTGAGACATGTGCTACTCCTAAAGGGACTGTCCTATAAGAGGGGGTGATTTAACATAGCAGGAATAGCAAGGATTGGTATGTGAGGCAGCACTGCTACATGTCAGGAAGATAATACACACTGGTGTTCAATTGTTCATCAGTTAGCTGTACTAGAATGGAGTGCCTGTTGTCTGACACATGCAAGCTAAGCATTGATCTGATCACTTCTGACATCCAAAAATGGCATGTTGCCTTTTCTCTTGAGGCCATAAAGACTGCCAACTTAATCCTGGCCTTTCAATGTCTTGAAATAATTTTTTGAAACATGGAATGTTTTGCCACTTTATTGGAATAGTACACAAGATCAGATTGCATAAATAAAAGGGTTTAGGACATTTTCTTTTGATGATTTTCCATCTGGAAAGAGGGCAGAAAATTTCCTCTTAAATCCTTTTTTATGGAAGTACTCATATATGGAAAGCTTAATATACCTAGGTCAGATAGATTGCATGAATAATATCTAAGTGCTACATTTAAAGAAGTTTGGCAGGCACTTAGATAACTCGCTAATTTAATATGGCGTTGTTTATAGAAACTACAGCTCGGAGGTATCTTTTTACACCATTTTATTTTTATTATTATTCAGCCCTGCAGGAATACATAGCACTTATTGATTAATAAAATGACAGATTTTGCTTCCAAAGAACTTAGTCTTGATAATTTTTCTCACACTTCCACAGAGGAGTTTGTAATATTCAACCAAAAATAGTTTTGTATTGATTAATTGTACTATTTGTTGAACTTTTGTTTTCAGGAGTCTTTTTAACAACATGAATGTCAAATACCACTAAGCACTGGGTGAGTAAGTATGCGTTTTCAAAAAACAAAACATTAATTCTGAATGTTGCCGTATACATCCTTTAATTGTATGTTTCAATCTGTGTTCCATCCATCTTCTATGTGCTCTTTCCTCTTCTTTTGTCTTTATATACAGCTACTGTACTTATTTGGACTTTTATATAGATAAAAAGAAAGCAAGTATATACAGGAATTATTTTAGGATAAACTAATGCAATCTTATTTATGTGTCTTTGAAAAAAATGTTATGAAGACTGAAGGTAGTGTTCATTAAAATTCTGCTTTCATGTCCCTTTTCCATTGTGTTTGTGGTCAAATTCCATCTTTGTGTCTCAGACATCTACAGCACTTTGTTTCCTTTGAAGTATAATAATAATGAGTGTTTGAAATGCTTAAAAAGCATTTGATTAAAGCACAAAAATATGTTAATGTTACAAAATTAAGGTTAAACTGTACCATGTTCATTCCTTCTACTTCGTGGATAGGCTAATAGAGCCAGAATTTCAGGCTTGTTTGAATCAGTGCAGCTCCATTGAACTCCATTTACATCAGGTGTAAATATGATTAAAGGCTAAGGATCAAGTCATCAAATTTTTGTTCTCAAATAGTGCAACATTTTCTACAATAATAACTACAGATGTGCAGTATTTCATAATATGTACTACCTTATGTATGCCCGGCACTCCATGAAAGTAATGCAGGAGGGAAAACAATATACTTTTGAAACATAATGTAGATGAGAACAAGTATAACAAAGAGAAACAGATAGTAGGGTACAGGAGTTGGCAGTGAACCACTATGTGATAGCACATAGAGGAATTTATAGTTAACTTGCAACTGAGTTGAGTTGGCATGATAGTCCCCAACCATTAGCAAAATGTACAATGAATACTCAAAAATCAAGGGCTAGATTCCCAGTATACTCATGATGCTTTATGTCTTCCTGGTGATGCAAAGCTGCCATAAATCTGATCCTTTATCATAAATCTGATGGAAAGCTGAATTTTAATCTGTGGAGACAGGATCAGAATTGAAAGTAGTAGTGTCTCCTACAGGGTGTACTACCTCATCCAAAATAACCAAACTGGGTTTGTGCCAAACTTTACTGATTTCATCCTTCTGTTGTTGTTCAGTTGTAATGTGGAAAAGTTGCTTGTGGTTTGACAGGCAAAATATTATTTTTAAGCACTAGACATTTTAAAATGTTCATTTTTCTGCTCTAGTGGTTACATAAATTACTATCATCTGTTAGTATTTGCCCTGAGCATTAGGGCTGCCATTTAAATAGTGTACCTGGCATGTCTCTTTGATCATTATAGATCTGTCTGATGAAATATTATTTGGTATCACCCATGCAGAATAAAAGTCCTGCTTTATTAAAACATCAAGTACCCTAGAATGGTGCAGTGGGATTCTCATATAAATACTTTTCAATAGGACACATATTCTCATGAACCGATTTAGAATCCCAGCTGGGATTCAGTTCCCGGGGAGAATTCCAGATTTGTCATTTACTGACACTGGTTTATTTTCAGTGAAGGGAATGCTGACTTCTTAGAAAAGAAGGAGAGGAGAAGAAAACTGTCTCATTTATTTTATTCTTGTGTGGATGGGTCAGGGTGAAGTTATTTGGAGGCAATTTTGTTGCATTCTTTGTCAGATGTGCATGCCATAAATGCTGAGTAGTGACCTTTCTTGCTTTTACTTAAGCCCTTTAAAAATATCAATTGTATTTGAGATTAGATTATGCCTTTCATATGAATCTTGTAAACTTTGCCATACAAGGTCTTCATCACCTGTGAAACAGTACTTGTGATGCTCATATTAGGCACATCTGGGAAGCAACAGATGGGAGTAATTTTCAGTTTAAAAAAAATGTGTGGAAAAAAGAGCATAAGTTTTAGTCATATACTTCCTTTTTTGTAAACGGTTGATATTCCAGAGAGAAATTGTGATTAGTTGTTTTTCTATTTTGTGGAGGCCCAAGGTGATCAGATACTTTCTTGGCAGCAGGACACACATTTTCCAGTAACTGATTGTTAGAATAAAACATCCTGGATCACCTTATTAGCTCTCTTGAGTCAGTTTACTGTGGTGCTTTTGGAAAATGACTCCATAAATTTGACAAAATGCAGTATTTTATGGGACAGTATATGACTTTGCCACAGATCTACAGTACAGCATATGCCAGTAGGGGAACAACTGGAAATAAAACAGAATGGCTTTTGTGAATTTTAACTGGCAAGCAGTATAAGTTAGCGTTAGGTGAGCACATCTGAAGGTAACAAGCAGAAATGAAATATAAGCATGGGTAGGGATAATGTGTTCATAATTAGAAATCATGTAAGTGAAACTGAAGAAAAAACACTCTTCAGCATCATTCCTATAACAGTAATTTTAAATATATTAAAAAGAACAGTGCACACATACTTGTAAGCATGAGTGTGTAAAGTACATTACATATACGGGACATAAAATGTTTGTTTCTTCCCATTTGAAACCTCAGAAAATGCCAAATTCTAATTTATATGCACACATAAAAAAACCCAACAATGATATTATTCAGTCGGTTAGAGATGGCTGAGAATACTTTATTTCTTGATTGGTAATCCAACTACATTGCAAATATTGTGAAAATTTCACATTGTTACAGCATTTTCTAAGAAATTGTACATGTCACGTGATCAGAAAATGCAGAGATTATTTCTGTTTACCTCACACCACTGCACATATTTTTCAGATAGAACAAATGTGAGCTGCTTTAGTTTGTTTCCTGTCATGTCTAGTGAGGAGAGCCAATATCTATTTTTTTGACTTGCTCAAGTATCACTAGTATCCACAATCATCCACTCTCTCTTCTTCTGAATATTAGTAATTAAGCATATGCATACGTGTTTATAGGACTAGGACTTCAATTATACACCCTTGCTGGTGAGTTCAGGACAAACATAATGCAGCCCTCATTCAGACTGATGTCTTTGGCCTCAACTGCAATGCAATCAAATAGTCATACCTCAGCAAAATTATCTAGAAGCTTACTCAATGTACTTGGACAGTTTCTGACTGTTATTTTCATATGAAAGAAGTCACTAGCAAAATGAAGCTTGACTAATGGCATTTCACATACAGTACATTAACTGCAAAAAGCTGTCAGTCAGATGCTATCCCTCAAATCCCTGCATGGAGAGGGCCTACACAGAAATGGGACTTTGGCATCTCCATGCCACCATCAAAGGGCCCTAAAAAGGCTTTGTGTGGCTGGGGGGTCAGGATAGGGAAAAGAATGTTGTCAGGACAATCTAGGAGGAGCACAGGACAGACCGAGGGAAACTGCAGTTCCTATGCTAGCCAAATGAAATTCACCTGGGAAAAGTAATGCACCCCACATCATGTTCACTTTCCCATGGGTTCGCTACTTCTACTTCAGATTCCGGTTTATACATCTAAGGATTGCATAGCATTTTTGGCCACAGTATCAGCTGTGAGCTCATGTTTAGTTAATTGTTTGCCATGGTGGCCAAGTCCTTTTCAGAGTCCGTGCTTCCAGGGTAGAGTCCCTCATCTTGTAATATGGGATTAATGACGTGCCTAAAGTTAAATATGTGCTTATATACTTGGTTGCATCAGAGGCTAAATGATCACAGAATTAGACGTTTCATTGAGGTGAATGAGATGGGGCAGAAATGGTGTCACATCTTTTCTGCCACTGCTTTATGCCTGGAGACAGTTTATAGGGTTGCCAGGTGTCCGGTTTTGAACAGGACAGTCCAGTATTTCAGCTTTCTGTTCGGGAAACAAATTGAGAAAATAGAAATGTCTGGTATTTTCTAAATAAGAGGTAATGTAGATTGTGCTGTAATGTCAAGTGTGTCCAGCATTTTTGTTGAAACCATCTGGCAACCCTAACAGTTTACCAGAAGCAAGGGATAACTGGGCAACAGCAGACCAAATGATATTGCGATGATATAATTTTGGTAACTGAAAAAGACAAACATATTTGAAAAGAAAACTTAAAACTTGCAGCATATATAGTACGGAATGCAGCAAAAATTGTTAAGAACTGCATTTTCACAAGTACAAATTTCTCTTTTGTGATGCTTTTTCCCGGGGGAAGGCGGGTGTGGGGGGGTGGGAAGCGGGGGGAGGAGGGAGGGAGAGAAACAAAATTCTGCTGTCTGTGAGACATGGTCGCTTTCATGACAATTGTCCCTGCAGTATCATTCATACTTCAGACTGGGCAAGAAAATATGCTTTAAGTCTCAAAAGGAGTGGTGTTCACTTGGATCTGCTAAAAACTTTAACAGATGTCAAGTAAGCATACTCAGAATTGCTTATATCTTTATTTTTATCCCACCTATTTTGTATTCAAGCTTGGACATGTGCATATTCCAAATTTAGCACTATTTGCATGCCACATTTCAAAGTTCATTTATTTTTGTATTATCTGTGTCAAAAAAAGTGTGGTTTGATTTGTTTTTTGTTTTGTTTTTCTGTTTGTTTTCCCACAGTGGAAGTAAGAGATGCTGATTTTCCTTTAAAAAAAAATCTATATAGAACAAATTACATTTTGTGCTGTGAGATCAAACTCGGGAAAATTTGATCCACAAAGACAAATCCGCCCCGCCCCCAAATTAGGATTAGGTGAAACTAGTTTATAAATGAAACATCTTAAACTATAGAATTTGCAACTAAGTATGTTTTATGAGATCACTTTATTTGTTGGTTGGTTGTTGCACCTGGGAACCCTGTTTGATTAGGCTTCCAGTGTGATACATACAAAGAAGAAAGTTCCTGTCCTAGAGAATTTAAAAATCTGAGCTCCGATCTGATTTTCATAACTGGAAACCTCTTCACTTCAAGTGGTCTCCATGTGAGGACACACACTTGTAGGATTTGGGTGCCGGTGACAGACTTGGAGTGAAGCTGCTCTTCAGGTTTTTACATTTTTTGTTTATCTCAAATGAGGATATGTGCAAAATAAATGTTCATTGTTTAAAATTAACACTTTGCAATACATTTATTGATTTTATTTGATTGTTATGAGAAGTCATATATCTGTATAATAAAGGCATAATATTCACAGAATGGCATAGAATAAGCACCAATGGGGGTTTTTTCCACTTCTTTTCTGATCATGGATTCAGATGTGCTATCCATGCTTAAGTGGAACTCCTCATGGCAACCAATGAAGACTACTTTATAAAAATCAACAGTATGACCTGTTTGTAAGACCTTTCTTAGAAGGATACAGTCAGCGTATAAATTTGTTTAAGGAATTACTATAAATCTGACTCAGAAGTCTCCACTGATTTTTGTGGTTTACCAATAATATTTTCCTACTTAGTATTTTTTTCTTGAATTTTTTTCAGTGTTAAATATCCATTCTAAGGACAAAGGAAACTGACTGGCTACATAAGGAAACAGGGAAACAAAGTATTTAGTCAAATAAGAAACTGAAAGAATAGAAGCGTTATTTTCTCTAATCTCTGTCAGCTATCTGTTTCATGTTACATATAATCATATTTTTACAAAAATCTGACTGAAGTGTGATTTTTGGACTTGCTGTGATCCCTTGAAATGTGTTTTAAATTTGTTTTGCATTTGGAAATATGTTGATAAGACGTGCTTAAAAAAATCTGTAAATAATTTTCCAGGATTCAGCTAATGGTGTCTTATTGAGTTGGGCTCTTCTTTATTAACATAAATCAGTCTTGCAGCCATTCAGGAACTTGATTTGTTGACAAATCTCATCTTGTTAGTACATGCTGTCCTTATTATTGGTATGTTTTTAGAACATAGCACCAAGCACCCCCCAACTCCCTTATCCAGCCCACCCCGCACATAGATACACAAACTACCAACCCAACACCTCAGTATGACAAATTAAATTTAGGGTTTGACTACAGTTGCCAGGTGTCCAGTTTTGAACTGGATAGTCCAGTATTTGAGCTTTATGTCTGGGAAACCAATTGAGAAAATACCGGACATATAAATGTCCGGTATTTTCTAATTAAGTAAGTTTTATTATTATCATGAGTATCAGTACATAATTGCGTACTACCTGGCTGGTAGACACGCTCACACTGCGTGAGTCACGCTGTGTGAGCGTATCTACCAGCCAGGCAGTACGCAACTACGCAGTGGGCGGGGGATGGAATCCCCGGGGCTGGACTCGCCCGTGCGCTCCACTGAGACCGTGTGCGGGGCGGGCAGTATCCTGGGATCTTCGTGCATCCGGGCCAGCCCCGCTCTCCGTCTGCCGGTACCCCTCGTTCTCCCCCGCCAGCCCCATTCCCCCTGGCACATCCTAACCAGCCCTGCTCCCTGCTGGCCGGTTCCCCCCAATCTCCCCTGCCAGCCCTGCTCTCCCCAACCTCTTCACAGCCAACCCTGCTCCCCTCCAGCTGATTTCCTCTCGGCCAGCCCTGCTCCCCCCCCATCCCCTCCCGGCCAGCCCTGCTCCCCTCCAGCTGATTCCCTCCTGGCCAGCCCTGCTCCTCCCAGCCAACCCTGCTCTGCTCCCGGCCGGTCGTCTCCTCCCTACCCCATCTGAGATCAAGTGTGTCTGGTATTGTTTTGAAATCATCTGGTAACCCTAGGTTTGACTACATGTACTACAGTGTGGGTCTACAGGGCACTTACCTGACATGCACTAAATGGCCATGTGGATGCTACTGCCACACACTATAAGTTCGGTAGAGCAATTTAACCGGATGGCCTTTCAAATGGAAAAGCAGCGAGGAGTCCTGTGGCACCTTATAGACTAACTGAAGTGTAGGAGCATAAGCTTTCGTGGGAAAAAACCCACTTCGTCAGATGCATACTTCAAATGGAAGTATGTCAAAGAGCTCTACAGAACTTTTAGTATGTGGTTGCAGGGTCTACATAACCAGTTAGTGTGCAGAAGACTAATAGACTGTATGTTCATATCTTGACTTACTGTGCAGTAATTTTCCATGTGACCATGCTCTTAGGAATTAGTCCTGCATCTGGATCTTCATGCATCCTTGCACCCATGCAAAGACACGCTAATTCAAGCATTATGTATGAGGGCCAAACCCCACAAATGTATGCATTTGTGCAACTTCACTCGTGTCTGCAATGGTTAGATCACCATCTCAGAGCACCTTCCACTTAAAAGTGATGAGAGGGGGTTCTTTGGGAGGAAGTCTCCACTTGCATCTCCTCTTTAAAATACTCCGCATCATAAGATTGTGTCTTTGTCTCTGTACCACCTCTGGCATTGCTTCCAAAATTACTTGTCATGTATTTTAGTTTTCAAAATCCTGTGTAGGCCATTCATTCTGGCCTTTTAATACTTAAAGTCTTTTGGGTGTTCCTTTGCCATTCTTGAGTATGTGGGGTTGGTATGGGTGGGGTTGTAGGTGTACGAAAGGGAGATGTACAGAGAACCCTTTGCAACCTAGGTCATGGAGTATTAATAAAGTCACTCTATGGCTGCGTTGACAGGATCAGCCATAGTTCCTGAGCCTCTACACTACATCAGTAGGGAACTATGTGAACTATTTAGTCATAGACATAAACCCTGACCCCAGCCTCGCCTCTGAATCTGCCTGGCATGTAGGGGGTTGCATGCATATCTCCTGTATGAGTTCTCAAAATCCTACCCCTGCTCACTGCAGAACTGCACCAAGGAGAGGGAAATGGATTTGCCCCTTTCTGAATGGCTGGTGATTTTAATTTTTTTTATTTATTAGGGCTGTCAAGCAACATAAAAAATGAATCACTACTTATTGCACTGTTAATAATAGAATACAATTTATTTAAATACTAGAAGACTTCCGTGGTGTTGTCAGGGTCCTTCAGGGCATGGGGCTGGCAATGTGGAGGGTGCAGGAGTCAGGGCAGGGCCTTGGAAGTGTGTGTGGGGCAGTGCAGTAGGCTGGGAGTGGGGGGATGTGATAGTGAGGGTTGAGTGTGAGGAGGGGCTCAGGGCAGAGGGGTCCCATCTGTCACAGGCCTTTTCTCTCTCCCCATCGCCACTCCTGGCTGCCAGGGGCCTTTTCTCTCCCCTCCAGCCTGCCCCACCTCCAGCTGCCTTTTTTGTCTCCCTCAGCCACCAGGGGCCTTTTCTTCTCTCCAGTCCCCTCTGACCATCAGGGACCTTTTCTCTTGCCCCTCCAGTGCTGCAGCCAATGCCCAGGAGGGAGGAAAGAGTTTGGGGCAGGAGGTCTACTTACTCAGTGTACTGACATGCAAGATGGTCGAGCCCCAGCCCTGCTGGCCACTCCTTTGGTAGTGAGGCTGCCCCCAGTGGTCACTCTGCAGCATAGCTCTCCCCTGCAGGCTCACTGCTTCACAGTATCATGTCCCTACGAACACTCCAGCTCCTCCCTTTTCATGTACTGGAAAACAGTCCCTTTCCTGGCACAACCAAGCCCTGACCTTGCTTTAAGTTAGGAGAAGAGGAACTTACAAATGTAAAATTACGTACAAAAATAATTGCATTAAAAAATAAAACCATGTAGAACTGTAGAGCCTACAAGTCCACTCAGTCCTACTTCTTGTTCAATCAAATGCTCAGACAAACTAGTTTGTCTACATTTGCAGGAGAAATTGCTACTCGCTTCTTGTTTACAGTGCCACCTGAAAGTGAGAATAAGTATTCCATGTGGCAGTGTTGTAGCCAGTGTCACATGATATATATGTGCCAGATGCACTAAACATTCATATGGCCATTCATGCTTCAACTACCATTCCAGAGGGCATGTATCCCTGCTGTTACAGAACTCCTCCTTCTAAGATTTTGGAAGGGATATCAGGATATGTCTAGACTGCATCCCTCTGTCGGCAGAGGGATGCAGATTAGGTAGGTTGACATCGCAAATGAAACGGGGATTTAAATATCCCGTGCTTAATTTGCATAAAAATGGCCACCATTTTTGCCGACTCAGCACTTTTTCTGCAAAAAGTGGCAGTCTAGAGGGGACTCTATCGAGAAAGAAAGCCTTTTTTTGACAGATTCTGTAAATCTCCTTGCAGGAGGCATAAGGGATCTGTCGAAAAAAGCTTTCTTTCTCGACAGATCCCCCTCTAGACTGCTGCTTTTTGCAGAAAAAGTGCTGAGTCAGCAAAAACGGTGGCCATTTTTATGCAAATTAAGCATGGGATATTTAAATCCCCGTTTCATTTGCAATGTCAACCTACCTAATCTGCATCCCTCTGCCGACAGAGGGATGCAGTCTAGACATACCCTCAGAGTCTTAAATCTTGGGATGAGTGCTGTAGCTACTTTTAGTCATCTTACATTGTTCAAACAGAGCAGGAGACATACAATTGTCCCTCAAGGAGTTCAGTCACAAGTTTAACACATTTTTTAACGAGCATCATCAGCATGTAATTGTCTTCTGGAATGCTGGCTGAATCATAAAGGTTCATAGGATTGTTTAGCATATCTGGCATGTAAATACCTTGTAATGTTGGCCACAAACATACCATGCAAATTCCTGTTCTCACTTTCAGGTGATATTGTAAATAAAAAGCAGGCAGCATTATCTCCATAAATGTAAACAAACTTGTTTCTCTAAGCGATTGTCTGCACAAGAATCAGGACTGCATGGACTTGTAGGTTCTGAAATTTTACACTGTTTTGTTTGTGAGTACAGTTATGTGACAATCTATATTTGTTAGTTGCACTTTCATGATAAAGAGATTGCACTACTATACTTATGAGGTGAACTGAAAAATACGATTTATTTTATTTATCATTTTTACAGTGCAAATATTTGTAAGAAAAATAATATAAAGTGAGCACTGTACACTTTATATTGTAATTGAAATCAATATATTTGAAAATGTAAAACGTTCAAATATATTTAATAAATTTCAGTTGATAGTCTATTTTGAACAATGTGGTTTAAACCATGATTAAATATGATACATTTTTAAAATCATGATTAATTTTTTTGATTAATCATGTGAGTTAACTGCAATTAATTAACAACAGCCCATTTGTTTGTTTATTAATTCGTTTTGCTTGGAATGAAGATGAAACTCTTCTCTGACTAGTGAATTCAGCAAAGTGACATCATTATAATCCTTTTTAGTTGGTGAGTTTTGAAAAAGATTCTGAATGACGCTGTGTAATTAAGATGCCTTTTTATAGTTCTTTCAAGTGTAATGAAGTGAGTAATTGAATAAAACTGAATGAAAGCCATAGCAGGCCACCCACATGTACATTGGCTATCATAAGCAGTTACAACTAGATGAATAATTCAGGATGGTAGAGGGGGCAGTGTGGCTAAGTGGTTCTATTTATATATTATTCAGTGAACTCCAGGCATTGAGCTTTCAGCTAAAAGCTGTTTACTGTGTATTTCTGAACAAGGATGTTTAAAAGCTTATCAGTGTTTGAATATGTTGTGTTTATTTTAGTTTTTGGTTTTTGTTTTCAGTTTATATAGCAGGCCTCTTAATTAGCTCCTGGTGGATAAACAATCAGCATTTTAATATATATTGATTCTCCTAAGCCTTGTAACTGAAGTGCTCATGTGTCAATATTAGTATGGAAATTCTGTAAGACACTACTACATAGATCAGAACAGCACAATGTTACAAACACTTTGCATCCTTTTTGCACAGGTGTAAATGACACAAAGGACACTGATAGACAAGAGTGGGGCCCATAATATTTGAGTGTTTGTTGCAGAAAAATAAGTGAAGTTGAAGTAGTGAGAGCTAGTAATTTTAGGGATAGCAGTCGTTTCCTTATTCTAATACATTTTCTTGTTCACTGTTAGAGAAAAGCAACTTATTCTTTGATTCTGTATCATTATTGCATGATAGGTGAAACACTAGTATTACTCAAGATAGAATCATAAAATGAAACAGGCTAAATATAAACAAAACACATATTGAAAAATGTGCAGCAAATGTAGTAGAACTCCAGATCTGTTAAGATTCACTGTAATCTATTGTAGTATTTATCTTAATTTATAGAATCATAGAATACTAGGACTGGAAGGGACCTCGAGAGGTCATCGAGTCAGTCCCCTGCCCAAATACTGTCTAGACCAGGGGTGTCCAAACTTTTTTCAAAGAGGGCCAGATTTGATGAAGTGAACATGCGTGAGGGCCGACCATTTTGCCTGACATTCTTTGAACCATTAAAATTAAATGCAAATTAACTATTTTATGCAAAGTTTATTGCAAACGGCATACTTTTCATTTCGTCACATGGATGACAAATCTAAACAGGTGTTAAATCACTCTGCCTTTCATATCTGAAGGCCAGATGAAAATAAAATCCAGGAAGCTGAAATATATGTCAGGAACATTGTAAAGTACATTACATATTATTGGTAATAAAGGTTGTCTGTCAACTTTTAAGTTCAAAAAATATGAACAGGAACATAACACCAAGTATACATGTTGTGTCCAAATATATTTATAACTGATTTAGACCAACTGACATTAACTGAGATTTTACAATGTATTCATCTCAATACATATGGATTTGTTGGGGGCCATAAAAGATAGATATTGCCAAATTACCTGTGGGGCCGTATTAAACCGGAACACGGGCCGCAATTGGCCCGCGGGCCGGACTTTGGACATGTCTGGTCTAGACTATCCCTGATAGACATTTATCTAACGTACTCTTAAATATCTCCAGAGATGGAGATTCCACATCCTCCCTGGGCAATTTATTCCAGAGTTTAACTACTCTGACAGTTAGGAACTTTTTCCTACTTTCCAACCTAAACCTCCCTTGCTGCAGTTTAAGCCCATTGCTTCTTGTTCTATCCTCAGAGGGCAAGATGAACAAGTTTTCTCCCTCCTCCTTATGACACCCTTTTAGATATCTGAAAACTGCTATCATGTCCCCCCTCAATCTTCTCTTTTCTAAACTAAACAAACCCAATTCTTTCAGCTTTCCTTCATAGGTCATATTCTCTAGACCTCTAATCATTCTTGTTGCTCTTCTCTGGACCCCCTCCAATTTCTCCACATCCTTCTTGAAAACCCTCAGAACTGGACACAATACTCCAACTGAGGCCTAACCAGCACAGAGTAGAGTGGAAGAATGACTTCTCGTGTCTTGCTCACAACATACCTGTTAATGCATCCCAGAATCATGTTTGCTTCCTTTTCAACAGCATCACACTGCTGACTCATATTCAGCTTGTGGTCCACTATAACACCTAGATTCCTTTCTGCCGTACTCCTTCCTAGACAGTCGCTTCCCATTCTGTATGTGTGAAACTGATTGTTCCTTCCTAAGTGGAGCATGTCGCATTTGTCTTTATTAAACTTCATCCTGTTTACCTCAGACCATTTCTCCAATTTGTCCAGATCGTTTTGAATTATGACCCTATCCTCCAGATTAGTCGCAACCTCTCCCAGCTTGGTATCATCTGCAAACTTAATAAGCATACTTTCTATACCAATATCTAAATCGTTGATGAAGATATTGAACAGAGCCGGTTCCAAAACAGACCCCTGTGGAACCCCACTTGTTATGCCTTTCCAGCAGGATTGTGAACCATTAATAACTATTCTCTGAGTACTGTTATCCAGCCAGTTGTGCACCCACCTTATAGTAGCCCCATCTAAGTTGTATTTGTCTAGTTTATTTATAAGAATATCATGCGAGACCGTATCAAATGCCTTACTAAAGTCTAGGTATACCACATCCACCGCTTTTCCCTTATCCACAAGAATCGTTATACTATCAAATAAAGCTGTCTCCCATGATTTTCCAAAGATGATAGCTAGAGGCTCAGATACCTCCTCTATCAGCTCCTTGAGTATTCTAGGATGCATTTCATCAGGCCCTGGTGACTTGCAGGCATCTAACTTTTCTAGGTGATTTTTAACTTGTTCTTTTTTTATTTTATCTTCTAAACCTACCCCCTTCCCACTAGCATTCACTATGTTAGGCATTCCTTCAGACTTCTCGGTGAAGACCGAAACAAAGAAGTCATTAAGCATCTCTGCCATTTCCAAGTTTCCTGTTACTGTTTCTCCCTCCTCACTGATCAGTGGGCCTACACTGTCCTTGGTCTTCCTCTTGCTTCTAATGTATTTATAAAATGTCTTCTTGTTTCCCTTTATTCCCGTAGCTAGTTTGAGCTCCTTTTGTGCCTTTGCCTTTCTAATCTTGCCCTGCATTCCTGTGTTGTTTGCCTATATTTATCCTTTGTAATTTGTCCTACTTTCCATTTTTATATGACTCCTTTTTTATTTTTAGATCATGCAAGATCTCCTGATTAAGCCAAGGTGGTCTTTTGCCATATTTTCTATCTTTCCTATACAGCGGAATAGTTTGCTTTTGGGCCCTTAACAATGTCCCTTTGAAAAACTGCCAATTCTCCTCAGTTGTTTTTCCCCTCAGTCTTGATTCCCATGGGACCTTACCTATCAGCTCTCTGAGCTTACCAAAATCTGCCTTCCTGAAATCCATTGTCTCTTTTGCTGTTCTCCCTTCTATCCTTCCTTAGAATTGTGAACTCTCTGATTTCATGATCACTTTCAAACAAACTGCCTTCCACTTTCAAATTCTCAACCAGTTCCTCCCTATTTGTTAGGATCAAATCTAGAACAGCTTCCCCTCTGGTAGCTTTTTCAACCTTCTGAAATAAAAAGTTGTCTCCAATGCAGTCCAAAAACTTATTGGATAGTCTGTGCCCTGCAGTGTTATTTTCCCAACATATATCTGGATAGCTGAAGTACCCCATCATCACCGAATCTTGGGCTTTGGATGATTTTGTTAGTTGTTTAAAAAAAGCCTCATCCACTTCTTCCACCTCGGTAGGTGGCCTGTAGTAAACTCCTAGCATGACATCACCCTTGTCCTTAATCCCTTTTAGCCTAACCCAGAGACTTTCAACAGAGATAATTAGAAATAGCCTACATGCCAATGTATTTCAGAAGTTTATTCTTTTGTACAGGAGATAGGATGTCCAATTGGTATAATCAAATCTATGAAAAAGGTTGCCATTTGATAAAAAGAAGTGTGGGAGTTGCATGACACAAACATTTCTGTGAATTTGATTTTTCATACACTGCATTGGAGTTCCTGGTATGAACATGGGAACAGGCATTGGTTGAATACTATAGTCTCATAATATTCCCTATTCAGATCCATAAAACCATTCACTGTCTTATCCTCCTATAAATACTTCCTTAAGACTCCCCTTTGCTATGATGCCTTTAGGGCACTACCAGCTGACAACAGGTATTCAAGTGGTGAGTTGACCTATTCTGGAAAATATGCTCATTTCGCTATTACCATGTCCTTTTCTCTACCTCATTTGTTCATTTCAGTTTCCTTTTTCAGCTTGTTTTAAACTTGGTCTGTGAACTCTCTGAGAAAATGAGTCTTCTCATTATTTGTTTATACAGTGTTAGCCCCACCTAGAGCAAGGCCTTGCTTGTTGCTTGGGGCTGAGTGTTTGTCATTCACAAAACAATGAGGTTCCCTCAGGGGGGCCAGAATAACACCTGTAAATTTCCAGAGATTTCCACTCAAATCTGTTTGGCTTAAGAACTAAAATGCCTGCTTTACATGTGACTTCACTGAGTTTTGCTGGAAAACCTGAAGAAGGAGCCAAAATCTGTGAAAGAAGAATGCAAAAGAGAGGTGATCCAATGTGTGTCAGATCATAGGAATGCAGTTGGTGACACTGTCAGATCCACACTTAGTGTAGCTGCAAAATCCATTTCCAGATACCTAGTCCCCAGATATCATGTTGGAGTAGGCACAGAGCACTGAATGTCAACATTTGGGCCAACTATTGGAGGCGGAGTTGGCAGCAATCAGAGCATTCGTAGGAGACCTCAAACGAACTTTAGTTGCTCAGAGAACAAAATTTCCTGTGCACACCCAAACTGGACCTTTCTACAGTTTGAAAAAAATGATTCCTAACTCTCCATTGACAAACGCAGTTCTTGCTTTCTTCATGGGAGGAGATCAAGATACTGGAGTTTAAAAATGTGGCATTTTTATGTATAGAAAAACAATTGGAACATACGTACATCATTTTAGAAGTTTCCGTGTCTCCCTCTCAGCCTCGTTTAATTATGCTCTTTGTATCAGAGGCAGCAAGGGGGAGGGGAGGAGGTGGGATCTGGTGCCAGTGAGGAGCCAGTTTTTAAGCTGGCTCCCCATGAGCACCAGATCCTGCAGAGCCACCTGCCCCCTCTCCCCCACCCCATGCTGCTGCCTCTGATGGAGAGGCAGAAGCACAGAGGGTGAGGGGGGCAGGCGGGAGCCGGTACATGTGGGAAGCCAGCCTTTAAGTCATCTCCCACGGAGCCACCTCCCTCCCCACCTTACTGTCTATCATAAAAACCCAACCTTCCACACATATTTCCACCTCATTTAATAAAGTCATTCACAGGCCACTTGGACAGAAGGAAGGAACTGTTTAACTATTGCCTCTGTAGTTGCATAATGACAATTGAGTGTGCATTGGGAATATTGGATAGCGTGTAATTGAATAGTCGTGTAACCGCATGAAATTTTAGTGGCTGCATGACTATTGATAGTCACTGGGGGTAGGGCCAGCAGACAGTGCTCTCCGTACCCCATTCCAGGGAGCCCCTTGCCAGCCTGTGCTGCTGCCTCTCTATCAGAGTCAGCAGCTGGGGGTGCCAGGCAGGGCTGGTTCACGAGGGGAGCCAGTTTAAAAACCGGCTTCCCATGCAGACCAGATCCCATCTGTTGCCCTGTGCTGCTGTCTCTGATACAGAGACAGTAGTGCAGAGTGGCAGCAGTCTCTGTCTGTGGGGGTCCAAGCTCCCCAAGAGGCTGCTCCATGGCAGCAGCCTCTGTCTGTGGGGAGCTTGGACCCCTGCAAACAGGGGCTGTTACCACAGAGTAGCCTCTGTCCATAAGGAGCATGGACAGCTTTTGAACTGGCTTCCACAAGCACCAGCTCCTTCCTGCCCCCTCCCTTCGCTGCCTCTGTACAAGGCAGTGGAGGGGAGGGAGGTGGACAGGTTGGTCTGTGGAGCCAGCACAAGTGGGGACGCTGCTTGAAAGTCAGCTCCCCACGTCTATCAGCTCCTGCCTGCCCCCCTCACACTCCACGTTGCTGCCTCTCTGCAGCTGCAGGTAGATCTAGTGCTTGTGGGGAGCCAGCTTTTAAGCCAGTTCCTCACGAACACTGACTCCTGTCTCTCCGTTCCCCTTGCTGCCTCTGATACAGAGGCACCAGGGAGGAGTGCATGACAAGGTTAACCAATAAGCCCAGGCTTATCGGTTAATCATGTAGTTGTCAACATGTCGACATCCCTAGTGTGTATCTGGCCATTTGAAAGGAAGGCAAGGCAGTTTGCAGAAATAGATTGAATGCTGAGAAAAAAAATTGCCCAAGATTATAGCTGCATATTGTGTTTTGCACAGTATTTATGAGAGTAAGAGAGAAGACGGTAATGATGATTGGGAGGCTGAGGTACAGTGACTTGCTGTAGTTTGATCAACCAGCAAGCCATCCAATAGAAAATGGAAACAATCAGGACAAGATTGTCAAGGATACCTATTGCTCATACTTTAGTCTCTTGCTTGTATATTGAGTTATTAATTTGCGGGTGGAGGTTGAGCGGTGGAATGGATAATCCTGTATAATCTTATTTATGGGTAGTGGAAGTGGAATGTTGTGTCCAGAGTAGGGATGTAAGTTTAACCAGTTTACTGCTTAACTGGGATCCTGTGAGCAGGGGGCTGCTCTAGCCACCCACAGTGTTGTGTGGCAGGGCCAGCTACATCCCCACAGTGTGGTGTGGCAGGCCTGTGGGTGGGAGCTGCTCCAGCCCAGCTGGGCCTGCCGCACCATGGGCTGCTCCAACCAACTCGGGCTGAATCTGCTGTGCTGCTGGCCCCCCATTGCACAGTAGGCGGAAGCTGCTCCAGCTGGGCTGGGCTCATTGTGCCACGGGTCAGGGGCTGCTCCAACTGGGCCAGGCTGGAGCACCCCTTGCCTGCAGCGCAGTGCGGTGGGGTCAGCTGAGCTGAAGCAACCCCACCACTGACATCAGGCAAGGGTGATGCTTATTGGTTAACCCTTTACAACCCTAGTCCAGGGGCAAGCACAACCGGGCCACGGTGGAGGAGGAGGGAAAAACAGTCCCCCTGCCCAGAGGGTTTAACCTTTAATTTCTACACATGTCCCTGATTGTGGCCACCCTTATTTTACCTTGGTTGCTTTTGTAAAACTCTGTGAAAATGTATGGATTTCCTGTGAAGGTAGAGGGTCTCAGACCTCAGGCTTTGGTCCCAGAGCTACACAGCAATTTTTAGCCCCACAGCCCACGCCAGGTAATCATGGTCTTTTAGCTCGTTGTAGATGTACCCTGTAGGGATGTCAACATGTTGTCAACTAAACAATTAACCAATAAACCTGGTCTTATCAGTTAATCCTGTTAACTACATGTACGTCCCCCACCCTTCTCCCTTCCCCTCCTCTTCATCCTCCCCCCCCCCATACAATTTTCCATTTCCATTTAATTTGGTACACTTAGAATCCTAGCCGTGAACTCAGAATTCTTAAAACTCAGTAACCATATGTTTTGGCATTTAATATATTTCTCTATAACTTTCATTTTATAAAATAATCTACCATATTCTGGGGATAAGAGAGAATACCATATCTACTTGTTGATAAGCTGAATTTTTTTGAAAAAAATAAAAAACAAAAAAAACCCGCATTGTGAATTGGGCGGGTTTGCTTATGAATGGGTCAGTGTTATTTGCATTTTTTCCACAGAGGAGGAGGGGTTGGCAAACTTCAATTTCCAGCCCAGCAGAAAGCAGCCTGGGGCCAAGGGACATGCAGGCCACTGCTCCCCGTGACCCGGAACAGCGAATGGCAGTGATCGGGAGCTGACAGGCTCCATGCCTGTAGACACTCCACGCACATAAAATTTCCCAGCGTGCCAGTGGTTTGCCCTGCTGGGCTGGGAAGTGTCCGTGCTGTGGACTCTGCTGTATTCTAAAAAGTTGAAGTCATAAGAAACACGCAAAAGTTTTAGTAAATGTATTTTAACGCAATCTAACAAAAACTGAATAACTGAATAACTGCCGTAATAACTGAAGAAATATGTATGCACGTGCCTTCAAAATTACAAGCCATGTCTCCTATCATTCTAATGCACTTATTTAAAGTCTTAAAACCCTTCAAACTCTGAATCAGTCTCCAGTTCACCAAACAGCTCATTAAACTCAGTTTAGTCATAGTTGCTCCTGCATTGTCATTGTAGACGTCAGCAATGTCATCTTCAGACTCAGATTCCTTATCAGCCTCTATTGTGTCATAAGCTAATATGGTGTTGACTTCTGATCCATCAAGTTCATTGCTGATGCAACATTTTCTAAATTATTTTTGTATCATTTCCAAGGGAATGGACTCCCATGCATCTGTGACCCACTGGGCAACCAGACTGATTTCAGGCCTCATAAGATTCCTGCCTTTTGTCAACTTTGCCATGCCAGAACACATCCAGTCAGACCACATTTTGCGTAGCCTGTTCTTAAACAGCTTGTTCAAGTATTACAGTGAACCCTCGTTTATCGCGGTAGATAGGTTCCAAACCCGACCGCGATAGCTGAAAATCCGCGAAGTAGGGACACCATATTTACGTATTTATTTAACATGTATATTCAGACTTTTCGTGTTTTATTTCTTTCTGTACTGAATTATATGTCATATGTAATGCAATGAACCATCAGTAAGAGCAGATATTACTAATTATTAATGGAATTAACGAAATATTTGGGGTCTTCATATATCGCGGCTATTTTCGAAATTTCCGGAAAATCCGCGATATATTTCTTTTATAATATATACATACGTAATGAAAAAAGTCCGCGAAGTCGTGAATCCGCGATGGTCGAACCGCGAAGTAGCGAGGGCTCACTGTACGGCCAAAGTAGTTTTATTTTTTTTTGACCATGTGTTTTACCTCATCCATCCTGTGTGCCCTAAACATGTCCCAAGCAAGCAAAAAGGTTTCTTGAGAAGTGCTCCTGGTCTCTTATTCCACATTTTCTAGCATTCAATAGTCTCACTTTCATCCATCCATCGCTTTTTATGTTCATGCACAATGACACCCACAGGAAACTTCATGGCTTTAGACAAGGTTTTTCTTTTGAAAATAGTAACAGGGCGGAGCTTTGATCCATTGACCAAACATGGTAAAACTCTGTAAAATTGATTTTTTTCGGGCCCAGTGGTTTAAATTAAAACTGTTTTCTCACCAATACCAGTTACTGTTCTGTTGCTCGGGAGATCAAATGTCATCAGAATTTGATCAATATGTCCTATTTGTGACAGCTCAAATGTACATTCCTTTCGATGTTTTAAAATAAACCTTTGGAAAGATTCAATTTTTTTCTTCAAGATCTCTCAGCAGCTTTTGCTCTATCATTGTTCGCTGCCGATGACGGTTAATGAAGCGAGTACACCAACCCGCTGATGCAACATACACTGATGGCTTTTCAGACTTGCATTTCTCATCTTTTGACATTTGCAAAGCATGGAAACGAATTCCAGTTCTAGTGACAAAGTACCCATTTTGTTGACATTCAACAACTCAATCTTTGAGCTCTTTCTCCAGCCCAGGAAATAAAGCCCATCTTGTTGAACATTTTTTCTTGCCTCTTGGCATGTCTTTTAATGTTGCTTTATTTTTTTTTGCCATTCTCTTACTCACTTCTCATAGATGCCGAATTCACGAGCAGCAGCACAATTATTGTTTGCTTCTGCATATTCAATAACTTTAAATGCTGCATCATAATCAGACCATTTTCTTTTTGTTTTACTGTTG